>NC_092775.1:9284742-9884742 GCF_047496795.1 Chiloscyllium punctatum
TATAGCAGGGCTACCAGAATTCTATGCAGTACTCCAAATGAGTCCTTCCTAATGTCTTGTAAAGCTGTAACATGATGTCTCAACTCCTGCATTCAGTGCTCCAACCGATGAAGGTAAGCATGCTAACTGCCTTCTTCACCATCCTGTCTACCTGTGGACTTTCAAGGAGCTATGTACCTGCACCCCTAGGTCTCTGTGTTCAATGACACTGCCCAGGGCCCTGCCATTAACTGTGTAAGTCCTGCGCTGTTTGTCTTACCAAAATGCAAATCCTCGCATTTATCTAAATCAAACTCCATCTTCCTCACTTCCACCACACAGACTCCACTCTCCATCCCTTTCACCACTCACCCTTCCATTGTGTTTCCTCCCACCCACCTCTTTCCATATCTTGCCCTACTCACCCATGCCCCTTTCTCTCTCCCCCTTTCTCCTTTCCTTCTTTCCCTCCCACCCAAGCCTTTTTATCACCCCTCTTTCACTCTTTCCTCTCCTTCCCTGAACTCTTTTTCCTTTAACCCTTTTCCCTCTCTCAGCCTCACCCCTCTGACTCTTCCTCTCCCCCTTTTCCCTCACCTCCTCCTCTCTCGCCCTTCCCCTCCACACCCTTCCCCCACTTCTCTCTATCTGAACTTATTTCTGTCTCACTCCCTCTCTCTTTCTCATTTTACCACCCAACCCCCATTTCTATATCACTCTCTCGTCCTTTTCTGCAACTTTCAAAAACATTTACTGAACTTTTATCATGTACTTCCAGAATGACTTATCAGAATTTTTCTTTTCAGTTCAACACGTCACCCTGAGCAATGTTGAGGTTAAAACTTTGTCTGGTCAGCCACACGTACACAAAATTCAGAAACAAATTAATGGATCAAACTGAAAAAGCAAGAATTCACTTTTAGATTTAGAAAATGAAACTATCTAGCCCACTGCTGACAGGTGAGAAGGTTATTACAAAGTTGAAACAAGAAATTGATTACCATTACTCTGAATATTCAAAGCCCACTCTGCATTCGTCTGCTTGTCTGAGTCATTTATTGGAAAGGATGCATACACAACCAAATGTTGCTGGAACATTTCAAGCAAATAAGTTGGACTTTCAGGATAAGCTACATACTTCCCCTGTGTATCATAGAAGTTATTGCCTGAAGCACTCAATTATTAATCTCTTTCTTACCTTAGATAGAATATGTGTCGACATCCTGTATGTGAGTGGTCTGGGACTATGCGTGTTAGTATTTGTGTAGAAAGTGAGTCGCGACGACATCATATTCAAATGAGTTATTTCATTTATTTACAAGATAAATTTGATCGACAAGTGTTAACAATTACTGCTCGCACCCCAATGACTCAGCAGGCAGTGCTAACCAGAGCTCAGAGGGTAACACACTCTCTCTCTCTCACACGTCCCCCATCACAGGTTTGTGGGTCACAGAATCACAGACGTGTCAAAGTGAAGAAGAAGGCTATTCAGCCCATCATATCTGCACTGGCTCTTCAATGAGCGTCAGTAGAATCATAGAACAGAATCTCGACAGTGTGGAAGCAGGCCATTTGGTCTATCGAGGCAACACCAACCCTTCGAAGAGCATCCCACCCTATCGGTGTAACGTCACATTTCCTCTGGCCAGTCCACCTAGTCTACACATGTTTAGACTATGGGAGGAAACCAGAGCACCCAGAGGAAACCCACACAGGTGCAGGGAGAATGTGCAAACTCCACACAGACAGTCACCCAAGGCTGGAATCGAACCGAGGTCCCTGGCACTGTGATGCAGCTGTGCTAACCACTGAGCCACCATACCACCTTTTGTCAACTGAGTTTCATTATTGCTGCAAGGAGAACAGTCCCAACCTCTCCAATTTTTCCTCATCACTGATGTTTCTCATCCCTAGACTCTCCTTCTAAACCTCCCCCCTCGTATAAGGCATGGTGACCCTAAGTCCTCTCTCTCTCTCTCTCTCTCTCTCTCTCTCTCTCTCTATCTCTGTCCCTCTCTTTCTCTCTCTAATGAGAGAGCAGTCATATGGCCTTCTGGAACTACAGCTACTTTGTGTAGGAATACACAACTTCATAGTAGGCCATTCAGCCCCTTGCGCTTGCTCTACTATTTGATAAAATTATGGTTAATTTGATTGTGGCCTGACACTCATTGCTCTTCCAACTGATTACATCCCACCCCCACAAAACCAGCCCCACATCCTTAGAATACCTCGTTATCAAGAAGCTATCCATAACTTTCTGAAATAAATATTCACAACCGCCTTTCATTATTGCTGGGGAAGAGTTCCAAAGACTGATTATTCTCTGAGGTAACACACTTCTCCTCATCTCTCTCTTAACTGGAAGGGCCTTTGTTTTTAAGCTTTCCCCTGGTTCTAGTCTGCAAACAAAAAACTGAGAGAATTGCCGATGCTGGAAGCCAGGAACGAAAGCAGAAATTGCTGGAAAAGCTTGGCAGGTCTGGCAGCATCTGAAGAGACAAAACAGAACTAATATTTCAGATTCAGCGACCCTTCCTCCGAACTATTGTTGGAAAAACCCATCTGGTTCACTAATCCTTTCGGGAGGGAAACTTTCATCCTTACTTGGTCTGGCCAACATGTGACTCCAGACCCACAGCAATGTGGTTGACTTTTAATTGCCCTCTAGGCAATTAGGGATGGGCAATAAGTGTTGTCCTAGCCAGCAACGTCCTCACTGGACCCGAAACATTAACTCTGCTTTCCCTCCATGAATGCTGCCAGCCCTGCTGAATTTTCCCAGCAATTTCTGTTTTTGTTTCTAATCTGCTGAGTATCCACCCTGTCAAGTCCCCTCAGGATCTGAAATGTTTTCAATAAGATTACATCTCATTCTTCTCGATTCCAATGGATACAGACCCAGCCTATTTCTTGTTTTTCTCCCTCCACAGATGCTGCCAGATGGGTGTTTCTGCATTTGCTTGTTTTCTTTCAGATTTCCAGCATCTGCAGCTTTTTGCTTGCACAACTTTAATGCAACACTCAGACACTCTGCTGAACTTCTTATCTCAGATCATATCAGTCAATGGATACTCCCTCTCTCTGTTGAACAGTCTGTACTACAGAAAAGAAAATTGCATTTCAATAACACTTTTCCCACCCACTGAACATCGCAAAGCTCATTACAGCTAACAAAATATTTTATTGTAGTATAATAAAGTAGAGAAAACACTGGAGCCAATTTGTATACAGGAAGGTCCCACAGACAGTCAAGTAATAATTTGCATAAATAATGGGGAGGTGATAGCCTAGTGGTATTATCACTGGACTATTAATCCAAAGGCCGAGGTCATGTTCTGGGGACTCGGGTTCAGATCCTGCCACAGCAGATAGTGGAATTTGAATTCAACAAAAATCTGGAATTAAGGGTCTAATGATGACCATGAAACCATTGTTTATTGATGGAAAAACCCATCTGGTTCACTGATGTCCTTCAGGGAAGAACACTTCCATCCTTACCTGGTCTGGCCTACATGTGACTCCAGACCCACAGCAAATGTGGTTGACTCTTAAGTACCCTCTGGGCAATTAAGGATGGGCAATAAATGCTGTCCGAGCCAGCTATGTCCTCATCCCATCAATGAATAATGAAGAAAGAAAATTTTAGATGAGAACATAGGCATTGTTAGTAAATTTGCAGATGACACCAAAATTGGAGGTTGAGTGGACAGGGAAGAAGATTACAAAGTGATCGTGATCAATCGGGTCAATGGGCTGAGGAGGGGCAGATGGCGTTTAATTTGGATAAATGCGAGGTATTGCATTTTGGTAAAACAAACAAGGGCAGGACTTATACAGTTAAAAGGAGGGCCTTGTGTAGAGCAGAGAGACCTAAAGATTCAGGCACATAGTTCCTTAAAGTTTGTATCACATATAGACAAGGTAGTTGAGGTGTTTGGCACACTTGCCTTCATTGTTCAGACCTTTGAGTATCGGAGTTGGGAAGTCTTGTTGAGATTGTGCAGGACTTTGGTGAGGTCTCTTCTGGAATAGTGTGTCCAGTTCTGGTCAGGATATAATTAAGCTGGAGCGGATTCAGAAGAGATTTACAAGGAGCGGAGGGTTTAAGTTGTAAATACATGAATAAGAAATGTTTGGCAGGATATGGACCAAATGCAGGCTTCTGGGACAGGTGTAGTTTGGGATTATTGACAATATGGGCAGGTGGACTGAAGGGTCAGTTTCTGTGCTATATGACTCAGTAGCTGTATGATAATGAACTGATTATCTGTTCCTGTGAAGTTTAGGAAGGTATAAATATCATAGAACATAGAACATAGAACATAGAAGAATACAGCACAGTACAGGCCCTTCGGCCCTCGATGTTGCGCCGATCAAAGCCCACCTAACCTACACTAACCCACTATCCTCCATATACCTATCCAATGCCCGCATAAATACCCATAAAGAGGGAGAGTCTACTACTGCTACTGGCAGGGCATTCCATGAACTTACGACTCGCTGAGTGAAGAACCTACCCCTAACATCAGTCCTATATCTACCCCCCCTTAATTTAAAGCTATGCCCCCTTGTAATAGCTGACTCCATACGTGGAAAAAGGTTCTCACTGTCAACCCTATCTAACCCCCTAATCATCTTGTACACCTCTATCAAATCACCCCTAAACCTTCTTTTCTCCAATGAAAACAACCCCAAGTGCCTCAGCCTTTCCTCATAGGATCTTCCTACCATACCAGGCAACATCCTGGTAAACTTCCTCTGCACCCGTTCCAGTGCCTCCACATCCTTCCTATAGTATGGCGACCAAAACTGCACACAATATTCCAGATGCGGCCGCACCAGAGTCTTATACAACTGCAGCATGACCTCAGGACTCCGGAACTCAATTCCTCTACCAATAAAAGCCAGTACGCCATATGCCTTCTTCACTGCACTATTTACCTGGGTGGCAACTTTCAGAGATCTGTGTACATGGACACCAAGATCCCTCTGCTCTTCCACACTACCAAGTAGTCTACCATTAGCCCAGTAATCCATCTTTTTATTACTCTTACCAAAGTGAATCACCTCACACTTAGCTACATTGAACTCCATTTGCCACCTTTCTGCCCAGCTCTGCAGCTTCTCTATATCCCGCTGTAACCTGCCATATCCTTCCTCACTGTCTACAACTCCTCCGACTTTCGTATCATCCGCAAACTTGCTCACCCAACCTTCTAACCCTTCCTCCAGGTCATTTATAAAAATGACAAACAGCAATGGTCCCAAAACAGATCCTTGCGGAACACCGCTAGTGACGGCACTCCAAGATGAACCTTTGCCATCAACTACTACCCTCTGTCTTCTTCCAGAGAGCCAATTCCTAATCCAAACCTCCAACTCACCCTCAATGCCATATCTCTGTATTTTCTGCAGTAGCCTACCATGGGGTACCTTATCAAACGCCTTACTAAAATCCATATATACCACATCTACCGCTTTCCCCTCATCTACCTCCTTAGTCACCTTCTCAAAGAATTCAATAAGGTTTGTGAGGCACGACCTGCCCTTCACAAAACCATGCTGACTATCCCTGATCACATCATTCTTATCCAGATGTGCATAAATCCTATCCCTTACAATTCTCTCTAAGACTTTGCCCACAACAGAAGTGAGACTCACTGGCCTATAGTTACTAGGATTATCCCTACTCCCCTTCTTGAACAAGGGAACCACGTTTGCTAGCCTCCAGTCCTCTGGCACTACTCCTGTAGACAAAGAGGACACAAAAATCAAGGCCAATGGCTCTGCAATCTCCTCCCTTGCTTCCCAGAGAATCCTAGGATAAATGCCATCAGGCCCAGGGGACTTATCTATTTTCACCCTTGCCAGAATTTCCAACACCTCTTCTCTACATATCTCAAAGCCATCCATTCTACTTATTCATGCCTCAGTATTCATATCGTCAACAATGTCCTGTTCCTGAGTGAATACTGACGAAAAGTATTCATTCAGCGCCTCCCCAATCTCTTCAGCCTCCACACGCAACTTCCCATTACTATCCTTGATTGGACCTATCAGTCAGGACACTGGGGAGAATTCCCTAGCACGTCTTGGGCAATGCTAACCTTTATAACAACCAATACCTTAGTTGGAAGCTCAGTGTAACATTATACAAACTGCTCAGCTAATCGTGCAACATTCCCTCAGTACCACATCCAAGTTTCAGCTAGAGTCTGTGCTCAACTCCCTGGCATGGCACCGGAGTGTGGATTGTGCAGGAGGCAGCTTCCTATTCCAGTTTGGTTTTCTTACATAGCTCTCATGTCAGGATTAATACGGATGCCCAAGGTATTTTCTGCTGCTACTGTCTGGGGACACCTCTCATCTCGAGCTTGGACAGGAATAGATATCATCGTTGTGATCCCACTGGTGAAAGAACTTTTCTAGAATCAGAGTGTAGCCAAGATCAAAAACATAGCACTGTAAGTGAAAAACCAGAAAGCAAATCAAGTCAAAATGAAACTTGAGACAAAGTTGTGACCTCGTCAATCAGTTGAGCAAGTGATCATTAACACCCAATTACTACTGAGTGATATGATTTGTCTCTTGTCAAAGCAAGAGTCGGTTTAATAATGTGATCACAGAGCTCACAGTTAATGAGGCTCAGTACTTTACAGACTTGGGTCTGCAGTGTTGAGGGCTTGTTTCTGAGCCTGCTGCTACTGCACACTACTGTCCCCCTGACGACGAAGATCCATGGTGAGCCACTGGAAATGTGGATCATTCTCTTACCTTGGCAGGAACTTCTCAGCAAAGGCAGTTTTAATGATGAAATTTAACATCACTTACAGTGATCAATACTGGCCGAGGAACAAGCTATTTGATGACAAAGTCCATAGACCACATTGCATGATACCAAGTCTAGCTTAACCCTAATATAACATGCTCATTGGTTAATCCCAGAACATACTGTTGAAGAAACTATCTCAGAAGGGTCTATAAATGCCTCATGCAGGCTCTCGTTGCAACTCTGAGTTTTTTTGGTTCTACATTAGACTAAAACCTCCTGTGATTCTTAGCAAATCTTTATGACAAGAACACAACACTTCGTTTTGTATATTAAATCATGGTCATTGTTAGGAGACTGAGACCACTCCTACTTGTGACTCCTTTCTCCATTATCCCTCATCTCTTCCTAAATCAATTCTATCTCCGGACTTCCTGAAATGAGGTAATCTCTTGACCAATGTAAATCTTAATTAACAGCCCTCCCCCTCCATCTTTATCTATTGTATTCTTCTTGAATATCACTTACCCTTCAACATTCAGCACCCAATCCTTTTCATGTTACTGTAATGTCTATGATCATGTTTATTTATTTCAATGTGTGCTGGCAAATCATTCACTTTGCTCTGAATCTTACATGGACTCAGGCACAGAGCCTTTAGATTTGTCTTTTTGTTATCCTTATAACTTCTTATCTTCATCATTTTTCTTAGGCTTTTTATGGCCATTTTCCAACCTTCATTTCTGATATTATTAGTTTCCTCTCCTGTCATGATTCTACCCCGTTGTTTACTTCACCAACTCACCACTGATCCCTTACTGGACTTTGTAAAGCTCCTTCTATTTCCCTCATTATGTAGCTGCATGTTCTAACACGGTTCAGGCAGAGACTTTCCAATGGTACAGAGTCTTCTTTCCCTAGTACTGGGGCTGGTGCCTCGTGAATTGGAATTCAATCCTCCTACCCCAGCCTCTGAGCATATATTAATTTCACTCATTGTATTCACTCTATGCCAACTGGCACGTGGCTCAGGTAGTAAGTCAAAGATTATTTTCAACCTTTGTGGTTCTGTATTTCAACGTAGCATCTAAATTATCATAGTCTCTTAAGAGAACCCCTTTCTCAGTTTGACTTATGTTATCGGTACCAATGTGGACCATGGTAAAAATCACACAACACCAACAGGTTTATTTGGAAGCACTAGCTTTCGGAGCGCTGCTCCTTCATCAGGTGGTTGTGACAATCACCTGATGAAGGAGCAGCGCTCTGAAAGCTAGTGCTTCCAAATAAACCTGCTGGATTATAATCTGGTGTTGTGTGATTTTTAATTTTGTCCACCCCAGTCCAACACTGGCACCTCCAAATAATGTGAACCATGACCACTTGTTCCTATCCCTCTCGCTGAGAATTCCTCTTCAAACCAGAACGGGTGTCACAAACCCTGTCACACACATCCATCTGCAATCATGCTCCTTCTACAAAGAACAGTGTCAATCGTCCGCACTGTAATGTCCCACTACAACCACTACATTCCGTTCAACTCCCCTCCCAACAGTACATTGATCAGTTAGCACAACCTTCATGTTCAATGTCCAATCAAGTAGAAATAAACTCAAGTCTGCTGGACAATTGCTGAGGGTCCTGGATTCCTGTTCTCTGAGTCCTCTTACCTGCCTCATTGGCAGTCTCAGGACAGTAATTTAGTCCCCCCCCCTCCACCTCCTCTAGCACTGGCCCTGGTCTCCACCCAGATCTGAGCTCCATGAGCCCTCTAGTGCCATGGGTCCCAGTTATTGGGCCCAGATATACTGCCAATCTCTCAGGTCCTGCTCTCTTCTCTCCTCTTGTGCAGCTTTTCAATTCCTGGAGGCTGGTAAAAGGAGGCAAAAAGAAAGGAGAACCTTCTTCCTGTCTTCTCCTGACATGCTTATTCACCAAACTCATAGATTTGTACTCTTCTCCCTTCACTTGCCTTGGGCCCATCCAATTTCCTGTCAAAATAAGTGACTGATTCCACTTGCACCACCTGTCAGCCCCAGATTATTGCCACTTGCTGCACAGATAAATATTTCCCTTACACCCACCCCTTGGCCCAAATCTGGATCTGGTCACTTTTAATTTCCTCAAGGTTGGGGAATTGAGGGAAATAGCGACAAGGCAGGCAAGTAAGAAGATGAGAAAACACAAGACGCAGGAGTGGGCCATTCATTGAGCCTGCTCCAGCTTCCAATAAGCTTCCGTGGGCGGCACGGTGGCACAATGGTTAGCACTGCTGCCTCACAGCGCCGGAGACCCGGGTTCAATTCCCGCCTCAGGCGACTGACTGTGTGGAGTTTGCATGTTCTCCCCGTGTCTGCGTGGGTTTCCTCCGGGTGCTCCGGTTTCCTCCCACAGACCAAAGATGTGCAGGCCAGGTGAATTGGCCACGCTAAATTGCCTATAGTGTTAGGTAAGGGGTAAATGTAGATGTAGGGTATGGGTGGGTTACGCTTCGGCAGGGCGGTGTGGACTTGTTGGGCCGAAGGGCCTGTTTCCACACTGTAAGTAATCTAATCTAATTTAAGATAATGGCTAATGCGACTGTGACCACTTTCTTGCCTGTTGTATGCTCTCTGAGTCTCAGAGCCTCCAATGTTCTGTGGGAGAGAGAAGTGCTCCTCCCTTACAGATACATGGTCTTCACTCCTGGAGATTACCAGACTGGCTAACAGTGATAAACCATTGATGGACAAATCATCCAATGGATCTCAGTCAATTAGTCTACAACAGACCTGGACCCGAGGAATGGGAGCCAGTGATGGAGAGCTTTGGGAATGTTGTTGAGAGAAGAAATAACGGCCAGGACACAGAAAGAACTCCCCTACCATAGCTCTTCAATGTCACAGGGTCTTATACAATCATCCAAAAGGGACTTTAGTTTAAATCTCATCCAAATAGGCACACTCCTCCAACAGTGTTCAACTCCCCCAGCACAGTGTCAGTGTAGATTACGTGCTCAGGTCTCTGAAGCAGGGCTTGACCTACAAACTTGTGATGGGGGTGTGTGTGAGTGAGAGAGAGAGAAAGAGAGAGCATTACCCACTGAGCCCAGGCTAGCACTGCCTGCTGAGTCATCGGGGTGCGAGCAGTCATTATTAACACTTGTCAATCAAAGCTTACTTGCAAATAAACAAAATAAATTATTTGAATTTAATGTGGTGGCAACTCACATTATACACACACATTGACACGCACAGTGTCAGACCATTCACCTCTGCAGTGGAGAGCAGACCATAATCTAAGCCCAGGGTGCATCAACAAACCAACTCAACATTGTCCTCATCACTTAGTCTGTTTACATACACACCATACCCCAATAGGAATGCTGGAAACCTAACATGGGGTACCCCAGCTGATTTTATGCCACACATAAAAACTTAGGAACACATAGCAGCAGAGGTAAGGCTGTTCGGCCCCTCAAGCAGGTTCTATGTCCAATCCTGGTTCATGGAGCCTGCAGTGTGTACAGCCTACATTGTGAATTCGATCCCAAGCCAGTTGGAAATGGATGAAATTAGACAGTAACACTTCTCTCCTTAAGGGTTTCTTTACAGAACACAGCAACTGAATATGTCAGCCTCCTACCAACAACTACGGTCTCCCATGTCCCAGCAGCCTCTCTTTCAGTTCCAAAGTAAAGCCATTGGGTTTAAAACATTACCTCTGTTTCCCTCTCCACAGATGCTTCCAGGCCTGCTGAGTTTCTCTAGCATTTCCTGTTTCTATTTCAGATTTCCAGCATCTGCAGTATTTTGCTGGTATTTGAGTCTCTCTCTATAAGTGCTCTAAACACTTAATTAAACAATGCCCCTTATCTGAACATTATCGCTCAGATACCATTGACACACAGTCTCAAGGGCTCTGGTGGAGCAGCGGTACTGTCTACATTTGAGCCCGAAAGCCTCAGGTCAAGCCCTTACCTGCTCAAGAGATGTTTAATAATATCTCTGAATAGGCTGATTAGACAATATCAAACATACAGCCTCAGAGTATCTTAGATTTCACATTTTGTTTTTAAGCAGAGTAAAGATTAACTTGGCATGGTGGCTCAGTGCTGCCTCACTGCACCCACGATCTGGATTCGATTCCACCCTCAGGCGACTGTCTGTGTGGAGTTTACACATTCTCCCTATGTCTGCGTGGGTTTCCTCTGGGTGCTCCGGTTTCTTTCTGAAAATGTGCAGGTTGGGTGGATTAGCCATGGTAAATGCAGAGTTATAGGGGTAGGGTAGGTGGTGGGTCTGGGTACAATGCTCTTTGGATGGTTGTGTGGACCTAATAGGCCAAATGGCCTGTTTCCACACTACAGGGATTTAAATGGTGTTGTTGTTGAATACATTTCACCAACTAAGCTCATCTCAACAGAGCGGAGGAAAGAATCATCTCCTGCTAGTGACCATCCATCATCTTGACTGGGAGATCCATTCACCTCCCTTCATTGCACTCTATGGTGCCAGCTATGGCTCAACTCAGAACCACAAGATTGTTAAGGTCCATGGGAGACCATGTAGTCCATTGTGTCTGCACTCTCTCTCAGCATTTCAATTTAGTGCCAATCTCCTGCTTTTTCCCTGTAACCCTGAACATTGCTTCTCATTAAATTATAATTCAGTACCCCATTGATTGCCTCAACTGAACCTGCCTCCACCACGTTTCCAGACAGCGCTTTCCAGACCCTGATTACTTGCTGCGTGAAAATGTTTATTGCCCACCTCACATTTTAGTCCTTTTATAAAACGGTTGCCACTGGGCCAATGGTTGTGGGTTCAAGACTCACCCAGGGACTTGAACAAAGCTGGCTGTGTTCTGTAGTGCAGAAATTGTGTTATCTTTCAGATGAGATGTGAACCTGAAGCCATATCTGCTGTTTCACATGGATGTACAATAAAAACAAATCCCAAGGGAGCTGTTAGCTATTTTGGCCGATTTTTATCCCTCAGCCACCATCACCACAACTCATTACCCAGTCATTAATACATTTCCTGCCACATTTCCCACATTACCACAGTGGCAACTTAGTCATAGTTATAGAGTCACACAGAATGGAAACAGACCCTTCGGTCCAACTCATCCATGCTAACCATGTTTCCCAAACAAAGTTAGTCCCATTTGCCTTCATTTAGCCCATATTGCTCTAAACCTTTCCTATTCATGCACCTGTCCAAATGTCCTTTAAATGCACCTACCACTTCCTCAGGGATTCAGCATACCAACCATTCTGTGTGAAAAAGTTGCCCATCAAGTCCCTTTTAACTCTTTCTCCTCTGACCTTAAAAATATGTCTTCCAGTCCTCCCAAAAGCACTGGCGGTGAAATGCTTTGTGATGTCCAAAGCCGAGTTGGACTGGAGAGTTCTGTTTCCATGCTGTGCATCTCTTTGACTCTATGACTGTAAAGATCATGATATAAATACAAGTCTTTTTCCTTTTCATTTCACTTACTTGGTGTTATCATTGAGCAGCTTCCAAACACACAGATGACAACAGCTTGATAAGAACAAGCAATATTACGTTAATCCAATGCAAGATATTGCAGGCTCTGAGAGTCTGAAACAGAAACAGAAATTGGTGGACAAACTCAGCATGACTGGCAGTATCTGTGGAGAGAGAAGCAGAGTTAATCATAAAATCCCTACAGCATGGAAGCAAGCCATTCAGCCCATTGAGTCCATACTGACTCTCTGAACAGCATCCTACCTAGACCCCCCTCCCTACCCTATCTCTGTAACACTGCATTTCCCATGGCTAGGAGAAAGTGAGGGCAGCAGATGCTGGAAATCAGAGTCGAGAGTGTGGTGCTGGAAAAGCACAGCAGGTCAGGTAGCATCTGAGGAGCAGGAGAATCAATGTTTCAGTCCTGATGCAGGACTTATGCTCCAAATGTCGATTCTCCTGCTCCTCGGAAGCTGCCTGACCTGCTGTGCGTTTCCACCTAGTCTAAACATCCCTGGATACTATGGGCAATTTAGCAAAGCCAATCCACCTAACCATTAATGTTTCAAATAGGATAAGGTTCTTCCTCAGAACTGGCTGCAACATAGATTTAATACATAAAGCTGAATATATAATAGAGTATATTATATTGTATAAGCAACATCACTTCTTTGGGGTAACTAGGAATGGGCAATACATTCAGCTGTTCCAGATGAGATGTGAACCTGAAGCCATATCTACTGTTTCGCATGGATGTACAAACTCTGCCCACACAAAAGGGAGCCAATGCAAATTCAACATCTCTGGTGGTTTGCCTTTATTTATCTCATTGGCTGGAACACTTTAGAAAACTGTTCCTGCTCATGTTGTTGCCTTGTCAATTACAATCAGCAAGCTTCAAACACCACTGTCAGTGTCTCAATAGGCTGGGTAGAACTGTTTTTATATATGCCTCTAAGTAAAAACAAAATACTGTAGATCTTTGGAAATAAAATCAGAAAGTGTCATAGGTCTGAGAGAAAGAGAGTTAAATTTACAAGCTTGATATGACTGTCCTTCAGAATCCTGAAAGCTTTAAGAAGAGTGATTGGACTCAGACTGTTGTATCTTTTCCTCTCTCCACAGACTTGCAGAGCATTTTCAATATCTCTCGCCTCCAGGTAAGACTGCTGATGCTCGAAATCTCAAATGGAATATGTGGAGAAACTCAGCAAGTCTGACAGAATCTGTGGAAAGAAAGCAGAATTAGTGTTTCAGGTCTAGTTACCCCTCTTAGAACAGCTCATTTCTGCATTGCTAACGTTCATCCTCATGATACACAGCACAGTGGCTCCATGGTTAGCCCTACTACCTCACAGCACCAGGGACCTGGGTTCGATTCCAGCCTCAGGTGACTGTCTGTGTGGAGTTTGCATGTTCTCCCTGTACATGGGTGGGATTCCTCTGGTTTCCTCCCACAGTCTAAGAATGTATAGGTTAAGTGGATTGACCAAGACAAACGCAGGATACAGAGTTGCTCTTTGGAGGGTCAGTGTGAACATAATGGGCCAAATGGTCTCCTTCCCCACGATGAGGATTCTGTGATGATACCTATAATAGTAAGCTAACCCGAGATGTTTTGCAGGAACCACTGTCAGACAAGATCTGACGTCTTGGCATTTTTAGGACAAGTGACCAAAAATAAAAATGAGAGAGAGGTAGATACCAGCAATTTACACAGTCAATGAAATTTCTGATACATTGCGTGCTATGATACTAGGTATAGATAAATTTTAACTGCTGCCATTTTCTTGTTAAAATGGGAGGGTCCCTTATTCCTGACTCAGATGTTTTGAACAATAGGAAGGAGTTTCCAACAAATGGAACCAATCTCCACCCTAACCAGCATTTGCTGTAAACAACATTGACATGCTTTGAACCCATAGCTGATGGGAAAACAATGACTGCATTAAAAGAGAGAAAAAGAGCTTGCATTTAAATAGCACCTTTCATAACAACGGGAGACCTTAATATGATTTCACATTCAACAATATTTTGAATTGTCCATTTTCGCAACACAGGAAGACACAGCAGCTGATTTGCACTCAGTAAGATCCCACAAATAGCAATATGACGAAAACCAAATAATTTGTTTTTTTTAAACTGATATTAATTAAAGGCTTATTATTAACCGAGAACATGGGGGAAGGGTGTGGTTCTACATCTCCCAGTCACTTTGCAAACAAGAATGTCACTGTTATAGAGTCATAGAGCTGTACAGCATGGAAACAGACCCTTCAGTATAACTCATTCATGCCAACCAGATATCCTAAACTAATCCAGTCCCATTTGCCAGCATTGGGCCCATATCCCTCTACACCCATCCTACTCCTATATTCAGCCAGTTTAAATGATTTAAATGTTGCAATTGTACCAGCCTCCAGCACTTCCTCTGGCAGCTCATTCCATACACGTACCACCCTCTGCGTGAAAAAGTTGCCACTTAGATCTTTCCCCTCTCACCTATGCCCTTTAGTTTTAGACACCCCTATCCTGGGGAAATGATGTTGGCTATTCACCCTATCCATGTCCCTCATGGCTTTAAACCTCTAAAAGATCACCCCTCAGTCTCCGACGCTCCAGGGAAAACAGCCCCAACTTATTCAATCTCTCCCTATAGCTCTAACCCTCAAACCCCGGCAAAATCTTTGTAATTCTTTTCTGAACTCTTTCAAGTTTCACAACATCCTTCCAATAGCAAGGAGACCAGAATTGCACACAGTACTCCAATAGAGGCCTAACCAATGTCCTGTACAGTCGCAACATGACCTCCCAATTTCTATACTCAATGCACTGACCAATAAAAGCAAACATCCCAACTGCCTTCTTCACTATCCTATCTACCTGCAACTCCACTTTCAACGAACTATGAACCTGCATTCCAAGGTCTGTTTGTTCAGCAACACTACCCTGACCTTACTATTAAGTACATAAGTCCTGCCTTGATTTGCCTTTCCAAAATGCAGCACCTCACAATTATTTAAATTAAAAACCATCTGCCACCCCCTCCGTCCACCTGATCAAGATCCAAAAGTCAAAAGAAACTGTGAGAGATAATTTAACCCATCGTTTGGTCCGAACTTTTGATTTTCAGAATTTAGATTCCTGTCCATATTTTATCTGCTCTTAATGTTTCTGTCGAACTGTCTGTCTTTCCTCTGTTTAATTTGTGAATGTGCTTGCATGTGTGTACGTAGGTGTGTCAATGCGTAGGTGTGTAGTCTGTCTGTGTCTGTGTGTCCATGTGTGTGGGACTGTGTGTCTGTATGCGTGTCTGCATGCGTGTGTTTATGTGTGTGTGTGTCTGTGTAGGTGTGTGTCTGTGTATGTGTGCATGTGTCTGTGTGTGCAGGACTGTGTCTGTATGCGTGTGTGTGTGTGTTTAAGTTGCACAGAGGTAGATTGGGACATCTTCCTTTTCACTGCCATTAGTTGAAGTTAAGTGTGTTACAATAAATAGTTATTTTCTGTTAATAATGAAATATGTTGTGAACTGGTTTTGCTCTGAACAGTCATCTGTCAGACAAATGATCATTTTCACATATTCAGAGAATCACAGGGAGGCCATTCAGCCCCTCATGCTTGTGACATTTCTCCTATAGGCATTATGACATAAGGCTGTTTTCCTGCTTTTACCCCCATAGCCTTGCACATTCTTTCTATTCAAACAATGTCCTGTGTGAAAAAATCTTTTTTCTTGCATCACGTTTACCATGTTTACAAATCACATTAAATTTTGATAGTCTAATGGGGTTTTATGCATTTTTGGGATGGTTTGTTGGACCGTGGAGCATGATTGTGCATTCTTCCCAGTGACGGTGTGACACGACTCCTGCTGGTATTGGTATTTTCTACTCAACCTGGAGCAAATAGGACTTGAACCTGGGCCTCTTGACTCAGAGGTAGGGGCACTACCACTGTGCTACAAGATCCTCCAAAGTAGCTGTGCTGTTTCTGCTCAGTTTCGAACTGTGTACCTTTTGCATGTTAAATGAAATGATGGCTATTGCAACACAGAAACACAGTGCTACTCTTGTTATTATATTCTTAACTCAGTACTACATCCCAAATTCATGTTCTCTCTGTTTCTGATGGGCGCGTTGGTTTTCTTCCACAGTTCAAAAATGGGCAGGTTAGATGGATTGACCATGTTAAATGTGGAGTTATGGGGAAAGAATGGGATGCCCTTCAGTGGATTGGTGCAGATTTGATGGGCCAAATGGTCTCTATCTGCACTGTAGGGATTCCATAGGTTGGTTGCTTGCTTCCAGCAGTGACAGTAACTGTAAAGCCTTTGGGAGATCATGAGCTGGTGAAAATTACTATAAAAATGCAAATCTTTATTTTCATGATAAGAGGAATGGCATGGTCTAGTTGATTTCCCATTCAGTTGGAAGATTGTGAATTCAAGCCCCACTGTAGACTTTAGCAGGAGTGCACGCGGGCTCAGTGGTTAGCACTGCTGCCTCACAGCACCTGGGACCCAGGTTCGATTCCAGCCTCAGGCAACAGTCTGCGTGGAGTTTGCACATTCTCCCTGTGTCTGCGTAGGTTTGCTTCAGTTTCCTCCCTCTGTCCGCAATGTGCAGGTTTGATGGATTAGCCATGGAAAATGCAGGGTTCCAGAGTTAGGATAGGAGGATGGGTCTAGGAGGACTGTGCTTTGGAGGTTTGGTGTGGACGGAATGGCCTGCTTCCACACTGCAGGGATGCTATGATTCTACACAATTGAAATGGTCACATGGGACTGAGGGGAGTACCACATGCCAGATGGTCAGGCCAATAACCTAGCGATAAAAAAGGGGAACAAAAGATAAGGTACTTGAGGGAGAAAGGACTACAGGTTTATGCAGAGATAGGGTAGACAAAGACTTGTGGAGTTTAATCTCCAGTGTGGACTAGTTGGGCTGAATAGCCTGTTTCTATACTGTAAATTCTACCTTAAGACAAGGTGCTATCAGCCAAGGCTCTGTCAATAATATAAAGGATCTATAACACTAGTCCGCGGAAAGTTTAGAGATGTCTTGGTGCCAGAAACCCTTCCTTTCCATGAACTCCACAACAACTAGATTAGTTGGCTATTTTGTTCTTCATGTGGGTTAATAATGTGCAAATTGACTGGTTGGTTTGCAACATAACCACAATTGATGCACTTTAAATATAATGCAGTGATTTATGAAGCACTTTGCTTAAGGAAGAACACTCAGTGTAAATCTCTCTGGAAGAAAACAGGTTTCGTGCTGCCAGCCACAATCTGCAGTCTTTGTTGTTGTCACTTAACACTCCCTTACTCGAACAAAGAGGGAGGGGCAGTTATTTACAGGAGCTGCTGGCTTCATATTCATTGCTTTTGAACAACATCTTATTGTCAATAGATGCTCCTGATTGGCTGGTCATGATGTAATCTGCAATGATATAATTGCCCCCTTTTTCCTGTTCTAACGGCAAGATGCCTGCCAAAGGATTAAAAGGCAGTCACAAGATCCAAAACTATTTTCTTATTTCTCAATAACAAGGAACCATGTACGAATCTTAGGAACAGGAGTAGGCCGCTCAGCCCCTCAATGACCTGTTCAATCAGGTCATGGCTGATTTGTGGCATTATTCCATGAACCTGCCTTTGGCTGTCAATACCTTTGCTTAACAAAAATTTATCAATCACAGGATTAAAATTAACAACTGATCCAACATCTGCTGCCATTATAGAAGAGAGTTCCAAACATCCCCCAAGTGTTTTCTAACTTCTCTCCTGAACGGTCTGGCCCTAATTCTTAGACTACACCCCTACTTCTAAAATCCCCAACCATTGGAACGATTTTCTTTATCTATCATGACTTTTCCTGTTAACATCTCAAGGCCTTGATCAGATCACCCTTTAACCTGCTAAGTTTTACAGAAAAGGGGGCCTAATTTGCGCAATTTCTCCTCATAACTAAAGCCCAGGTATCATTCTACATTGTATGCCCTCCAAGGCCTATTTAACCTTCATAATATGGAGATACACTGTGGGACTGGGGTGTACAAAGTTAAAAATCACACAATACCAGGTTATAGTACAACAGGTTTAATTGGAAGCACTAGCTTTCAGAGCGCTCCTCTTTGGCAACCACCTGATGAAGGAGCAGCGCTCCGAAAACTAGTGCTTCCAATTAAGCCTGTGCACTATAACCTGGTATAGTGTGATTTTTAACTTTATCCTTCCTAAGGTATGGTGCCCAGATCTGCTTACAGTATTCTAAGCTGAGGGGTGACCTTATAGAGGTTTATAAAATCAGGAGGGGCATGGATAGGGTGAATAGACAAGGTCTTTTCTCCAGGGTAGGGGAATCCAAAATTAGAGAGCATAGGTTTAAGGTGAGAGGGGAAAGATTCATAACGGACGTAAGGGGCAACTTTTTCACAGAGAGGGTGGTCTATGTGTGGAATGAGCTGTCAGAGGAAATGGTGGAGGCTGATACAATTACAGCATTTAAAAGACATCTGGATGGGTACATAAATAGGAAGGGTTGAGAGGGATATGGGCTAAATACTGGCAAATGGGACTAGATTAGTTTAGAATATCTGATTGGCATGGATGAGTTATACTGAAGGGTGTGTTTCCATGCTAGACAGCTCTATGACTTTATGATTCTATAACAGAGATAGGGAGATCTAGAACCACGCCCTCCCCCCATGTTCTCGGTCAATAATAAACCTTTAATTAACATCAGTTGAGAAAAAAATTATTTGGTTATTATTATATTGCTGTATGTGGGATCTTACTGTGTGGAAATCAGCTGTTGTGTTTTCCTGTATTGCAAAATGGACACTTCAAAATACTTCATTGGTTGTGAAACCATTTTGGGGTCTCGAGTTGTTATGAAAGGTGCTATTTAAATGCAAGTTTTTTCTTTCTTCCTGATGCAACTGTTGTCTTCCCATTAGCTATGGTCACATTGGGATGTCTGATCAGTGCTAAGAGTTGGATCAAAATGTCTTTTTCTGTGCTGTATAACTCTATGACTCTAAGAGGGGATGGACCATTTAGTTTCACAGCTAGTGAAATTTTGGGCCCCCTTTAAATGTGAAGCCTTTTAGAATTCCATCTTTATTACTTGCTGTGGAGCATGAACCCTCATTTACAACGATAACAAGTCTTCACCAAAAGCAAACAAAGATTTATTGGATGCCATAATTCTAGATGATCAAGGTCAGAGGCAAAAAAAAACCTGCAGATGCTGAAATCCAAGGTAGCCAAGCAGGAGGCTGGAAGAACACAGCAAGCCAGATCCTGATCCAAAACGTTGACTTCTCCATCTCCTGATGCAGCCTGACTCTTTATGATCTCAGCAATTTTAGAGAAAATTGCATGTTTCAGTCTCAGCCTCAGCAGGAATGGAAACTAATCCACAAATGAAGAGGACCAACGCTCATTCTGACATCATGCGACACTGCCCTATGATCATTGGCCAAGCAGTTTCAGAAAATTGATTGACACGGCGTAAGCTACCTCCCCCTCGAAATAGAGGAAATTGACAGAGGAGTAGAGGAGGGCCCATATCAGGTAGCCCTTATAAGTAGCAGTCCATCAGGGAGCAATCTTATCCAGATGGAAAGTGGAGCAGAAAAGTAGGAGAAAGACTCAAGGATGAGTTCCTTACCACATCAGCCAGAGAGTAGGATGTCGCTTTCACAACTTGTTGTCACAATTATATTGCTTCTTGTCCAATTAATTGATGTGCCCTATCTACACTGCTGCTTCCTACACTGAACAATCTGAAAGTTGCTCACAAATGGTTGCTGATAGAAACATGGAAAATAGGAGCAGGATTAGGCCATTTGGCCCTTCAAACATGTTCTGTCATTCAATATGATCATGGCTGGTCATCCAAGTCAATGGCCTGTTCCTGCTTTTCTCATATTCTTTGATACATGTGGCTCCAAGTGTTATATTGAACTCCTTCTTGAAATCATGCAATGCTTTGACTTCCAAACAAAACATTTGGAAGAACTGCAGATGCTGGAAATCAGAAACAAAGATGAAAAAATCAGAACTGAAGACGGGTCACTGGACCTGAAACATTAACTTTGCTTTCTCGCCACGGATGCTGCCACAGCATTTAAAATTGGTCTATTGCATTCACTGTACCCATTGTAGCCTTCTCTACATTGGAGAAACCAAACACAGGTTGGGCGACCGCTTTGCAGAAAACCTCCAGCCCATGCACACACATGGCCCTGCCCTTCCTGCAGCCAGTCATTTTAACAAAGCATCCTGCTCACAATCCCAAACGTCTGTCCTCAGCATGCTGCAATGTTCCAGGGAATCCCAGCGCAAACTGGAAGGACAACATCTCATCTTCAGACTCGGCACTTTACAACCTTCTGGACTTAATATCGAGTTCAACATCCTCAGATTGTGAACCCACTCCAATACCTTCCCTTTCTTTTAGCTTTACTTGTTACATTCCCTGTCACCATGTCCTCTCTCCCCTCCCCCTACTCCAGTGGAATTTTCTGTCCTTTCCAGTCTGGCAGTGAGACACGCTAATTGTTCTACCATTCTCACATTCCAATCACATAATTTGCTCTACCAACATCCCTCCTCTCCCACCCCATGACTATTGGATAGATACTGTTCTCTGCACACTTCACGTCAGCTCTGATGAAGAGTCATCTCAATTCAAAGCATTAGCTTGCTCTCTCTCCATAGATGTGGCCTGACCTGCTGGGATTTCCAGCATTTGTTGTTTGCAGTACAGATTCCAACATGTGCAGTTATCTGCTCCTCCATTTAACATTCCAAAAGGATTCAGTTTTAAAGGAGCCCCAAATTTTCACCAGTTTTAAATGTAACTTGTTAGACCCCTTACTGTTGAGTTTCTGATTTCCAATTTTGTTTCTGTTTCTGATTTCCAGCATGAGCAGCACAGTGGCCCAGTGGTTAGCACTGCTGCCTCACAGTGCCAAGGACCTGGGTTCGATTCAAGCCTTGGGTGACTGTACATTCTCCCTATGTCTATGTAGGTTTCATCTGGGTGCTCTGGTTTCCTCCCAATGGTATGTGAGTTAGCTGGATTGGCCATGGGGAAGGCAGGGTCACAGGGACAGTTTGGGTGGGATGTTCTTCAGAGGGTTAGTGTGAACTTGATGGGCCGAATGGCCTGTTTCCACACTGGAGGGGTTATGTGATTGTAAAGAGGCAAATCCTGTGAAATGTCTTTGGGTGGCACGGTGGCTCAGTGATTAGCACTGCTGCCTCACAGCACCAGGGTCCCAAGTTCAATTCCAGCCTTGGGTGACTGTCTGTGTGGAGTTTGCACATTCTCCCCGTGTCTGTGTGGATTTCCTCCGGGTGCTCCGGTTTCCTCCCACAGTCCAAAATTGTGCAAGTTAGGTGAACTGGTCATTCTAAAATTACCGATAGTGTTAGATGTATTAGTTAGAGGGGAAATGGGGTCTGGGTGGGTTACTCTTCGGAGGGTTGGTGTGGACTGGTTGGGCTGAAGGGCCTGTTTCCACACTGTAGGGAATCTAATCTAATCAGCAATTGTATGGTCTGTTTTTGTTCAGTATTTAACTGCCACATCTTTTCCAGGTATACCCAATCTGAAGACGTTTTGCTCTTCTTTCTGACAGAATTTTCGTTCTAATCTTTTTTTCTTGCTCACTGTCATTGCTGACTTTGTCGCTCCTGGTGTTTGACCAGGTATTTACCAAAACTCGGTTCCATCGCCGCATCATGTTCCTCAGTGACTGCCTCCAGCTCAGACTCACCCCACGTGGATTCCATCTCAAGCTTTGTCCTTTGTGTTTTGAATCCACCCAAGATCACAGTTACCTCTGTGATCTACAACGTTCCCAGGAGAGCTGTTCTCGTCACATCCTGAGATCCACACTCAGTGCCCAGGTCCTGCCATTTGCACACTCTGGCCCTCCCTCTCTCCATCAGCACTGCTTCATGTTGGCTCAGAGCTGCCCCGCTCTCCAGTTCCACTTTACCCTCCTGCTCAATCAACGTTCTAACAAGAAACTCCTTTTCCTTGCAGTCATTGAGGCGAGATGCAAAAACTTAAGAGGTACCCGTTATCCTCTGGAATCTTCCTCTCCCGCCCTTCCCAGCTGACTCCATCTCCTCTCCCAACCCCACCTCCTGTTGAGTGTTTTATTATCCCTCTCTCTGATATTGAACATTCTATCCTCAGTAAAGGTCCTAGTTTTATCCACTCCAATGAATTTTGGGCACATGATGTTGAGCTGTTGATCCGAAGCTTTGCATTTCTTTGGGCAAGAGTCTTCTCTCCGCCCCACAGACCCCTTTGCCCATTTCCAACATTCTCCCTCCTTCCCTCTGGCCTTTTACCCGCACTCAATCTGTTCACTGAGAACTGTCGATATGACATTGGTCACCTTAATTTCTCTGGCCCCCCTCTGAATTCATCTCCCTCTGAGCTGACTGCACCCCCTGCTCTCAGGTCCAACCCTGACTTTCTCAACAAAGAGTCACTAGACCTCAATGTTTTCGAGTGCTTTCTGTGATTGCTAATTCCACAGGCTCACCGTTCTGTGGGAGAAGAAATTTCTCCTGCTCTCTGTCTCTATAGAACCCATCTACCAGGCCCACTGACAAGGAAAGGCTGCCAGCATTCTTAAAGATCTATCCCACCCTGGCGATGTTTTTCTACAACCTCTACCATCGGGGAGAAGGTACAGAAGCCTGAACACATACACCAGTCGGTTTCGAAACAGTTTCCACCCTACTGTTGTTAGAATACTGAATGGACTCACAAACTCTTAACATTCGCCTGTACCTGTATTTTTGTTTTTGCTGCTGTTTACCTATTATTTAACCCTGTGATCTGCCTGTATTGCTCGCAAGACAAAACTTTTTACTGTGCCTCGGTACGTGTGACAATAAATCCAATTCAGTTCAATTCAAATTGTTTGCCCTGTATCTTTAGACTGTATCCCGTGGTCTTGGACTCCCCTGCCAGTGAGAGCATCCTTTCTGTGTCTACTCTGTCAAGTCTATGCTCAGTAATTGTGGTCATGAGCCCCACATTCTAACACAGCCAAATAATGCATTGAGATTTAATTGATTTCATTTTGGCTCAGAACTCTCATCTCTGAGTCACTCTTAATCCCAAAGAATTGAGCTCATATTTTTTGTTGACTCACGCAGGGCAGTCCTGAGGGAGTGTTGCTCTGTCAGAGGTGTTGTCTTTTGGATGAAGTGTTAAACTCCATCCACCCTCTTGAGTAAATGTATAAAGAAAATCCCACAGCTGTTATTTTGAGGGTGACCACACCAGGTTATTCTAGGGTGGAAGAACAACCTGGTGTAATGCCCAGTAATTATTCCTCAACTACTGCCTCTATAGCAGATTGCTGTTTACAGGCGCATGCTACCCACAAATTGACAGCCATTACAATTCAACCGAGATTGAGTATTAAAAGAACACCATTCCTGTGACTTTTGACAGAATCATAGAATCCCTACAGTGTGGAAGCAAGCCATTTGGCCCTTTGGGTTCATATTGATTCTCCGAGGAGCATCCCACCCAGACGCACCCACCAACTCGATTCCCATAGCCCTGCATTTCCCGTGGCCAACTCACCTACCCTGCACATTCCCGGACACTATGAGAAATTAAGCATGGTCAATCTACCCAGTCTGCACATCTTTGGACTGTGGGAGGAAACCGGAGCACCTCGAGGACACCCACACAAACACTGACTGAACGTGTAAACTCCACACTCGTTCTGGATTGTTGTCAGATGCTATAGAAATTAATTTTTTTTTTTCTCTTTCTTTTGTTAAATCAAAACAGATGCACAGGCATTTTTTAATAAAAAAGGTGACAAATGGCTGTCCTGATTTCCCATGAAAAATGTAATGGTAGTCCAAGGGGTCAGCAGCATATGGTGTTCCTGTACAGGTTTCACCAAAGATGCAGAGTTGGGAAATCAGCAGAGTCTCTGGATTTTCCTGATCTGTTTGTTCCCTTTGAGGAGAGCTGTGAGTAAGCCTGGACTCAGGGAGCATGTGTCCAAATGGTCAACTGCGTGGATGGGGGAGAGTGAAGAGTCAGTTCAGGGGCCAATTTGTTTTAAGCACCATATACACTGTTGCAATTGTCCTTTGTCCAAACACAGGAAGGAAACTATTGACCACACACACAGCCCAATGGGACGTGATCACTGGCAAACTAGAATGGGTGGTTCATGCTGACCTACACTTGAGAAAGTGGTTGTGGTGGTGGTGGTGGGAGTAGCCCTTTCTCTTGCACTGAGGAAAGCCTTCAATGAGCTCAATGACTGAGCTTCTACCTCCCTCTGGAATAGACAAAGTGGCTCAGTGGTTAGCCCTGCAGCCTCACACTGTCAGGGATCTGAGTTTGATTCCAGCCTTGAGTGACTGTCTGTGTGGAGTTTGCACATTCTCCCCATGTCTGCTAGAGTTTCCTCCAGGTGCTCTAGTTTCCTCCCACAGTCAAAAGATGGGGAGGTTATGTGGATTGGCCATGGGAAACAAGGGATACAAGGATAGGGTAGGCGGGAGAGTCTGGGTGGGATGCTATTTGGAGGGTCAGTGTGGACTTGATGGGCTGAATGCCCTGTTTCTGCACTGTCAGAAATTCTATGCCAACACAATTCTAAATGCTCCCAACTCTCTGTGTGAAAACATCTCTCCCCATCCAGTCCTGGGATCATCCAGTTGTATCAGTGGCAGTTCAGTAGCCTCAAAATCACAAGGTTCTCCTTCAGGGCTGGAGAACAAATTTAAGTCTTGGCCCTTACAGTGCAGTACTGAGGGAAAGCTGCATTGTCAAAGCGCCATCTTTCAGCTGAGATATTAAAGCAAGGTCCCATCTGAATAATGCGAGTGATTCTATTTCGGAGAAGAGCTGGGGAGTTTGTCCTGGGGGGGGGGGTCATGACCTATATTTGTGCTCCAAGCAACATAGCAAAACCAAACAGATTACCTTGTCATTGTCAAATCTCTGTTTGTGGGCACCTGCCCTATGCAAATTGACTGGTGTATTTACAACAGTGACCACATGAAATATCTCCACAGAGCCAATATCCATCACCAAGTCACCTTTCATTTACCGATGTCCTTGATGCAGATCCAGTTCCCTCCTGATGAAGGGCTTTTGCCCGAAACGTCGATTCTCCTGCTCCTCGGATGCTGCCTGACCTGCTGTGCTTTTCCAGCACCACGCTCTTGATTCAGCTCCCTCAGGCCCAGTTGTCAGAGCAAACTCAACCTCTGGCAGTCTTGTTTATATCTGTCAGTTAGGGCCCCCTGATTAGACCAGATTAACTGCCCCAATCTTGGAACTCATATTCTGTGCAGTCCACCTGGCTGACCTCATTAAAATCACTACACCAAACTTATCAGCTTCAAAGCACTTTGAGATAACAGTTGTCATGAAAGGTGCTTTATAAATGTAACTATTTCTTTTCACAATGGTTGAACTCTTAATTTGAGAGTATGACCCCTAAATGTAGAATCTCCAGTCAGGGAAAATATCTTTCACCTCCACTTTTCACCTTCTGAAACTTGACGGGTAAGAGAGCAGGGGATGCTTGTGGGACGAATGAATAGCTCTCTCGAGGAGATAATGCATCTGCCATTGGCTATGCAGCATGAATCCTCGGTATTGACTGTTAACAATTGCCCCAAATTTTAAAAAGACATCTCGCAGGATTTGCCTCTTTACAATCACATAACCCCTCCAGTGTGGAAACAGGCCATTCGGTCCATCAAGTTTACACTACCCCTCTGAAGAGCATCCCACCCAAACTGTCCCTGCCTTCCCCATGGCCAATCCAGCTAGCTCACATACCATTGGGAGGAAACCAGAGCACCCAGATGAAACCTAGACACAGGGAGAATGTACAGTCACACAAGGCTAGAATCGAACCCAGGTCCCTGGCGCTGTGAGGCAACAGTGCTAACCACTGGGCCATTGTGCCGTTCACTCAGGTGTGTGGAACTGCATTATAGAGTGTAGTGCCTCCAAACATTTCCTCAAAATGCCCCAGTTTTCAGCTTCCATGTTGATTCTGCAGGAGCAGAGTAAGCTAAACTTGAATTGACTATATCTTACAGGTTTAAGCATTTAGCATATATCTGCTGCTCCTGTTTCTGCAGCGCAGCTTGTGCCATTTTGCACCCAGAGCTGGCACAGTGATTGTTGCTTCCCCTCACACTTAGTGGAATGGTTGGCTCTTTTTACTTGCACTTGGCACTATCTCTGCTGCTTTCCCTCACAGCTGTGCTATCGCTTTCTGCAATGGGGAATTATATTTCCAGGTAACAGGTGAAATTCCACTGGTGGGGGTGAGATGGCGAGAAAATGAGTGGCAGGAAGTTCAGAAGTCACATGACACCAGGTTATAGCGCAACTGGTTTGGAATGGAGAAGGTCATTGACCTTCTTCCCATGGTGCCGTGCATTCCTCCAGCTGAGATTACATTGACCTGGGTGCAATCATGTGGCCTCCACTGTTGGCCCTTGGGGAAGTGAACGTCCCACATGAGCACCATCCGCACCCAACATGACAACCTCGACATCCCTGTCTGCAAAGTGGGCTAAGGACAGTTTATAGGCCCCAAGCACAGTCAAAGTAAGAGGTGACAGGAAGTGATATTATAGCTGGACAGAGATGCAGATAATGTTCTGGGGACCTGGGTTCAAATCCTGCCACAGCAGATGGTGGAATTTGAATTCAATAAAAACTAATTCTGGAAGTAAGGGTCCAGTGATGATCATGAGACCATTGTCAATTGTTGGAAAAACTCATCTGGTTCACGAATGCCCTTTAAGGAAACTGCTATCCTTACCTGGTCTGGCCTACATGTGACTCCCAACCCACAGCAATATGGTTGACTCTTAACTGCCCTCTGGGCAAACAGGGATGGACAATAAGTGCTAGCCTTGCCAGTGATGTCCTTGTCTCATGAATGAATAAAAATAATTCCCCTACATGTAGCGCTGGACATCGGAGTGCATCTGGGAAAATTAACAAACAGTGAAATTTACAACTAGTCTTGGAGGAGCTGTTGGGCGAAGTTCACAGCACAGAATCAGAGAAGTTAATTGTTTTAAGTCTGTCCAAGAGAAAGGCTGCAGTCGTGAGTATAGTGGATTCTTTCTTGATTATATGTTTATGGAGATAATTCTCTTGATTAAACAAGCCATAACTATTAATTTAACCTGGGGCAGTGTTTGTAGAGGAATAAGACAGTGTTATTTTCTGGGTCTGTAGATTGTGAAGGAGCAAAAAATGGCCTTTGCAGTGATATGTACTTCTTGTCAGATGTGGGAGTTTAAGGAGAGTTTAAGGGTTACTGCGGATTATATCTGCCATAAATGCTGTTGGATGCGAATCTTATCAGATCGAGTGGATCGGTTGGAGAGATAGAAGTGATGAGGAATTTGCAACAGCAACAGTATGTGATGGATGGCAGTTATAGGAAGGGGGGAAAGTCTCAGATACAGTCACATAGATGGGTTAACTCCAGGAAAGGTAAGAGAGGTAGGCGACTAGTGCAGGAGGCTTTTGTGGATATACCCATTTCAAACAGGTATGCTTTTTGGGAAATGTAGGGGGTGATGGATTCTCAGGGAAACGTAGCACGAACAGCCAAGTTTCTGGTATCGAGACTGGCTCTAATGCAACTAGGGGTACATTGGCTTCCAAGAGATCAATTGTGTTCGGGGATTCTGTAGTCCGAGGTACAGACAGACGTTTCTGTGGCCAGCAGAGAAAAAGCAGAATGGTGTGTTGCTTCCCTGGTGCCAGGATCAAGGATGTCTCAGAGAGGGTGCAGAATATTCTCATGGGGGAGAGGGGCCAGCAGGAGGTCATTGTCCACATTGGAACCAACGACATCGGAAGGGAAAAGGTTGAGATTCTGAAGGGAGATTACAGAGAGTTAGGCAGAAATTTATAAAGGAGGTCCTCAAGGGTAGTAATATCTGGATTATTCCCAGTGCTACGACCTAGTGAGGGCAGGAATAGGAGGATAGAGCAGATGAATGCATGGCTGAGGAGCTGGTGTATGGGAGAAGGATTCACATTTTTGGATCATTGGAATCTCTTTTGGGGTAGAAGTGACCTGTACAAGAAGGACGAATTGCACCTAAATTGGAAGGGGACTAATATACTGACAGGGAAATTTGCTAGAACTGCTCAGGAGGATTTAAACTAGTAAGGTGGGGTGGGGGGGGAGGGGGGGGGGACCCAGGGAGATAGTGAGGAAAGAGATCGGTCTGAGACAGGTACAGCTGAGAACAGAAGTGAGTCAAACAGTCAGGGCAGGCAGGGACAAGGTAGGACTAATAAATTAAACTGCATTTATTTCAATGCAAGGGGCCTAACAGGAAAGGCAGATGAACTCAGGGCATGGTTAGGAATATGGGACTGGGATATCATAGCAATTACAGAAACATGGCTCAGGGATGGGCAGGACTGGCAGCTTAATGTTCCAGGATACAAATGCTGCAGGAAGGATAGAAAGGGAGGCAAGAGAGGAGGGGGAGTGGCATTTTATGATAAGGGATAGCATTACAGCTGTGCTGAGGGAGGATATTTCCAGAAATACATTCAGGGAAGTTATTTGGGAGGAACTGAGAAATAAGAAAGGGATGATCACCTTATTGGGATTGTATTATAGACCCCCCCAATATCAGAGGGAAATTGAGAAACAAACTTGTAAGGAGATCTCAGCTATCTGTAAAAATAATAGTGTAGTTATGGTCGGGGATTTTAACTTTCCAAACATTGACTAGGACTGCCATAGTGTTAAAGGTTTAGATGGAGAGGAATTTCTTAAGTGTGTACAAGACAATTTTCTGATTCAGTATGTGGATGTACCTACAAGAGAAGGTACGAGAGAAGGGCAGGTGTCAGTGGGGGAGCACTTTAGGGCCAACAACCATAATTCTATTTATTTTAATATAGTGATGGAAAAGGATAGACCAGATCTAAAAGTTGAAGTCCTAAATTTTGACGGTATTAGGCAAGAACTTTTGAAAGCTGATTGGAGGCAGATGCTCGCAGGTAAAGGGACAGCTGGAAAATGGGAAGCCTTCAGAAATGAGATAACAAGAATCCAGAGAAAGTATATTCCTGTCAGGGTGAAAGGGAAGGCTGATAGGTATAGGGAATGCTGGATGACTAAAGAAATTGAGGGTTTGGTGAAGAAAAAGAAGGAAGCACACTCAGGTATAGACAGGATAGATCAAGTGAATCCTTAGAAGAGTATAAAGGAAGTAGGAGTATACTTAAGAGGGAAATCAGGAGGGCAAAAAGGGGACATGAGATAGCTTTGGCAAATAGAATTAAGGAGAATCCAAAGGGTTTTTACAAATATATTAAGGACAAAAGGGTAACTAAGGAGAGAATAGGACCCCTCAAAGATCAGCAAGGCAGCCTTTGTGTGGAGCCACAAAAAATGGGGGAGATACTAAATGAATATTTTGCATCAGTATTTACTGTGGAAAAGGATATGGAAGATATAGACTGTAGGGAAATAGATGGTGACATCTTGCAAAATGTCCAGATTGCAGAGGAGGAAGTGCTGGATGTCTTGAAATGGTTAAAGGTGGATAAATGCCCAGGACCTGATCAGGTGTACCCAAGAACTCTGTAGAAAGCTAGAGAAGTGATCGCTGGGCCTCTTGCTGAGATATTTGTATCATCGATAGTCACAGGTGAGGTGCCGGAAGACTGGAGGTTGGCTAACGTGGTGCCACTTTTTAAGAAGGGCGGTAAAGACAAGCCAGGGAACTATAGACTGGTGAGCCTGACCTCAGTGGTGGGCAAGTTGTTGGAGGGAATCCTGAGGGACAGGATGTACATGTATTTGGTTCCTGAAGAAGGGCTCATGCCCGAAACGTCGATTCTCCTGCTCCTTGGATGCTGCCTGACCTGCTGCGCTTTTCCAGCAACACATTTTCAGCTCTGATCTCCAGCATCTGCAGTCCTCACTTTCTCCATGTATTTGGAAAGGCAAGGACTGATTAGGGATAGTCAACATGGCTTTGTGCGTGGGAAATCATGTCTCACAAACTTGATTGAGTTTTTTGAAGAAGTAACAAAGAAGATTGATGAGGGCAGAGCAGTAGGTGTGATCTATATGGACTTCAGTAAGACCAGGTGGGCCAATGGGCTGAGAAGTGGCAGATGGAGTTTAATTCAGATAAATGCGAGGCGCTGCATTTTGGGAAAGCAAATCTTAGCAGGATTTATACACTTAATGGTAAGGCCCTAGGGAGTGTTGCTGAATAAAGAGACCTTGGAGTGCAGGTTTATAGCTCCTTGAAAGTGGAGTCGCAGGTAGATAGGATAGTGAAGAAGGCGTTTGGTATGCTTTCCTTTATTGGTCAGAGTACTGAGTACAGGAGTTGGGAGGTCATGTTGCGGCTATACAGGACATTGGTTAGGCCACTGTTGGAATATTGGGTGCAATTCTGGTCTCCTTCCTATCGGAAAGGTGTTGTGAAACTTGAAAGGGTTCAGAAAAGAATTTCAAGGATGTTGCCAGGGTTGGAGGATCTGAGCTATAGGGAGAGGCTGAACAAGCTGGGGCTGTTTTCCCTGGAGCGTTGGAGGCTGATGGGTGACCTTATAGAGGTTTACAAAATTATGGGGGGGCATGAATAGAATAAATAGACAAAGACTTTTCCCTGGGGTCGGGGAGTCCAGAACTAGAGGTCATAGGTTTAGGGTGAGAGGGGAAAGATATAAAAGAGACCTAAGGGACAACTTTTTCACGCAGAGGGTGGTACGTGTATGGACTGAGCTACCAGAGGATGTGGTGGAGGCTGGTACAATTGCAACATTTAAGAGGCATTTGGATGGGTATATGAATAGGTAGGGTTTGGAGGGATATGGGCCGGGTGCTGACAGGTGGGACTAGATTGGGTTGGGTTGGCATGGACGGGTTGGACCGAAGGGTCTATTTCCATGCTGTACATCTCTATGACTCTATGACTTTATGCCCCTGTCTGGGGCAAATGTCAGCAACCATGCAGGGCAGGTCCAGAGGGGGAAACGCTTGCACAGTGGATTTTTTAAGCTAGCACAGAAATAATGAATGCCAGTCTGTTGGTGGTTTTATACAGGATGTTGAGTTGTTGCAAAATGGTAAGATGGGGAAGTCAGATGTGAGCTATATCACTGCGGCTTGGCCATTGATGAATGAGATGGGTTCTATAGGATTGGGCAGGAGAGCTGACTATCTCTGATGGCGAAAACCTTCCAAAAAACTCACCACAACTTGGCCTTAGCCAAAAACAGTTTGTAAAACTCCACCCAGCAACATTGACTTATAGAGAAACAGCATCTTTCACATTCCCAGGAATTCCCAAAGGCAAGGAAAATCAATGGTGTAACATTAATGTTGTAATGTAGGAAACAAAGGGGCCAATTTGTGCACAGCAAGACCCATAAACAGGAACCTGACCACAAGCTGTCATTTACAAGGGTAGAATCCCTACAGTGTGGAAGCAGGCCCTTTGGTCCAACAAGTCCACACCAACCATCTGAAGTGTAACCAATCCAAACCCATTCCCCTATATTTACCCCTGACTAATGCACCTAACCTACATGTCCCTGAACACTACGGGCAATTTAGCATGGTCAATTCACCTAACCTGCACGTCTTTGGATTGTGGGAGGAAACCCATGCAGACACAGGGAGAATGTGCAAACTCCACACAGACAGTCGCGTGAGGCTGGAATTGAACCCGGGTCTGTGGCGCTGTGAGGCAACAGTGATAACCACTGAGCCACTGTGCTGCGCTTGAGGGATGAATAGCACATTGGATACTGGAGAGAAATTCTTCTTGGAATTGGGCCATGGCATTGTTTACAACCACCTGAGAGAGCTTCATCTACAAGAGTTCACTTCTGACCATGGGAGGGTCAGGCAATATTTTGCATTTAAGTTTCATGGATCGAGATTTGAATATTTAGAGTGTTGTTCACCGAAACACAATGGACATCCTCAAGGTGTTGAGGTATAGAGATGAAATAACAAAAGGTTAGATCTCTGGGCAACACTTGAGCTACGTGTTGTCAGTCTGAGGGGCTAGCAATAGAGGCAGTCCCAGAGAAGATTCACTGCACTGACTCCTGAGCTGAAGGAGGTTATCTTATGAGGAAAGGTTAAGTGGGCTGGCCCTGCATCTATTGATGGTTAAAAGAATGGAAGGTGAGCTTATTGAAATATGCAACACCAGGTTATAGTCCAACAGATGTATTTGGAAGGACTATCTTTCGGAGTGCTGCTTCTTCACCAGGTGGTTGTGGAGTATAGGCCACCTGATGAAGGAGCAGCTCTCTGAAAGCTAGTCCTTCCAAATACACCTGCTGGACTATAACCTGGTGTTGTATGATTTTTTTGAACTTTGTCCACCCCAGTCCAACACCAGCTCCTCCAAATCATTATTGAAACATGTAAATTACTGATGAGGATTGACAGGTTAGACGGGGAGAGGATGTTTTCCCAAGTGGGGAATCCAGAGCTAAGTGGCACTGTTTCAAAATAAGGGGCCTCACATTTAAGATGGTAACGAATCTCTTCTGTGGTTAGTGTTCTACAAGGAGCAGTGGAGGATGGAGCACTGACTAGATTCAAGACCGAGTTAAGAATCTTTGAGCCACAGAAAAGTGGCAGGGAAGTGGAGTTACACATCAGGTCCAGTCTTGATCTTACTGACTGAGGGAGCAGGTAGGAGGACACGAATGGCCATTCCTGTTTCTATCTCTTATGTCTCAATTGAAGCTACTGCAGGTGGTCTCGGGGGACCCCTGGGCTTATGCAGAAAGTTCTGATCACAATCCAATGGCCCATTGTAAAGACATGTCTCTGTGTAGCTGCTAAGAGCAGGCTTAGGCTGGATTGTTTCCTGGGATTCATTGCTGATGCTCAAATGTACAGAACTGCTGCAAAGCAAGCATCTGCTGGTTATTTGTACTGAAGATAAGGAGGCTGACAACCAAGGAAGTGCAATGGTCACAGTTCCAAGTAAGAGCATTGTCCAAGGTCTAGACCAGTCAACCAAGACAGTAAGACATAGGAACAGAAATAGGCCATTCAGCCCATTAATTCTGCCCGACCATTCAAAGAGATTGTGTCTGATCTGATAATCCTCATCACTTATTCCCATAACTGCTGATTGCTTTCCTGATTAAAAATGTATCTCAGCCTTGAATATACTTAATGACCCAACATAGGCAGTCCTCCGTCATAAACAATTCCACAGATTCACTGCCCTCTGAGAGAAAATGTCCGTCCTCATCTCTGTCTTAAATCTACAAGCCCTGACTTTAAGATGGTGCTCTCTGGTCCTAGACTCTTCCACAAATGGTAACAACATCTCAGCATCTCGCCTGCCAAATCCACTCAGAGCTTGACATGTTTCAATAAGGTCACCTGTCAATCCTCTCAGGTATATCACATTCACGTGGTACTGCCCCTTTAAGGGAGCAAGCTTCGAGTGAAGGGAATCATTTGTCTCATCTGAGCTGATTCACAAACAAAATGGATCAAGCAGGATAAGAGCAGTTTCCATAAACTTTAATGATTAGTCATTAACTGTTCGGGAACTCAGCCAAGCTTGCTCAATGCCAGAGTTGGAGTTTAATCTGCTGACTGAATGTTGACTGATACAATTGGCTTCCCAGACATGGCAAACTGTTAAAAAAAACAATCCAGGGAACTGCTTATTGGCTTCAGATCAGGAATGCACCGACGATCCACATTAGGTTGTGGGAGTAAGTGAATGAAAACTGAGGGTATATTTGGTCACAACACAAACCAATCTCCCCTTGTACAGCACTTACTCCATCACTGAGCGGTGAAATCACCATAAACTGGTGCCTTTTTGTCTCTGTCTTTTATCCAAGTCCTTTCGCTGCCAGGTCCCGAGGAAACCACACTCTGCAGGTGTAAACAACTCGGATAACACTCAATTCCTGATGAAGGGCTTTTGCCTGAAACGTCGATTTCGAAGCTCCTTGGATGCTGCCTGAACTGCTGTGCTCTTCCAGCACCACTAATCCATAATCTGGTTTCCAGCATCTGCAGTCATTGTTTTTACCTACTCTGCCCAACATCCCACCGTGATTTGGAGTGACTGATGTTGGACTGGGGCGAACGAGGTCAGAAGTTACTGGGTTATAGTCCAACAGGTTTATTTCTTTTTCTAAATCCCCCTTTTTGTTTACACTGGAGAGATTCAAATCTTCTGGTTATATTATTTTTCCTGAGGAGATTTTAATGTCCTCGTTTTTTATTTCCCTTCTAAACCCCCACACTGCCAGCTAACAGTGGTAGTGCTTATTTTCCCCAGCATTCAGCAGGTTTATTTGAGCTTTCAGAGTGTTGCTCCACTGCATCACTATAACCGCCAACTCGTCTCAGATACCTCACGCTATCTCTGCGACTGTACCCAGGTCCCACCATCGGTCGTCTTTTACCAATCTCACTATTGCTTGCAACACCTTCCTACACTCACTATAACCTCAACCCCATTATTTCTCGTAGAATCACAGAATCCCTATAGCGTGGAAAAGGCCATTCGGCCCATAGAGTCTATGCCAAACCTCTGAAGAGGATCCAATCCAGACCCATTGAACCCCATAATCCACCCAGCCTGCACATCCCTGGTCACTATGGGTAACTGAGCATGGCCAATCCATCTAATCTGCACATCTTTGAACTGTGGGAGGAAACCGGAGCACCCAGAAGAAACTAACGGAGGCACGGGGAGAATGTGCAAACTGCACCCAAGGTTGGAATTGAACCCAAGTTCATGGTACTGTGAAGCACCAGTACTAGCTACTGAGCTACTGTGTCACCCATTGACCATCTGGGCTGCGTACCCATTCTTCCCAGATACCATCCTACTGCATCAACAGTCATCACCGTGCCACCCACTTTTATCTCCCCCAATACCTGCCTGTCTCTCATTCCTGGAGGAAACCAGCCCACACTGGAGCAGAATGAGTCTCCATATCAAAAATGTCCAGAGCATTGTGAGCAGTTGTAAAGTTATACAGGAAACAGTTCCCAGTCTGAACCTTTGCCTAATTGGTGATTGAACATCATTGAAGAAAGAATAAATACGATGCATTAAATTTCAAAACTGAAAATGAATCTTTTCAAAGCACAGACTGACAAGTTCCCAATTGAAACTGAAACTTTACATTGTCAAGATAAAATTTCAACTAGATTCTATGGTGTCGTATTGTCAAAGTGGAAGTGGTTGTGGGGAAGGTAATAACCTAGTGGCATTATTGCTGGACCTTTAATCCAGAGACCCAGGTAATGTTATAGGGACTTGGGTTCAAATCCTGTCATAGCAGTTGGTGGAGTTTAAATTCAAGGAAGAGAAAGGAAATATCTGGAATTAAGAGTCTAGCAATGGTCATGAATCCATTGTCAAAAAAACCCACCTGAGTCACAAATGCCTTCCTTTAGAGAAGGAATCTGCCATCCTTACCTTATCTGGATTATATGTGACTCCAGACCCACAGCAATGTGGTTGACTCTTAACTGCCTTCTGGCCAATTAGGGATGGGCAATAAATGCTGGCTCCTCCAAATCAGAATTGGCAGGCAACAGTCTCTCTCTCTCTCTCGGCTCCCTCTCCACTTGTCACATACTCCTTTACCCACCCCTCCCTTCAGCATATATATTGTATACCTTTTCCTAGCGACTATCACACTCCAAAGTACGGTCACTGGGCTCAAAACATTAACTCTGTTTTTGTCGTCACAGATGCTGTTGGAACTGCTGAGTTTGTCCAGTACTTTCTGAACATCACCCTGGGGTTCTGGAATACTAACTCAGTGGCATCAAGAGGATGCCACTGCCTCCCCAGGGATACAATGAGTTTGAAAACAAGGATGAGAATTTTGAAACTGGAGGCTTGTTTGATATGTGGCTGTATTGACTTTCACTCTGATCCCTCACAGACAATTTTCAGAACTCATAGTCCGAAACAAATGCGTTTACAGTCTTGAATTCCCCGCCAAGAATATTTCGCCGATAGGCAGCCCTTTTCTGAGTTACTATAGTCTTTCATTCTTGGACAGTTTTGAAGGATTTAATTTTCCCTTTTCAAATGTTTATCCAATTGCCTTTCAAAAGTGACGATTGAATCTGTTTGTGCCCTCCTTTCAGACGTGTATTCAACATCAGTCACTATGTAAATAATTTTCCCCTCATATTCCCCCCAGCACTTTTTGTCAGGTAAAAAATTACATAGGTCCGATAGTGTTTTTTTCCCAATTGTTTCACTGGGGGAAAATCCTGTATACTGTAATTGGAAACAGAAGTGACGCTGCTTTCTCTGAGACTTTCACTTTCTTATTTAGTGCCCGTTACCACGGTGACGTTTCTTTTTACATAAGCCAAGGCCTCCCCAAAGATTTCTGGTTCAGCCCAGTTCGAAAGTGACCAATTTCGAGGACTACAGAGATAGGAATGGAGGATAGGACCAGCTGGGTAACTCTTTCAGGAGCTGGTACTGGCATGATGGGTCAAATGGTCTCCTTCGATCCTGTAAAATTCTGCAATTCTGTGACAGTCTGTATAAGGCAAAACTGTAAGAAGTACTTTGAGGAAGTTTAATGTGAAAAGATATCATATTAAAATAAGGGACTTTTATTTATGACATTTCTGCCTGATGTCACATTGACAAATTCTCAACTCAGGTGGTAATCACAAAGGTATCACTCAAGTTTCTCCAAATTCTTTCCTCTTACACATCACTAATTTCCATCGCTGTGTTTTTCATTCAGTCATGGGAGGCCAGGGTTTATCTCCATCCCCAGTGACTGTGTCCTCAGCTGCCTGGGTCCCAACCCCCAGAATTCTCTCCCTAAACCTCTCCGTGTCTCTGTGTTTATTTTCTCCTTTTAAGACATTCCTTAAACTCTACTTCTTTGAGAAATGTTTGGTCAATTGCCCTGATAACCCCTTAGAAATATAGAAACACATTACAAATTCAGGTCTCCTTCCGAACGGAAGGATGTTGTGAAACTTGAAAGGGTTCAGAAAAGATTTACAAGAATGTTGCCAGGGTTGGGGGATTTGAGCTACAGGGAGAGGTTGAATAGGCAAGAGCTGTTTTCCCTGGAGCATCGGATGTTGAGGGGTGACCTTATAGAGGTTTATAAAATTATGAGGGGCATAGATAGGGTAAATAGACACGGTCTTTTCCCTGGTGTGGGTGAGCCCAGAACAAGAGGGCATAGGCTTAGGGTGAGAGGGGAAAGATATTAAAGATACCTAAGGGGCAACTTTTTCACACAGAGTGTAGTACATGTATGGAATGGGCTGCCAGAGAAAGTGATGGAGGCTCTTAGAATTGCAACTTTTAAAAAGCATCTGGATGGGTATATGAATAGGAAGGGTTCAGAGGGGTATGGGCCGGGTGCTGGCAGGTGGGACTAGATTGGGTTGGGAAATCTAGTCGGCATGGACGAGCTTGACTGAAGGATCTGTTTCGTGCTGTACATCTATCTCTATGACGATAACTTTTGCTAAATGAGGGGAGGAAAAGTGATTAACTGAAGTGTATAAAATTACAGGAGAATCGACGTTTCGGGCATCAGCCCTTCTTCAGGAAGAAATGTCAATGCCCAAAACATTGATTCTCCTGTTCCTTGGATGCTGCCTGACCTGCTGCACTTTTCCAGCAACACATTTTCAGCTCTGATCTCCAGCATCTGCAGTCCTCACTTTCTCCCTGTATAAAATTACAGGCCGTTTAGACAGAGTGGATAGGAAAGATCTGTTTCTTCATTCACAGAGGTCGTAGTGCAGGGACATGGATTTAAAGTTATTGGTAGAAGGACTAGAGGGGAATTGAGGCCTATTTTTAGCTCAAAGGTGGGCAGAGGTGTAGAATGCACTTCCTGAAAAGATAGTAGAGGCAGAAACTGCAGCTCAATTAAGAGAAACACATGCATATGTACTCAAGGTGGGATTCAGTTGAATCACTCTTTTTTGGCTAGCATTGATATGATGGGCCAAATCTTCTCTTCTAATTAATTCATAGGATGTAGATATCACTGGCTCATGCCAGTGTTAATTGCCCAGAGGACACGTAAGAGTCTGGAATCACATATTGGCCAGTTTCCTTTCTTGGAGAACATTAGTGAACCAGATGGGTTTTACCCCCAACAATGGTGCCATGTTCCTCATTGGATTTTTCATTCCAGAATTTCTGTATGTACAGTGAGCTCTGAACTCAGAGTGTTCTGGATGAATAGTCTGGTAATAGTTCCACTAGACCATCACCTGAGTGGGACTCTGGCGATGGCACTGAGCGGGTGGCTTGCAGCGGGGTGAGCACAGGACCCGGCATTGGCTGCTATATGGGCAGAGGCCCAGCGATAAGAGATGGAGCCAGAGGAACAGCAGATTCAATGCTGGTTGGGTCTGACGCTGCTGGTGGAAGTGTTATGGACTCTCTTTAAACTCATTCCCGATGAAGGGCCTTTGCTCAAAACATCAATTCTCCTGCTCCTCGGAAGCTGCTGACCTGCTGTGCTTTACCAGCACCACATTCTCGACTATATCTTTTTACTTATTCTTCTTAAACTATACAAAATGGTGCCAGATCATTACAACACTGGAAGCTTTTCACTTTATTTTATTTTTTCACTGAAAAATACACTTGACAATAAAATCATTCATTCATTCACCTCCTTCTGTGTTGTAAATCTTTCTCTTGGTATGTTTCTCTGTTACTTGTGCTCCCCTTTCCTTTGTTTTGATGAACAGGATGTTCCTGATGACCAGCAAGTCCAGAACCAGGGGTCCCAGTCTAAAGATACATGGTAGGCCATTTAGGACTGAGGTGAGGAGAAATCTCTTCATCCAGAGAGTGGTGACCCTGTGGAATTCTCTGCAACAGAAAACGATCGAAACCAAAGCACTTCAATAACAAGTTAGGATATAGTTATCATACAATCCCTACAGTGCGGAAACAGGCCATTTGGCCCAATACATTTACACCCACCCTCTGAAGAGCAACCTACCCTATTACTCTACATTTACCCCTGACTAATGCACATCACTGAACACTGTGGCTAATTCACCCGACCTGCACACCTTTGGACTTTGGAAAGAAACCACAGCACCTGGAGGAAACGCACACAGACACAGGGAGAATGTACAACCTCCACATAGGCAGTCACCTGAGGCTGGAATTGAACACAGATCGCCGGCATTGTGAGGCAGCAGTGAGAACCACTGAGCCACTGCACCACTCCTAAAGTTCATAGGGCTAAAGGAATCAAAAGATATGAGGAGAAAGCAGGAACAGGGTATTGAGTTGGATGGTCAGCCATGATACTGTAACAGTGAATGGCATAGCAGGCTCAAAGAGTTGAATGGCCTACTCATATTTTCTATGTTTCTATAAAAGAAATGGTACAATGTTAGCATTCCTCCAGCACGACACCTGTTCATGGCATTAAATACTCTTTGGCTGCACCCCATGATGCACAATGAGATCTTTACCAGACTTAAAGAGGCTACATAAAATCAACAACAATGACAATAGTACCAATAACAACTTGTATCTACATTTACAAAGTGAAGTCGGATCCAAAAGGATGAAGGTGCAGCTGGCAATAGCGTGTCAAAGAAAACCCAGGATGCTAAAGAATGAGAGAAGTGTAGGTATCCTGGAGATTGGCAGGACTAGAGCCAGATAGGGAGGGAGTGAAACAAATCAATAAAAATGACAACTTCTAAATCGAGGCATTGCCCCCAGATGGAGATCAATGTAGGTCAACAATCACAGACTGCGAAGGATTTCATACCAATTTAGACAGAGGCAGAGGAGCTTTGGATGAGCTGAAGTTTATGGAGTGTCTGAGGCTGCCAACTAGCCAGAATGACAATACTAAACCAAATGCATTGGTCTGACTAATCTGTCTTCGCGACCAGTCCAAACATGCACAGGTTAGGCAGATTGGCCATGCTAAATTGTCTATTGTATCCAGGTTAGGTGGATTAGCCATGGGACACGTGGGGTTATGGGGATAGGGTAGAGGGGTTTGTCTGGATGGGATTCTCTTTGGAGAGTAGGTATGAACTTGATGAGCCAAATTACCTGCTTCCACATATAATATTATGAACATATTCATCAGATTAAACACTGTGATTCCATCACATGATCCCAATCTTCACTCTGTCATTGACAGTTGATTTTATCTGCAGTACCTCAATAATTGACTCACTATCTGCACACACTTGGGAGTCAAAAAGCACAGCCAGTCAGGCAGCATCCAAAGATCAAGAGAGTTGACGTTTCAAAGATAAGCTCTTCAGCAGGAATGTTGGGGGGTTGGGGAGGGGGCAAGAGGGCTGAGAGATAAATTGGAGGGGGTTGGGGCTGGGGCAAAGGTAGCTAGGAAGATGATAGGTAGATGAAGGTGGATCGTGATGACGATAGGTCAGAGTGGAGGGTGAAGCAGATTGGTGAGAAGGAAGATGGACAGATAGGACAGTTCAAGAGGGCGGTGCCAAGTTGAAGGGTTGGATCTGGGATGAGGTGGTGGGAGGGGAGATGGGCAAGCTGGTGGAATGGCATTGATGTCGTGGGGTTGGAGGGCCCCAAGGTTGGAAGATGAGGCATTTCTTCCTCCAGACGTTGGGTGGTTAGGATTTGGCGATGGAGGAGGCCCAGGACATGCACGTCCTTGGCAGAGTGGGAGGAGGAGTTGAAGTGTTTGGCCATAGGGTGTTAGGGTCGTTTAGTGCATGTGTCCCAGAGATGTTCTCTGAAATATTCCACAAGTTGGTGTTCTGTCTCCCCAAATGTAGAGGAGACCACATCGAGAGCAATGGACACCGTGGACGAGGTATTTGGAGGTGCAGGAAAATCTCTGCTGGAAGTGGAAGGATCCTTTGGGGCCTTGGATGGAGGTTGGGGAGGGGGGGGGTAGGTGTGGGCACAGGGAAGTGCTGGGCAAGGGAAGGTGCTGGGAGTGGAGGGTGGGTCGGTGGGGAGCATAGACCTAACGAGGGAGTCATGGAGGGAATGGTCTCTGCAGAATGCTGAAAGGGGTGGGGAGGGAAATATGCCTCTGGTGGTGGGGTCTGACTGTAGGTGGCAGAAATAGCGGAGAATGATGCATTGTATCCGGAGATTGGTGGGGTGGAAGGTGAGGACAGGGGGTGTTCTGTCCTTATTGTGGTTGGAGGGGTGGGGTTCAAGGGCAGAGATGCAGGAGGTTGAGGAGATGTACTGGAGGGCATCATTGACGATGTGGGAGGAGAAATTGTGGCCCTTGAAGTAGGAGACCTGTTCTGGAGTGGAATTGCTCTTCCTGGGAGCAGATGAGGTGGAGGGTTTGGGAATAAGGGATAGTGTTTTTACAGGAGGCAGGGTGGGTGGAGGTGTAGTCCAGGTAGCTGTGGGAGTCAGTGGGTTTTGACGTAGATGTCCGTGTTGAGTCAGTCGCCGGAAATGGAGATGCTGAGGTCCGGGAAGGGGAGGGAGGTATCCGAGATGGTCCAGATGTTCGGGTTGGAATGCGTTGGTGAAGTTGATGAAAGTCAGGGAAGTTGGGAGCACCAGGTGGCGCCGATACAGTCATCAATGTAGCAGAGCAAAAGGTGGCAGATGGTGCTGGTGTAACTGTGGAAGATGGACAGTTCCACTTATCCAATGAAGAGGCAAGCATAGCTGGGGCCCTTGTGGGTGCCCATCTCCTTTTCTGGTGACCGACTTAACACGGACCTCTACGTCAAACCCACTGACTCCCACAGCTACCTGGAGTACACCTTCTCCCACTACCACCCTCACCCTGTAAAAATGCTATCCCTTATTCCCAATTCCTCCACCTCCGCCGCATCTGCTCCCAGGAAGAGCAATTCCCCTCCAGGACATCCCAGATAGCCTCCTACTTAAAGGACCACAATTTCTCCTCCCACGTAGTCAACAATGTCGTCCAGCACATCTCCTCCACTTCCCAAACCTCCACCCTTGAACCCCAACCCTCCAACTGCAACAAGAATAGACCCCCCCAGCCCTCACCTTCCACCCCACAAATCTCTGGATACATCGCATAATCCTCTTTTTTTTGCCACCTACAGTCAGACCCGACCACCAGGGATATATTTCCCTCCCCATCCCTTTCAGCATTCTGCAGAGACCGTTCCCTCCGCAACTCTTTCGTTAGGTCCACGACCCCACCATCCCACCCTCCACTCTCGGCACCTCCTCCTGCCACTGCAAGCAGTGTAAAACCTGTACCCACACTTCCCCCCTCACCTCCATCCAAGGCCACAAAGGATCCTTCCACATCTGGCAGGAAACCAAACATCCTCATCTACTGTGTCCGTTACTCTTGATGTGGTCTCCTCTACATTGAGGAGACAGGATGACAACTTGCGGAACATTTCAGAGAACTTCTCTGGGGCTCACACACCAAATAAGCCCACTGCCCCATAGCCAACCACTTCAACTCCCCCTTGCGCTTCACCAAGGTCATGCAAGTCCTGGGTCTCCTTCATAGCCTAATCTTAGCCATCCAATGACTCGAGGAAAAGCATCTTATCTTCCACCTTGGGACCTTCCAACCACACGGGATCAATGTTGATTTCACCAGTTTCCTCATCTCCCCTCCCCCCACCTTATCCCAGATCCAACCTCCAATTTGGCACCGCCCTCTTGAACTGTCCTTCCTGTCCATCTTCCTTCCCACCTATCCGCTCTGACTTATCATCATCACACCCCACCTTCATCTACCTATCGTCTTCTTAGCTACCTTTGCCCCATTTACCCCCCTCCCATTTATCTCTCAGCCTCTTTGTGCCCCATACACATTCCTGATGAAAAGCTTACCCTCAAAGCATCATTTTTCCTGCTTTTCGGATGCTGCCTGACCGGCTGTGCTTTTCCAGCAACACACTCTTCGACTCTGATCACCAGCGTCTGCAATCCTCACTTTCTCTTAGTCACACATTTGGGACTTGGTGTCTCTCTCTCTCTCTCTCTCTCTCTCTCTCTCTCACAGACACTCTCTCTCCACCCAGGAGTTACTTTTGTCTGGGTTCTGAGGAATAATCATTCAAACAGACAATAGCTCCCCACTGATGCTGCTGGAACTGTGGAATACTTCCAGCACTTTCTGTTTTTATTTTGGGTTTCCAACTCTCCCCCCCGTGTTAATTCCCTTTGTGCTTTTCTCTGGAATTCAATCAAAGCAGGATGTACTGGAAACACACCAGGATTTGCACACATTTCAGTGCACACAGTCTCACCTCTGCACAGATCCTAATGGATCTGCTGTGTATTTGCAATATTTTCAGGGGTTTTTTTGTTATATTTACAACTGTGACTCAGTGGGTCGCAATCTCTTGCCTCAGTACATGATTAAGTTGTGGATTTGAGTTCCATTCCAGAGATTTCGAGGGCTAATAAGCATCAAAGGACACTCCATTGCCATATATATTGTCCATGGTTTGTGGGCACTGCTGTCATAATTGCCCAGAGGGTAGTTAAGGGTTAGCCATGCTGCTGTGGGTCTGGAGTCACATGTGAGCCTGACTGAGCTGGAATGGCAACTTCCCTTCCCAAAGGACACCACTGAATCCAACAGGATTTTACAAAATTCGACAGTAGCTTCATACAAACAGGGAGGAAGAGGAGGCCTCTCGGCCCTTTAAGCCTGCTCTCCCATTGAAGAAGATTGCGGCTGATCCGATTTTAACCTCAAATCTTCATTCCTGTTCATCCCCAATGATTTTTCACCTGCATGGCAATCAACAATCTATCTACGTATGCCTTAAAAAATCTGAAGATTTTACATCTACTGCCTTTGAGGAAGACAGTTAACTGATGAGCTGTAAACTGTGTAAATATTTAGGAGTTATACAAACTTTTTAAGATGATTTGCCGGGGCACCTTTTGGCAACAATTGTGATATATTGTTCAGAGATATTGTTACACACCACTGGGGCAGGTAGGAGTTGATCCACTCACCCTGATAGGGGTCATCTAGAAGGCTAGTGCTCCTCAGTGTTTCTCAACCAAAAAAATCAATGGGAGAACTTTTCAGTCCAGAATTGGTTGATCAAGGGGAAGGAGGGATTTACTTGTGAGGAGAGGGGCGAGTCGGATGGGTCTGTACTCTTTTGGAAGAAAAAGAGGAGACACCTTATTGAAACATAGGGAGAGGCTGTTTTCCCATTTGGGGCAAAGTCTAGGACCAGAGGGCATCATCTCAGAATTAGAGGTTGCACATTTAAGGTAGTGATGAGGAGATTTTTCTGAGGTTAGGTTTGATCTGTGGAATTCTTTACTACAGACAGCAGTGAGACTGGATCATTTACTATATTCAAGGCTGAGATAGACAGATTTCTAATCAGTTAGGGAATCAAGGAATATGGAGATATGGCAGGAATATGGAGTTGGGGATTATCAGATCAACCATGGTCTTATAGAATGATGGAAAAATGGCCTCCTGCTGCTCCTACATCTTAAAATAACAGGTTCTATTCATTAAACATGCTTGATATTAGTGATACTGTCATCTTCCTCTACCGTATTATCTCTCTAACCTCTTCTGTGCCATCTCCCCCCTTCACCTGTACTGGTTACTCCCACCCTGTACTATGTCTCCCCTTTGATGCCACTTTCTGTCTCCCTGCATACCATTTGCTATCTCCATCCCCAACAACAGGTCAAGTCCGTGTATAGAATGAGCTGCTGGAGGAAGTGGCAGAGGCTGCTATAATTACAACATTTTAGATTAGATTAGGTTCCCTACAGCGTGGAAACAGGCCCTATATGGCCCAACAAGTCCACACCGACCCTCTGAAGAGCAACCCACCCAGACCCATTCGCCCTGACTAATGCACCTGACACTATGGGCAATTTAGCATGGCCAATTCACCTGACCTGCACATCTTTGGACTGTGTGAGGAAACCGGAGGAAACCCATGCAGACACGGGGAGAATGTGCAAACTCCACACAGACAGTCACCCGAGGCAGGAATTGAACCTGGGTCTCTGGCGCTGTGAGGTAGCAGGGCTAATCACTGAGCCACCATGCATTTGGATGGGTACATGAATAGGAAGGGATTAAAGGGATTTGGGCCAAGTGCTGGCAAATGGGACTAGATAATTTAGGATATCTGGTCAACATGGACAAGTTGGACCGAATGGTCTGTTTCCGTGCTGTACAGCTCGATGACTCTACAACAAGGACTGCAACCCTTAGAGAAAAACTGTTTCCTTATCTCTGCCATAAGTGGGTGTCCCCTTATTTATAAACCATGACACCTGGTTCTAGATTGTCCCACATGAGGAAACATTCTTTCAACATCCACTTGGTTAAGAATCGTCAGGGATTCATGGTTGCCATAAAATTAGCTTTTATTCCAGATTTTTATTAAATTTGAAGTTCGCTATCTGCCAGTGGTAGGACTTGTAGTTATCTCCTCAGAACATTAGCCTTAAGTCCCGAAGTAAGGAGGTCAGTCAGCTGGACAGCTAGTTTGTGATGCATAATGATTCTTACAGTGTGCGGTCAATTCCTGCACGAGATGAGGTTACCATGAAGGACTCTGCTTCGCAACCTCTCCCCTTGCCTGAGGCACAGTGACCCTCAGAGCTCAGAGAGAGAAGTTACTGGTGTTGGATTTTAACCTGAGGGTCACCCTTCCTCAGCTGAGGGGACAGGTTGAGAAGACAGGACCCTCATGGTGACCCAGGGTAGGGACTGGTTAGCTCAGTTGGCTGGAGTTTCTGTTTTTGATTCCAGTTATCCTGCATGTTGTGGCCTAGATTTATTCCTTAACCAACAGCTAGAGCTGATTATCTGATCATTACTGTTCGCGGGAGGTTGCTAGGTACAAATTGGCCACCGAGTTTTCCCACATTGCAACAGTGATTGCACCTTAAACATTCCTTCATTAGGACACACTGAGGTTGTGAAAGGTTCTGACTAAATGCAAACTCATCCTCTCCATGAATGGGATTTCCATTGACATCCAACCTGCCATTGACTGATATCCAATACACAATAACAAGGAACCTTTCCAACTTTAGACCCATTCCTCTCCACAACCCTATAGATGACTATAGGGTAGATCACTCATTTAGGGAGAGAGATGACTGATGGTAATTTACCCTGATGGTCACCACACCTCGGGTGGGTTGGGAAATCATTCAGGGTGACTTCACCTGGGAATCACTCTACATCACAAGCCAGCAATGGTCACCCTCAGGTTAAACTCAACATCAGTTATCTCTCTTTAATGAGACACAGTCCTATTGTTCTCTGGGACTGCGGTGATGTTACCTCAACACTAACCCCACCCTCCACGTCTGCAGTTATATTACTGCAGACGGGGAACTTCTGGAGTACTGCGTACACTTCTGGTTGCCCTGTTATAGGAAGTGTATTATTAAATTAGAAATAGTGCAGAAAAGACTTACAAGGGACTGGAGGGTTTGAGTTATAAAGAGAAGCTGCAAGGCTGGGACTTTTTTCACTGGAGCGCCAGAGGCTGAGGGGTGACCTTACAGAGGCTAATAAAATCATGACGGGCATGGATAGGGTAAATAAGTCTTATCCCTAGGGTGGGGGTATTCAAAACTAGAGGCCATAATTTTAAGGTCTGAGGAGAAAGATTTAAATGGGACCTGAAGGGCAACTGTATTCACACAGAGGGTGGTTCGTATGTGGAATGAACCGCCAGAGGAAGTGGTAGATGCAGGTACAGTTACAGCATTTAAAAGACATTTGGACAGGTACATGAATTGGAAAGGTTTAAAAGGGATATGGGCCAAATGGAAGTAGGTTAGCTTGGGGATCCTGGTCGGTATGGACTGGTTAGACTAATGAGTCTGTATCTATGCTGTATGACTCTATGACTCTATAACTGAACATAAACCTAATCTCAGAGAGTCATAGAGTACTACAGCATGGAGACAGGCCCTTTGGACCAAACTGGTCCACGCTGACCAAAATGTCTAACCAGGTTAACCTCATTTCCCTGCACTTGGCCCACATCCTTCTAATCCTTTCCTAACTTTGTATTTGCCCAATGTCATTTAAAATGTTGTTAATGTATTCATTTCAACCACTTCTGCTGACAGCTCATTCCATCTCTGTGTAAAAACACTGTCCCTCAGGTTCCCTTTTATTCTTTCCCCTCTAACCTTAAACTGATGCCCTCTAGTCCTCGATTCCCCAACCCTGGGAAAAAGACTGAGTGCATTCACTCATGTCTCTGATGATCTTATACACTTCCATAAGATCCCACCTCAGTCTCCTACGCTCCAAAGAAAAATGTCCTAGCTTGTCCAACCTCTCCCTATATCTCAGACCCATGAGTCCTGGCAACATCCTTGTAAATTTCTTCTGCAGTCTTTCCAGTTTAATAATATCCTTCCTGTAGTAAGGTGACCAAAACTGAACACAATACTCCAAATGCAGCATCACCAACATCCTGGATAACTGCAACTTAACTTCCAAACTTCTATACTCAGTGCCCTGACTGATGAAGGCCAGTGTGCCAAAACCTTCCATCACTGCTCTGTCTGCCTGTGACTCCACTTTCAGAGAACCATACACCTGAATTCCAGGTTATTCTGTGTGAGGCTTAACCAGCAATGGGGCCTCTCTGAGCTGCAGTCATGTGAACGTTGAGAGGGCAGAGTGAAGAGGTAGGTAGGGGTGGCATGGTGGCTCAGTGGTTAGCACTACTGCCTCACAGCGCCAGGGACCTGGGTTTGATTCCAACCATGGGCGACTGTCTGTGTGGGTTTGCTCTGGTTTCCTCCCACAGTCCAAAGATGTGCAGGTTTGGTGGATTAGCCATGCTAAATTGCCCAGAGAGTTAGGTGCATTCGTCAGGGGTAAATATGGGCAATGGGTCTGGGTGGGTTACTCTTCAGAGGATCGGTGTGGACATGTTGGGCTGAAGGGAATCTAATCTAATCATGCAATCCTCTCCTGTTTTAGTTTTGACCCACCTTTTGGAAGGGATGATCTCAAAGATTGCTAGACAACACGACAGGGGAGATGGTAAGAGGCAGTGTCTGCTGCAGATGGTGAATGTAGAGTGTATACAGTCAGGGTGAGTAGCTGGCCATTTGGGAATGAGATGAAGAGAAATATTTTCACTCTGACTGATATATATCTTTGAAATTCTTGCCCTTGGGGATGCTGAATCATTGAGTTCATTCAATGTAGAGAATAGTGGGGTTTATGCCATTAAGAGAATCAATGGATTTTGCACAAAAGTGGCGTTAATGTAGAGAGGTTCAGTTGCAATCCCATTTAAGTATAGAACAGGGTCAAGGGGCTAAGTGGCCTACTCTCACTCTCTTATCTACTAGTCTTAACGGTTTCACATCTGACAGAGAATAGAGAGTGGATTCTAGACCTGGTGCATGGAACTGATAAGAGTGCTGGCAGCAATGGAAAGGAGCTGTTAACAGTGTGAACACTTTGCCTTCTTCGAAGGATGTGCCTGTCTGAGAAGGCTCTCAGTGCAGGGCTGGATGGTCATTGCCTTACTTTCACTCAATTCTCTCCTGATTCACATAAAAAAAGGTTGCAGAAACTGAGAAAGCTTCAGTTCCTCAGAATCGATGACTGCAGCATTACCCTCAGAGACGGTGCTGATTTTCACAGCCACAGAGTCAGTATGGCACAGAAGGAGCTGTTTAGCCCATCAAATCCATACTGGCTCTCTGCAGAGCAATCCTGTCAGTCCCATTGCACAATTTATTTCTCTCAAGTGTCGATCTAATTTCCATTTGAAATCATTAGCTGTCTTCTCTTTCGCTGCCCTCTTCAGCAGCAGGCTCCAGGTCTTTAACGCTTGCTACAGAAAAGCATTCTTCCTCATTTCTTGTTCATAGCTAGTCTTTACAGGATTATTAACATGAACAGTCTCTCTTTGTCCACCTTACTGAACTGTGCCTTAACCTTGTACACGCTTTGCTCTAAGACAATCAAGCCCAGCTTCTTAAACCTTGGGACTAATATTCCTGCTATCCCTGGAACCAATCTGGTAAATCATGATTGCAGCTTCTCCCATCTGTGTTAAAGTGTTGTGACCAGGACCTTAGCTGTGGTTGAATCAAACCTTGTAAAGGAGGAGCACAGCTTCCCTGATTTGTACTCAATACCTCTATTTATGAACTTGCATTATTCTGAACATTTATTTCTTTATTTTTCTAATTTATTATGATGATTTTGTACTTTTGAAGGTCTACAATGCTGGACTTTATAGTTCTTTATTTTTAAAGTATTTTTCCTAAGAGTTTGTACTCAAGAATCTGTACCTAGCTACCTTGGTACCAAAGATGGCACTGCAACTTGTTAACGTTTTGCTGTACCCGTGTCAGTAACTGTGACAATAAAGCTAATTCAATCCAACATCCCATATATTTTGCTAACCACTTTCACTGTACGTGCTGCCATCTTCAAAACTCTTTGCACATACCCTCCTAAAGTTACCTCTGTCCCAGCAGATTATTGTTTTAAGGATTGCATCATTTTCTTCCTCTTTCAAACTTCGACACCTTATGCTGATCTGCATTGAAGCTGAAGGACAAATTAGGTGAAATTAATTCAGCGGCTGTTACGGCCAAGGGAATATTTCCCTGTGGTTGATAGTAACAATGCAGATAATTGACTCTGTTCCATTTTCAACGTCAGCTTCACGAAAAGACACGTTCAGGTTGATTTCAACCCTTCAATTAGTGCGTAAGAGTCAAAACATCTCCTCCTAAGGTGGTCTCTTGAATGGAATATAGGAAAAGGAATAGGCCGTTCATCCCAATGAGACTGCCCCATCCTTCGAGAACATGACTGATCACCTCTTCAATATCACTTCTGGCACTATCTCCACATCCCTTGACGTCATTAGTCTCCAGAAAATTATTGATTCTTATCAATAGTAGAGCCTCCGTAGCTCTCTGGGTTAGAGAACTCTGACCAAAGAAATCCCACCTCATGTCTATTTTAAAGGGTCTTCCCTTCTCCTGAGATTATCTCCCCTAGTTCTAAACTCATCAACCAGGAAGAACATCCCATCTACATCCATCCTGTCACACCCTGTAAGTATTTTCTAAGTTTAAGCTTTAAGTTAAAAACATTAAGGAATACAGACCCAATTTCCTCAATCTTTCCTCACAATCCCACCATCCCAGAGATTAAGCTGGTGTACCTCCTTCCCTCTACAGCAGGTATCTCCTCCCTTAGATAAGGAGACCAGAACTGTATATAACATACCAGGTGAGGATAGACCATAAGACCAGAAGAAATAGGAACAGCAGTAGGCCATTCGGCCTTTTGAGCCTGTTCTGACATTCATTAGGATCGTGGCTGATCCGGCATTCTCAAGTCTCTATAACCCTGATGCCCTGACTGATCAAGAATCTATCAGTAGTTTGGACAAAGTTTCTAAACAATTGCAGCAAGGTGACATAATGCCCTCATGGTACTATTTGCAGAGGATAGTATATGTATGGAATAAGCTGCCAGAGGAAGTGGTGGAGGTGCATTCAATTACGGTATTTACAAGGCATCTGGATGGGTATGTGAATAGGAAGGGTTTAGAGTGAGTCGAGAATGTGGTGCTGGAAAAGCACAACAGGTCAGGCAGCATCCGAGGAGCAGGGGAATCGACAGTTCAGGCAAGAACCCTTTCCTGATGAAGGGCTGCCTGACCGGCTGTGCTTCTCCAGCACGACACTCTCAACTCTGATCTCCAGCATCTGCAGTGCTCACTTTGTCCAGTGTTTAGAGGGATATGGGCCAAATGCTGGCAAATGGGACTTGATTGGTTTAGGATATCTGATTGGCGTGGATGAGTTGGATCAAAAGGTCTATTTCCATGCTGTATAATTCTATGACTCTGTTGCTGGATGGTTAATCCAGAGCTCGAGAGAATCTGGAGAGGTGGGGGTGACCTAGGGTTTGAATCCTGGCAAGGCAGAGGGTGGAATTTGAATTCAACAAAAATCTGGGATTAGGAGTCTATTGGTGACCATGAATCCATTCTCAGTTGTTGGAAAAACCCATCTGGTTCATTAATATTACTTCAGGGAAGGAAACTGCTATCCTTACCTGGTCTGGCCTACATGCAACTCCAGACCCACACCTTAACTGTCCTCTGGGCAATTAGGGAGTGGGCAATAAATGGTGGCTCAGCCAGTGACGCCTTCATTCTGTGAATGAATTTTAAAAAAGCAAGACAGCCTCACTCCTGTACTCACAGCCCCTTGTGATGGAGGCCAATATCCCATTTGCCTTCCTAACCACTCATTGCACCTGCAAGCTAACTGTAAGTGACTCATGGATAGGGACACCAATATCCCTTATGACATCCAGACTTCCCAACCTCTCACCATTTAAGAAATAACCCGCTTATTTGTCTATTTTTTTAACCAAAGGCAATAACATTCCCATTATATTCAGCTGTCAGTTTCTGGCCCCAATTCACTTCATCTCCTTGCATCTTACTCATAAATTACATTCCCACCCATTATGGTGCTGGCAGCACATTTAGAATGATTACAGCTGGTCTTCCAATCTGAATCATTGATATTGATTGTGGACCCCACTACTACTGGAGCAGGGGGCTGCTGTCTTATTAGAGAGAGATGACTGGTGGGGATTTCATAACCAGAGCATCACCACTCCTCAGGCAAGGGGCTAACTGAGAAGGAAAGCCCTTCATGGTACATTAACATTACATTAAGAACATAGAACAGTACAGCGCAGTACAGCGCACTGGTATCTTTACATACGGATGAGGAAGGACATCACTTCGACTGGGACAACACATCCAACCTAGGACAAGCCAAACAGAGACACGCACGAGAATTCCTAGATGTATGACATTCCAAATGGAACTCTATCAACAAACAGATTGACTTGGATTCCATTTCCTGAGAAAAATAACAGGAAGTGACACCACTATAGGAAATGACATCACCACAGGAAATGACATCACCAACCAGAGGAAACCCAAACACATAAATAGAAAGTGGGCTACACCACCAGTGCTTCATCAGGAGGCTCAATGAAGATGTTACCTAGTATGGTGATGAAACGTCTGAAAATGAACATTCCAGCCCAGCGAGCAAACCTACATCCAGCAGTACAGGACCTTCGGCCCTCAATGTTGCGCCGACCTGCGAAACCAATCTGAAGCCCATCTAACTTATACTATTCCATTTTTGTTCAAATGCCTATGAGCTGGTGCAGGAATTGAACCCATACTGTTGGCATCACTCTGTGTCACAAACCAGGCATCCAGCTAACTGACTCCTACCCCACTAGTAACCTGAGAATGATCCATTTATCCTGACTCTCTAGTTGCTGCCAATTACTAACTTTTAATCCATTAATATGCTCCCAATCCCATACATTTTACATTTTCTATCCTAACCTCATGTTTGGGTCAGAGAGTTACTCCTGACTGAACGTGACAAAAAACAATTGTGTCAGCTCCGCTGAAATTCATCTCAAGTAGGTCACAAATAACTGGTTTTCAGCAATTTCCTACATTAAGTTTTAAACGAATTGTAGAATCTGAGAAAACAATTTCTGTCAACGCTTGCAAATCAACACTTCAGGTGATGTTAAACAGCCTGATCTTTATCCTACGCATTGCAGCATTCTTTGACAAATAATCAGCTACTTTCTCAGTGAAACCAGGAGTTCACCTATCAAACAAAATTTCCAGACTGATCATTATTCCAGATCTGTTGCTGTGCTTTTCTGGAACTTACAACTAGTTTAAAGTTCTGCTGATGAAACATCAAGGGTTCAACCAAGCATGCACAGTTAGATCACAGAATTGCTTTGGGTACACAGATTCCATTTGATGAAGGGCTTTTGCCCGAAACATCGATTTTACTGCTCCCCGGATGCTGCCTGAACTGCTGTGCTTTTCCAGCACCACTCTAATCTAGACTCCATTTTTGTAAAGCTTTTCAGAATTTTTGTTCAGAATGTTTTGTCACGTTTTACAGCCAATGATGTGATTTGAAATGTAGTCACCAGTGAAGGGAAAACACGATGAGCAGTTGGACCTTGGGGAGCACCAAGAATCAAAGGAACTTTGCTATGCATGTCCATTAAGGCAGCAGGACAGGCAGAGAAGGTGATTAAGAAGACATACAGGATACTTGCATTCATTGGCTGAGGCAGGAAATTTATACTGGCACTGTTTAAAACATTGGTTAGGCCAGAGAGAATTGTGTGCAGTTCTGAAATCCACATTCTAGGAGGGATGTGATAGCACTGTGCATAGGAGATTTACCAGGATGTTGCCTGGGATGGAAAATTATGAAGAGAGATTGGACTGACTGGGGTTGTTTTACTTGGAGTTGAGGAGATGGAGGAGGGAGGCATGACTGAGATGTATAAAATGATGAGAGGTGTGGACAGAGTAGACAAGAAGGAACTTTCTCCCTTGATGGAGAGACTGATGACCATAGATTTCAGGTTCGGGGCAGGAGGATTAGAGGATAAGTGAGGAAAATCTTTTCAGCCAGAGGGTGGTGGGAGTCTGGAACTCACTGCTGTAAGGGTGGGAGAGGCAGAAACCCTCATAATGTTTCAGAAGTATTTAGTCATGCACTTGTGATGTCAAAGCATACAACGCTATGGGCCAAGTGCTGGAAAATAAGATCAGAATATTGTGTATTTTTGACATACACTGACTTGAAGGGCCAAAGGGCCTTTTTCTGTGCTATAGATCACTATGACGCTATGACAGATCATTGGAACATTTTATCAATCTTCTTCTTGGTTAAGGAGCCCCTCAATAAACCATAAAATTATTTGAAACCTCAATCCTCAGTCCCTCCTCCCCTCCGACAGTCTGTATGTTACAAAGCATAGATGAAAACACAATAAAACATGATTGAAAGAATGATTGGTTTTCATTAACTGTAAGACCTTCTTTCACAAAATGGAAACGTTTAATACAATTTTCAATAGCACCGACTCTTATGATGTTTGCTGAATTCTTTGTCCTGGAGAACTGAGAATGAAAAACGTTGCACGGTTGTACTAATGGAAGCACCACAGCCATTTGCACACAGCAAGCTTCCAACAACAGCAGTATGATCATTAATATGTGGTAGTGATATCAGCCTGGACACTGAGGAGAGCTGCCCTGCTACTCTGCAAATCACAGTATTGTTATGGCATAAAAGGAGGCCATTTGGCCCATCATGCCGATTACCCAGTGCCAATGGCCTGCTTTTCCCCATATCCCTGCTCACCATTTCTATCCAAATAATGATCCAACACCTCTTTAAATGCCTCAGTTGAACTTGGCTCCACCACATTTCCAAGGCAAAAGTGAGGACTGCAGATGCTGGAAACCAGAGTTCAGATCAGAGTGGTGCTGGAAAAGCACAGCAGGTCAGGCAGCATCCAAGGGGCAGAAAAATCGACATTTCAGGCAAAAGTCCTTCATCAGAATAGAGCTATTCCTGATGAAGGGCTTTTGCCCGAAACATCGATTTTCCTGCTCCTCGGATGCTGCCTGACCTGCTGTGTTTTTCCGGCACCACTCTGATCCGCCACATTTCCAAGGCAATGCATTCCAGACCCTAAAGCCTTTTTCCTCACACCACCATTGATTCATTTGCACGTCACTTTAAAGCTACACACATGCCTCCTTTTTTATTTTATGAGCGAGGAACAGCTCCTGCATCCCACTGGCTCGTGATTTTCAAAACCTCTATCAAATTTCCTCTCAGCCCTCCTCTTACCAAGGAGAACTGTCCAAATTTCTTCAATCTGTCCTCGTAAATCAGAACGGTGCCTGAAGTGACAGCAGGCGGGGAATTGGCTCACACTTAATGGAAAAAATACAGCACTTCGGACGTGCTGGGTTTGGCCCTGAATGCTACCACTTCCAGCAAAGTTCTACAGAAACACTGGTGTTCGCACTCCTCTGGATTGCAGCCTGGTACACCCTCAGCTCTCTGACTCAGTGTACTGCTCGCTTGACAACCCAACAGAACTGCAGCTCCACCCCCTGACAATCCCATAAGCAATGAGAAATCCCCTGAGATGCAGGTTGTTTAGAGATTGAGATTAATCCAGATTGTAACAGAACTCAATTTATCTCCATCTCCTGCCTTCCCATCGGTCTTTAATATTTTCTTTCATCTCCTTCACTCTTGATCCTTTAATTGGAAGCCACTCATGTATGCCATTCTAAAAAATCTTGGCATGATGCGTTGCAGGCTAGATTTAATCATGTGTATAAAATTTGGATGGGTACAATCAAGTTAATTTATGTTATTTATTGCTTCCCATTGTTGTGTATTGTTGTGTGTGTTCCTGAGCAGCTATTTTATCGTGGTTTTGCTGAAAGCTGCCCTTTCATCTTGTGCCCGTTCACCAGTGGGTTTTTCCTGTTCCTGATTTATGAAGACTGCCAACCAGCACCATTGTCGGAGTTTGGCGCACACACCCACACACACACACGCCCCTGAGCAGCGCGCGCCTATGATTCAGACCAGGAGCTGAGATTTCAGGCTCTGCTAATGTCAGCGTGGAAGTGAAAGTACTGGCCCTGGGCACTCTCAAAGTTCGTCCCTTCACCAGGGCTACCCGGGATGGAAATGAGGCAAGTTGCCAATTAGACTCATTGAACGTCTATCTAACCTCATGCCTCAGGCACCCAGTTACCGCAGGGGAGAGAGACCCTGCATTTCAAACAGCCCATTCAGTCATTTGAAAAGCTCAGCAGGTCCGCCAGCATCTTTGGAGAGAACTCAAGAGTTAGTGCTTCTGGGGAAGGGTCACAAGACCCAAAACGTTAACTCTGATTTCTCTCCACAAATGCTGCCGGATTTGCTGAGCTTTTCCAGCCAATTCCACATTTGTTTCTGATTTTCAGCATCTGCAGTTCTTTAGGTTTTTAATCCCCTCAGTTACTCACCTGCTCCTTCCTGCACCCCGGTAGAGTCGATAAAGTGTGGAGCTGGAAAAAGCACAGCAAGGTCTCCCCGTGTCTGTGTGGGTTTCCTCCGGGTGCTCTGGTTTCCTCCCACAGTCCAAAGATGTGCAAGCCAGGTGAATTGGCCATGCTAAATTGCCCATAGTGTTAGGTGCATTAGTCAGAGGGAAATGGGTCTGGGTGGGTTACTCTTTGGAGCGTCGGTGTGGACTGGTTGGGCCGAAGGGCCTGTTTCCACACTGTAGGGAATCTAATCTAAAAAAAAATGTCACATTTGATGTATGAACCTCTTCCACATGATTAATGGCGCAACAACACCTAATGCCTGACAATTTAGGAGCAGGAACAAGCCCAAAAACAATCACAAAATCTCTGCAATAACAACGATCTCTTTAAAAACTTTCCAAGCACTAAAGGAGGCATTCAATAATAAATGGTTTGTTTACTGAGTCACAGATTACCTAATGTTTGTGACAAATAGATCAATGACTGTCATTTTTTTACTACTTTTATTCTGTTAGTTCTTCACGATGCATTGTCAAATGATATAGGAATAGCAAAACTTGATTTATTATTACTGTCGAACAGCATGACACAGAACAGCTACAACTGACTCATCTCTCCCCCTAGAATCTAATCATTTATTCAATGGAAAGATTAGATTTCCTACAGTGTGGAAACAGGCCCTTCAGCCCAACAAGTCCACACTGACCCACCGAAGAACAATCTACCCAGAGCCACTTCCCTCTTACTAATGCACCTAACACTATGAGCAATTTACTATGGCCAATTCACCTGGCCTGCACATCTTTTGACTGTGGGAGGAAACCGGAGTGCTCGGAGGAAACCTACACAGACAAGGGGAGAATGTGCAAACTCCACACAGTCACCCAAGGCTGGAATCAAACCCAGGTCCCTGGCGCTGTGAGGCAGCAGTGCCAACCACTGAGCCACTGTACCACCCATGCCGGAAACTTAAGAGAACATTTCTCTCGTTTTTTAAGAAAAATAATCACAGTCACGATGTGCACTAAGATATCAACACCTATATTTATCGCCCATTCCTAATGACCCTGGAGGAGAGATGTTTGTGAGCTCTCTTCTTGAACCATTACTGTCTTGAAGACCAATCAAGATCTTTACATAGAACATTTTGAATTTATTTTGACAAATATTGGCATCACTGACAAGGGCAACATTTAGACCAGAAGATATATGAGCAGAAGCCATTCGGCCATCGAATTTGCTCTGCCTTTCAAGCTTGGCTGATACGTTTCTCAACCTCATTCTCCTGCTTTCTCCCTGCAACCCTTGATCCTTTAATTGGAAATCATTCATGTATGCCATTCTAAAAACACCTTGGCATGTTGCATTTAATCCTCTTATTAATCAAGAATCTATCTATCTCTGTCTTAAATACACTCAATAATGTGGCCTTCATTCCCTCTGCAGCAAGTTCCACAGATTCCCCTCCCTCTGGTGAAAGAAGTTCCTCCTCATCTCAGTTCTAAAGAGTTGTCCCTTCATTCTGAGGCTGTGCCCTTGGATCCTAGTCTCTCCTACTAGTGGAAACATCTTCTCCACATCCACTCTAGCCAGGGCCCTCAGTATTTTGTCAGTTTCAATCAGATCTCCCTTCTTCTTTCTAAATAGAACATAGAACATAGAAGAATACAGCACAGTACAGGCCCTTCAGCCCTCGATGTTGCGCCGATCAAAGCCCACCTAACCTACACTAACCCACTATCCTCCATATACCTATCCAATGCCCGCTTAAATACCCATAAAGAGGGAGAGTCCACCACTGCTACTGGGCATTCCATGAACTTACGACTCGCTGAGTGAAGAACCTACCCCTAACATCAGTCCTATATCTACCCCCCCTTAATTTAAAGCTATGCCCCCTTATAATAGCTGACTCCATACGTGGAAAAAGGTTCTCACTGTCAACCCTATCTAACCCCCTAATCATCTTGTACACCTCTATCAAGTCACCCCTAAACCTTCTTTTCTCCAATGAAAACAACCCCAAGTGCCTCAGCCTTTCCTCATAGGATCTTCCTACCATACCAGGCAACATCCTGGTAAACTTCCTCTGCACCCGTTCCAGTGCCTCCACATCCTTCCTATAGTATGGCGACCAAAACTGCACACAATATTCCAGATGCGGCCGCACCAGAGTCTTATACAACTGCAGCATGACCTCAGGACTCCGGAACTCAATTCCTCTACCAATAAAAGCCAGTACGCCATATGCCTTCTTCACTGCACTATTTACCTGGGTGGCAACTTTCAGAGATCTGTGTACATGGACACCAAGATCCCTCTGCTCTTCCACACTACCAAGTATCCGACCATTAGCCCAGTACCCCATCTTTTTGTTACTCTTACCAAAGTGAATCACCTCACACTTAGCTACATTGAACTCCATTTGCCACCTTTCTGCCCAGCTCTGCAGCTTCTCTATATCCCGCTGTAACCTGCCACATCCTTCCTCACTGTCTACAACTCCTCCGACTTTCGTATCATCCGCAAACTTGCTCACCCAACCTTCTAACCCTTCCTCCAAGTCATTTATAAAAATGACAAACAGCAATGGTCCCAAAACAGATCCTTGTGGAACACCGCTAGTGACCTTTGCCATCAACTACTACCCTCTGTCTTCTTCCAGCCAGCCAATTCCTAATCCAAACCTCCAACTCACCCTCAATGCCATATCTCTGTATTTTCTGCAGTAGCCTACCATGGGGGACCTTATCAAACGCCTTACTAAAATCCATATTACCACATCTACCGCTTTCCCCTCATCTACCTCCTTAGTCACCTTCTCAAAGAATTCAATAAGGTTTGTGAGGCACGACCTGCCCTTCACAAAACCATGCTGACTATCCTTGATCACATTATTCTTATCCAGATGTGGATAAATCCTATCCCTTACAATTCTCTCTAAGACTTTGCCCACAACAGAAGTTAGACTCACTGGCCTATAGTTACTAGGATTATCCCTACTCCCCTTCTTGAACAAGGAAACCACGTTTGCTAGCCTCCAGTCCTCTGGCCCTACTCCTGTAGACAAAGAGGACACAAAAATCAAGGCCAAAGGCTCTGCAATCTCCTCCCTTGCTTCCCAGAGAATCCTAGGATAAATGCCATCAGGCCCAGGGGACTTATCTATTTTCACCCTTGCCAGAATTTCCAACACCTCTTCTCTACATATCTCAAAGCCATCCATTCTACTTATTCATGCCTCAGTGTTCATATCGACAACAATGTCCTGTTCCTGAGTGAATACTGACGAAAAGTATTCATTCAGTGCCTCCCCAATCTCTTCAGCCTCCACACGCAACTTCCCATTACTATCCTTGATTGGACCTATTCCTACCCTAGTCATTCTTTTATTCCTAACATACCTATAGAAAGCCTTAGGGTTTTCCCTAATCCTACCAACTAAGGACCTTTCATGTCGCCTCCTTGCTGCTCTTAGCTCTCTCTTCAGGTCCTTCCGGGCTACCTTATAACTCTCAATCGCCCCTATTGAACCTTCACGCCTCATCTTTACAAAGGCCGCCCTCTTCCATTTAACAAGGGATTCCAATTCCTTATTAAACCACGGCTCCCTCACACGACCCTTTCCTCCCTGCCTGATAGGTACATACTTATCAAGGACACTCAATAGTTGCTCCTTGAACAAGTTCCACATATCAATTACGCTCTTGCCTTGGAATCTACTTTTCCAATCCACACATCCTAAGTCATGCCTCACCGCATCATAATTTCCCTGCCCCCAGCTATAACTCTTGCCCTGTAGTACACACTTATCCCTCTCCATCACTAGAGTAAAAATCACTGAATTGTGGTCACTGTCCCCAAAGTGCTCACCTTAATGTTAGCCTTTATCACAAAAGGATTTGAGTACATGGGAGCAAACTCTTACTTCCATTATACAGGAGTTTGTTTAAACTGTACCTGGAGTGCAATTTGAAATGAATGATCGCATTGCATTTTCCTTCCTAACTGCCAACTAAACATATTAATCTTAAGAGAAACGTGAATTAGGACTCCTAAATCCCTTTCTACATTAAATTTCTGAAGGCTTTCCCCATTTAGAAAATAGTCTATGCCTATATTCTTCTTACTAGAGTGCATAACCTCACACTTTCCCACATTGTATTCAATCTAAAATATTTTTGTCCACTCTTCTAGCCTGGGCGGCACAGTGGCACAGTGGTTAGCACTGCTGCTGCCTCACAGCGCCAGAGACCTGGGTTCAATTCCCACCTCAGGCGACTGTCTGTGTGGAGTTTGCACATTCTCCCCGTGTCTGCGTGGGTTTCCTCCGGGTGCTCCGATTTCCTCCCACAGTCCAAAGATGTGCAGGTCAGGTGAATTGGCCATGCTAAATTGCCCGTAGTGTTAGGTAAGGGGTAAATGTAGGGGTATGGGTGGGTTGCACTTCGGCGGGGCGGTGTGGACTTGTTGGGCCGAAGGGCCTGTTTCCACACTGTAAGTAATCTAATCTAATCTAGTCCCTAGTCCTTCTGCAGCCTCCACTTCTCCTCAACAATATCTGCCTCTCCACCTATCTTTGTATCATCTGCAAACCTAGCGACAACACCCTCAGTTCCTTCATCCAGATCGTTAATGTATAACATACATAGTAGTCGTCCCAATATGGAGCCCTGTGACTCCACTAGGCACCAGCTGTCATCCTGAAAAAAGATCCTTTTATCGCCATCCTCTGCCTCCTGCTCGTCAGCCAATCCTATATCCATGCCACTATCTTCCCCCAACACCATGGCCTTTTACTGAGCAACCTCCTATGTGGCACCTTGTCAAAGATGTTCTGGAAATCCAAATAGATAACATCTTCTAGCTTTCCTTTCTCTAACTTGCTTGATACCTCCTCAAAAAATTCCAACAGATTTGTCACTAATGATTGTTTCATCCTCCCCTTAGTATGTCTCTTCTTCCTTGAGATGAATCTCTGCTGTGCCTCCCAAATTACCCCCAGAACTCCTGCCATTGCTGCTCCACCATCTTCCCTGCTCGGCTCCCCTTCCAATCAACTCTGGCCAGCTCCTCCTTCATGCCTGTGTAATTCCCTTTACTCCATTGTAACACTGTTACATCCGATTCCAGTTTCTCCCTCTCAACCTGCAGGGTGAATTTTATCATATTATAGGCTTCCTTCACCTTCAGCTCCCTAATCAAGTCTGCCTCATTACACATCACCAAATCCAGAATTGCCTGTTCCCCAGTGGGGTCTACCACAAGCTGCTCAAAAAATACTCTCAATATTCCACAAATTCCTTTTCTTGATATCCAACAGTAACCTGATTTTCCCAGCCCACCTGCATATTGAAACCCCCATGATTATTGTAATACTGCCTTTCTTACACACCTGTTCTATGTCCTGATTTATTTTCTGCTACACATCCTGATTATTGCTCGAAAGCCTGTACATAAATCCCATCTGGGTTGTATAACCTTTGCAGTTCCTCAATTCTACACACACCTTCTGACTATTTCAATTCTAGTATTGATTTAATTTCATTTCATGTTAACAAAGTAATCCTGCCTCCTCTGCCCCCACATATCTTGAGTATTTAGTTTCCAGTCCTGATCCCCTTACAGCCATGTCTCTATAATACCAAAACATCATACCCACCAGTTTCAATCTGCATTACAAGCTTATTTCCCTTGTTTCATGTGCTGCAAACATTTACATTCAACACCCTTAGTCCTGCATTGACTGCCCTCTTCTGAAAGTTGTCCCCTTATCTGCTGTGACTGAAGTTAGATTCCTGAGCCTTTCCATACTCTGTCCTGTAACTTGTTCTAGAAACTTTAATAACCTCTACTGAGCCCTCCTCCATGTAATTACCCCTGTCCCCCCACTATTTTGTTTATTGCCCATCTCTTATTGCCCTGGAGAAGGTGGCGGGGAGCTGCTGCGGTCAATAGGAACATAGCTACAGCTGCACAAGGGAGTTCCAGAATTTTGACCAGCAACACTGGAAGAGAACTTCCAGTAAGCTATGTTTCTAAATATCTGCTGCCTTTGTCCTTCCAGAAGGTAGAGGATGCAGAAAGATGTAGACAGTTTAGGAGAGTGGTCTAGCACTTTGGAAAAAAGATCACAGGCATGGACTATTTTCTAAACGGTGAGAAAATTCCTAAAGCCAAAGGACAAAGGGATCTGGGAGTGCTTGTTCAGGATTCTCTAAAGATTAACTTGCAGGTGGAGTCTGTGATTACGAAAGCAAATTGAATGTTGTCATTTATCTCAAGAGGGTTGCAGAGATGTGCTACTGAGACTTTATAAGGCTCTAGTTAGGCCCCATTTAGAGTACTGTGTCCAGTTTTGAGCCCCTCACCTCAGGAAGGACATACTGGCACTGGAGCGTGTCCAGCGGAGATTCACACGGATGATCCCTGGAATGGTAGACCTAAGATACGATGAATGGCTGAGGATCCTGGGATTGTATTCATTAGAGTCTAGAAGGTATGGGGAGATCTAATAGAAACTTATAAGATAATGCATGGCTTAGAAAGGGTGGATGCTGGGAAGTTGTTTCCGTTAGGTGGGGAAATTCGGATCCGTGGGTACAGCCTTAGAATTAGAAGGGGTTAATTTAGAATGGAAATGAGAAGACATTTCTTCTGCCAGAGAGTGATGGGCCTGTGGAATTCATTGCCACAGAGTGCAGTGGTGGCCGGGATGTTAAATGTCTTCACGGCTGAGATCGATAAATTCTTAATCTTGCAAGGAATTAAGGTCTACAGAGAGAGTGTGGGTAAGTGGAATTGAAATGTCCATCAACCATGATGAAATGGCAGAATGGACTTGATGGACTAAATGGCCTTACTTCTACTCCTACTTCTACTCTATGTCTTGTGGTCTTATGGTTTTATAGCTGCTATTAAAGGAACCTTGGTAAGTTGCTTCAGCGCAACTTATAGATGGTTCACAATGTTACCACTACACGTCAGTGATAGAGAATACTGATGATGAATGGATGGGATGTCCTGGATAATGTCAAGCTTTTTGAGTTTTGTTGATGCTGCACTCATTCAAGTAAGTGGATCACTCTATTGCACTCCCGATAAGTGCCTTGTGGATGGAGGCTTTGGGGAGTCAAGAGATAGGTTACGCAGCAGGCTTCCTTGACTCTGAACAACTCTTGAGCAACAGTTTTTATTTGGGCTAGTGCAGTTCAATATTTGGTCAATAGTATACATCAGAATGTCAATAATGGGGGATGATACCGCATTGTTTATGGAATTGAACATCAAAGCATGATGGTTCGGTTCTCTTTTGTTGTTTGACAAACTGCAACTGAAGGAGGTTAAAGGGAAGGATTGGTCTGTCGCACAGTGTGGGCAGATAAACAGGATAAAAATAGATCTTGTTTAACCAAATGTGGAATGAGCAATAAATTTACTTGTGCTTCAGTGTCCAGTTTACAGAGAAACTCACAGCATAACTTACTACTGCAAACATCAGGAGGCTATGGCCAAACAAGCCACCCCATTCACGACACTGGTGAGGAGTAATATTAAGTCTTTGTTCACGTTTTAATTTATTTATTTCCAGGATGCGGGCATTACTGGCTGGGCCAACATTTTTTTGTATATGCTTAATTTTCCTGGGGAAGATGATCATGAGCTACTGCACGTCATGTGGTGTAGGTACACCCCCAGTCCTGTACACAGGTTGCACATGTGGATTTCAAACTAGGACATTTTTTACAATGCTTGGGAATTAAAGAAGCTAAAATATTGAACTGGTTGGTGAGAAGCTAGGAGATCTGGACATGGCTATGCAATCAGTGAAATTCAGGAAACTCTGACTGATTTACAAGGAAGCTCATAGCAATTGCACAATCCTCCCAATCCAATAAACCACACCAGTGCAGATTCTGTTCTCTATACATGTCATCCAAGATGGTTTGGATTAGATTACAACCTTGGACACACTCGGTACAATCTGTTATTATTTACAACATTATGCTCTGAGCACTCTCACTGGAGCACAGTCCAATGGGTATTCAAGGATGCTTCACCTGATTAAACATAGATTTTTCATTCACTTTTGCAGGTTTAACAGAATGAGAGGTAATCTCATTGCAATGTGTAAACATTTGGCTGAGAGAGTTTGGAGGGTCAGTGCTGAAAGGTTGCTTTGCCCTGTCTGCACAGCCTAGGGTCAGGGCTCAGAGTCTCATGAGAATGGCACGGCCAGTTTGTGCGGAGATCACCAGAAATTTCTTCACTTGGCAAGCTGGGAGCTGTTGGAGTTATCTATGCAGTTGTGAATTATATTCAAGATTTGAGATTGACAGGTCTTTGGGAATCAAGGTTTTGGTTTATTAATTCATGGGGCTGCTGGCAAGGACAGCATTTATTGTCCATCCTGAATTGCCCCTGAACTGAGTGACTTGCTAGGCAATTTCAAAGAGTAGTTATGAATCAACCACATTGCCATAAGTCTGGAGTCACATGTAAGCCAGACCAGGTAAGGCTGGCTGATTTCCTTCACAAAGGGCATTAGTGAGTCAAATGGGTTTTACAACAATTGTTGCGGCAATGTGTTCATACGTTAGCCTAGACTGTGAGTGAGAGCACCCTGATCAAACAAGGAAAGACAGCATTGTGAATTCTGATCCATGTCTGTATTCGATCTGGGTGCGAGATGAGAGTCCAGAAGAGAAACTCCTGAACTAACAGGAATTTAATACTAACAGAAATGTAGGAGGGACTGCAGTCAGAGACTGGGATTTGAGCCAGGATCCCAATCAAAGTGATTCAGTAATAAATGTGACATTCTCTCTTTTTGACTGCGTCATTTAATTTGTTACATTGTTAGCAATTGCTTTATTAGTTGCTTTGCCTCTCTTTCTCTCTCTTTTGCTCTATACCCGACAATCCCAAAGTACATTATTCTGTAATTTCTGTGAAGCAGTTATGCTTGCCAGTTCTCTGAAGATATGCAGACTATTTATGTGCACGTTACATAATATGCTGTAAAGGATATGAGGCATGTTTCTGGTAGATAATTGATGCCAGAAGTAGGAAATGTTAAAATCATTTTACGGCCTCTGTACTTGAAGATTATCCAGAATTCTTGTTTCAATCTCCCTCCCCATGGATTCTGTAGCTCTGTGTCATTAAGAAGATAATACTTGAACCTGTGTTTTTGAAAAAAAACTCCATTTCCAAGAACTAACATCAACCGCAACAAAAAAGTAACAGTGTACAGGGTCAAATTAAAGCGATTGAAAGAAAAGGAAAGAGCTACATTTCTAGAGGGCCTTTCATGATCTCAGAACATCCCAAAAGGCATCACAAGCAATACTTTCAATGTGTCACGTGATCATTTTGGACAGATGGAAGGAAATCTGTGCACAGAAAGATCCAACAAATAGCAGTCAACTACTGTGTATGCAAGGCCACAGTACAGACTGATACTTGCAATGGAATGCTGAGAGACTGCTGTGCTGTTGGAGTGTTGTATTTTGCCTGCAACATTAAATCAAATCCATGTTTTCCCTCTTAAATGGAGGTAAAAGAGTCCCTGGCACTATTTCACAGAAGAATCCTCCAGGTGCTCAAGTTTCCTCCCACAATCCAAGGATGTGCATTATAGGCGAATTGGCCATGCTAAATTGACGAAAATGTTAGGTGCATTAGTCAGGAGTAAATACAGGGCAGGGGGAATGGGTTTGGGTGGGTTACTCTTCGGAGGGTCGGTGTGGACTTGTTAGGCTGAAGGGCCTGTTTCCATACTGTAGGGAATCTAATCTAATCTGAAAAAGAGTCAGGAAATATCCCCCCACCTCCTCGTATCCAGGGCAATATCTGGGTAAAGTCATCATAGTCTCAGAGTCCTACTCTGTTATCAGAGAAGGTGGGGGGGTGGGGGGAGCGGGGAATGGTTGGGGTGGGGGGGGGAGGGAGGGAAGAGAGAGAGAGAGAGACTGAGAGAGAACTGGTGATGATTTAACCTGAGGGTCACTATGTCTCAGGTGAGGTGAGAGGTTGAGAAGGAGAACGTTTCATGGTAACCTCAGTTGATGCAGGAATTGATTCGATGCTGTTGACATCATTCTGGATTTGCAGACTAGTCAACTGAGCTAACCGATCACTCCCCCCCTCCACTCAATATTACAACAATCAGAAAATGCTGATAACGTGCTGCAGGTCTGTCAGCGTCTGCAGCAAGAGGTACACCATTAACGTTTCAATTTGATAATATCTCATCAAAGGCAGATTGTTTCCTTACCATCATATTGCCATGTATGGGGGCTTGCTGTGCTCACCAGTTTGGTGCTATGTTTCTGACATTGCAACTTCAAAACCATCTCAATTAAGTGATTTAGGATTGTTGACTGCTCCACATCAATGCAAGTCATTCTTTGCTCTAAATGCAACTGACATTATTAAAATCATCAATTTTCCCCTGATATTGTTGTGGTTCTGTTTGCCAAGCTGGGAGTTTGTGTTACAGACGTTTCGTCCCCTGTCTAGGTGACATCCTCAGTGCTTGGGAGCCTCCTGTGAAGCGCTTCTGTGATCTTTCCTCCGGCATTTATAATGGTTTGTCTCTGCCATTTCCGGTTGTCAGTTCCACCTGTCCGCTGCAGTGGCTGGTATATTGGGTCCAGGTCGATGTGCTTATTGATTGAATCTGTGGATGAGTGCCATGCCTCTAGGAATTCCCTGGCTGTTCTCTGTTTGGCTTGTCCTATAATAGTAGTGTTGTCCCAGTTGAATTCATGTTACTTGTCATCTGCGTGTGTGGTTACTAAGGATAGCTGGTCGTGTCGTTTCGTGGCTAGTTGGTGTTCATGGATGCGGATCGTTAGCTGTCTTCCTGTTTGTTCTATGTAATGTTTTGTGCAGTCCTTGCATGGGATTTTGTACACTACATTGATTTTGCTCATGCTGGGTATCGGGTCCTGGTGAATTGTTGTCTGAGAGTGGCTGTTGGTTAATATTGACCTGGACCCAATATACCGACCACTGCAGCGGACAGCTGGAACTGACAACCAGAAGCGGCAAAGACAAACCACTATAAATGCCGGAGGAAACATCACAGAAGCGCTTCACAGGAGGCTCCCAAGCACTGAGGATGTCACCTAGACAGGGGACGAAACGTCTGCAACACAAAATCCCAGCTCGGCGAACAGAACCACAACAACGACCACCCAAGCTACAAATCTTCTCACAAACTTTTCCCTGATATCTCATCTTCTTTACAATGAAGTTTATTTCTGCTGCTCTTCCTTCAGTACCGCTCACAATACTGCGGTGAAGGGGAGAACGTTAGGGAGAAGGGCAAGAGAATTCACAGACAGACTGTGTGATCACCTTGTGTGATCTGTTGTCTTCAAGTGTGACACTGATCTCCCAAATGCATCATCTTGTTCCCATGCTAGCGTTTCAGCTCTACACCTGCTGCAATGTTTCAGCAAAACCCAGTGAAAGCTGGAGTAACAGCACTGCATTTTCTACATAGACACTTCACAGCCGTCTGGACTCAACATTGAGTTCAACAACTTCAGACCATGAACCTTATCCTCCTAATCACACAGCTTTCCCATTCTCCCCACCCCAACTACTGGACAGCGAAGAAGGTTACCTCAGAGTACTACAGGATCTTGATCAAATGGGCCAATGGGCTGAGGAGTGGCAGATGGAGTTTAATTTAGGTAAATATGAGATGCTATACTTTGGAAAGGCAAATCAGGGCAGGATCTATACACTTAATGGTAAGGTGCTGGGGAGTGTTGCTGAACAAAAAGACCTTGGAGTGGAGGTTCATAGCTCCTTGACAGTGTTGTTCCAGGTGGACAGGGTAGTGAAGAGGGCGTTTGGTAAGCTTTGCTTTATTGGTCTGAGCATTGAGTGCAGGAGTTGGGAGGTCATGTTGCAGCTGTAGAGGACATTTGTTAGGCCACTTTTGGAATACTGTGTGCGATTCTGGTCTCCCTCCTATAGCAAAGATGTTGTGAAATTTGAAAGAGTTCAGAAAAGATTTACAAGAACATTGCCAGGGTTGGAGGATCTGAGATATAGGGAGAGGCTGAACAGGCTGGGGTGTTTTCTGTGGAGTGTCAGAGGCTGATAGGATGGGGTAAGTTGGCAAGGCCGTTATCCAGGGGTGGGGGAATCTAAAACCAGAGGGTATAGGTTTAAGGTGAGAGGGGAAAGATTTAAAAGGGACCTAAAGAGCAACCTTTTCACACAGAGGGTGCTGTGTGTATGGAATGAGTTGCCAGAGGAAGTGACGGAGACTGAAACAATCACAATGTTTAAAAGGCATCTGGATGGGTATATGAATAGGAAGGACTTAGAGGGGTCTAGGCCAAATGCTAGCAAATGAGCCTAGATTTATTTAGGATATCTGGTTGGCATGGATGAGTTGGACCAAGAAGTCTGTTTACATGCTGTACAACTCTATGACTAGATGACTTTAAGTGAGTTTTTTGCTCTCACTACAGCTTTCTATTTTCTGCTATTACACTGACCATTAACATCTGTTGTTTATCAATGTCACTCCTCTATTACCATGAGCACTGTCTTTGCATTTTGCTCTGGGCACCCCTACTATTTTATCCATTTTCTCTTCGCACCCTTTATCAATAGCAAAAAAAAGCATCATTTTCTCTCCAGTTCTGAAAAAGAGTTTTATTGAACTTAAAACATTGACCCTGTTCCTCTCTCCCTGGATGTTGGAAGACCTGCTGAGCTTCTCCAGTACTTTCTGTTATCATACAAGAGAAAACCTGTCCCATTTTACCTATTTGAGTGCCACTGGCTATTTTGAGCTGGCAGACACTCTCAATCCACTTGCTGATGTCATCTTAAATTGTTTGTTATTAGGACTGAGTTTGACAGGTCTTTGATTAACAAGGGAGTCAAGGGTTATGGGGAACAGGCAGCTAAATGGAGTGAAGGCCACATCAGATGAGCTATGATCTTATTAGTGAGGGCCAGTCTTATTGACTGGTGAACCAAGCCTGGAGGACAGTGCCTGAACTGCTGTGCTCTTCCAGCACCACTAATCCAGAATCCTATTTGTTATGTCCTGAACTGTTTACTTTCTATCAGTGGCATGACTGATTTGTCCTCAATATCAAGCCAGAGACTTGTGTACATTATTCAAAATAATAAAAAGCAAGTAAATGAACTTGGGTATGCTTGTAAGTAATATCCCTTATTTATGGGAGGTGATGGTGTTGTGATGTTATCGCTGGACTCCAGAGACAAGAGGTGCTGGAAAAGCACAGCCAGTCAGGCAGCATCCAAGCAGCAGGAGAGTCAACGTTTTGGGCATAAGTCCTTCATCAGCAAGTGACTCTGATCCCCAGCGTTTTCAGTCCTCACTTTCTCCCTTTTTCCATTGGTCCAGAGATGCCAGTAGTGTTCTGAGGGTCTGCATTCAAATCCCGCCATGAAAAATCTGGAATTCAGAGTGTAACGATGACCCTATTGATTGTTGGAAAACTCATCTGGTTCACTAATGACTTTTAGGGAAGGAAACTGCTATCCTTATCTAGTCTGACTACATGTGACTCCAGATTCTGGACTAGTGGCGCTGGAAGAGCAAAGCAGTTCAGGCAGCATCCAAATAGCTTTGAAATCGACGTTTCGGGCAAAAGCCCTTCATCAGGAATAAAGGCAGTGAGCCTAAAGCGTGGAGAGATAAGCTAGAGGAGGGTGGGGGTGGGGAGAAAGCAGCATAGAGTACAATGGGTGAGTGGGGGAGCGGATGAAGGTTTCTCCCCATCCCCACCCTCCTCTAGCTTATCTCTCCACGCTTCAGGCTCACTGCCTTTATTCCTGATGAAGGGCTTTTACCCGAAACGTCGATTTCAAAGCTATTTGGATGCTGCCTGAACTGCTGTGCTCTTCCAGCGCCACTAATCCAGAATCTGGTTTCCAGCATCTGCAGTCATTGTTTTAACCTACATGTGACTCCAGACCAACAGCAATGTGGGTGAATCTTTCTGCCTTCCAGGTTGGGTAATAAATGCTGTCCTAGCTAGCGATGCCCTCATCTTATGAATGAATAAAAAATATATCAAAAGGAAGCAAGTGTCCTCTGTGCTCAGGCCCCTCAGAGAACAAGGTTAGGGAAGTAATTAGGAGAACCAGGAAACGGCAGAGGAATAGAAGACATGGTAGAAAACTTGGAGCATTCCAAAGATACTAAATAGTGAAACCACTAAAGGAGGTGTAAATAAATACAATATCTATCAATTGTGAAAAAGTGCAAGGGAAACTAAAGATCGATACATCCCCTGAAATTGATGAGATGCAGAGCTGAAAATGTGTTGCTGGAAAAGCGCAGCAGGTCAGGCAGCATCCAAGGAGCAGGAGAATCGACGTTTCGGGCATGAGCCCTTCTAAACCTGAAACGTCGATTCTCCTGTTCGTTGGATGCTGCCTGACCTGCTGCGCTTTTCCAGCAACACATTTTCAGCTCTGATCTCCAGCATCTGCAGTCCTCACTTTCTCCTCACTGATGAGATGCATCCTGGTATATTAAAAGAAGCAGCTATAGAGCACTGATAGTAATCCTTAGAGTCTGGAAAAGTCCCATATGACTGGAAATCTGCCAATGTAGCACCTTTATTTAGAAAAGGAAGAAAACCATTATTGGGAAATGTTCAAATCTACTACAAAGGATGCACATTTACAAATAATAGCAGAGCATTTAAAAATAAATAGCATGATCAAGCAGGTAGAGTGTAGTTTCATGAAGGGGAAATCATGCCTGTGATATTTATGAAAATTCTCTGAGGAAATAAACGGAAAGAGGTGGATGCAATGTGTTTGGATTTTAAGAAGATATTTAATAACATACCACACATTTGGTTAGTGAATGATACAAGAACCTGTGGTTTTGGGGTTGATATATTAGCATAAACAGAACAGGACTGATGAAAGGCTTTTGCCCGAAAGGTCGATTTTCCTACTCCTCGGTTGCTGCCTGACTGGCTGTGCTTTTCCAGCATCACTCTAATCTAAACTCTGATTTCCAGCTTCTGCAGTCCTCACTTTTGCCTATAAACAGAGGATTGGCTAACTAATAAATGACAGAGTTAGGATAAGGGAGGCATTTTCAGGACAGCAACATATAACTTGTGGAATGTCACAGGGATTCCTATTGCTGGGGTCACAATTATTGAATAATATATATTACTGATTTGGATGAAGAAAGTAAATGTACCATAGCTAAGCTTGCAGGTGACACAAAAAAGGGGAAAGACAAGCAGTGAGGAGGACAATACAAAAAATCTGCAGAGGAATATAGACTGGTTAAGTAAGTCAGCAAAACCCTAGCAGATGGAATATAATGTAGGAAAATATGAGGATATCACTTCACCAGGTAGAGGTCCTGAATATTATTTAAATGGAGAAAGACTGCAGAATGGTGCAGCAGAGAGAGATTTGGGAGTCCTCATGTACGAATCGTGAAAACGCTAGCATCCAAGTTCAGTTTGGGAAGGCAAATGGAAAGGGAATACATAATAAGGAAGTGTTGCTGAAACTATACAAGATACAAGCCAAACCACAGCTGGAATGCTGTGAATGGTTTTCAGCCCCTTCTCGAAGGAAAGATATACTAACATTAGAGGCAGTCCAAAGTAGGGTCATCAGGCTAATCCTGGGTATAGAGTGGCTGCCTAATGAAGAGAGGTTCAGTTGATTGGGCCTATACTCATTGAAACATACAAGGACAAGAGGCAACAGGTGGTGGATGCAGGTACAGCTACAACATTTAAAGGTTACTCAGATAAGTAGATAAATAGGAATTTTGAAGGGATATGGGCCAGGAGTACATAGAACATAGAACAGTACAGCACAGAACAGGCCCTTCAGCCCACGATGTTGTGCCGACCACTGATCCTCATGTATGCACCCTCAAATTTCTGTGACCATATGTATGTCAAGGAGTCTCTTAAATGTCCCCAATGACCCTGCCTCCACAACTGTTGCTGGCAACGCATTCCATGCTCTCACAACTCTCTGTGTAAAGAACCCACCTCTGACATCCCTTCTATACTTTCCTCCAACCAGCTTAAAACTATGACCCCTCGTGTTAGTCATTTCTGCCCTGGGAAATAGTCTCTGGCTATCGACTCTATCTATGCCTCTCATTACCTTGTATACCTCAATTAGGTCCCCTCTTCTCCTCCTTTTCTCCAATGAAAAAGTCCGAGCTCAGTCAACCTCTCCTTATAAGATAAGCCCTCCAGTCCAGGCAGCATCCTGGTAAACCTCCTCTGAACCAGACAGGTGGGACAAGATTAGTTCGGCATGGACTGGTTGGACCTAGAGGTCTGTTTCTGTGCTGAATGACTCCACAACCTGCTGTGTTTCTCCAGCAATTTCTGTTGCAAACTAACATTCAGTCTTAATGAAGGGCTTTTGCCCGAAACATCGATTTTCCTGCTCCTTGAATGTTCTGTGCTTTTCCAGCATCACTCTAATCTCCAGCCTCTGCAGCCTTCACTTTTGCCTAACATTTTAACTCTGCCCATACTGTGCTATTTATGCCCAGTGACCAGCAGCTCCATGGCGTCATCATCAGCATCCCAAAGCCACGAGGCACAGCAGAGTTCAGCCGAATGGGTCAGGGTTGCATGTGTTGATGCAAATCTACTGAGCAACTGGAACATTTGAATCCTTCCTCCAAATACTGCAGAGCCCTTTGCCCAGGAAACTGCAAAACAGAATGACATGGACACACTTGTTGTTTTACGTCACTCTTCATGTACCAACAGGAAGTATTCCTAAACCATTAACAGATCCATGGTTCCCCAACTCCGGAGAGTTTGGGCGCTTCGCCGAGGGTGACATTCTAGGACTGGGTCCAAAACCCTGTTCTGCAGAATCCCCATAACCACTGAAACATCAACTCCACGTCTCTGTTTCCATCCAGACTTGCCGCCTGACCTTTTCTAACAATACTAAATATTTGTTTGGCAATCTCCTCCGTGTGGGGTTTGAGCGAACGTAGAAGGATGTGACGCTGGGAAACACGAGAGGTCATCGCAAACTTTCTGCGGGGGTGGGAAGTGCACAGTAAGCGTTCAGAGAAAATCTGGCAAAGTGAGATCGCTGTCGCCTCTCCCCTGCTAATTTACAGCAAAACACGCAACTTTGTATGTCTATAAAAGGAACTTTCTCATCTTCCAGCTGCTCTGCTTTATGACCTCTCATTGAGTTTAATTTTTGAGAACCCTTCCTCTCCCCGCACTCCAAATAAAAAGGTAGAAGTTAAGACCGGAATTGAAAATAAACTCAGGACAAAAGGGGATTTTTTTTTCAAATGGGGTTTCCACGCAAGACGCTGACGTTCCAATCTCAATCTTCTGTCGTATTGAAATTACGTCGGACGGGGAGGGGACAGCGAAAAGGCAGCAGGATATAAAAGGCTCCCTTTGGGATTCGTTGCGTGAGTGTTTTGCTCTTGGAGTTTGCTGTGATTGAATTAGCTGCTCAAGAGTGAAACGCACGAGGAAATTGACGGAGGAAGGGCGCTTGTTAGTTTCTGTCAAAGGGGTAAATCGGAGATCGTGAAGCGAGAGAGGGTAGGAAGGAGAATCAAAATAATAGAAACTCGGAGTAAATAAGAGAGAGAGAGAGCTATCCCAAATCGCGTTTGGAGAGGACAAAACATCAAACAGTAAGGAAACTTCGAGAAGTAATACAAAATGTTCGGAATCAACTCTCTGGCGATCCTCTTTCTGATTTTCCTGGGCGGAATTTCTTCTGCCAACACGGTAAGAGTTGGGGTTTATAGACTAGACTTTTTTTTTGCCTCCTCCTGACCATCTATTCTCAAACCTGGGAACAGAGTCCGAGCATTGAGTGTCTGCGAGCTCCGATCGTTTAGAGGTTCATTGGGATTTTAATTTTGGGTTAAAAAATTGACGCTCGTGAGCCTGTTAAATTCCTCACGTAGCGACGGTTTGGGAGCAGGTCTCTGGCTGGCTCTTAACGCAGGGGCTGGGGGTAGTGTGTGTCTCCCTCCTTGGGGTTTCGTTAACCCGCTGGATTAATGTTGGTTCTTTGGTTTCTCTTTATCCCTTCCCACCCCCACCGTGTATCAATTTCAGGGAGAGTGTTGGAAACGTGATGAGGGATTGGGATTGGGATTGGGATTGGGGATTGGGGATTGGGGATTGGGGGTGGGTGGGCGAAGCTTTCTATGGCGCTTCTATTTGGTCTCTTCCCTCTTCGATTTCACCCCCCCCCCCACCCAAAAAAAAACCCCAGGAGTTAGTCACCATTCCAAACATGGAATGGGGGGAGCAGTGGTGTTAGCCTGCATTGGATAAGGAAGGGGGCAAGTGGGAGCGCATACCACTGTTTCTGTCTTCTCTACCTTTCTCTTAACACCTTCCCCCCCCCCCCCCCCCCGGCCGGAATATCCCAATTTTTACCTTTGGATAAAGTGTGTGGGTCACTGCCCCCCTTTGTGCTGGTTTGAATGGCAAATTATGTTATATGTATGTTTATCATATTTGAATTAATATATATTTTGGTCTAAGTTTTACAAGTTGTTTCAGAAACATTATTTTTGATTGTGGTAATTTATGGATGTTTATCAATCTCTCTCGTTTCTCTCCGTGTTCACTCTCTTGTTCCAGTATCAATCGCATGTGTTTCATGCAGTGAACTGAGCATGCAGGCAACTACAATGTTTCAATGTGTCGGATTAAGTTCACAGCGACCCCAGCATTAGTTGGAACTTTGCTGAAGCTGTTTTCCTCTCTGGAGGATACTAACCTCACCCCCCCCCCCCCCCCCCCTTCAGTTTCACAACATCCAGATCAAAAGGAGATTTCAAAGAATGGTGTTTGTCACATTTATAATCCTATGGAACAGGAGTTCCTCATTTCAGCCCATCTTGCCAATGCTGGCCCACTAGCAGAACTGACCAGTCAACCCCATTTCCCCTGGCCTTTTCCCATAGCTGGTCATATCATTTTTCAATGGAAAAAGATCACTGCCTCTGTGAATGTTGCAAGCTGCATTTTTGCTGACTCTTTTTATGAATTGCAATGGTTAAACAGGTTGGAACTGTACTCTCTCTGGAGCTTAGAACAATAAGGGGATCATCTAGGGTTCTCCAAGGGGCTTGGTAGGTTAAACGCTGAGGGGATGTTCCCCCTCATGGAGATTGTAGGACGAGAAGGCACTGTCTCAGAATAAAGGGGTGCCAGTTTTAAAGACATGAGTAGGAATTTCAACTGAGGGTTAAGTCTTTGGAACTCCTTGCTGCAGAGCTTTGGAGCCTTGAGTATATAAGTTTGAGATCCTTGATCAGCAAGAGAATTCAGGGATGCAAATGGATTTGGGAATATCAGATCAACGATGGTCCTACTGAATGGTGGAGCAGAACAAAGGGGTTAAACTGCCTACTCCTGTGTCTATTTGTTGTGGTCTTGCATTTAAGTTTACAGATGAGACTATAGATCCTGAATTAAGTTTATTGGTAATATTCCCATGTGATCTGTCATTGGCAATGAGACGTCACCTTCATAGATAAGAAGTTGATTCAAATCTATTTCAGAAACAGTGCAGTGGTTCCCAAAGGTTGAGATGTTTCTATTTTATGCATAGGGATTATTGATGATGTTGAGTTCTGCCCCCTCTTGCAAGCGATATTTGTTTTGTCTGTTTGCATTGGTATTAAAATGCTCAGGTGTTGTTCAAAATGTGCTCACTAGCTTTGTCTCTCAACATGGGAGAGAATGTTTCCCATCCTATAAGCCTCTTTCTTTTTAAAACTAACATCAAGATTTAGCATTCTCAACACTTCCACATTTAGTGTCTGAATCACTTTCCTTCAAACCTTTTTTGATAAACAGGAGATTTTGTTTTAGAGCTGTAAACATATGAACCAAGTTATTTTTCATCAGTGAAAGCTAAAACAAAAAACTGCATTTCAAAGAAGTGACTGATGTATTTTGTTTCTTTTAACAATTTTATAATGTTGCTGAAAACATCATGTTTGACATTCCAGGAATTCCTACAGTTGACAAAGTTTAGGTCATGGTTGCCTGAGAGACCTCTGGGGAATGTTTTCTCCTTGGAAAAATTCTCCTACTAAATGACTCCTCTAATCAAAGGCCTTAATTAAAAGGGATTCTCTCTCACCCATTAAGCTGTGCACAAAGGAAAATGAGACATAGGGTGTTCTGTTGAAAGGCACAATGTAACTTTCACAATTTCCATGTGCAAAAGATGTAATTTATCACCGGCCTGAACAGCAGTGCTTGGGAAACAGATTGGAAAACTTTATTTAAAATTTCTTTAATGATGACTCATCCTCCAATGCTTCCATAGCATTGGAACCAACTATTATCAATAAGTCAGCAATGATTGTGGCCATTATGATAGCTTGTATGGAAATACTACATAATATTTAATACAACTTACATGTTCCATCCCACCAGTCTGTACTGCATTGGTTTACTTCTCCATCCTGTTTTGAGGTGGATTAGTTAATTATTTCCTCTACTACTTGTGACTGAAAGCTCAATGCTGCAGAGATTTGTTTGTCTGATTTTTGGGGTTAAATATCACATGATGTGCAATGGTGAAATCACCAAGCAGGTTAGGTGACTAAAACTGTAGAGGTTCTTTGTGTAACTGGAGCTGTGTTTTTGTGGTTTTGTCCAATTCATGCTGGGGCGGAATTGTAAATCTATCCCTAATGCCTTGGGCAAATCAGTGCTAACAAACCAGTGTTTTTCCTGTTAGTGTGGGGCTGAAAGTAACTTTTTTGGGATAGTGTGGAGATTCTAAAAGTGCTTCAGCACCAAGCCAAAACACTCCATTTGACAAACCTGCCAACAAACAATAATTTGTTTTTAAAAAATACCTTTTTGCAGAGAAAAGTGATCCATGGAATCTTGCATATTCCTGGAGGAATATCTATTAGAGATGTCACTTGACAAAAAAGTGTGCTTATCCCCATAGTGTGGGACATTCGTAAGAAGTCACTGGAGCTAAAGTAGTTCTAGTATGCTTCATAATATATAAACTAAACTTTTATTCCCTCAAAGAGAATAAAGGGGTGATTGGATGGAGGCATTGTAGATGGTTTAAAAGCATTGATGTCTTTTTTTTAGAAAGGAGAAAAACAAACTGTTTTGGGGGACCTGCCTGGGGGCAGAAAAAGGGGCAGTGAAATATGACTTTAAATATTCCCGCTCCAAACTTAATGATGATGAGTGGAAACTTAGAACTGTTCTGCTTTGAGGAAGGGGGAAATCAACTTCTGGGAAGAAAGGAAAATTTTCAGGGTCACCGAGACAGAAGTAGATAGGAGTTAAGATCATCAAGACAACTGAATTGTCGGACAGGTTCAAGGTGTGAAATGGTCTCTTACTCTGTGAGAATTGAGAAGACTACACTTGCAGAAGCTATCAAATGAATACCAGTGTGTCCACAGATTAATTTGCAGTCTGTCAACACAATCCAGTTCAGTGGAGCCATCTACTCAATGAGTTGCAGTGACAAGGTATGGAGTTTTGTGGAAATAACTTTATCTTCCACATAATGCAGAATGGTTGAGGTCCACTACTAGGAGGATAGTTGATACTTCCCTACTGAATTTTGATTTCAACTTTTTTTAGAATGAAACCAGTGGCAGTGAAGCAATACAATGTTCCTACTCAAATGGAGTGCATTTTGCCAAGAAAAACTTGCATTTATATAAGCACCTTCCATGACCTCTGGACATCCCAAAGTAGCATGCAGGCATTTGACTAATTGAAATGGTATCCACCCCCAGCTTGGGTACCCACAAACAGCAAGATGATAACCTGGTCACTCTTTGCATATTGGGCAAGATCTTACAGATAGCTCCCAAGACAAAGTGCTTTGAATTAGTATGTGGATGCCAGTGGAAGCTGTTCAATTTCTGTTTGATAATGTCACATTGGAAAGATGGAACCTCCTGGATGTTTGTTTCTGTATCCTTGCCCCAAGTGAGGAAGATGTTGATTTGCAACTTTGAGCCATTATCTTGGTGTTAAGTCAAACCGTGGACAACTCCCTTGCACCATCACTTCCAGTGTGATCTGATGCTAACTCTCTGCAAAGCATGGAATCGGAGTTAATTTTGTTTCAGTCTGCATACATGGTGGGAAAACAATTGACCTTGTCAAAACATAACCCTACACAATGCATTAAATGGAATCTTGTTGGAGTACAGCAGGAGGGGGGCCACTGAGCCTGTACTAGCTCAAAAGAGCAATCCAGTTAATCCCATTTTCTCTTTTTTTGAAAAAAATGGAAAAGAGGATTTTAAAATCTGTGTATGAAATACTCTTTTATTTTTTTGGAAGTTGTAGAGTTTAACTGCAGAGTCAGTAGCGCAACTCTAGTTTCTCCACTCTTGGCAGCACAGTGGCTCAGTAGTTAGTACTGCCTCCCTCAAGCATTAGAGACCCTGGTTTGATTCCAACCTCTAACTGTGCAAAGTCAACACACGTTTTTGCCATGTCTGCATAGGCTTCTTCTTGTATTCCAGTTTCCTCCCAGAGTCTAAAGATGTGCAGGTTAGGTGGATTAGCCATGCTGAATTATCAGTGTCCAGAGGTGTGCAGGCTGGATGGGTTATCCATGGGAAATGCAAGGCTACAAGGATGGGGAAGGTGGGTCTGGGTGGCATACCCTTTTGGAGGGTCGATCTGAACTTGATCGGTTTAATGTTTCTCAACTATAATTCCTCAGCATCTCCTCCCTGCACCATCCACTGGAATACCTATTCTCTTCAGTTTGCCATCCCCAAAGTTAGTGTGCTTGTTGCTTTAGCAAATTTTCCTGACTCCCATCACCTGCCTGTAAAGGCTGTGCATTATTGCCCAGAGATTCCACTCCCTCTCTGCACCCCTTTTAACACTGCATGATTCAGCTTATTACTGTCACTGTATATACTTAACAGTTTCTAAGGATTCATGTGCTGCCTATCTGTCATCTTTTTCAACAATTGCTACACTTTCCAAGTTTCACATCAGTTGTTGACAAATATTAAAATAGCCACTTATGTAACTTTGATTTACTAACAACATTATTGGTGTCTTCAGCTATCAACACCATATCCTCCCTGATTGCCTTTCCTTCAAAACTCCAATATATTTCATTCTGCTTTTGGTCCACTATCTAAATGTTCTTGTACCTCTGTCAAGTGGTATTCCTAATTAAACCTCCAGTATATTTTTTGATGTTAAGGGTACTACAGAAATGAAACTGAGTGTATGCAGTACTTGTTGTAGACACGTTGAAAAAATTATAACTGCTTGTCTATGTGCCTTGAATTACTGAGAGTACCAGCATCACTTGTGCAAGTGCAAACATTTCTTCAATGGAATCTAATCTGTGGCCATGCATGAACACATGAGCTGTCAATGTGCTGGTCATTTAGTACTGTAACATTAGCAGTATCGCAGAAATGCTTGTCCATGCAAAACTTTCATGTGGTGTTTAATAGCCTGCCATAGATGTATTTTAGGTGTTGGTTGACCGAGTTGTAGTGTTCCAGGAGCCAGCAACCATTTGCAAGGTGAAAAGGAACTTTTTTGGGTGAAGGGACAGGGTTAAGGTCAACTTGTTTTTGTGCAGATCAAAATGAAAGGATGTAGCAATAACAGTTGGCCAATGGAGCAGTGGGTCTGTGTACAGACAGACTTTTGGGCAGGATTGTGTGATATGACCTTGCTCTGGATGTTTTGCCGAGAAAGTTTGAATTCTATCTTGAAACACGAAGTTCTTTCCACTTCCTAGGGAGTTTTATAGGCGTTGTTTCTTTTGTTTTTCACTTGGTGAAATTGAACCTGGATATGGAGGGATCTGTATGACAACAGCAGAAAGGATTTAATGGCTTGGCCATAGATCTTGATCAGATATCTTCTAGCTCCCTCCTCTAGGCAACAAAGGTAATGAACAATAGAATTAGGAACAAGACTTTTTTTATATATAGGTTGGTTTACAATGAGGTCAGTGAGAAATCAAACCATAATAGAAATTCTAACAGGAATAGAGACTGTTCAGCCTATAAAGCATGATCTGCTCCACTGTTTTGTATCTTAACTCCATTAACCTGCCCTGTTTCCAGATTCATGATACAGTTTTTAAACAAAAAACTCCCTTTTGGGAAAAGCAAGAAGTTTGTAAAGCAACAAAGATGCCAGTGATACAGGGGAGGTGGTCACCTGAAGTCTTTTAACAAAAGCTCTGTCTTTGCCTGTTAAGTTTTTAACCACATCTGAGAGCCAGCAGCAAGATTCCAGGCTAACATCTTCTTCTGCGCAACCACTTTGTGGAGTGCCACTTACATTTGAGCACAAGGTGACTTAACCCTTTTTGAGGTCACAGTGACTTGAGATGCATTTGATGTCATTGAGGCTTTCTGCTGCTCTGAGCACCTTGACCTGTTGATCATCTTTGGGATGCCCTAAGTGGGGCAAAATCTTGTAAAGAAGAAGGCTCATTTAGTTTACCTGATATTGATATAGGGGAGAGGCTGTGACTCTGATCTACTTTCTTAACTTAGAATATTGTATTGATGTAAATTATTTATCTCCTGAGCAGTTTGTAACCAGCTGAATATTTTGAATTAGAAGCAGAAAATGCTGGTGAATCAGACAGCATTTCTGCAGAGGTTTTTTGTTTTTAGTATCTGCTAATGATCAAGCACTGCCCTCATGTAGGGTAATGTGACTACTGCATTGCACTGCATGATCCCACAAGTAGGTTATTGATTGAGGGCTAAATATTGATGTGGTCTCCAAGAATGCCTTTGCTGTTTTTTTTTGTAAATCGTGATCCTAGCATCTAGCTATATGTGACAAGGCCCATCCTCCAGGATGGGCTATTCCCCTTCAGTCCTGCACTGGAGTTCAGGCTGAAATCATGTGCTCATGCATTTGTAGTGGAACCTGAATGCACAGTCTCTACCTCTGGTGAGAAGCTGCATTGGATGTTTGCATTGTAGTTTTGCAGCTGTTTTGTCACTAAAATTACTGAATTGCTTAGGACTGTTATTACATCTGGTTGTTTGTTACCACTTTGCATGGTTTGGTCCAGACTAACACACTGCCCCATTGACCGGGATCTTGTGGGAATGGGGAGTTGCTGTGGGAGAGCTGACTTATACCAATGCTTTACTGGAAGCATTCCTGTGGAATGCTGGATTCTCAACATTAGAAGCTCCATTACCAGGTGGGTGGTGTGCCACATAGCAATAGGGGTTTGTAAAATCCATCTCCACCAGAGATTCTTCAGAAAGAGACCACACTACCAGATGTCACTTTTATAGATGAGCCAAAGTGTATAACATGTCTTTGTCCCATTTTTTCCTCCCCGCCCAGGAATTTATTTTTCTCTTGTGGACTCGCTGACCTCCTTTCAAGCTGTTGCCATCAATGAGGTCTGGTGCTATTTACAGATCCAATGGAATGTAAACTCTCTCTAGATTAAACTCTGACCGTCTGCTCTCTAAAGAGCTGTGTTTTCAGTTTTGAAGGCTGGCTGGTGTTTAACTGTGCTGGTAAGCAATTTGAACAAAGAATCTTGGATCTGGATGGGAGATTGTAATGGTACTCTTTTGGAAGTTATATGTTGGGCTGTCTGGGATTTGGTTTGTTGTTCTGCTGCCTATCAGTTACTACTCAACTAACATTATCTTGACTGATCGTGCAAAAAAGGTCTGAAGATGGGTCCGATGGTGTGGTGTTCCTTCAAGAGTCTACAACAGGACAAAGCAGAATGTTCCTTGATTCCTCACTTATTGGTGAAGCTACTTGTCTGCTTCCTGAATTTGTCGATTGTATGAAACCTTCTGTCCTGTGGCATTATTCTAGAAGAAAATCACACAATATTTTTTTCCTGGAGTGACAGTATTTTGGCACAGATTCCAGCTTCTCCTGTTAGGCCCTCGGGCCTGAGTGTCTTTCCCTCCTGTGATCAGCCTTGACGTGTCCTTTTGTCTTGGTATCAAAGTACCTTGTTTTTTTAAAAACTGAGTGGCTGCAGAACATTCCTGCAACAGAATTCATTAAATTGTGTAGCAAATCCTTTTTTTGAGCAATTGCATCACTGTCTCTCTCCTCTTTTTTTTTTTTCTTTTTTCCCTCCCTCCTCCGATAGGGACCATGCACTCCAGCCCTAAATATTAGTTGTTGCTAATCAGGCCTGCTATATAATGGTGCCAGGTTTTGCCCATTGTTTTTTGCTCATGGTTGCAATAATCAATGTTATGTTGACCAGCAATGCAGTGCCTCTAATCTGTCTTTCTTTGCTTTCCATAATGAAAAGTAACTTCGGTAACTTCCAAGTGCAATAGATTTTGCATAATCTTTAACACCATGTCCCACTTGTCAAGTTAATCACCTCTGGACACATGGTTACATTACTGCAGTTGATTTAATTATTTGCTCCCTTCTCTCCCACTGCGCACCCCCCCCCCGGCACCATGTGGAGACAATGCAATAAACTTGTGACCTTCAGGATGCCCTAAGATCCTCTTACAGTTAGTACAGTGATCACTAATGCAGCAGAGAATGGAGTCAGTTTTCCCACCAGTGTAAAATGAATGGCTAATCCCTTTGTAGCAGGAATGGTTGGCTGACCATTAGTCTGAAATCAGCTGGGACTTCTGCACAGTATAATTTTAGATTCTTGGTGCCTCAGGTGGTGTGGGGGAAGAGGCAGGGGGACGCTCCAATTTGGTGTCTGATTTTAACATAACCCAAGAAAAAACTTGCCTTTTTTAAAGTCTTGCTGTAAAAGGGTAGAAAGGTCAGCATAGAATTGAAATCTTAGACAACCCCCACTCCTTTCCTCATACCACGCAGATGTATTACAGCTTTTTGCTCTGGGAGATGTTGTCTTTATTCCCTCCCATCCCCCAGCATTGTCCTCCAGTGTCATTTGTGAATAATATGAAAGTAGAAGCCATTGTTCTGCCTAACAAAGGCGGTTGAAATGGCAGCCTGGTTTTATTTAGGAACAGTGATTTGGAGACCTTCCTGACCCTCTTGGCTACTAAAAGGCTATTGTAGTCTGAGGTGGCAGAGTTTTCTCTTGATCTGAGGAGGAAAAAAGGCCACAGAGTAGCTTCAGTGCAGACTGAAAACTGGAACATGAGTGAGAAATGCGAAGGATAAAAGGCCTCTAACATTAAGAGGAATGAGTTTGGAGCCTGTCCTCTTGGGTGAAGGCTGACTCACCCACATCACATTTGAAAGATTAGGGGCTTCTCCCACTTTCTTTACCATCTGGTATTCTAGCCCTTTTTTCTCTCTTCCTTGATCGCATCAGATTATCCATTCGCTAGTACTGTTTGTGGGGGCTTCCTGTGCACGTTGGCTGCTGCATTCATCCTATAACGTGTACGTTTTGTTTGGGCATTGTGAGTACAATTCTTCATCCTTTCCAGTCTGCCAAGGAAGTTGTAGAGTGTAAACACAACAACGCAACAGTGGTTCACCCCCCACCTTTAGATTAACTTTTTGAGGGAGGATGGTTACTATGCAGATTTACCATGAGTCAGTCATTAATACTGTGGACTGGTACTACATACTGCCCTCTTTCAATGCCAGCTCACCTGGCAATGCCAAAGCCAGATCTTCTCACATATGTCTTTTATCTGGCATGAAGATATGCTACCTAATTTTTGTTCTTTATTGGAACATGGCAGGGGACAGTGGCACAGAGACCAGAAGTTCTCGATCTAAGATCAAACAGCCAGATTCCTGACTGGCTTTTATTAGGAGCTCTCGACTCTATATTCTTTTAACTCTTGGTTATTGAAGGTATTGCTTGCAGATTGAGCATAATGGTGCTATTGAGGACTTGGAGTCATTAATCCTCCTGTCATCTTCCACCTTGCTCTCCTGCTGTTGATATTTTTAAGTCCATTCTGGTCAATTTCCAAGAGGTATCTCATGATAGTTGAAGCAATGGGTATCTCTGCTTTTCTTGGGATGCTAATCTGCTGTCCAAAAGATGAGCACTTTCTCCTCTCAACCCAGAGACCATATTTTCACTTGTTTCTGGTGGGTGGGAACAAGTGTTACAATGGTGGGGTTGGATTGGGATGGGGGTGGGGGTTAAGAACAAAAACCTTGTTAGCTCCTTTTTTTTTCTGAAAGCTTGCAGTGAAGTTGGTAACACCATCTCAATTTTTTAAGAAACCTCCTGATTTGGAGATGCCAGTGTTGGATCGGGATGTATGAAGTTTAAAAATCACACAACACCAGGTTGTAGTCCAACAGGTTTATTTCAAAGCACTAGCTTTGAGTGCTGCTCCTTGTTCTTTTTATTTAACCAAGGAAATTTGCCATCCTTGCCTGGCCTGTATCTGATTCCAGATACATAGGAATGAGGTTGATTTAACTTCCCGCTGAGGAGGGCTAACAAATGCTGGTTTTGTCAGTGAAGCCCATAAGCCTGTGAATTGAGCTTTTTTTATTTTTTAAAAAAAAAATCCCCGCCCCACCTTCCTGCTGCTTTGTGTATGAATTTGAGCCAAATGCCCATTCTTTCTTCCTACCTAGTTTTTGATTGGCTAAATAAAGCCAACTGGTTGCAGCACTCCTGTCATGCAGAACAATCCAAACTTGGTCATCAAGAGTTTGCAATTATATTATGCAAATTATTTCAGGAACCAAAATATTCTGGTGCAATAATAAACAGCTTAATTTTTTATAGCACTTTTGTTTTTTTTTAATTGACTTGTTTTAGGACCATTTTTGAACAGATGATGCTTAGCCACTGCTTGTTAGAAAAGCTACCAGAAGCTTTGGATTTTATTTTTAAAGGAGGCAGGATTTTAAAGTAATAAAGGATGACTTCAGAGAGAGAATTCTGGAGCTTGGTCTGACAGATGAAAACATGAATGCCAATGGTGGAATATTGAACATTTGAGGGACCTCTGGAGGCCAGGACTTTTGTAATAACTGTATTGCTCAGAAGTAGGGATAAAGGGGGTGGATTGAGGCTGTGGAAAAATTTCTACTGGATGGGGTTTTCCAGTCCTGGAAACGTAATGCAATATAAACAGCTAATCTTAATTCCGAATTAGGGCTACCAGAATAGAGGATCTGGAATGCAAAGGCTTGTGGGAAGTTTTACCACAAATATCTGTTCAGTTAATTGGAGGCACTTTTAAGAGGCAGTTAGTGAGAGGAAAGTTATTAAAAGAAATGCTATTGAAATAAATGAACCAGCTACACCTAAATGACTCCCTCCATATTTAAAACCTGTCATTGTGGATGTTGTGTACAATTGCATCATTTCAACTCTGCACTGTTGGAAGTAAATCTTTTGTTCTATGCTGAAAAGATCTTCCTTCAGCTTAGTCAATCTTTAGACAACTCCCAGAAGATGCAAGTCCAGACTTGAGAAGGATCAGGAGATAGTGATGTGACCAAGATTGAAACTGAATAGTGGAGTCACACTCCATGTCCTTGGCTTGTTTTTGTTTCAGAAGAAATAAAGCACCCTAATTGTTGATCTATTTATATTTCCCTCCGTATTGTCCAAGGGCCTAGTGTGGAACCCATCCCACTTAACACTAGCTAACAAAGTAAAACAAGGAGTGGTTTGGAAAGCTGCCAGTCCATACCTTTCCATGCTCTTCATACTAAGAATAGGCTGGGCATTAGCAAGCTCAAAGTATTGACTTTGATCAGTATGAAAGTGGCTGAGTTGCTTGACTAGAAAAGTAGTTGAATAACCTGTTATCCCTCTAGCATAGGTGAAAGCTATCTCCTTCTCCATTACTGTTCTTGAAGGCACTAAAGGAGCCATCACCCGAGTCTGCAGGTCCCCTAACTCCACAAAAAATACACTTGTATCACCACTTCAATAAATCCAACAGTGACCCAGAACTGCCTCATGTTTAAGAACTCCTTTGTTCTGTGCAAAAAGTGTTCTTATTTACAATAATCAATTGATTGAGTAATCTTTAATTAAAACATAAAGGTTGAATATTTAAGCACTTGTGGTGCTTCCATGAATTTGTGCCTCGTATTGTGAATGTAGCCTTTGGCAATATCCAACCTGGCCAGTGTAATTGTAGTAAATCCTGATGGGTTTGGAATTGGAACACAAATGTATCTTCAGCTGAAAGCTGACAGGATGACTTTTCTTAAATTCGTTTGAACTCTGCTACACTTCACCTCTTGGAAATGTAAGTGAGAAACCAGGACTACTTGGAAACCTACCACCCATTTTGGGAGCTTGGTTTTGAAGTAGGAGTGTGACCAGTTTCTCCTTTTTGCTATTTTTTACTTGATTTACAAGTGCGATAGAAATATTTCTAATTATCATGTAGAGTATGTAGAAATGGCTTTCCTAACCACCTTTCAATGTTCAGTGTATGATCCTGCAGTGTTCCCACCTAGGGTGAGTTGTACAGGGCTCTTATCACTCAGTAAATGCAAGTCTGACACCTGTTTACTTCCAAGTACTAATTCTTAAAAATGTAACTCTTTTGTGGAGACTTGTGACTTGACACTTTTCTCTTTCTATATGCAGGACAGTCCATTCAACTGAGTTGTCACAAATTGGCCACATTGCTTAAACAAAGATTGTTTTTAAATTAAAACTCAGGGCTCAAATGTTTAGGCTTGGAAGAATGCAGCTGCAATCCCCTCTCTGTACAGCCATGTAGTTTGGTTAGCTTGGAAGGAAGCTGTTGTGGTTGGGGGTTTGAGGGTGGTCCACGACCCAGTAACTTAACCCTGGTGATGCACAGTATTAGAGCACTCATGTCTCCAAGATGTTGGCTTGAATTGGTTTGTGCTGATATCCTTACAAACCCATGAATAGTATGGTGTAGTTTGTCCCCTGAGATGCTGCTGACTCCAGTAACCTGGAATCTTTGGTGACAAGTCCACATGTTGCTGTGGCATATTTATGTGGAGGTGTCAGTGTTGACTGGGGAGGGGGGGGGGAGAACAAAGTTAAAAATCACACCACATCAGGTAATAGTCCAACAGGTCTTTTATATTCTTTTGAAGCGTTGCTGCTTTGTCAGGTATCTTTGGTATATTTGGAGTGGTTTGCTATCCTAACCAGATGGAGCAGTGTCATAGAAGGTCAAAGTTTAAAAGTTTAGATTTTTTTTGTTTTGACTGTCATACCTCCACATCGAAACTCAGCAGGTCTGGCAGCAGAGAGAGAAAAAAACAGTTAATGTTTTGGGTCCAGTGACCCTCCAGAACAGCTCTGAAGAAGAGTTACTTGACCTGAAATGTTAACTCTGATTTCTGTCCATAGATGCTGCCAGTCCTGCTTAGCTTTTTCCAACATTCGCTGTTTTGTTTGATTTTCTAGCATCTGCAGTTCTTAGGGTTACCCCTTTCCATGTCAGATGTTGCTCAATTACCCAGAATTTCTGCAGAAATGTGTTTTCTTTTGCATGCAGCAAACTCTAGGTGACCCTTTCCTGGCATTGATTGCAAAATGTGGGATTTTATTTCTTTCTCATGTGACCCTGGCATTTGACCAGATGGATGCCTCTGCTCTAGCAACTGTTTTAGCTGCAGATGGGGGGGAATCTCCATCTTCAATGTCATTCTTTTCTTTCCTTATCTTTATTTCTGGGAAGTTTCCCAGCTTCTTCATTCACTTTTAACTGTCCAAGCCTCTTGATTAAAGCTGCAGCCTGCTCTGAGCTGTGACTGTGGGGCTTATTTTATTCTGCTTTATCACTGAGAACTGGGCACTTGCTGCAGTTGTTTATGCAGGAGATTTGTCTGTTAATCTGGCAGGTTCTAATGAGCAGCTAATTCCTTCAGCTCACTGCTTTGTTTTTTGGGTTACCACCTTGATGATGAACAATTTCATACCCTTACTTACAAAATGTACTAAAGCATCTGTGTTTTGCAGAAGCAATAACCAATACTTGGTGAGCCATGTAAGGAGCTATTGGAACAGGTGATTGCGATTGTGATCATGGGTGCATCTTAGTGGGAGGGGGGCAAAGGACATGGTCACCTGGGCAGCTGAAAACTTGTTAAGATGCACTTCAACATCAGGTGGTAGGTGATTGGGAGTTCTTTCACCAGTGATGCTGGTTCAGTTGAATTTACATCTGTGGATAAACTCATTAAGGTGAGGGTATTGAGATGGGCCAAAGGCAGGACTATGGAGTCATCGGTCAAGAATCAGTCATTAAATGATAAAACTTGCCCCAGGGGCTGAATGGCCTCCTCCTGTCACTCTGAAAAGCGGTGCTACAATTCTCCATCTCTAACCATGACACCCAAAGCTAATTGGCTATCACTTCTACCTATGTTCTGGGACCCTGCTCACTATTTACAACAGCAAGTGTTGAGACCTGATGCTGGTGTTGGCAAAGATCCCATTCTGACATCTCATTTGGAAAGAACTAGGCACAAGGGGAAAATATGACTTGTACAAATTATCATGAGTAAGGAAGTCATGTTGTTACTAAGTGACTCAATGTTCTAAACACATTGTAGTCACTGACACTTCATCAGTGAGTAAAGTCTGTTATCATAATATAAAGTTACATCCCTACATCTTCTGCAGTTAACTTCTGGTTGTTTGATGTAGGATCCCTTTTGGGCAATATAGTGACACTGGCCCTCTGATCACTGGTTTTGATGCCTGCCTTATCTTGGCAGATAACCAGGGTTTGAGCTGCTCTGTAGAGATGATTATAGAGACCCTCTACTGATATCTCAGTTCAGCATTGAGGAAGTACTTCATGGTTTGAATCCTTTTAAAGTGCTTTTATGAAGAGCCAATCTATTCCATTCAGTAGGTATGCTTTTATTTAAGAGCATGCTGTTTCTAACTTTAAATTCTCCCTCACATCCTGGTCGCTGTTTAATCCTCCAACATGAAATGATTAACTGACATTATTGTTTAGTAGGAGCTTATTCTCTGCAAGTTGGCTTCCCCTTCGATTGTTTGGTACAAAATATTTCATTGGTCAGAAAGCACTCTTTGGAAGGTTTTTAAGATGCTGCAACTGAAAATATTTTTGTCCAAAACCTGTTCTTACTGTTTGGCTGTCACCTTGATAGATTATCTGAATTCAGTATAGAGCAAGAGGTGGACAGAAGTTTCTGTTTTGAATGGGGTGGTGGAATTAATTCATGTTTTGAGATCTGGGCATCGTTAATACCAAGTGTTAGATCTTAATGGTTTAAACACGCTTAGCCGTACCACCTGGTTAAGCTTCATGGAAAAGGAATAGTTTTGAGATTTTTGAAGCTTTATGCTTTGCACTCAAGAACAGTTTGAGAAATATCAACACAAAGGGGATAACCAGATTTGGACAGAGGACAGCACTGATTTGCTTAGCAAGTAGAGCAGTAGAAATTGGTGACTGAAGTGGTGCTTTAATATCCTCTTCATGAAGAGCAGGTTTGGAACAGAAATTAACATTGGTTATGCACTTTTTTGCATCCAGTTGCTTTTAAGAAGCAGTTTGGAATCAAATTCCTGTTATAAGGGACTGACTTTGGCACATCGAGACTTTAAAAGTTAATCACTTGTGGCACCATAGTTTAATGAACTATGAATCCATCAGGCTGGGTGTACAAGGAGTGCTTGTGAAAGGCAAATTCCTGTTTGCTTTTTCGAAGCTCTTTGCTGTCATTTGTTGATGGAATGTTACATGTGTGGCTGTCAGACTGTTGGGATGTAACTCTGTCCTCCATCTATTTTTAAATCTCCATCTCTGCCTACCCAACACTTTCTATCAAATGTTGAGTATTTGCTGCCATTGGGCTAGGACTCCTTGCCTGTGCTGTTTTTGTACCTTGTATCACTCACCGCTTCCTGCTTTAGGAAGTGCTTTGGTGCTGATCTCAAATGGGAATCCTGGTTGATTTCCTCCACTTGGTAAACTGAACCCTAATTGTATCAGCCAGTTCTTTAGTTTTGTCCATGATCACCTTGTCCTATTTTCCAGACGGGATGTGAGTTTGTTCTTGATTTTACTGATTTTTGCAGGTTAATTTGAGTTCATGTTAACTTGGCATGTATTTATAAGCTCCAATTAATTGCCCTGAATGGGTTTTGCATATAAATTAATCAATTGGAAAACCAGTGGTGGCTAGTAGATCGGAAAACAACTCCCTGGGGGTGGAAATAAAGAAGCACCCAATAGTGGTGAACTGGAAACCATTCCAGCTTACAAATGGAAATCTGTACATATCATGGGAGTTTCCTTAACTCTACATTAATCACAACTCCATACTTTGGTGTGTCAAGCCTCATCTCATTGAGAGCCAGGCTCTATTGCTATAGTGAGTTGAATGGTGCACAAGTGGCAGGAGCCAAAATCCCATAGTTTCCCCTGTTTGGTACTTGAAGTGTTAATCTGGGCACGATGGCATGGTAAAATATTCGGGTCAATAGGTTAGTTGATTCATTGTGGTTCTGGTCACATTGTAAAGCAACTTTATTTTTTAAAGTAACAAATTGTATTTGATTCAGATTCTGGCAGGGCAGAAAGACTGCGTCGTGTTCTTCTCCAGTTGCATCAGTAACTAGGTATATATTTATAATGAGTTTCCTGTTTACTGCCTGATTGGAATGTTTCTGCTCTAAGCAGCAAGAATGTAGCACTTGTTTCACGTTTTAATGTGATTTTTTGAGCTTTAGACTGACCTTGTTGGAAAGGAGAGAGCAGTGGGCAGAAAATATGAAAGAAAAATCTCTCCTTTCCCAACTCCAACTATGAAACATGAATTTAACATAGTTTGAATGTATGGGACTAAATTCCCCATGTTTTAAGCATTTAGTGCAAGATCTAATTCCTCAATTTTTAAAACCTCTATTGATCTGTCACTTTGATTTTCTGCCAACTGACTTGTTCCCTTTTTGTATTTGATACAGCAAAAGCTTTCTGAAAGGAACCACTTTGATGATCTGGAGGGTTCAGGGGTCCCTAGTCTAAATAACCTTCATCCTCACTATGAACAGGAGGAAGGCTCTGGTTTCACCTCTGGAGATTACAGTGATCGAGGTAACTATCTTTTTATTTTTTGATTTGTGTACTTGTTTGTGCTCCAGGGTTTACTTTTTTAAATAGTTTGTTTGAATAAGAGAAACTTTCATACGGAGTTTAGGTTTTGGATGTTTCTTTTCGACAAACACAGGGATGAAAACTTAATAGTTGAGAGCTAGGAGACCACTTCATTCCTCCGTTCTTAAAGCTTACTTGTATCACAATGGTCCTGGCTTTTTAAATTGCAACTTACCTCAAACTTTCCCTGAATTCTGTATAGCCAGTATGTTGGCTATACAATTCCCTGGACTGAAGGATATGAGCTGACTCCAAAAGTTCAACCACCACTTATACTGCATGTCACCAAAAGCAATGTGATTGCATAAAGTAATGGATATTGTAACAGACCCAGTGCTTATATCCATCTGTAATAACCCTAGTTTCTTTCCAACCTGGTTTTTGAAGATTAAATATTAGACCTCAATTCGCAGCTGTTAAACCATTTCAATAGCTTTTAGAATTGTGGCAGAATTTGTGAATTGTGGTTTTTGAACAGATTGGTTTACACTGTTTTGTTGTTTTGTTGATTTTTGTTCCTTTTTCGTGTGTGTAAAATTCACCCAGTCCATTCCCAAAGTGTACACTTTTCTCTTTCTAAATCTCCATCCACTTTATTTACTGACCATCCAGAACATCTCTCCTCTCCTCATTGGGATCTGTATGTTATTGCAGGCTGACTTATAGAGAGCCCAGACTTGTAGAATATAGGTGTCACTGTGACTAAACAACATTAACTATCCTTGACTTTGTTTTATCTACCTTGAATGCACAGGGTACCTTTTTAAGAGTTGACTATGATGCAATGAGCCTGGCTTCCAATTCAGACTAGTCTGGGAATACAATAGCCTTTCCATTCAGCTGGGTCAAGTGGTTGTAAGATGGAGGGCACCCAAAATGGTAGCTGTTTTGAAATGAAAGTGACTTCCATTGTGCTAGTTGGGTTGACTCTGTTCCACTCCCAAACTGTGTCAAACCTTTAAGGGACCCCACTATAACTCTATACATTTTTTAATTACATTTTCACACTTTCGCCTAATGTAGGATTTTTAAAATGTTTGAGTAAAGTAGCTTTCCACAATGCTTCTGGTTTGAACCGGGGGAGTTTCTGAGCTGTGGTTGCATGTCAGGACACTGATGCGTTTGCAAAACTGTCATATCGTGGATTCTCCTTTTCTCAGAGCAGCTGATGGCAGAGGAAGTGGTTTCAGTGAGGCAGTGTGAAGTTTGCTGCTGAACCAAGGCTTACAACTTCCTGAGTTACTGTTAAAAACCTGTAACTGCGTGGGGTTTTCCATCCATCTCTCTAACACCACATTTCCCACCCCTGCCACTTATCATTACACTCTCTCACATCAGCACACAGTGAAAATTCCAACCCATCTGTTGTCAGAAACTGCAGAGGCTCGCTCACTATCACTGGGAACTGAGGCTTAATTGTCTGGTGGGTGAGTCAGTACACAGGAAGGTTACTGGAAATCTTTAAATGCGCACTCTCCAAATATTCTCCTTTCCATTAAACACTGTTTCCAAATATTATTATTGAGACACTAGTGCAATATCGAAAATCGTTCTGCAACCACTGCCTCCTTCTGTTTGACTCCTGATTGTACTTGGGTGTAAAATGAAGGCCATTATTTAAAGCCTGTAACAGACCCCAAAGCCCTCTTGACTGCACTTGAGTTTTCTGTTTGTGTACTTGATGTCTTGTGTTTACCATTTCAAGCATTTGTGACATTTTTTTTTTGGAAATTTGCTACCCAGTCACCCCTCATTTCAATAGAGATGATAGAGCCCAGTCTCCTGAGTCAGAAATTGTTGGTTCAGATTTCACTCCAGTGAACAGCAAGCTGAAGTGTTACTGACCTGGACAGACATTGGCAAATAGTGTTGTAATATGCTGTGTGCTGCATCTCTCAGAACCTCTTTATTTTTAATAAAAGGGCCTGTTTCAGAGTGCAGTACCTGTTGTGCCACTGAAATGTTATTCCTTGTACAGTTTGACATTGGCTGTCTGGGATTTGCAAATCTGGCTAACCTGTCAATCTTTCTCTTACAGATGACAGTCAAGAACAAATTGATGACGAGGTGAGATGTGCTCCATTCTCTAGTTGTCATTAGAATTGAACTTGTACTATGATTTTTACAGATGACCACATGAAGGCAAGGGCTCCAATAGTGGACTAATTTCTGTTGTCCCTCATTTGGAGAATATTAGTATCAGTAAATGTCATTGGATCCCCACTGACCTTGGCTTGGTTTTAAGAGTTTGACAGCCAATGAAGCTGTGGCAGCTCTGAGCTAGAGTTGCACAAAGCCAATCCAACTGTCAGTCTGTTCCTGTGCTGTTTTTGTATTGCCCACTGCAGCATCTGCTCAATGTATTGCCATTAGTAAAGCACAGCCTAACTGGAGCAGGTTTGGGGTTGTTCTGCATTTCCAGCTAAAAGTAGCAAAGTTGCACCACTATCACTGAGCCACACTGCTCAGGAAGTGCCCATCACCAACCACACTAAGATCACAAGAATTGGGGCTGGCAAAACTAGTCCCTTCCTTCCAGAGTGCCAACCTGTTGTGGCCTTGCAGCAATGTCTTTGGGGTAAGGGGTGGAGTATGACCCAGTGCATTGGGAGTAATGGTGTGAAATAGATGCCAAATTAGTGGTCCCAGAATATAGAAGTTGGAACTTTCTGGGAGTGGGAAAGGATTAACTTTAACTGAATGGTTCTTTCTCCTTTTTTATCTTAGGATGATGAAATGGACAACCAGATTGATGAGGATGTAACTTATGAAGTAGAAGATCCCATTATCAGTAATGAGGTGCTGCGGAGGAACAGTGCTGCACCAGAGGAAGACATCAGTAACCAGGTTGCTATGGCAAGTGCAAACGCCGGTGGCAGTGTGTTTGAAAGCACAGAGATGCTTGCAGGTATGGACTACCACCGCAGTGTATGCTGCAAACTGTATAACCAACTGCCACATTGGGAAATGGAATATTTACATCCTCCCATTCCGTCCAACTGTTCCTTCCTCTGCATGAGCCTTCACACTCCCTCCTCATCCTCATTTTATAAAGTTTTTTGTTTTCTTGTAAACACTGGCCTCATTCTGCATTACAACTCAGCCATCCAGCCAACTGAGCTAAATGACTTTCCTACTTGCACAAGACAAGCCAGATGGAATCTGCTTTAGATGTTAATTTAAGGGGAAAATATATTGTTACTTGCCTTTGCCATTTCTTTCAATTTGTGAATTCCACATTCTACTATTTTTAACAGTAAAGACCTTTCCCTCCTAAATGTATTTTTGGAGTTATTAATGGTGGTTGTATTGATTGGTCCTGTAGTTCTGGCTTCCCCTTTAATATCCATCTCTTATGTGTTTGCCTGACTAGATGCTTGCAACCTTTTAAGATTTGCTATCAGTCACCATTCCATTTTAGGACAGAATATAGCTCCAATCCCTGAACTCATAAAAATTGAGTTCAAGACTCTCCGCAGGAGTGTAGAATTCAAATGGATACCTTTTTGTGTGGTACTGAGGTGAATGCCAAACTGAGGATCTTGATTTCTGACTGAGCCAATCTGTCCAATTACTGTCAGGTGGCTGAGGATGATCCTAATTCAAAATGAAGTGTCAGGCTGTGCACTTTCAATATCCTGGGTAATATTCTTCCCTTAAGCTGATTTTAAAACCAATTCCGTCTGGCTTATCTTGTGGGAGTAGGAAGGTCACTCAGCTCAATTGGCTGGATGGCTGATTTGTAATGCAGATTGAGGCCTACGGCATGTGTTCAATTCCTGCATGGTTACCAAAAAGGACTCTTTACAGCTCAGTGAGGGGAGAAGTTGTGACCCTATCATTCATCTCTAGGAGAGCACAGCCCTAAGGTCTGATAAGCCTATGATGACTAACTTATAGGTGCTTGGTTATGCAAATTGACTATCAGACTCCACATTACAGCAGTAACTGACCTTTCAGAAAGTGCTACATTGACTAAAATTATTTTGTTATCCTGAAGTGATCTGTGGTATAGACTGGTGTATGAGGCATGTTCAAAACTACATTGACCACTTTTTTTTTTGTTTTATAGCAATGATTGCTGGTGGCACAATTGGCCTTCTGTTTGCCATCCTTCTCATCTTGCTGCTCGTTTATCGCATGAGGAAGAAGGACGAAGGCAGCTATGACCTGAGCAAAAAGCCAATTTACAAGAAAGCACCAACCACTGAGTTCTACGCATAAACCTCCTGTGCCTGAGCTTCTGAACCAACAGACTTTGTATTCCTTCCAAGAGCTTCCACCTTAGCAAGACAACGACAAAAGTGGAGACAAATTCAACTATTTTAAAATCTATTTTTTATATATATAAAACACATGGTAATGCGTGCATTATGTATATAAAAAAAGTCCACTTTTTTAAATGCTGGAGAAATGTTGTGTAACCCAGATTTAAAGCATTTTCAAATGCAAGAACCAAGATGTAAAAAGCTGCCTAGTCTGTTATTGCCCACAATGAATATTCTCAGCTATTATTTAAGAGGGCAAAGAAAGGTTTTACATTTCCGATCTTTGAAATTGTAGCTTTTTTTGGAACTGCTGTTCTTTTTGGGTACATGGGAAAATCCTTGGATAAACACTAATTGGCGATTTACCTTCAGCCTTTAAGAACCACAGATTCTTTTCTACATTTAAAACAAAACAAAAATTCTGTTTTAACCAACAGATGTTTTGCATGCTTTCTTCCCTCCCCAGCCCCCACACCAATACAGAATAGCTTTATTTTTCTCCCTTTTTCCCCACCCCAAGCAAGTAATTTGGTCACTTATAAACAAGTTAGAGAGAGACTTAATCATTGTTACTTTTCTGTAGTATTTTATTAAAAGTACATAGCTTACAATTTTGTTCCTATAAATATCACTGTAGAACTGGTTCCAACTAAAATCTCATGCTTTTTTAAAAAGAGAATAATTTATCTAAAAGTATTTTTAATTGTCATCGCTTGTTTCATTTATTTCAATGTGTTATTTTTTTATTTTTAAAATCTTGTGTAATTCTAGGGTGTACCTTTCTGCCATTTGTATATTGAACAATGACAATATTTACAGTTGAGTTTCATACTGGAACAGTCACTATTGTAGCAACATGTGCAATGCAGCATAATTTTGGGTTCTGCATTACATTACAGCAAATGTGAAAGGGGTAGAGTAAAAGGTTTCCTGTTTTCTTAAAGTTTTTCTGTGCTTCAATTTAACCCAGTTCCTGAATCTCTTTTTTTTTTAGCATCCTGGAGATGTCCAGGTGCTACATGCTGGTGATTTTGACCCTTTAAATCCTCTTCCAATAACTTGGACCTCTGTATTGTTGCTAGCAGACTCTGGAGATACTTACAACAAAGATGTAAAATGTCAAACACTTAGCAGTTCAAGTTCCTATTGCTGGGTACTTGAAATTTTATTTTTGATCTCTTTTTTTCTCATTTGTACACTAATTCTGACAACTTGTGGATGCAATTCCATCTGTGTAAACCATAGCACGGAGACCTCCAGCTTTGCAGTTTTATTTTTTAAGTCATTGCTGTAAATGAACTTGAATTCACTCCCTTCACATTTTGAATGATTTGATTTGTTTTGAAAGATGTTTTCAAGAAGTACTTCACATGCCAAAAGTTTTTTTGTGCTTTGCCATTAGGAGGGAAGAACATGAGCTATAGCCTAAACTAAAACTTTAGCTACATAGTCACATTTTGTTTTTCTTCCAATGGGAGAGAAATTATGGATAAATTATCTTGTATCTAAAGCAACCATTTCTATTGCATGTGTGCAACTGGTAGATCCTGTAATGCAAAAAAGGTTTCAATATTGGTGGTTTTTCTTGCTCACTGTCTTGTTCATAGTAATTTTCATAGAAACACTAAAGCAGTTCCTTCAGATCTCCTGTGGTAACGAGCTGAGCTGATGGTCACTTTGAGACCAAGAAATGCACTGAAGTGTGTTGATTGGTGCTAGCCCCCTGTTGAGGGATCATACTATTTTGTATAGCAGCAAAAAAAACAATTAACTATAATAGCCCCTCCTGAAACAATTTCTTGATTTTAAAACTTGTCTCAACTTTTTGAGAAAGCCAAAGCTGACCCAGTAAGGAGATCAAGTATAGGATAAATTTGATGTTTTGTGGCTAATGTATATTTTGAAGGAAGATAAATTTGGGCAAGGATATTTGAGCTTGCAAAAGATAATAGGGTTTCTAAAAGCCTTAACCTGAGTTCTCATTTGCTTAATGCAGTTAAGCGTTTGCCAAAAGATCTTCCAATCCATTCAAAGCCTACAGGATTTTCCCATGAGCTGCTGGGAAATATTCTGCAGACTATTCAGATTATGAATCTGAATCTTGCCAACGTGTTCCATCAGTTTCCTAGATGAACAACAAAGGAGGTGGTCAAAGGCTATAATGTAACTTTCAGGCAATGTCCTTTTTCTTGAAAAGGCCTCCATAGATCTGTTCCTTTGCAAAGGCAACCTATTAGAGGCAGCCAGCATTCTCAAATGTCACAAACCATCTTGTGTTGGGAATCGTTTTGAAGGTTCATTTCCGTTGCTGTACGATGTGGCCTAACTTGATGCCATTCTTTCACTGATCAGCAGTAAATGGGATAGAAATCTAAGTTTTTTTTCTTTTTAAAATAGCAGTCTGTCTCCTAAACTCATAACAAAAAGAAGCCTTCATATACTGACTCCAGTATTTGAAAAGTGCACCCAGGTACAAGGCTCTAGAGAAAAGTATAAATAAAGTATAATGTTTTTTGGTTTTTCAATAAAACTATATTTTGGTACATAAAATTTCTTGGTTTCTTTGGATTATTAATGGTGTAAATACTAATATAAACATTTTAATGGTATCTTGATAGAGTGGGATTAGATGTTTAAAAGCAATGGAGTATATCCAAACACGCTCCATCCCTTACTCTTGTATATTGTGGAGCCAACTGGTGGTTATTGACTTGCATATCCATTCTAGGTGCTACTTGTATGCAAATTGAATCTGTCAGAAAATCTAACTGGAGCAAGAGGTTCAAGCAATGGCTCTTTTTCAAGTTGAACCTTAAAGAAAAATGAAGCTTCATTCCTCACCTGAGTTTCCATTTCCCTGCAGGGTACAAAGCCTCTGGGGAAAGAGGGATCTTCCTGTAGCAAGTCATTACCATTCATTTTGAAGGTGTCTGAATGGTTTGAGTTGGGAAATGCTTTGGAACAGATTTTATTGCAGCTTTGTGTTTCCCTGTTTGTATGTTGCTTGTGAGGCCATGTGCACAAAGATCCTACTATTGCAGGAGATAAATGAGGAAACCCCATAAGATTTAATGATGCCATCACTTTTTTGATATTTATGGGATTAATGAGGGGGAGAAGTAGCCACCATGTCTAGCTCATAACATTCCAAGTGTGATCTGTGCTGGAATTGGTACAGTGTTTGGAAGTTCTAATCACTGGTGGTTGCAATACAACATCTCACTTCAGTGTTTTGTACTCTCTGAATACCTCTTATACATGCAGAATCCACATTAGTATACTTTTTCTAGTGTTCCACTTGGTAACTTCCATTGCATTTTGTATAGCAAAGGGGTCCATTTTAACCTAACTCACCTGAATGAGAGCACACCTGTTTCGCATCCCTCCTTAATCTTGCTCTCCATGGGCTTGGACAATGCTCCTGCTCCTGTTAATATTCTCACAGGCAAGTTGGTTTAAAATTACTCCCTGCAAAATGCTCCAAACTGTCTCCATACCAGTGGAAAACCTGTAATTTGTCTTCCTGTTGACTATTTGTTTGCAGAAAGTAATTTGCTATTTTCAGATCTGTACATATTCATGTTTTAATTTGTTCTGGAATTATTATGTATAAATAAAACATTATCTTTACAAAATCTGGTCATGGTTTTTTTTTAATCAGTACTTAGTGAAATGGAGAACTTGCATTTGCACAGTGACTCTGGATGTAGCAAAGTAACTCTCAGCCAATTAAATTATTTTTGAAATATTGTATGTTTTGGCAGGTAGAAATTGTAGCAGCTGTGTTGCCCAGCAAGATTTCAAAGTAATATAATCATCAAGATCTGCAAATACTCAACAGTTTTAGCACAAAACTTGAAAGGGTTCAGAAGACAAACCAACCAACCCTAGCAACATCCTTTAAGCTATAGGGATAGGCTGGGGCTGCTTTTCCCTGGAGCATCGGAGGCTGAGGGGTGACCTTTTTAGAGGTTTACAAAATTATGAGGGGCATCGATAGGATAAAACAATAGCCAAGGTCTTTACCCTGGAGGAAGGGAGTCCAGAACTAGAGGACATAGGCTTAGGGTGAGAGGGGAAAGATTTAAGAGGCCTTTGGCAACTTTTTCATATGGAGGGTGTTTGGAATGAGCTGCCAGAGGAAGTGGTAGAGGCTGGTCCAATTACAACATTTAAAAGGCATCTGGATAGATTTATGAATAGGAAGATTTGAGGGATATGGAACTAGATTAGGATATATGTTGGCAGTACTGGAGAGGCAAATGTAATTCCTCTCTTCAAGAAAGGAAATAGGGAAATCCCTGGCAATTACAGACTAGTAAGTCTCACGTCTGTCGTCTGCAAGGTGTTAGAAAGGATTGAGGGATAGGATTTATGACCATCTGGAAGAGCATAGCTTGATTTAAATGCAGTCAACACGGCTTTGTGAGGGGCAGGTCATGCCTCACAAACCTTATTGAGTTTGAGGATGTGGCTAGAAAAGTTGCGGGTCGAGCTGTGGATATAGTGTATCTGGACTTCAGCAAGACATTTGATCAGGTTCCCCATAGTAGGCCCATGCAGAAAGTCAGGAGGAATGGGATATAGGGGAACTTAGCTGTCTGGATGCAGAATTGGCAGGCCAACAGAAGACAGCGAGTGGTAGAAGGAAAATACTCTGCCTGGAAGTCAGTGGTGAATGGTGTTCCACAGGGCTCTGTCCTTGGGCCTCTGCTGTTTGTAATTTTTATTAATGACTTGGATGAGGGGATTGAAGGATGGGTCAGCAAGTTTGCAAATGACACAAAGGTTGGACGTGTCGTTGACAGTATAGAGGGCTGTTGTAGGCTGCAATGGAACATTGACAGAATGCAGAGATGGGCTGAGAGGTGGCAGATGGAGTTCAACCTGGATAAATGCGAGGTGATGCATTTTGAAAGGTTGAATTTGAAAGCTGAGTACAGGATTAAGGATAGGATTCTTGGCAGTGTAGAGGAACAGAGGGATCTTGGTGTGCAAGCACATAGATCCCTTAAAATGGCCACCCACGTCGACATGGTTGTTAAGAAAGCATATGGTGTTTTGGCTTTCATTAACGGGGATTGAGTTTGAGTCGTGAGATCTTGTTGCAGCTCTATAAAACTTTGGTTAGACCACACTTGGAATACTGCGTCCAGTCCTGGTCGCCCTATTATAGGAAAGATGTGGATGCTTTGGGGAGGGTTCAGAGGAGGTTTACCAGGATGCTGCCTGGACTGGAGGGCTTATCTTATGAAGAGAGGTTGACTGAGCTCGGGCTTTTTTCATTGAAGAAAAGTAGGAGAGGGGACCTAATTGAGGTATACAAGATAATGAGAGGCATAGATAGAGTCGATAGCCAGAGACTATTTCCCAGGGCAGAAATGACTAACATGATTAGATTAGATTAGATTACTTACAGTGTGGAAACAGGCCCTTCAGCCCAACAAGTCCACACCGACCTGCCGAAGCGTATACCACCCAGACCCATACTCCTACATTTACCCCTTCACCTAACACTACAGACAATTTAGCATGGTCAATTCACCTAACCTGCACATTTTTGGATTGTGGGAGGAAACCGGAGGAAACCCACGCAGACACAGGGAGAATGTGCAAACTCCACACAGAGTCACAAGAGGCGGGAATTGAACCCGAGTCTCTGGCGCTGTGAGGCAGCAGTGCTAACCACATTGCTAACCACGAGGGGTCATAGTTTTAAGCTGGTTGGAGGAAAGTATAGAGGGGATGTCAGAGGCGGGTTCTTTACAGAGTTGTGAGCGCATGGAATGAGTTGCCAGCAACAGTTGTGGAAGCAAGGTCAATTGGGAACATTTAAGAAACTACTGGACATGCATATGGTCACAGAAATTTGAGAGTGCATACATGAGGATCAGTGGTCGGCACAGCATTGTGGGCTGAAGGGCCTGTTCTGTGCTGTACTGTTCTATGTTCTATCTATGTTCTAGATGAGTTGGAGTTTAGATTAGAGTGGTGCTCAAAAAGCACAGCAGGTCAGGCAGTGTCCAAGGAGCCGGACCAGTCCAATCCAGACTCTGATTTCCAGCATCTGCAGTACCCATTTCTGCATGGATAAGTTGGACCCAGCTTCTGTGCTGTACACCTGATTGTGACCATCTGAAGGTGAAACTGTTCATGTTTTGAATCTGACTTTGGAGTTCTGTAATGTTAGCTCATACTTCTGCAGAGCTGCTGAATTTTCCCAGTCAAAAGCAATTATAGGAGAAATCCTGTTTTCTCCAATGTTTTTTTCAGGTTTCCAATATCTGCCATTCATTGTTTTATTTGAGTTTCTCTAGCTCTTTGTTTTTTAATAGCAATATGATAATGACCAGGTAATACTTTTCGTAGCAAGGGTTACAAGTTAGCTAGGCCATGGGAGAACGGTCTTTGAAATGGTGACTACAGGTGTCTTTTATCTGAATTTGAGTAAGTTGGACCCGGTGTTGAATATTTTCTGACAGGTGTCACTGATGTGGTGGACCCCACTCTTCTAACCTCCTTCTAGTGCTTGCCCTCTGACCTATGGCATTCCTTGCGACACTTGGGGATGATACTTCATGGATGTGAGCCATTTCCTAAGTCCTTCAGAAAACCTTCAAAGGGAAGTGGTAGACACTTTCTCCCCAACTTGCCCCACCGCATCCCCAGGAGCAAAGCTGCTTTTTGCCAAGTAGCAGTAGGCATTCAGTATGCTCACGGCAGATTCAACACTTCAGTACATTTCATCCTCCCCATCCCCAATAACCTTGCATGCCACTGCTAATCCAAGAACCTATCCATCTCTACCATAAACATACTCAAAAGACTTTGCTTTTGCAGCCCTTTGGGGTGAGGAGTCAAAAGTCCACCACTGTCTAAGCTTTTGAGAAACAAATTCTCACCTCAGACACAAGTGACACCCCTTCTCCCTCTATCCCCCAAGTCTATTTTTAAATTCTACCCTGTGGTTTGTAAACTCCCTCACCAAGATAAACATCTTAGGTGCATCTACTCTGTTTAAATATTTAGTGAGATCAGGCTGTTCTTTGAGACTTTTGAAAACAGCGCCAGTTTGTCCAATCTCTCAGTCCCTTCCCACCTGCCTAGGAACAAGTTAGTTGTTATTCCAGGACTCTATGTTGTTACTCTATGACTTTCCAGAGGTGAGACTAAACTGCACGCAGTACTCCAGGTACAGATTAACCAAGCTCCTGTATAATGAAAGCAAGGTTTCACTTCCTATACTCCAGTCCTCTTGTGAGAAAGGCTGTCATTTAGAAGGAAGAGGGGCGATCTGATTGAAACTTGCAGAATACTGAGGGGCCTGGAGAGAGTGGATGTGATAAAGATGTTTCCGGTAGTAGGAGAAACTAGGACCTAAGGGCATGGACGATGTGAAAGGATAACTCTTTCAACCTGAGATGAAGAGGGATTTCTTCAGCCAGAGAGTGAAGAGTCTGTGAAGCTCATCGCCACAGAGAACTATGGAGGCCAAATCAATGACTGTCTTTAAGACTGAGATAGATAAGTTCATGATTAGTAAGTGGATCAAGAGTTACAGGGAGAAGCCAGGAAAATGGGGTTGAGAAACATATCAGCCATGATCAAATAGTGGGGCAGAATCAATGAGCCAAATAGCCTGATTCTGCTTCTATATCTTATGGCCTAATGGTCTCACTTGTCTACTTCTGACTCATAAGATTCAAAACTCATTCCAAACCTTGAGCAACAAAATTGAGCTTAACACTCCAGTATAGTAAAGAGGGAGTTGAGACTGTCCAAGACCGCTCAGATGAGATGTTAAATTAAGGCCCAATGATGTAAATGATACCACTGCACTATTTGAAACTGACCAGCGGAGTTATCCTCAACGTATTTATCTGTCAATCAACATCATGAAAATAGATTTTCTGGTCACTGTCATGTTGCCTTTTGGGGGCTTGCTGTGGGCAAATTGGCTGCTTTTCCACAGAATACAATCTGTGGCAGTTCCTCAGGGTACGAGGGTCACCTGTTTCCACTGTAAGGGATCAGGAGTGGGGTGAGGTTTAGGAGTGATGGTGAGACCTGGGAGTTGGATGGGTTGGGGGGATTTGGTGCGGGGGTGAGGGAGTTTGAGTTCTACAGTGGCTAAATATTTCAGTCCTGAAACTGCAGCATCTGCCCCCAGGGAGGTAGGTGGGGTTTGAGGAGGTTGGTGGGACACTAGGATTCTGTGCATGCTTTCCGCTGTTCACCCTTGGTCTCCGTGTGCTCCACTCAGTGACGCTCAAGGTGGTCGGTGCCTTTGCGGAACATTCTCCTCCAGTTTGTGCTTTCTCGGGCAGGTGTTTCCCACATGTTGGTGGGGATGTTGTATTTGTTTAGGGAGACTTTCAGGATGTCCCTGTAGCGTTTCCTCTGGCGTCCTGGTGACCATTTCCCATTGCAGAGCTCGGACTACAGCTCTTGTTTAGGGATTCTTGGGTCAGGCACATGGGCCATGTTGCCCCACCCCAACTGGTGACCATTGGCTTGGAAGAAGACACTCAGTTGGTGAGTGATGCCAACAGTGTGGGTTCAATTCCCACACCAGCTGAGGCTACCGTGAAGGTCTCTCCTTCTCAACCTCGCCCCTCACCTGAGGACCTTCAAGTTAAACCACCAGTAGTCATCACTCTCCAATGAGGGAACAACCCTATGATCTGGTAAGGCTATTGCAACTTTCACCATTTCAAATGGCCATGAAGTAATCACTCTCAGTGTCAGAAGTGAATCAGTTTTGCCCTTACGATATGTTTAGCACTGTCCATCTGCCCCTACCCCACCCCTTGGTGTTACTTGCAGCAGTGTTCTGGAGGTTAGCTTTAATTCGTGGAGAGTCCTTCCAGGAGATATAATTATAGTGAATCCTGTAATCATCAACTACACCCTGCATTCATAGCTTCCCAAGTTGCTCTTAGAAATATTACCAAATAGCATGCACACACGCACGCACACACACACACACACATATATATATATATATATATATATATATAAAATTAAGGAAGATGTCCAAAGATTTGGTCCAAGACAGAGGTTTGAAAGAGTTATTTAAAGGCGGAAAGAGAGGTAGAGAGATTTGGAAAGGAAGTTCCAGCGTTGGGTATTCAGGCATCTGAAGATTCAGCCACCAATGGTGGAGTCTCCTTTTCGAATATTATATGTTATTCACACAGTTTACAAAATAAATTACAAAACATGTCAACTTTAATTTTACACAATTCACAATAAAATGTCCTTGTCTCCATGCAGTGTGTTTAAAATGCTTGCTAGATTCACTATACACATTATAAAAGTCTGACGGGTGAAACATTACTATTTGGAAATTAGCAAATGACATAAACTTTTCTCTCAACACACAGGTATAACTTCCCGGTGTCAGACTGGAGGCCTGTGACCAGTGGAGTGCCACAAGGATCGGTGCTGGGCCCTCTACTTTTTGCCATTTATATAAATGCGAGCATAAGAGGTACAGTTAGTAAGTTTGCAGATGACACCAAAATTGGAGGTGTAGTGGACAACGAAGAGGGTTACCTCAGATTACAACAGGATCTGGACCAGATAGGCCAATGGGCTGAGAAGTGGCAGATGGAGTTTAATTCAGATAAATGCGAGCTGCTGCATTTTGGGAAAGCAAATCTGAGCAGGACTTATACACTTAATGGTAAGGTCCGAGGGAGTGTTGCTGAACAAAGAGACCTTGGAGTGCAGGTTCATAGTTCCTTGAAAGTGCAGTCGCAAGTAGATAGGATAGTGAAGAAGGCGTTTGGTATGCTTTCCTTTATTGGTCAGAGTATTGAGTACAGGAGTTGGGAGGTCATGTTGTGGCTGTACAGGACATTGCTTAGCGCACTGTTGGAATATTGGGTGCAATTCTGGTCCCCTTCCTATCAGAAAGATGTTGTGAAACTTGAAAGGTTCAGAAAAGATTTACAAGGATGTTGCCAGGGTTGAAGGATCTGAGCTATAGGGAGAGGCTGAACAGGCTGGGGCTGTTTTCCCTGGAGCGTCGGAGGCTGAGGGGTGACCTTATAGAGGTTTACAAAATTATGAGGGGCATGGATAGAATAAATAGACAAAGTCTTTTCCCTGGGGTCGGGGAGTCCAGAACTAGAGGGCATAGGTTTAGGGTGCGAAGGGAAAGATATATAAGAGACCTAAGGGGCAACGTTTTCACGCAGAGGGTGGTACATGTATGGAATGAGCTGCCACAGGATGTGGTGGGGGCTGGTACAATTGCAACATTTAAAAGGCATTTGGATAGGTATATGGATAGGAAGGGTTTGGAGGGATATGGGCTGGGTACTGGCAGGTGGGACTAGATTGGATTAGGATGTCTGGTCGTCATGGACGGGTTGGACTGAAGGGTCTGTTTCCATGCTGTACACCTCTATGACTCTATGACTACAATTTCAGCGTTCTTGATGTGCATTCTTCCTAATGCACACAGTCCCAGAGGGTCCTGTAGCTTCTGAAAGGCAGCTGAAATGCCAACATAATAACTGGCACATTCCTCACTGTGCCTCTACTGAGCTTGCTCCAAGCTTTAGTACATCCCTCAGAATGCAGTCCCAGACCTTGGACAGTGCTGGTCTGCAATACTAGATTAAGAACAATTCTCTGCATTGAAAGACCAGCAAAGTTTGGGCAGATCAAAGAGCTCCTTTCACCAAGGTGATGGTGACTGATGCTTGTGTCACTATGTGTAGCAGGGAACAGCAGTGATTAAAATCAGTGATACACAAGGAGCCAAGTCAGATAAACATAGAGTGCTCTCTAAGTATCGTTATCTTACACCATGGTACTCATAATGCACATTATTCTCGGAATACAGTTTCAGGATTTCAAGAATGAAGTATTCTTGCTTTTTGTCCCTCTATCTTTTACAAAACTGATTGCTCAAAACGTTTCTGCACTTTTGTCATACAAATAGTCGCTTCCCAGCAAGACTGAGTCAATCCGGGAATCAGCTGTTTTATCCGAGAAGGTGTCACAAAATCCGACCCAGGAGGAGTGCTCCAGTTCTCCGAGGGAGGTGGAGGGATTGGAGGATGACATGAGCTGGGCTGTAGCATTTATTGGTCTCTCGTTGTCTTCCTGAGAAGGAAAGGGAGCCGTGCCAAATGCTGGTGCTGCCGGAGGAGAGCTATGATTGCAGTGGGTGGGACTGAACGGATCCACACAGCACGGGAGAAATGAGTCATAGGTGAAGGCTTTGGTTAACAGCTGGGCCACGCACTTCCAGTAGCTTGTTCGAGACCGACATTACTCACCAGTTCAGGCTGGGGGAGGTGGATGAGGGGCTGAGTGGTGGGAAAGGTGGGGGAGAGCTGCTGTCATGTGAATGAGCACACAGTCTATTTACACCTGCACCATTACCGACTGGCATTGGGGAGGGGTGGGGGCACCGTGGACTATAAAATTATATCAGGGTGGGAGGGAGGAGATCCTAAGACATTCCCATTCTCCCCCTGTCTCCCTCCCCACTGGGGTTCTTCTGCCAATTCTAACAGAGCCCAGGATTTTATGAGCATTGGCATCACGTGTGGAATACGCCAATTATTACATGGAGGCATCCCAGTGGTTCCTGCTGGGAGGAGATGAGCGGGGAGTGTCCTTCCTTTTCAGATGCTCTGTATCCCAGTGGAGAGGGTGCTATGGGGTTGGAGGATTGGAAGGAGAGGTTGTTGAGGGTGAGGGCCCCTCGGGTCAATAAATTGATTTCCCCCATCCCTCGCACCCACTCCATCAAGCAGGTTCCCTCCTGCAATTACTGTGCTCTCTCCTGAATCTGACATCTCAGTGTTTCTTTATGTGGTACCTTTCCATGGGATCCTCAATATGGAGGAGGCCTGTGTGTCTTCACCCAGCCTCAGCGATGGCCATCTCTAGTAACGGTAATGTTGCCAAGGCGACCAGCTCTCTGGGTGAACTGGCAGCTTGGGTAGCCAGTCCGAGATCCCCTCTTTGGGACAGCAAGCCCAGAGCTGGCTCCCCAACTGTTCCCCACTCCACCCCACCGCGCTAGTAAAATGGGCACTGTGACCCTAGCACCTATCCTCAGATGTTTGGGATTTCCATGTATCTGCTGCCCTTGCTCTTCTAGATGGGTTTTGGAAGGTGCTGTCTGAGAAGTATTGGTGAATTTCTGCAGTGTGTCTTGTAGATGGTACTGAGTGTCAGTGGCAAATGGAGTGAATGCTAAAGGTGGGGTTGGGAGATGCAAATAAAGCATGCCACTTTGTCCTGGATGGTGTTGAGCTTCTTGTATGTTGTTGGAGCTGAACCCATCCAGGCCAGTGGGGAGTATTCCATCAAACTCCTGACATCTGCTTTCTGAATGGTGGATGTGCTTTGGGAGACAGAAAGTGAGTCACTCACTTCAGAATTCCTAGCCTCTGACATGCTCTAACATTTGTTTCTTAAGAGGTGACTCAAATTGTGGACAGGGGATTATCTAAGGATGTTATTTAATGGACTTCAACAAGGCGTTTGATGAAGTCCTTCAGGGGAGACTGTTAGCCATACCTGTAGCTCAAGGAACTGAAGGCAAATTATTAAGCATTTGGAAATTGGCTAATCAGATCCAAAGAGCAGTGATAACATATATGTTCTCTAACTGGCAGAATATTGGTGCCTCGCAAGGGATTATGTTGGGGCTTCAACCTCTCATCTTCATTCAGTGTGAACTCTAGCAGCCTGAGATTTGATAGCTATTTGGCCAGATCCAGTAATCAGTTGGCAAAACCTTTTGAACTTCTCGGTTAAAGGAAGTCATAGACATATAACGAGGGTGAGACTAGCCCTTACTAGGAAGGAGAGTAAATATAACAATGTGTGCAAATATAATAACCATAAACTGGAACAAACTGTAACAACTGCATTGTACTGGTAGGATTCTCACCACTGAGTCAGAGGTTGTAAGTTTCAAATCTCATTCTCTGATTCCACTGCACAATCTAAGCTTACAGTCCAGTGCAAGGCTTACTGAGTGGTGCAAGAAACACACGCATTAGCTTTTCATTAACTGCTGCTTGTCAGATCTTCCTTTATGTAAATCAGCAGACTTGTACTCAGTTTAGATCAACCTTTGCGCTCACTGATCTAAGTCGAACCTGGTCCGGAAATACCTTGACTTTAAACTCTCCTCTTCACTTTCAAAATTTCTCATCATTCTGCTTGTCACCACCCCCTCCCAAACTGTGTAACCTCCTCCAGACTAATGACCCTCTGAGACTTCAGTATCCTCGCATCTGGCCTCTTGCACATCTCTAACTGTCATTAGTCTACCCTTCCCCCCCAGCCCCAACGCCCTCCCATTTATCTCTCCACTCCCAAGGCTCCCAGCCTCATTCCTGATGAAGGGCTCCGGCCCGAAACATCAATTCTCCTGCTCCTCGGATGCTGCCTGACCTGCTGTGCTTTTCCAGCAAAACACTCTCAACATCAGACTATCCTTGGTGAACATACCTGTATTGCTTCGGCTTTATGACAATACTGTGGCTTTAAGAGGTGTGTTCCATCATGGTTTCTTTCAGACAGAGATTGAGGGACAGGTATTGAGCAGTGTCTGACAATATAAACAACTTGTGAGGCCTTGGAGTTTGTTTTTAAAGTTGAACAATAGAAGCAGCCCTACAGGGTGTGGTCAAACTCTCACAGGGCCGGGACTTTTAGTGAGCTTTCAGCAGCTGTTGCTGGGGTCTCAGCAGGGTTGGAAGGCAATGACTCTCTTCACACTCTCTCTCAGAATTGTCTTTTGATGTTCTTTCCTCCTGGATTTGAGAACTGGATGTGAGACAAATCTGTTTCCTAAAGTTGCCTTATTGCCAAGGCTGCATTTGTGGAATATTACTATATTGGAACAGCTAATTAGTAATAGTTACTGTATCTATTATTCTGTTAAGTTTTCTAATAGAGTTAAATTATTCCAATTTCTTCTTTCTTTTCTGATATTTTAACTATAGTCATAAAATCATAGAGCTGGATACCGAAACAAACACTTCGGTCCAACTTGTCTATGCTGACCAGATATCCTAAATTAATCTAGTCCCATTTGACAGCACTTGGTCCATATCCCTCTAAACCATTCCTATTCATATTCCTATCCAGATGCCTTTTAAATGTTGTAATTGTGCCAGACTCCATCACTTCCTCTGGCAACTAATTCCATACACACACCACCCTCTACTTGAAAAAGGTGCCCCTTAGCTCACTTTTATATCTTTCCCCTCTCACTTTAAACCTATGCCCTCTAGTTTTGGACCCTGCTATCCTGGAGAAAAGACCTTGGCTAATCACCCTATCCATGCTCTTCATGATTTTATAAACCTCTAGTTCCTTGTAAGTGGAGTCACAGGTAGATAGGATAGTGAAGAAGGCATTTGGTATGCTTTCCTTTATTGGACAAAGCATTGAGTATAGGAGTTGGGAGGTCTTGTTGTAGCTGTACAGGACATTGGCTAGGCCACCTTTGGAATATTGCGTGCAATTCTGGTCTCCATCCTATCGTAATGATGTTGCAAAACTTGAAAGGGTTCAGAAAAGATTTACAAGGATGTTGCCAGGGTTGGTGGATTTGAGCTACAGGGAGAGGCTGAACAGGCTGGGGCTGTTTTCCCTGGAGTGTCGGATGCTGAGGGGTGATTTGTACAACATTGTTGTATCAGACAATATTCTCCAGATTATTCCCTGTGTTAGACTCTATCGGTGAAGCACCAAGACTGGGAGAGCAACAACAAACAGCCAAACACCTGAACAAAGCCTGCAGCCCAGATGATATTCCAGGTGAAGCCTTCAAAACCGGTGGACTCAAATCAAGATTCCAAGCACTCACTTTCTGGACTTAGGTGGAAAAATCCTTCACCTTCCCATTGACTTCCTGTAGATCCTGTTGAATTCTCTACCACAGAAAAGCTGTGGAGTTCAAAACACTGGATCCATCCACGATAGATACAGATACATATTTTAAAGACACCTAGGAGTATGGGGAGAATGCAGGTGTCTGACAATGAGGATCAGCCATGATCACAGTGAATGACAGCGCAGGCTCAAAGGGCCTACTCCTCCTTCTAGTTTCTATTTTACAGGAATACAAGAATTATAATAGGCTTCAAAAAGCGGGAAATGATCACGGATTTTCCCCTGTTGTCCATAGTAGGGGAAAATCCTGACACACATTCTCTTAGTTGCATCCTTCCAGTGGGGCTGAGAAAGTCCTGCCACAGACTGGTATGGTTGCAGAGGAACTCCTGGCATGGGTCTTGGTCTGTGTGGGGTAAGGTAAATTCAAAAAAGATGTTGAGATTAACACCACAGACTGCATCAATCTGACCAGAGCACTGCACTCAGTGAAGCGTGAGACTCTGTGATTATGCTCCAGAGCTATGAATGACTAAGTAACATCCTCACCATCCTGCAACTGTTTTGTGTTGGTGTGACTGTTGCACCTTTAAGTGGGAGATCTCAGACAGAAGCTTTCAAACTTTGGACCAGTCTGTGTATAGGCAAGAGTGAGAACTGCAAACTAACTTTATACAGCCACCTCCATAACGAGCACTGCTCAAACATTCCAGGAGGTTCCCCCGGCCTCTGGAACTGCTCGGTTACCATTAGACATGAGGCTAGTACAGCTACCATCCCTACTGCGAATGATGATGTCACTTCCACCCCAGTCTGTGTTATAGCCCCCCTGCCCCAGGTACTCTTTATAATCTACCTGGGGTGGTCATTCACTTCATCAAATATCAACTGCTTTCTGATGTGAGCACTAATTATTGCCTAGGTGAAAACCTCAGTCATCTCCACACCAATCCTGAACTGACTGCCATTGATAAATATAATCTACAGGATGTTAATGAGTAAAGTGTTACTACCCACTCTGTACCAGATTTATGAGATATTCCCAAAGGGGGTAGTAACATAGAAAATAGGAATAGATGGATGCCATTCAGTCCTTTTGAACCATTCATTCTAATCATGGCTGATTATCCAACTCAATAGCCTGTTCACTTCTCCCCCAGACCCTTTGATTCCCTTTAGCCTCAGGTACTACATCTAATTATTTCTTGAAATTGTACAAGGTTTTGATCGCAACTGCTTTCTGTGATACTAAATTCCACAGACTCATTCTCTGGGTGAAGAAATTTCTCCTCCTCTCTGTCCTAAATGGTTTACCCTGTGACTCCTGGTTTTGGGTTTTCACATCCTTCCTGCATCTAACCTGTTGAGCACCTTAGGATTTTATAGATTTCTATAAGATCTCCCCCTCCCCTCCCCCCCCCCCACCCCCACCCCCGCCGCTTCATTCTTCTGAACTCCAGCAAATATAATCCTAAATGACTTAACCTCTCCTCATCCATCAGTCCTGCCATCCCAGGAGGAGTCAATAAGGTGTACAGCTGGAAAAAACACAACAGGTCAAGCAGCATCAGAAGAGCAGGAGAGCTGACATTTCAGTCAGGACTTTTCATCCAACCTTTTAGTTCCCCAACCCCATACCACCTGTTGCTACCACCAAACCATCATCTCCAAGACCATTGACAATGTCTTCACCTTGGGAGATCTCCCATCCATAGCCTCCAACCTTATAGTTCCCCAATCTTGACTTTCCAGCATCTGTAGTCCTCACTATCTCCCAGCTGCCATCCCAGGAATCAATCTGATAACCCTTCGCTGCACTCCCTCCATCACCAGAACATCCCTCCTCAGATAAGGAGACCAAAACTACACACAATGCACCAGGTGAGGTCTCACCAAGGCCCTGTATATTTACAGCAAGACATCCCTGCTCCTGTACTCAAATCCTCTCACTATGAGAGGATATTCTTGGAGAAAGTGAGGACTACAGATGCTGGAGCTCAGAATCGAGAGTGTAGTGCTGGAAAAGCACACCAGGTCAGACAACATCCGAGGAGCAGGAGCAATGACGTTTCAGGCATAAACCCTTCATCAGAGCTCCCCACCTACATTTGTGACACCACCCACGCCCTTCACCTCCTCCAAGATTTTAATTTCCCCATTTTAATGCCTCATCTTCACCATGGACATCCAATCCCTGTAAGACATCAATCCGCCACGATGAATGTCTCCAAGCCTTCCGTTTCTTCTTCTCACGCCATCCCAACCAGTACCCTTCCACTGACATCCTTATCCGCCTGGCTAAATTGTCCTCACTCTCAACAACCTCTCCTTCCAATCGTCCCACTTCCTCCAAACCAATGGGGTAACCATGGGCACCCACATGGGACCCAGCTATGCCTGCCTGTTTGTCGGGCACGTGGAACAGTCCATCTTCTGCAGTTACACCGGCAGAACCCCTAACGTGTTCCTCCACTACATCGATGACTACATCAGCACCGCCTCATGTTCCCACGAGGAGGTTGAACAGTTCATCAACTTTACCAACAAATCTACCCTTGCCTTCTTGATTGCCCCCTGCCCCTGCATGCATACCTTTAGCAACTGGTGTATGAGGACATGAAGATTTTATTGCACATTCCCCTCTCTCAATATACAGCCACCCAGATAATAACCCACCTTCCTGTATTTGTTACCCAAGTGAATGATCTCACATTTCTTCATATTAGACTGTGTCTGCCGCGCATTTGCCCACTCACTCAGTTTGTCCGTCTCTTTCAAAAGGCCACCATTGATGAGGACATCCAAGAGCAGATAAACTGCCCCAGTCCAACTTTCTACAAACAACACCAGCGAGTGTTTGACAAGAAAGATCTCCGCAAATCAACAAAAGTCCCCGCGGGCAGAGTAGTCATCCTTACCACACCCCTGTACTGCAGTGCGAACTGGACTATGGCCCATCAACATGCATGTGCATGAAAGAAATTCCACTAGGAATGTCAGAAGTAGGCCATTCAGTCCCTTGGGCCTGTTCAATCATTCAATGAGATCATGGCAGATCTGTGGCCTGACTCTATACACCAGCTTTTAGTTCATTTCCCATAATACCATGGCTTAATAAAAAATTAGCTATCTCAGCTTTAAACTCGCAATGCCTCCATCACATTCTCCGATTCAATGGGACAACCCAATGCTTGTGTTCCTGGAAACCAGCTCCATGCACATTCAAGGAGAAGGAGAATCGACGTTTCGGGCATAAGCCCTTCTTCAGAGGCTTATGCCCGAAACGTCGATTCTCCTGTTCCTTTGATGCTGCCTGACCTGCTGCGCTTTTCCAGCAACACATTTTTAAGCTCTGATCTCCAGCATCTGCAGTCCTCACTTTCTCCATGCACATTCAGCCAAGACTCCTGACTGGATGGCCCCTGCTGGGTACCGGGTCCTCAACTCTCAAACAATTCTCCAGGGGAGGGCAAAGGAAACGCAACAAAGAAACTCTGATATTTACTTTGAAGCACAGTAACATTGACACTAATGACTGATAGGAGATTGCTATTACTCATTCCATCTGTCAGTCAAACTGCAGCATGCTTTACTCTGAATGCCTTGATAATGAGACACAGCAGTGAAGGTCAGGAAATGCAGCAAATCCTGCTGTCTGGATCCCATCACCTCAGAGGACATCCTGCTTGATGAGTCCAAAGATCGGCAAATTGAGAATCAGCCTGTTGTGCCGCAGGGGGTGGTACCAGGGCACTGGAGAGTAGCGAATGTTGTGCCCCTGTTCAAAAAAGGGAATAGGGATAACCCCGGGAATTACAGGCCAGTTAGTCTTACTTCTGTGGTAGGCAAAGTAATGGAAAGGGTACTGAGGGATAGGATTTACGAGTATCTGGAAAGACACTGCTTGATTTGGGACAGCCAGCACGGATTTGTGAAGGGTAGGTCTTGCCTTACAAGTCTTATTGAATTCTTCGAGGAGGTGACCAAGCATGTGGATGAGGGTAGAACAGTGGATGTAGTGTACATGGATTTTAGTAAGGCATTTGATAAGGTTCCCCATGGTAGGCTTATGCGGAAAGTCAGGAGGCATGGGATAGAGGGAAATTTGGCCAATTGGATAGAAAACTGGCTAACCGGTCGAAGGCAGAGAGTGGTGGTAGATGGTAAATATTCAGCCTGGAGCCCAGTTACAAGTGGAGTTCTGCAGGGATCAGTTCTGGGTCCTCTGCTGTTTGTAATTTTTATTAATGACTTAGATGAGGGAGTCGAAGGGTGGGTCAGTAAATTTGCAGATGATACGAAGATAGGTGGAGTTGTGGACAGTGAGGAGGGCTGTTGTCGGCTGCAGAGGGACTTAGATATGATGCAGAGCTGGGCTGAGGAGTGGCAGATGGAGCTCAACCCGGCCAAGTGTGAGGTTGTCCATTTTGGAAGAACAAATAAGAATGCGGAATACAGGGTTAATGGTAGGGTTCTTAGTCAGGTGGAGGAACAGAGGGATCTTGGGGTCTATGTACATAGATCTTTGAAGGTTGCCACTCAGGTGGATAGAGTTTGTAAGAAGGCCTATGGAGTATTATCGTTCATTAGCAGAGGGATTGAATTCAAGAGTCGTGAAGTGATGTTGCAGCTGTACAGGACTTTGGTTAGGCCACAGTTGGAGTACTGTGTGCAGTTCTGGTCGCCTCACTTTAGGAAAGATGTGGAAGCTTTGGAGAGGGTGCAGAGAAGATTTACCAGGTTGTTGCCTGGAATGGAGAGTAGGTCGTACGAGGATAGGTTGAGAGTTCTCGGCCTTTTCTCATTGGAACGGCGAAGGATGAGGGGTGACTTGATAGAGGTTTATAAGATGATCAGAGGAATAGATAGAGTAGACAGTCAGAAACTTTTTTCCCGGGTACAACAGAGTGTTACAAGGGGACATAAATTTAAGGTGAAGGGTGGAAGGTATAGGGGAGATGTCATGGGTGGGTTCTTTACCCAGAGAGTGGTGGGGGCATGGAATGCGCTGCCCGTGGGAGTGGTAGAGTCAGAATCATTGGCGACCTTTAAGTGGCATTTGGATAGGTACATGGATGGGTGCTTAATCTAGGTTAGAAGTTTGGCACAACATCGTGGGCCGAAGGGCCTGTTCTGTGCTGTATTGTTCTATGTTCTATGTTCTATGTTCTAAGTAGACTCACAGCAGAAACTTGAGATCTTGAGAAGACACCATCCTCAACTTGAGTGATAACTAACAAAGTGAGGCCTACATTCAAACAGTGATTGCAAACACAAGGAATATGTTCAGACCTCGAGTCTTATTTTCATTTACTCTGAAGGCCACATTTCCTTCTTCCAGGCCAGCCCTCGGCTAATCAGAATTGTTTGACATGTAACTGCCCTCTGAGTGATTAAGAATGGGCAGGAAATGCTGGTCCAGGCCAGTGACACCCACAGCACACAAATGCATGACATCAACACAGTGACCCTCCACTACAACTCACCAAATGCTACCCAATGTCATGCTTTTCTTTTGCTGTACAAATCATTATCCACCCTCATGCGACTGCCTGTGGGAAGTGTGCACATTCTCCTTGTGTCTGCGTGGATTTCCTCGGGGTGTTCCAGTTTCCTCCCATAATCAATGGATTTGCCGACTACGTGGATTGGCCATGGGAAATGTAAGGTTACTGGGATGGGATAAGGAGGTGGGTCTGGGTGGGATACTCTTCGGAGGGTGGGTGTAGACTTGAAGGGCCTAATTGCCTTCTTCTGTAATTCTATTATGATCAGATTAGATTCCCTACAATGTGGAAACAGACCCTTTGGCCCAACTAGTCCACACCGACCTTCTGAAGAGTAACCCACCCAGACTGGGTGGGCGGCACGGTGGCACAGTGGTTAGCACTGCTGCCTCACAGCGCCAGAGACCCGGGTTCATTTCCCGCCTCAGACGACTGACTGTGTGGAGTTTGCACATTCTCCCCGTGTCTGCGTGGGTTTCCTCCGGGTGCTCCGGTTTCCTCCCACAGTCCAAAGATGTGCAGGTCAGGTGAATTGGCCATGCTAAATTGCCCGTAGTGTTAGGTAAGATGTAGATGTAGATGTAGGGGTATGGGTGGGTTACGCTTCGGCGGGGCGGTGTGGACTTGTTGGGCCGAAGGGCCTGTTTCCACACTGTAAGTAATCTAATCTATTATGATTGCTTAAAATTTTGATTTCTTGCCTTCGTCCTGATGTGTGCTTTGACGATAAGCCTACCCTTTCAGTCATGCACTAACTTGTACTTGAGAAGGCAGTTCACCACAGCAAGACCAACTGGTGGGGACTGGCTGGACAGCCACAATCTCAAATGAAGTAAAGACCAGAACTGGATTGTTTGGGGGTGGAGTCCACAGAATATGGATTCCTTGAGACTCAGAGATGGGGTGCTACCACTGAACCAATCACTTGCTCCAATAAAGGCAGACCCGAAACAAACACAGAAAGTGCTGGAGAAACTCAGTAGGTCTGGCAGCATCAGTGAGAGAAACAGAGTTCATGTTTTGAGTTTGTGCTGAACTTGAATTGTTAACTCTGTTTCAATCTCCACAGATGGTGCCAGAACTACTGAGTTTCTCCAGCACTGTCTATGTTTGTTGCAATTGCTTACTCTGTTGGCAGTGATAAGAAATTACTCAGTGGAATCGCTGAGGTTAATCACAGGCTGTTTCAGATGTCCATCCATCTGTTATGGTGGGAAATGTCAGTAAAGGAGGAGCATACTGAAGCTCACTGTAGCTAAGCAACAATTCTAATAAAAAGGATTTTGGCATCAAATGTAAAAGACCAAATCTTTCCTACTCATTCATGGCGTGTAGAATTCCAATGAGCCTAGTCTCTTTGTGTGATTCACATTGTTCAGAATCCCAATGGACCAAAGTTCACTCCACTCCCATTATAGAGAATCTCAGTGGGTCAAATCTCCACCACCCCTGCCACACCCACCTCCATTCACTCCCATTGTACAGCAGTACACCATATCACAGACACAACTCATTCACCCTAGGTCTGTGGAATTTTTCAGCAAGCCATTAGCCTAACTTTGAGGCCTGCATCTGGTGAATTGTCACGGAGGGTTCCTGTGCTTTGATCATTTGTTCATGGGCTGTGGGTGTCGCCAGCTGGGCTAGCATTTACTAACCATCCCTAATCACTCAGGGTGCAGTTAAGTGTTAAACACATTGCTGTCGACCTGGAGTCACATGTAGGCCAGTCTGGGTAAGGATGGCAGATTTCTGTCCCTAAAGGAAATTGATAAACCGGATGGCATTTTACAACCACTGACAGAGGGGTATACGGTCACCATCAGACTAACATTCTATTCTGGTTCTTCTTTAAAGAATTCAAATTGCACTACCTGCCATGATGGAACATGAATCCATGTCATGCAATACCTTGGGGTTCTGGATTACTTATCCAGTGTTGGCATAGAGTCACTTTCCTACCTTATTTAAACAGGTCAAAAGTACTATCTAGGGTTCGGGGATAATTGGTCTCCACAGCATCAAAACAAGAGGACAATCAGAGCCAAATGAGCCCCTCACATTATTATACAAGGTGACCTTTAGCAGCCCAGCTCCTATCAGACATATAATTGCCTTCCTGACTTCTTGGGATCAACTCTGTTGTATAAAGCAATGGCTCTGAAAGAGCTTAATATTGAGATTACATTAGGCCACATCTGTTGGTGGAGAATCACTGAAGGATTTACGCTCGAAATGTTAATTCACCTGCTCCTGACCAGCTGTGCTTTTCCAGCACCACACTCTTCGATGAAGAATTGATGAGCCAAAGTCTAGATGGGGTAGCACGTGTCATCTCCACCTTAAGATTTTCCCAATAGTTATGTTTAACTAGCAATTATTGCAATAAACTAGACCTTATTGATAAGACAAGAGCCTCATGGTGACTTGGGCATATTGGGAATGAATGGACTTTGATCCCTCAGGAGTCTATACAATGTGAGCAAATCAAAAGAGCTTTGCTACCTTATTCCTTGTTTTCATGGATTTGCTAAGCCTGCACTCATTGCCCATCCCCAAGTGCCCAGAGGGCAGTTAAGAGCCAATCACATTGCCATGGGTCTGGAGTTACATGTAGGCCAGACCAATTAAAGATGGCAGATTTCTTTCCAAAAGGGCATTGGTGAATCTGTTGTATTTTTGCCAAACAACAATCACAATGGTTACACTTAGACTCACTTTTAATTTGAGAATGTCACTGAATTCAAATTTCACCATGGTGGGAGTTGAACCCATGACCTCAAGAAATTAAATTAAACATCTAGAGTCTAAATCATTACACTGGCACCATCCCACATTCTAACAACACTAACTGAATAGGAAAGGATTGGTCTTTTGCATTGGATGCTGCAGATCTGTTTAAAATCAGAAATGTCTGTGGTGTGTGTGTAAGTGTGTGTGCGTGCGTGTGTGGGTAGAGTTAATAAACTGAAACTGTTTCCCATGGAAATGGGATCAACTGAACCATTTGTTGAGAGCCATCACAGACTTGATGGACCAAATGGCCTCTCTCTGAACTTTACTATTCTCTGATTTAATGCACGCTGCACATCTTCTCAATGTTGTAGCCCCATTTAATAGAAGGAATACAACTCCCTCTGCTCAAAAACTACTATTGATAGAGTTATTCACGTGAGCAGGACTAGTATAGTCCCCAACCCCAGCAAAGTTCCCTTCATTTGTTGATGGGCTGGAGAAAGAATAATAGTATTTTTGACTATATAAAAGCATTAATTAAGGCAAGAATCAATGCCAAATCAAGTAAGAATGATCACATCCTGATGAACACGGTTTTAGAGTTGACTTACTTCTGTAGTCCCTCGGCAACTCTGGGGCCTCCAAATGACAACAATAGGTTTATCATCTAGTTGGCGACAGCTTGAAAGAGGCTCATCCCCAGGTTTCCATAGCACCTGTCTATTTCAAAAGCAACCACTCGCCTTTATATAGCACCTTTAATGTCACAAAATGTCCTGAGATGCTTCACAAACATTCATCATCAACGATAATGCGGACACTGGGACCCAGTATGAGATACGAGGGGAATGCAACCAAAAACCTTTTGAGCTTTTAATTTTGACCTCTCTTTTAAAACAGGGAGATTTTTGTCCCCCCTCAGAGGATTATTATTAGTGTGTGCAATTCAAAAAGTCCTGGAGTCTTTATTTAAGAACGCATTTGAAACGTTTTTGTGAGACAAGGGAGTCAGAGGTTATGGGGGTTACATGTGAAGGTTCGGCATTGAATCACAGAACAGTAAAGTTCCCAGCTCCTCCTTGTCTATACAAGCAGATCAACGAGATCTCATTGAAGGGCTGAATGATCTACTGCTGTTCCTCAGTTCTCTACTTCGTGATCAAAGAAATAGGTTTTAAGGGGCAAGTTAATGGAGGATAGAGAGGCAGAAAGTTTAGAGAGGGAATTCCGATCTCATAAATAAGCAGTCCATGGACAAATGCAGCAAGATTGGACAACAGTCAGGTCTGGGCTGATAAATGGTAAGTAACGTTCATTCAATAGTGTGACACAATGACCATCTCCAATAAGAGCTGGATCTGCCATCCAAATACAGGTACAAGTGTCTGGAATAATCTGGAATCCTCAACCCTGTGTGACACAGGATTGTTATGGAATACTCCCCATTTTCCTGGATGAGAGCAGCCCAAACGCTCTCAGGAAGCTCAACACCATCCAGGACAAAGTGGCCCACCCATCAACATTCAACTTTTCCACCACTGATGCACAATGGCAACAGTGTGAACCGCACATAAGATGAACTGTAACAACTCACCAAGACTCTTAGACAGCACCTTCTAAAATTCACAATCTCTTCCATCTAGAAGGACAAGGGCAGCAGATATTTGTGAACCCCATCACCTGCAAGTTCCCCTCCAAACCACTCACCATCCTGATCCTGGAAATACATGGCCGTTCCTTCAGTGTCAAAATCCATGAAATTCCTTTTTAACAACATTGAGGCTGCACCTACACTGCACGGCCTGCAGTGGTTCAAGAAAGCAGCTCATCACCACCTTTTCCAGGGCAATTACGGACGGACAATAAATGTTGCTCATGCTGGTAACACCAACAATACATTGACAACTTCAAAAGAAAATCTTAACCAATGGACAGGTGATCCTAATCTCAGTCCATGGTCTGGAAACATGCCAAACGGCAGGAATGTACCAGGGAGACATCCCGGCATGGACTTACCCATTTTCCCAGCCCCTCCTTTGTTTCATCTTCACACTTGCCACCACGGAGCAAAGGAACACCTGCTTCACAGGCCTTTGATACTCACACAAACAGTAAAAGGATAGCAAAAAGATAGTCAAAGGACTGTGGACTCAATTAGGGATGCTTGGAAGCAGAGAACATGACTGAAGCATGAAATTAGCTCATTAGCACTCAGTGGGAGATGATGGTATGGTGTTAATATCACCAGATTAGTAAAGCCAGAACCATGGGCTATTGTCTTGAGGAATATGGGTTCAAACCTTGCCTTGGCAGGTAATTGAAATTTGAGTTTAAAGCAAGGTCTAGCCGAATGATAACCATGAAACTGTTGTTGATTGTCATAAAAGGCCCATTCTGTTCATAATATCCATTAAGGAGGGGAAATCTGTATACTTATGTTGTTTGGCCTACGTGAGATTATAGAATGTGTCTGACTCTTAACTGTTTCTGGGCAGCTTGGGGTGGACAACAATATGCTGACCTGGTCCCAACCAAGAATGAACATGCAGTGGTTCAATAAGGCAGCTCAACATCAGGAGCAGAGGGACCTGGGGTTATAAGCACCCACATCATTATAAGTTGCAGGGTAAATTGAGAATTTTTCGCATCTGGGATCATGGATATAAAGGCTTAGCGAGGAAGTTGTGGTAAATATTTACAAGGTGGTTGAGTGTCAACTGATGAAGGGCTTATGCCTGGAACATTGACTGTCCTGCTCCTTGGATGCTGCCTGACCTGCTGTGCTTTTCCAACACCATGTTTTTTGACACTGATCTCCAGCATCTGCAGTTCTGACTTCCTTCTAGTTGGAACATCACGTCCAGTCTGGGCACACTTTAGGAAGAGTGTGAAGGGATCCGAGACAGTGATTTCAGGGAATGGTTCCATATATGGGAGAGTTCAATGGAGCTGTTGTTCCTGAGAAGGGAGGAGGTTAGAGGAGTCTTGATGAAAATATCCAAAACCAGGAAAGCCTTGGAAGAAAAGAGAAGGAGAAACTGTCCTTGTCAGTGGAAGAATTGAGAATGAGATGAACTGTTTAGAATTTAGATTTAGAATTCAATGCTCTGAAACAATGAGCAAAATTTAAAAAAAGGAAAAGAACGCATGGTTTGAGAACGTGACAAAGTTCAATCATGTCTTTCACATGAGACTGAAGAGCTTTGGGGAAAAGGTGTTGAGAGTGGGACTTAATGGTTATGATGGGCTGAATGGCCTTCTGCTGTGCTGTAACTGTTTGATGATTCTGACTTTCAGTTAATCCAACTCCAATACAAAACTGCAGCTGGTGATTTTTAGAAAGCAGATGTCTTTTTCTGATAGAGTCTTCTTACGCTCAGTGCTTATTGTTCCATTTAGTCAGTATTGCTGAGTGACTTGTTGTGCAGTTGTATCAAGCTTAAGCAAATCACTGTGTTAATTTCCCTGCAGAGTGCAGTGAGTCTGATCCATCTCAATCCTGACTCAAGCAGAATGCTGGTTGGCAAAGAGTCCATATGTTTACCAGGACTAGACCCTACATGTTAAACTGTGTCGAACCTCCTTTAATCTGCATCGGTTTTCAAACACCAAATGTATTCTCTATTCATTTCCATGGTAGTCTCCTGTGTTAATTCGGCAGTTGCTATGGAGATTTTTGTAAAGAGTAAATAACACTCCTTGTAAAAAGAAACATTTGGGAGTGGCTTCATAATATTTCAAAATAAAAACTTACCAGGTAGATACAACCCTGAGTTACTGAAATACCAATGCCTAGACTTCAGTAGCACCTATCACTGTCAATGATGGTGTGTGGGTGATGTATTGGTACTGTCCATGGAAACACCAATACATGTCTTCAGGAATGGTTGAACATGAAGATCTGAGAAAAGTTGGCACCAACAGCAATTGGCATTTCTAACTGTCTTTAGTTTAACAGGAATGCTCCAAGGTTCTTGATAGACAGTTAAAGAAGACCAGAGGAACTGATATTGAGTCATATAGGGACATTAGGGCAGATCAGAGAGTTAGGAGAAAGTGAGGACTGCAGATGCTGAAGATCAGAGTTGAGTGTGTGGTGCTAGAAAAGCACAGCAGGTTAGGCAGTATCCAAGGTTCAGGAGAATCGACGTTTTGGGCCTATGCCCTTCATCAGGAATGATGAAAGAGATCAGAGAGTTGTAGAGCCAAAATGGAAGGAGACTGTTCTGCCCATTTAATCCATTCTATAGAATAATCTAGTCAGTCCCATTCCCCCACACTTTCCACAACGCCCTACCAGCTTAGTTTCCTCAAATGCCCATCCAATTTCCTTTGAAATCATTCAGCACTCATTTCCACCGCCCTGAAAGAGTTCTGGGTCATTGCCACTTGTCATGTGAAAAACAGTCTCTTCCTCACCATATTTCTTGAATTGTTTACCCAACATCTTAATTCTGAGATCCCTCATCCTTGGACCAGCAGCTAATGGGAACAGCATTCCTTTTTTGTTCTTCTAGCGGTTCTGAGATTTGTTTCATCAGTTCCGGGCTGGCTGGAGATAGATATAGCGGGACTTCCCTTCTTGAGGTTATTGGGTGGGATGCTGATGGACCTGCAGCTCAGGGATCCTGAGGCACATGTGTGAGGGACAGCTTTTCTTTGTCTCTCTTCTCTAGACAATGTCTTCAGCCTAGGAGAAAGTGAGGACTGCAGATGCTGGAGGTGAGAGTTGAGAGTGTGGTGCTGGAAAAGCACAGCAGGTCAGGCAGTATCCGAGGAGCAGGAAAATCGACGTTTCGGGCAAGAGCCCTTCATCAGCCCTTTCCTGCTCCATTCTCCTGCTCCTCGGATGCTGCCTGACCTGCTGTGCTTTTCCAGCACCACACTCTCAACTAATGTCTTAAGCCTGCACGCCTCTGTATCTACCTCAACCTCCAAGAAGGTGATGCGATAAAAAACTTTGTCAAAAATGTAGACTTTAAAGAGTAGGAGATGAAATGGTTTAAGGAGATGCTTCCAATGGTCAAAGCCTAGGCAGCTGAAGGTATGACTGCTGTGTCTCTAGAGGTAGATATTCACTGAAAGGAGTCATTGGTGAACATTGGAGACTTGAGAGGTGTAGGGTTCTTCTTTTGACATGGTATTTAGTGCAACTGCTGACATCTCATGGCCTACTTTGACTGCAACTTTGAAAACCAATTTACTCTGGGAACATATGAGAGTATAGAAAATAGGACCAAGAATAGGCGCTCTGGACCTCGAGCCTCTTCCTCAATTTGTTAAGATCATGGTTGATCCTATACCTCAAGTTGGGGTGGCACGGTGGCTCAGTGGTTAGCCTCACAGCACCAGGGACCCAAGATCAATTCCAGTCTCGGGCAACTGTCTGTGTGGAATTTGCACATTCTCCCCATGTCTGCGTGGGTTTCCTCTCCCAGTCCAAAGATGTGCAGGTTTGTTGAATTGGCCATGCTAAATTGCCCATAGTGTTAGGTGCATTAGTCAGAGGGAAATGAGTCTGGGTGGATTTCTCTTCAGAGGGGTGGTTTGAACTTGTTGGGCCGAAGGGCCTGCTTCCACACTGTAGGGGAATCTAATGAATCAGTTGCTCTGTGCCTCACAATGTTTACAAGTTTACCTTCCCACCCTATCCCAAACTCCTTTATCCTGTTAGTTTACAAAAAATCTGTTGATCTCAGCCTTAGTTATACTTAACAAGTGGACATCCACAGTTCTCTGGGTGTGAGAATTCCAAAGCTTCACAACTTTTTGAGTAACAAAATGTCTCCTCACATCAATCTGAAATGGCTGTTGCCTTCTCCTGAGTCTGTGACCTAGTTACAGTAAGACAGCTATCAGTGAAGGTAATTTGTGATTGTAATGTCTTCAATATAATTTCACTGTACACAGCCCTTTCTCACTGGGAATTTAACACCAGGCTGGCAAACTGAAACCATTTACAAATCGCTGCCAAATTAATTCCAAGGCAAATTGTCCTTGTTCACAGAGCAGATGGGGGATGGGGGAGGAGGGTGTGTGGTGGGGATTACAAGAGCTAATGTGGTTACCTGCTTTAAGGGTGTGCTGATTTAATTATTTCGAACAAACATCATTTATTTTGAAAGAGCTTTAGGGTAAATATGCGTTCAGCAGAAACAAAACCTGAGAACTGATGGCATTCTGATGAAGGGTCACGCCCACTTATGAACTCACTTCAATGCAGACAAACTCACTGTGCTTTAGGATCTTAGACTGAGCAGGGGTTCAGTGGGTAGCACAACTGATGCAGAAAGCATTGGCTTTACCACCCACCCACCTGGGTGCACAATCAAAGATCACACTCTCGTGTGGTGCGAAGGGAATGCTGTGCTATTTGAGGTGCGATCATGAGATGTTAAACTCGGTCTCAACCCTATTCGATAAAGCTGAGTTCTGCCTGGTGACCCAAACATTATTGTTTCCCCTAACGACAGTTCCATTAATCAGATTACTACACCATTTTCATGTTGCTGCTTGCTGGAGTTTGCTGTGGGCAAATTGGCTGTCACGGTTCCTAACTGACTATGATGACTACACATTAATTAGTGCACCATAGAAATATAGAAACATAGAAGATAGGAGTAGACTATTCCACCTCTTGAGCCTGCTCCACCTTTCATTATGAGCATGGTTGATCATCAAGCTCAAGACCCTAATCCTGCCCTCTCCCATATCCCTTTATCCTTTTAACCACAAAAGCTATCTACCTCCTTTTTGAAAATACACAATGTTTTGATCTCAACTGTTTTCTGCAGTGGTGAATTCCACAGTCTCACCACATTCTGGGTGAAGACATTTCTCATCATCTCAGTCCTAAAAGGCTGATAACATATGCTTAGACTCTGCTATATGTTTGGATGTTCTCGACTCCTCCACCGCTGGGAGCATCCTTTCCACATCTAATCTGTCTAGACCCGTTAGAATTATATCAGATCCTCCTTCATTTCTCTAAACTCAGTGAATACAATTCTAACCAACTCAATCTCTCCTTATACGTCAGTCCTGCAATCCCAGGAATCAGTTAGGTAAATCTTCGCTGTACTCCCTCAAGAACAAGAACATCCTTTCTCAGATAAGGTGACCAAAACAGCATAATATTCCAGGTAAGACCTTATTAACATCCTGTATAATTGCAGCAAGACATCCTCATTTCTGGAAAATTGGTGCACTGAGAACAACCTAGCTCTTAATGCTGACAAAACCAAGGAACACTCGTCCCTCTCTCAATTTATAGCTATTCAAATAATAATCTGCCTTCCTACCTGCCTTTGCTACCAAAGTGGATAACGTCACATTTATCCACATTACACTGCATCCACCATATATTTGCCCTCCCACTCCGCCTGTCCAAATCACACTGCAACATTTCTGCATCCTCCTTACAGTTCACCCACCCTGCTCTATATCATATGCAAAATTGCAATATTACATTTAGTTCCCTCATAGAAGTCATTAACATACATTGTGAATAGCTATAAAGATTGTAAAAGATTTTTACTTTCTTTGAGCATGATCCACGGCCAGAGCATTAGTTGGGACATGCAATGTCTGGATTGAAACTGTGCCCAACAGACCAGGAAAAGGTTCAAAATCATGAACAAACTTGTATCAAAATATTCCCCTCACAAAGTGCAGTTGCCTCTTGTAATGGACTCTAAATGGACTTTAACAAGAGAAAATCTCAACCTTAAACTAGTAAGGTGGTGTTGGGGAGGTGGGGGGGTAGGGGTGTGGACCCAGGGAGATGGTGAGGAAACAGATCAATCTGAGCCGGGTACAGTTGAGAACAGAAGTGAGTCAAACAGTCAGGGCAGGCAGGGACAAGGTAGGACTAATAAATTAAACTGCATTTATTTCAATGCAATGGGCCTAACAGGGAAGGCAGATGAACTGGGAGGATTTAAACTAGTAAGATGGGGGGGGGTAGGACCCAGGGAGATAGCGAGGAAAGAGATCGGCCTGAGACAGGTACAGCTGAGAACAGAAGTGAGTCAAACAGTCAGGGCAGGCAGGTGCAAGGTAGGACTAATAAATTAAACTGCATTTATTTCACTGCAAGGGGCCTAACAGGAAAGGCAGATGAACTCAGGTATGGTTAGGAATATGGGACTGGGATATCATAGCAATTACAGAAACATGGCTCAAGGATGGGCAGGACTGGCAGCTTAATGTTCCAGGATGCAAATGCTACAGGAAGGATAGAAAGGGAGGCAAGAGAGGAGGGGGAGTAGCATTACAGTTGTGCTGAGGGAGGATGTTCCCGGAATACATCCAGGGAAGTAATTTGGGTGGAACTGAGAAATAAGAAAGGGATGATCACCTTATTAGGATTGTATTATAGACACCCTAATAGTCAGAAAGAAATTGAGAAGCAAACTTGTAAGGAGAATACATTTTGGACAAAAGGGTAACTAGGGAGAGAATAGAGCCCTTCAAAGATCAGACAAGGCGGCCTTTATGTGGGGCCACAGAAAATGGGGGAGATACTAAATGAGTATTTTGCATCAGTGTTTACTGTGGAAAAGGACATGGACGATATAGAATGTAGGGAAATAGATGGTGATATCTTGAAAAATGTCCATGTTACAGAAAGTGGTGGATGTCTTGAAACGTATAAAGGTGGATAAATCCCCAGGACCTGATCAGGTGTATCCAAGAACTCTGTGGGAAGCTAGGGAAGTGATTGCTGGTCCCCTTGCTGAGATATTTGTATCATTGATAGTCACAGGTGAGGTGTCGGAAGATTGGAGGTTGGCTAACGTGGATTAGTGGTGCTGGAAGAGCACAGCAGTTCAGGCAGCATCCAAGTAGCTTCGAAATCGACGTTTCGGGCAAAAGCCCTTCATCAGGAATAAAGGCAGTGAGCCTGAAGTGTGGAGAGATAAGCTACGAAACGTCGATTTCAAAGCTACTTGGATGCTGCCTGAACTGCTGTGCTCTTCCAGCACCACTAATCCAGAATCTGGTTTCCAGCATCTGCAGTCATTGTTTTTACCTTGTTGGCTAACGTGGTGCCACTGTTAAAGAAGGGTGGTAAAGACAAGTCAGGGAACTATAGACCAGTGAGCCCGATGTCGGTGGTGGGCAAGTTGTTGGAGGGAATCCTGAGGGACAGGTTGTATATGTATTTGGAAAGGCAAGGACTAATTAGGGATAGTCAACATGGTTTTGTGCATAAACAATCATGTCTCACAAACTTGATTGTGTTTTTTGAAGAAGTTCCAATGATGATTGATGAGGGCAGAGCAGTAGATGTGATCTATATGGACTTCAGTAAGGCGTTCGACAAGGTTCCCCATGGGAGACTGGTTAGCAAGGTTAGATCTCACGGAATACAGGGAGAAGTAGCCATTTGGATACAGAACTGGCTCAAAGGTAGAAGACAGGGTGGTGGAGGAGGGTTGTTTTTCAGATTGGAGGCCTGTGACTAGTGGAGTGCCATAAGGATCGGTGCTGGGCCCTCTACTTTTTGTCATTTACATAAATGATTTGGATGTGAGCATAAGAGGTACAGTTAGTAAGTTTGTAGATGACACCAAAATTGGAGGTGTAGTGGACAGCGAAGAGGGTTACCTCAGATTACAACGGGATCTTGATCAGATGGGCCAATGGGCTGAGAAGTGGCAGATGGAGTTTAATTCAGATAAATGCGAGGTGCTGCGTTTTGGGAAAGCAAATCTTAGCAGGACTTGTACACTTAATGGTAAGGTCCTAGGGAGTGTTGCTGAACAAAGAGACCTTGGAGTGCAGGTTCATAGCTCCTTGAAAGTGGAGTCGCAGGTAGATAGGATCGTGAAGAAGGCGTTTTTTGCGTCTTTTTCCTCCAACTCCCCCTATCCCTATGTTCAGCTGCATTTTATAAATTGTTACGTTTCTAACATTTCCCAGTTCTGATGGTAGACAATTGACCTGAAACTTTAATTGTGTTTCTTTCTCCACAGATGCCGGTTAACATATTTGAAGTTTTTTGGGTGTTTACTGTGGGTTTGCAACATCTGCAGAAGCTTACTTGTTGAGACAAAGCGACAGTTCGATTGGAGAGGAAGAGGATTCAAGATGAGCAGTTGATATCCCTCTTATGATCTCATGTGTACGTTGGCCTTGCGTTTCTGTTGGAACTGAAATTGGGTTCTTTACCTGTTTTCCGATTGCAATTTCCCACTCAGTTGGGGCTCTCTCACTGAAGGGGAAGGCAATGGCCTAGTGGTATTATTGCTACACTATTAATCCAGAGACAAAGAGTGTGGTGTTGGAAAAGCACAGCCGAGGAGCAAGAGAATCGACGTTTTAGGCGTAAGCACTTCATCAGGAATGAAGCTTAAGAGCTAAGAGGGTGGAGAGATAAATGGGAGGGGGATGGGGTTGGGGGGAAGGTAGCTGCGAATGAGGTAAGGTAGATGAAGGTGGGGGGGTAAAAATGATAGGTCGGGGGGGGTGGAGCAGATAGATGGGAAGGAAGATGGACAGGTAGGGCAGGTCAAAAAAGTGTCCAGAGACACAGGTAATCTTCTAGGGACTTAGGTTTAATTCCCATGGGTGGTGGACGTTGAATTCATTCCAAAAAAGGAAATCTGGAATTAAGGGTCCAATGATGACCATGAAACTGTTGCCCATTTTTGGGTGGAAACCCATCTGGTTTACAAATGCCCTTTAGGGAAGGCTGGCCTATATGTGACTCCAGACCCTCAGATTGACTCCTGACTGCCCCTTGGCCATGAAGGAATGAGCAATAAATGCTGGTCTAGCCAGTGACATCCACATCCTAGGAATTAATATACAGTCAGTTCTGCTAAAACGCGGTAGTTCCATGTGTATTAACGTGTAATAGCAGCACCGTTTAAATTAATGGGGCTGGAATCATGTTATGACCAATTTAGGATTTAGAATTTTACACTTTAGAAACAGGGTCCCCAATTCGTTGATCACGTTATCGGGAGTTCGCAATAATGGAACACGTGTTATAGCAGAATGATCTGTAAAGAAAGCTCAGGAATGTGCGCTCTCTACTCTTTAGGTGAAGTAAAGGTGATGTGAGAGAAAACATTTCCACATTGCAGGTAGTTGGTGTGTAGAATGCACTGTCCAGAAATGCGGTGTAGGTAGTTTCAATTCAAGATGGCATTGGAAAGTAATGGAGTTTAAGGATGTGGGAAAAAGGCAGGAGATTAGCATTAGATAATAGAGCAGGTTGAGGCAGGATGGGTAAAATGGCCTCCTCCTGTAATAATTCCAAGATTCTGGGATTGTGGATTGTAGATTGTGGATTGTGATACAAATCAATAGGCCAAATGAGGATTTGTTTAATACAGCTAACACTGCTTTGGAAGAGATGTCAAATAAATTAGAAGGATAGCAAGGATGACAAAATTTCTGTTACAATGGGAAAGTGGGGGAAAGTAAGATTCTTCTTAGAGGGCAGCAGGTTAAGAGCAGATTTGAGAGAGATGTTTGTGAGAGGTTTTGATCATGTAAGACAGGCGAGATTGGATTGAACATGGTCTGTTCCAGTGGGAAACTTGGTGCCTAGGTCCATGTCATGGCAGAAGAGGTCACAGGTCAGTCTCCCAGCAGAAGTGAAACCTTTCAAATCAGTTGCAGAAGGAACTGAGATGGGAATCTCAGCGCCATAAACAAAACGTCCATTAGGCTCATTAATGAACCAACCAGCACCCATCAGGCCAAAACCCACCACAATAAAATGGTAGCTGAGGGATTATAAGGAGCTCCAACGGGCTTCCCTTGCCCCAGGGATGTCATGCAGCCAATCCTGTTGGGCTTCACTGTTTCTGATCTGTGTTCAATCGAGAGATTTGACACCAAGAGACTGAGAGTGTCTGTGCCAAGTTTGCTTCCAAACCTTCCCTCCCTTCCTTGCTAACCCCTAGCCTACAGTGCCTCAGCCTGGGATCCCTCATCAACCTTGGGCCTTGGGTGAGTGCATTGCCACCAGTAGCAGCCCACTTCCATCGGTGCTGCCATCTATGAGGAACTGCTGGCCTCTGAGTGGAATGGCGGCAGCAATGTTAGTGGCTGAAGGTGACTTCTTTCAGGGTCCCCTCAGTGAACAGATGGGATGAATTTCCACTAGTTTCCTGACACAATGAGAGCTGTATATCCCGACCCCTGTTTCTCATGGCAGCATGAGGGTAACCAGAGGTCACTAATTCAAAATAATTAACAAAAGCAAAACAGAAGTGACAGCAGGAGAATGGAACAGATCACATCATCTCAGAGTGCCCGGGGACCTTGATCAGATGGGCCAATGGGCCAAGGAGTGGCAGATGGAGTTTAATTGAGAGAAATGTGAGGTGTTGAATTTTGGTTCTGAGGAAGGATCACTCACCCGAAATATTAACTCTGATTTTTCTCCACAGATGCTGTCAGACCTGCTGAGCTTTTCCAGCAATTTCTGTTTTTGTTTCTGATTTACAAAACATCCGCGGTTCTTTCAGTTTATATAGTTAATGGTAGAGCCCTGGGGAGTGCTGTCGAAGAAAGAGACTGAGGAATGCAGGTGTGTAGTTCCTTGAAAGTAGAGTTGCAGGTAGACAGGGTGATGAGGAAGGCATTTGGAATGCTTGTCTTTGATGGTCAGTGCATTGAGTGTAGGAGTTGGGTCACCATGTTGCACACTATTTCTAGCCAAATAATCATCCAACACCCTCTTGAATGACTCAATGTGAACCTGCCCCCACCACATTTCCAAGCAGTGCATTCCTGACCTTAACTACGCATTAAGTGAAAAGGCATTTTTCTAATATCACCCTTGCCTCCTTTGCATATCACTTTCAATCCAAGCCCTCTCATTCTTGTTCCTTTTATGAGCAGAAACAGTTTCTCCCTATCTGCTCTACCCAGCCCGGTCATGATTTTGAAAACCTCTATCAAATCTCCCTCCAGCATTCCTCTCTCCAAAGGGAAAAAGTCCCAGCTTCTTCAATCTATCCGCATTACTGACATTTCTCGTTCCTGGAACCATTTTTGTTAATCACTCGCTCCAATCCTTCCTATCATGTGGCACCCAGGAATGTACACAATTGGTTACTCACCCTTCTGGCAACAGAAGCAATTTCTCTTGATCAAAACCATTCATAATTTTCAAAACAAGCATTGCACTGATTGACTGAGTATGTTAGGGGAGACCATCAGCCAGACAGCCTTTACTGACACAGGAATAGAATAGTGTTCAAACACAATCAATAAGACAGCAGTCAGAGGCTGAATGGTTGTCTTCAGTATTGTAAAGGTTCATAATTTGTGAAATAACATTACAGAGATTGGAATCCCATTATCAAGTCATGCTTTATTTACTCTTAGCAATCCTTGACTATAGTACTGCCTCATGAGAGTCAGTCAGCAGACTGTCAGTATCTCTGACACTCAACCTTTTTATGATATGATGCAACTATACAAAGCGCTAGTGCGGCTGCACTTGGAATATTGTGTATAGTTCAAGTCGCCATATTTTGGGAAGGATGTGGAAGCATTGGAAAAGGTGCAGAGGAGATTTACCAGGATGTTGCTTGATCTGGAGGGAAGGTCTTATGAGGAAAGGCTGAGGGACTTGGGTCTGTTCTCACTGGAAAGAAGGCAGATAAGAGGGGATTTGATAGAGACATACAAGATGATCAGAGGATTAGATAGGCTAGACAGTGAAAGTCTTTTTCCTAGGATGATGACGTCAGCTTGAATGAGGGGGCATAACTACAAACTGAGGGGTGATAGATTTAAGACAGATGTCAGAGGCAGGTTCTTTACTCAGAGAGTGGTAAGGGCGTGGAATGCCCTACCTGCCAATGTAGTCAACTCAGCCACATTAGGGAGATTGAAACAATCCTTAGATAAGCACATGGATGATGATGGGATAGTGTAAGGGGGATGAACTGAGAATAGTTCACAGGTCGGCACAACATTGAAGGCCGAAGGGACTGTTCTGCTCTGTATTGTTCTATGTTCTATGTAGAGGTGCAGGTGTTGGACTGGGGGTGGACAAAGTCAAAAGTCAGACAACATCAGCTTATAGTCGAAAAGTGTGGAACTGGAGAAGCACAGCAGGTAAGGCAGCATCCGGGGAGCAGGAGAGTCAATGTTTTGGGCATAAGCCCTTCATTCCTGACTCTCCAGCATCTGCAGTCCTCACTTTCTCTCAAACACCAGGTTATAATCCAACAGGTTTATTTAAAATCACAAGCTTTTAGAGCGATGCTCATTTCTCAGGTTTCCCCTGACGGAGCAGTGGTCCAAAGCTTGTGATTTCAAATAAACCTGTTGGACTATAACCTGGTGTCATGTGACTTTTGACAGTTTATGTCAGCCAGGGTTCCCTGATTGCCCCAGATCGACAGGGAACTCAATTCAATAAGGTCCAGCTGGGTGACCTGTTCTAATCACTGCAGTCTGCAAGAAAGGGAAAGAACTACATTGCAATAGCACCTTTCAAAATCTTAAGGCATCCCAAAGCAAATTATTTTACGTGTTGTCACTTTGCCACTAATTTGTTCACCAGATAATCAGTCCTTGTAGGTGTTTGGTGTGGAATAAGTATTCACCAGGGCACAACGGGAGAGCATTTCTCTTTGATTTGTTTTTGGAATTGTAACCATAGGATCTTCTACATTCACTGGAGCTGACCTTGGTTTAACATTTCAGCTGAAGTACCGTGTTCCTTCCAATGTAATACTCCCTCAGCAGGTGGCACTGGGAGTGAAGGAGTGATACATTGGATTCAACTTTCTAGTGTGAGATTTGAAAGTACTATCTTCTGTCAAAGTCTGCAATTAACTGAAACAACCGCAAAAAATGCACTGGCAATGTTCAACTCTAACGAGCAGGCTTGCTACTTAAGACTTGAAAAGGTACCAATGCCTCTGGCAGTTGAATACAAGACTTCAGAAAGTCAGAGGGAAAATTTGGCAAACAGCAAATACATTTTTGAGAAAAGCAACAAGACTGCTGTCAGTGACTGAAGAAGCAAGCTTGTTTGAGCTAGTGTCTCCTTACATGTCTCAGAGTCAAATATTGCCGGTGAACTTGCTTGGGAAGCATCTTAGGACATTTCACAACTTTAAAGGTGCTACATAAATGCACTTTGTTATGTTGAATGAGCATCTTTGAGTAATCAAAGCTTTAATTTGTGTGCCAGCAGTGTCTGAGTGGGTAGTCTGCTAATCACTGAATCCAACCGTTGTGGGTTCAAGTCCCACTCCAGAGAGCTGAGGCGATGAATCAAGGCTGACTGACTCTCTGGGCGGTGCTGATGGAGTGCTGCACTGTCACAGATGTTGTCCTTTTTGAGGAGACTTTCCTATTCGGAAGCCCAGCACAAACTCCCAGCCTCGAGGTGAAGCTCAGTGTAGACCCCCTGCTTTAGAAAGACTGTAATGCTGAACTTTTACCTTCATTTCTTTAGTTTTCTAATTCATACCTAAGATTTTGTACCTGGGTTCCTTTGTACCTAAGATGACGCTGGAAATGGCAACTTTGCATACTTTTCACTGTACTTGAGTAGACGTGACAATAAACCTATTTTTAATTCTACTTATTTCAATTATGTCTCTTTATTGCTAAGCTATTTAAAATGGTGTCAGATTGTGGTGAGAACTGAAGCTTTTTCCTGTATTTTATGGCATTATTCACTGTAAACTGCAAGTGACAATAAATCATTCAATTCAAGTGAACATAGAAGATCACTTGGCACCGAAGAAGAACAGGGAGGTTTGCATAGAATTTCCACAGTGCAGAAAGTGGCCATTCAGCCCATCGAATCTGCACCGAACCTCCAAAGAACATCCCAACTAGACCCAACCAACCCCCACCCCCACATTATCCCCGTAACCCTGCATTTCCCATGGTTGATCCACTAAACTGCACATCTTTGGAGTATGCGAGGAAACTAGAGCACCAGGAGGAAACCCACACAGACACGGGGAGAATGTGCAAACTCCACACAGACAGTCGCCCGAGGTGAGGTAGTACTGTGAGGTAGTAGTGCTAACCACTGTGCCACTCAATTGTCTTGACCAGAATTCACCTCTTGTTGGGCATTGCAAAAGCAGATTACCCAGTTATTATCGTACTCCTGTTTGTGAGAGCAGCTGCGTTTCCCAAAATACTATAGTGGCTTTATTTCAAAAGTACTTCAGTGGCTGTAAAATAGTGCTGAGCCATTTTGTGTGCATAATAGGTGCTAAAGAAATGCAGGTTTTTTAAAAAATCATTCTTCAGAGAACTCTTGGAAAAACCTCTGACATTGTAAGCACAAGCATAGCCAACAGAGTTTGCTGCTGAATTCATGGTTCCCTCGTTGATGTGTATGTCCTCCCATTGACCTCTCAGATATGATGGTCTGGAGTCATGTTGGGCCACAATGTCATGTTTGACGAGGAATATTCATTGGCCCTCCAACTTAGAACTGATAAGATAAATGGGAAAGATTGCCATTAAAACAATATTGTTCCACTTTAAATAACCACTTCATCATTTCTGTCACAATTTATGATCAAATTTTACGCCAAATGACATGAGGTTTGCTGTTATTTCTCATCATTGACAATGTTAACATTTTTTAAAGATTGATTCTTCTTGGCATTCTCACGTTGTGGTTGCTTGGGTAAGACCTTGTTTGTCCTTGAGAAGGAGGGTGTGAGTTGTTTCCTTAACACCCCCGCAGTCACCATGGTCATGTCAGGATGTAGCAATGTAAAGGGATATGTCCAGAATGTATCTCAGGTCTGGTGGGGGTTGGGGGGCGGGGGGGGGGGGGGGGGGGTTGTCGATGTTGACAGTGTTCCTTGAATTTGTTGTGGGATTGTTCCATCAGATTTTCCCGCACCTTCCCCTGCTCAACATTCCTGATAATATTGCCTCTGTCCTGGGGCTGACTTTGTTCCAGAATTGAAATGCCTGCCATTTACAAAGTCTTCCATTAATAGCCAGCACCTCTCGTATCACTCCCTCCACCCTCAGCATGCTGCCCCTCCACCTCCCTGGATCGCATGCTCCCCCTTCCCCTGCTCCCTCATACTACTCCCCGACCATTCCCGCCCCCCTAGCTTTTAACCCACTTGAATCAAAACAATTTTCTGTGGATGGTCTGAAATGTGAAACGAGCACAGAGAATGCTGGAGAAACTCAGCTGATCTGGCTGCATCTGTGGACAGAGAAACAGAGTTAGTGTTTTGAATCTGATATGAGTCTTCTTCAGAGCTGCTGTTTCTATATCTCGCTCCACAGAGGCTGTAAGACCTCCTGACTGTCCCCAGCATTCTCTGTGTTTGCTTCAATTGGTCACTTTCTTTCCCTGTCTTGGGTGAAGTGTTAAATTGAGGCCCATCTGCCTAGTCAGGTGAAAATATTCCCTTGAATTTTTTTTAAACACACCTACAAGAGCTACAGAGCAGATTCAAGGGTCAAGCCTACAGAAGCTAAGAATACTGTGGTGAGTGACTCACTTGCTCTCTCCCCAAACCCTGCCCACCATCTACAAGGCACAAGTCAGGAGTGTAATGGAATAATCCCCACTTGCCTGGATGGGTGCAGCTTCATCAACACTCAAGAAGCTTGACTCCATCCAGGACAAAGTTGCCCACTTGATTGGCACCACATCCTCAACCATCCACTCCCTTCACCGCCAACACTCAGTAGCAGCAGTGTGTATTATCGTTAGGATGCCTTACAGAAATTCACCAACGATCCTTAGACAGCACCTTCTAAACCCGCAACCACTTCAATCTGGAAGGACAAGAGAGCAGCAGCTATATGGGAACACCACCACCTGCCAGTTCCCCTCCAAGCCACCCATCATTCTGACTTGGAAATACAATAGAACCCCCTGTATCCGCAGATTCGGTTTCTGCAGTTCCAGTTATCTGTGGTTTATAACGGTCTGAAAATATTACATGGAACATTCCAGAGCCAGGGACCGGGGGCTGCCCAGGAGATAAATTTCCCATCTAAATGATAGGGTTTGCTACTAGCTGCAGTTTCAGACATCTTATGTAGGTCTTGAATGTATCACCCGTGGTTGGGGGGGGGGCACTGTATATTGCCATTCCTTCGATGTTGCTGGGTCAAAGTCCTGGAATTCCCCTCCTTAGGGCATTGGAGTCTACCTACAACACGTGGACTGTAGCGTTTTAAGGAGGGAGCCCATCACCAGTTTCTCAAGGGGCAACTAGGGGTGAGCAATAAAAACACTGGCCCAGTCAATGACGCCCATGTCTCACATGTAAATTGAAGAAAGGGTCAGTGGGATTCTCCTGACCATCATTTATTCCGAGGTTAACAGTACTGAAAAAGAAAACAGTTTTTCTTCATGGGATGTGGATGTTTATGGCCAGGCCAGCACTTATTGCCCATCCTGAATTGCCCAGAGAGTAGGTAAGAGACAACCACCTTGCTATGGGTCTGGATTCACATGTAGGCTGGACCAGGTAAGGACAGTAGTTTCCTTTACGACAGGATGTTAGTGAAACAGATATGTTTTTCCAGCAATTGGTAATGTTTCCATGGTCATCAGTAGATGCCCAATCTTTTTTAAAAAGTGAATTGAGCCCAAGACCCTAGAGCATTTACCATGTCTCTGGATTAATAGTCTAGTGGTAAGGGTATGGAATGCTTTGCCTGCAAGGGTAGTAGATTTGCCAAGTTTAAGTGCATTTAAGTCGTCATTGGTAGGCATATGGACGTACATGGAATAGTGTAGGTGGGATGGGCTTCAGATTAGTATGACAGGGCGGCTCAACATCAAGGGCCAAAGGCCTGTATTGCGCTGTAATGTTCTACGTTTTATGTTCTATGTTCTATAGTATTACAAAGGCTATTACCTCCTCCACTTGGTCGATACCATGCTGTTGTTGTGGGAGCTTTCTATGCTCAGCCTAACTGTTGCTGCTTTGCTGTATTAATGGAGGGAGTACACTTCAAAAGGAAATCCAGGGGCTGGAAAGCACCTTTGAGATATCCTGAGGTCACCCCGCAGAATTCAGGGAAATGAAAGTTATAAATTAAAGTCTGTTTCAACTAAGTGCAAACAGTGCAGATAATAGCTTAATTAGTCAGGCATTTGTGAAAGTTTCAATTTTAATGCTTGTGGTAAAATGTTCTCATAAAAATTTGATTCCCTGTCTCCATTGTAATTTATTTTAATTGAATTAATTCAAAGGAAAAAAGAATTTATTGGTGAAAAATAAGGACCTCGTACCTTTTACAGGGCCAAATACCTTAATTGGTGCAATCCAGGTGGTGGGGTAATTATGAAGGGCGCAGTGCCAAATGGTATAGAACTGGCACTGCGTTGGTCTGACAACACTACTGTTGCTTGGAAACTCAACTGAGGAGTGTGTGCTTTGAAATAAATGTGGTCTAAATTAACTTATTAGAACTGGCACAATGCCTTAACAATTACCCAAACACCTGAATTGTACCAACCGTGCAGAGTGATGTGTGTGTGGCTTGTAATCCTTTATCAATATAAATGCGGTGGATAACACACCAGCCAGCACCTGTATTAGTTAAATTGTCAAAATCTACAAAAGTGACAACAGCAAATTACATTTAGGTGGTACCTTTGGCATATGGACCATCCCAATGTGCCTCAGAAAAGTACTGACATAAGAAATAGAGCAGGAATAGGCCATTCAGCTCTTGAAGGAGGAGAAAGTGAGGACTGCAGATGCTGGAGGTCAGAGTCGAGAGCCTAACCATGCCCCTCATGGTTTTATAAACCTCTATAAGGTCACCCCTCAGCCTCCGACGCTCCAGGGAAAACAGCTCCAGCCTGTTCAGCCTCTCCCTATAGCTCAAATCCTCAAACACTGGTAACATCCTTGTCAAGCTTTTCTGAACCCTTGCAACTTTCACAACATCCCTCTGATAAGAAGGACACTAGAGTTTGTAATTTGTTTCTATATTTCTAAGGAATTATCAGGGCTGGACTAATGCTCCAAAGGCATGGGTTCAAATCCCACCCTGGGAGCTGGTGAAATTCAAATTCAATTAGTGAAGATCTGGAATTGAAAGGCAGACTCAGTAATGGTGATCATGCAACCATTGTTAGTTGTTGCAAAGACTCATCTTGTTCACTAATGCCCTTAAGGGAAGAAGACCTGCCATCCTTACCTGGCCTGGTTACTTCAGACCCACAGCAATATGGTTGACTCTCAAATAGCTCAAGTGAGGAATGGACAATAAATACTGATCTTCTCAGCAATGATTGGGTAAAAGGAGAAGCATCACACTCTCCAACCTTATGGCAATAGATGTGACTTTTATACAGAATATCTAGCTCAGAAACAGGGCCATTCGGCCCCAAGATCCTGAAGGGCATTTTGAGGAAGCATGTCTTTGGAAAACACAAGTCTCCCCCATTTCACCTTCCTTTTTGTAAGCCTTTCAGCCTATCTTTCTCTGCTCTTTTCTCATGTGACTGATTCCGTTTCCTACTGAGAACATCTAATCTATTTGTGTCAGCCATTTCTTTAAGTGATAGCAAATTTCACATCCTAACCACACTCAGATAAGAAATATCGCCTCATCACCTCATTGCTTTGATTTAGTAACTCGCTTGTATTAATCATTAACATTTTTGAGCTCTCTCACAAAGGGAAACCCATGGTCTCCACATCTACTCTGCCCAACACATTCATAACTTTTCAAAAACTTCAATCTGCTTTTCTCAGTTTTCTTTCTAAGTAATAAAAAAAATCACAACGTGTTCAATCTTTCTCGGCAATTGTAGATTGGGGATCATTCTTGTAAATCTTATTTGTACTTCCCCTGTGCCGCTATGTCCTTTTTCTCGGATATAGACCAGAAGCTTACACAACATTCCAGGTACGGTCTGACTAGGATCAGACACAAATTTAACAGGACTGCATTACTTTTGAATTCAACACTCCCCAGAGACATAGCAATTTAATTTCCTTGTGGACTTGCCAAACTGTTGACCTGCATCTCTGGATTCCTTTTGCTCTTTCACCCTGTTTAGCTTCTTAGGAGATGTTGCACAGTGTGATGCTTCACATTTATCTATGTCAAAGTTTGTTTGTCATTTAAGTGCACAGTTTGCATGGTTTTGATCTGATCGTGCAGATAGATGCTAAGGACTGATTAATCAAAGTGGCGTATTAATTCTTCCCAAAGCCATTGGTGGCATATGCTTCTATTTTTGTAACCTTGTGCTCAGGAAACTTTCAAACCCCTCAATCATCCACGTCTCTCTTTAACCGCCAAGGAAGCTCCACATCTACAGATCCTCTGCCCTGTCAAAGACAAGACGTTGTAAATTAAAGGTGCTATACAAAGGCAAGCACTCTAGCATGATATATGACCCCTCTGGTCATCTCACCCTAACCCAAATATCTTGCAACCAATTGCAGTCCAAACAGCTGGCTTTAGTGAAACTCATAAAAACCCTTACCTCAAAAAGGCGGAGAAACCTCAGGGCCAATATTTTTAAACTTTGTTTAGGATTGAGAAATCCTTGGTAAGCCACTAAGTCATGACAGCTTTGTTACATCCCCAAGCACGCAATTCTTTGATCTATGTTGTTGACTGTTTTCTCATTAGCTCACAGCTGGACAGGTCACACCATTGTTTCTGCAGGCAGCCAGCACAGTCCTATCAAAGCCAGAGGCACATCCATCTGTGTCCTCACCACCACCTTCAACACTCATTCCACTGACACACTGGCAGCAAGTGGGGATCATCTACAGGCTTCACTGCAGCATCTCACCCTGGCTCATTTGACCCGACTCCCTACTCGACAAATCCAGCAGATACTTGGGATGACCACAACTTGCAAATTGCCTTCTAATTCACGCACCATCCTGACTTGGAACTATGTGTTCATGATGACCAGAACCAGGGATCACAGCTTGAGGATAAGGGGCAGCCCATTGAGGACTGAAATGAAGAGAAATGGGTTACCCAGAAACTGGTGAGCCTGTGGAATTCTCTACCACAGAAAGCGGTTGAGGCCAAAACACTGAACGTTTTCAAGAACGAGATCAATATTTTTCTTAGGGCTAACGGCATCAAAGGGTATGGGGAGAAAGTGGGAATAGGGGACTGAGTTGGATGATTAGCCTTGACCGTATTGAATAACAAAGCAGGCTCCTATTTTTTTATGTTGTGGTTCTATCACTGCTGACCCTTTACTGTCAGAGAATCCTGAAAGTGTGCAAATAGGCCCTTCAGCCCAACAAGTCCACACTGACCCTCCAAAGAGTAACCCACCCAGAACCATTCCTCTACCCTATTACTCTACATTATCCCAACTAATGCACCTAACCTATATATCCCTGAACCCTATGGGCAATTTAGCATGGCCAATACACCTAACCTGCACATCTCTGGATTGTGCGAGGAAACCAGAGCACCCAGAGGAAACCCACACAGACACGGGAGAATGTGCAAACTCCATACAGTCGCTTGAGGCTGGAATCAAACCCAGGTCCCTGGCGCTGTGAGGCAGCAGTGCTAACCACTGAGCCATATGCCACCATTGTCATTGGTTCAAATCCTGGAGCTCCCTTCCTGACAACTCTGTGATTACATTGGTTCTATAGGCTGCTCACTACCACTTTCTTAAATACAATCAATGATCAGAAATAAATGCCAGTCATAGCTGTTTATCAATAAATACATTCAAAACTCTGCATGTACAGATCTTGATTCGTCTGTTCTGACCATATCCCTGTTGTACCTGGTGAGGCCGTTTCTGATGGATATCTACAGCACATTCAAAACAACAATGGAGCAATCAAAGAGATACCCTCTGGGTCCAGAAACACATTCACACTTCCATTAGAACATAGGAAATGGGAGCTGCCGTTAAACCATTTAGCCTCTCAATCTGTACCGCCCATCAATAAAATCCGGGGTGATCTTTGCATTCCAGTTCAACGTTCCATGTTATCCACGTATCCATGGATACTCTCAGTATCTAAAATTATATCAGTCTTGGTCTTGAATTTACACAATGACAAGGCATCCACAAACTTGCAGGCAAAGAATCCTGACATTTGAGTGAAGAAATTTCTCCTTATCTCCATTCCAGCTGATCCATTGGAAACAGCGATTTCGAGGCAGAGGATCAACTCCGGGGCTGTCTGGAATCGGCTGATTGGGCCGTGTTCAAACAATCCGCAGGTACCTTGGATGAGGACGCTACCACCTTCACAGACTTTATCAGCAAGTGCGTGGAGGACTGCATACCATGGAAGTCAATCTGGGTGTTCCCCAACAGGAAACCCTCGATGAATCAGGACATACAGAACCTGCTAAAAACCAGGCAAGAGGCCTTCAGATTAGGAGACCCACTCAAATACAAAGAATCTAAGCATGACCTTCGCAGAGCCATTAAGACAGCCAAGGACCAGAACCGATCCAAACTAGAGACCCAGACAGACACCCAGCAACTATGGCAAGGACTGAATGACATCACAGGTTATAAAAAGCGACAGTGCAAGATAGCAGACGATGACACATCCCTCCCATCCGTCTCAATGCCTTCTATGCTCGCTTTGAGCTGAATTTTGGCCGAGAGGAAGCACCTATTCTGACAAGTCCTGACGAACCTATCCCAACAGTCACTGCATCAGAGGTCAGGTCAGTTTTCCATCATGTGAATCCAAGGAAAGTGATGGGACCAGACAGAGTACCAGCCCTCAGAGCATGTGCAGATCAATTGGCAGAGGTCTTCTCAGATATCTTCAACCTCTCCCAGCAGCCGGCCACTGTCCCTGCCTGTTTCAGGAGGGCCAACATCATCCCAGTGCCTGAGAAGGCTCATGCAGCATGTCTCAATGACTACCGCCCAGTGGCCCTAACTTCGGTGGTTATGAAGTGCTTTGAAAGGCTGGTCATGGCATTAACCAACTCCAGTCTCCGCACCACTCTTGACCCACTCCAATTTGCCTACTGGACCAACAGATCCACATCGGCCCTTCACTCCTCCCTAGAACACCTTGACACCAAGAACAGCTATGCAAGAATCCTACTCATTGACTACAGTTCAGCCTTCAACTCCATTATCCCCACGAGACTAATTACTACACTTAGTGATCTCAGACTAAGTCCCACTCTCTGCAACTGGATCCTCAATTTCCTGACCCACAGGCCACAATCAGTGAAAATTGGGGACAATATTTCATCCTCACTGACACTCAACACTGAATCCCCCAGGGGTACGTACTCAGCCCCCTACTGTACTCACTGTATACCCATGACTGCGTCGCCAAATACCAGACTAATGCCATTTACAAGTTCGCTGATGACACCACCATAGTCGTTCGAATCTCAGATGGTGATGAAACAGACTACAGACGGGAGGTGGAAGACCTGGAAAAATGGTGCACTGAGAACAACCTAGCTCTCAATGCCGGCAAAACCAAGGAACTGATAAGTGACTTTTGGCTGGATGTTACTCATGCCCCCCCCCCACCCCACACACATTAACAGTAAAGAGGTGGAATGAGTGGAGAGTGTCAAGCTCCTGGGAGTGTTCATCCACTCTTCAATTGGACACACTGGTTACAAACGCCCAACATCTCTTCTTCTTCAGGCAGCTGAGAAAATTTGGCATGATGGCAAACTTGCCAACTTATAAAAGTTGGCAACTGTATCATTCAAGATCGGAGATGGTTACAGAGAGTGGTGAACTCGGCCTGGACAGTCACAAAGGCCAACCTCCCATCTATAGAATCCATCTACCAGGCCCACTGTCAAGGAAAGGCCGCCAGCATTCTCAAAGATCCATCCCACCCTGGCAATGTTTTTCTACAACCTCTACCATCGGGGAGAAGGTACAGAAGCCTGAACACACGCACCAGCCGGTTTCGCAACAGTTTCTACCCTACTGTTGTTAGAATACTGAATGGATTTGCAAACTCTTAAACATTTGCCTGTACCAGTGTTTTTGTTTTTGCCGTTGTTTACCTGTTATTTACTTATCTACGCTAGTTAGCCCTGTGATCTGCTGTATTGCTCACAAGACACAGCTTTTCACTGTGCCTCGATACATGTGACAATAAATTCAATTCAATTCAATTTGGGGAGGAAACCTCCCTGATACTAAATGGCGTGGGTGTTGGTGGAAATCTTGGGAAGATTGTGGGTGATGGTCAGTGAGGAGCTTCTTGATGTTAAACACAAAATCTTTCATTTTCCAGCCAAGTATTGACAAGTGAGATGAATTTCTCTCTAGTGAGCAGCGAGAGGTCTATTTGCATGCATTAATATCTCGTTATTTCGTAATCTCGCCTCATTATGTTTCAGTTACCAATTCTTCCACCCACTGGATAGAACCCAGACAACTCCAATCCCTGGCCTGAAAGTCAGGAAGGTTACTTGGTGACTCCAATTCATTGCTTGCTCCAGCTTGGACTGCAATCACCAATATTTCAATGCATGGTCCATGCACAGTGACTGTGCATGCCGCATGTCCACAGATGTTGGCATCTGATGCTTACCAGCCTCCCTGCACCCTCCTGGCACATCTTCATTTCAATTCTGCAGTCAATGATGCAATTTGGAATTCGTGGAAAAATCTTCCATTACAATGGTGCTGAAAGGGCATTTTGTGTGCAGGGACAGGCACTTTTCTAATGGATTTGTCCAGGCTCCATTGCACTGGCCACTGTTTGCTCTCAGCATCCCTGCCTTCCCCTGCCTTCAGCCTCAGTTGCCTTTCATATTGAAGGGGCTGGTAATTGCACAATGCAAACGGAAAATGGTTGTGACCACACCCGGAGTGGACAGAATGCATTATCTTTAGTCTCCGTATGTGGCTCTACTTGTGGGCGATGTGTGTCCCTTTGATTGCATTAATCAGGCACTTGCACAGGATGTGTTGAAGTCATCTGCAATTGTAGTGTACTCTGCACATGAAAGGTGTGCGTTGTCTAACTGTGTGCGTGCAAATACTGGTCACAGCAATCTTGACCATGTTACTGGTCATTGCAAATTGAGGATAGCCATCTCTGTGACGGGATGGTGGATAAAGGTGGTACCTGCAGGCTGCAATTCCCAATGACAATCCCACTGGCTGCACAAGAGCTGGTTTCCTCTCACCTTGGATTGTAATGATTCACCAACCTGCTCTGATATACAAGGCTGCCTTTCTTACATGATGTGGGGGAGCAAGGTCGCAATAATCATTCAGCACTTACAACCTCCAACTGGATTGACACAACATGACCGTAGTATTCTTTGGAATAAGGTTCCTGTGTCAAAGATCCATATTGAGGCATTTCACAACCTTCCTTGTTGGAGTACTTCATCTCTGACTGTATGGAGAAGCATACTGCACTGTCACTTGTGAGTAAATCTGAATGCTGACTACATAGCTTACTCACATCACATCACATCACGTCATGCCATGCCATGTCATGTTGCAGCACGCCACATTGCATCACGTCACATCCTGTCACATCAAGTCATGTCACGTCACGTTTCTGATATTCCCCACGAGATTCATTGGCAATGGGACCAGTGGATCCAGCCACAGCAAGGGTATTGTCATTGTTGCTGCGATATGAACAAGCCACAGAGAAATGGAGGAGGTTCAGATGCTCCAGCAGCAACCTCCAATGAAGAGGTCACAGCTGAAGGTGCCCTCAGGAGGTACCAGCGGCCCACAGTCTCCAATCCTCATTGCCATTTCTTCTTGATGAACAGTGTTGCTGCAGGCCGAGGGATTCCCAGGACACGGAGCCAGACCTGTGACCTGAAGGGATGGCTAGTTATCCTATCCCAGTAGCCAGCTACACTGTCACTCATTGGCTTCTTCCAAGGATCCACTGGGGATGTGTGTGGGATCTCACAACCCTCGAGATGCAACATGTCCCAGATCACACACAATGTTTCACCTCGTTTCCCCATGACAAGGTCAATGCTGCAGATTTCTCCAGCTTCCTCATTTCCCCTTCCCCCACTTTGTCTCTGCCCCAACCCTCGGACTCAGCACCGCCTTCTTGACCTGCAATCTTCTTCCTGACCTCTCCACCCCCAACCCCTCTCCGGCCTATCACCCTCACCTTAACCTCCTTCCACCTATCACATTCCCAACAGCCCTCCCCCAAGTCCCTCCTCCATACCTTTTATCTTAGCCTGCTTGGCACACCCTCCTCATTCCTGAAGAAGGGCTTATGCCTGAAACGTTGATTCTCCTGCTCCTTGGATGCTGCCTGACCTGCTGCGTTTTTCCAGCCATGCATTTTTCAGCTCTGATCTCCAGCGTCTGCAGTCCTTACTTTCTCCAAGGTCAATGCTGCAGCGTGGCCAATAAAGCTGGATTCCCTCAGAGACAGGGTGCATACCCCACACTGAGGCAGCCATATTGCACCACAGCTCAGCTCATTAATAGATAAGGGTTCCATTCTTTCAATGTGAAGGTGCCCTGTGATCATCATGTGATACCATATCGCAGAAGTCTACTTCTGCTACTCTAGGAGTTTTCATCCTTGATAACTCTCAAGTGCTGCTCTCTGGAACCATTCTTCAATCAGAGCCATTGTTGAGCAGACGATAGATGAGATTCCAATGTTTCCAGTTGCCTGGGTACATCTTGCTAAACAGAGTGTTGCCAAATGCCTGCATACTGTGCTCTGCAAAGAGGGGAGGTGATGGACTCTGAAGAGCAGGGAGAGCAGCAACAGTTTTCCGAGGAGGAGGAGGATTGAACAAGAGGAACATCACCTTCTGCCTGACAGAGCATTGCAGTGTCAAACACAACAAGCCAAACAGGACTCAATTAACATACAGTTCAACTGGATGAGAGCTGGATGATCACTCAGTGACTGTAAATTAGTTGGTGTTTGAAAAACAAGCACTCCCTTTCTGTTGCCAGAGACAGATGCAGCACCTGTCTAGTTTTTTCGTTTGCTTTTATTGTTGCTCAATAAAGGCAAATGCTTTAAACTGTTTAAAGTCTTTCTGGTATTTGATGGTTGGTCCTACATTGAACGATGAGTAGACGCTGAGCTAAACTAGGCTAAGAGTAACACCCCTTTAGACAGGTCGTAAAATGGGATGTGACTAAGGACAGGTAAACTGTGTGGCTTGTTCTGAAACCATGTGCTTTGAGAAGTGCTGGTTTATGCTTGCTCTCCCACTCAGTGTATGGTAAAGTGTAACTCCGCACTGCTGGTGCTTAACTGGGGTTGTAATGTTGATGAGTTTAGATCAGAGTGGTGCTGGAAAAGCACAGCAGGTCAGGCAGCATCTGAGGAGCAGGAAAATCGACGTTTTGGGCAAAAGCCCTTCATCAGGAATGTTGATGTCAGCAACAGAGGTCCCTGTGTATCCCAGCAGTGGTGAATATTTCCACCTATTGCAAGTGGGAAAATACAACAAGCAGCATTGTACACAGTTCATGGGAAAAAGCGAGGACTGCAGATGCTGGAGATCAGAGCTGAAAATGTGTTGTTGGAAAAGTGCAGCAGGTCAGGCAGCATCCAAGGAGCTGGAGAATCGACGTTTCGGGCATGAACCCTTCTTCAGGAATGAGGGAAGTGTGCCAAGCAGGCTAAGATAAAAGGTAGGGAGGAGGGACTTGGGGGAGGGGCGTTGAAAATGCGATTGGTGGAAGGAGGTCAAGGTGAGGGTGATAGGCCGGAGTGGGGATGGGGGCGGAGAAGTTAGGAAGAAGATTGCAGGTTAGGAAGGTGGTGCTGAGTTTGAGGGTTGGGACTGAGACAAGGTGGGGGGAGGGGAAATGACGAAACTGGAGAAATCTGAGTTAATCCCTTGTGGTTGGAGGGTTCCTAGGCGGAAGATGAGGCGCTCTTCCTCCAGCCGTCGTGTTGCTATGGTCTGGCGATGGAGGAGTCTAAGGACCTGCATGTCCTTGATGGAGTGGGAGGGGTAGTTGAAGCGTTGAGCCACGGGGCGGTTGGGTTGGTTGGTCCGGGTGTCCTCTCTGCCTCCACCTTGCCGCCCCCACCCCCACTCCGGCCTATCACCCTCACCTTAACGTCCTTCTACCTATCGCATTTCCAACGCCCCTCCCCCAAGTCCCTCCTCCCTACTTTTTATCTTAGCCTGCTGGACACACTTTCCTCATTCCTGAAGAAGGGCTCATGCCCGAAACATTGATTCTCCTGCTCCTTGGATGCTGCCGACCTGTTGCACTTTTCCAACAACACATTTTCAGCACAGTTCATGGGACAATAACATGAAAGGCCCTGCAAGGAGAAACTGGCACTTAGTCAAGTTCTGGTAAGATTCAAACCTGGATTTTGTGGAAATGGCATCTCCAGTCTGCACTAACAACCTATCAGATCATCAGTTGGTCTACACTTCAACGCCCCTTGCCTGCACTTGGGCATAGAATAGAATTCCCTACAGTGTGGAAGCAGGTCATTCAGTCCACACCGACCCAATCCTATCCTTGTAACTCTGCGTTTCCCATGGCCAATCCACCTGATGTGCACACCTTTGGACAGTGGGAGGAAACCAGAGCACCCAGAGGAAACCTGCACAGACACAGGGAGAACGTGAAAACTCACCACAGATAGTTGCTCGAGGCTGGAATCAAACCCGGGTCCCTGGTGCTGTGAGGCAGCAGTGCCAGCCATTGAGCCACTGCCTCCTGTTAAAAATAGCTTGATCCAGGGAGCTGAAACAAAAGCTGTCTCTCAAGAACTATTCATTCAAAAAAAAGCATGGAGCACTTTACAAAGGAGCAAAGCGAATATCGAACAAAAGAGAGGACAGATGTGTTGGAAAGATGAAACTGTTCAAAATTTTTGAAGGATGTGGGGTTGGGTGTCATAAAATGATTTTGGGAAAGAATTTTAAAAGGATGGAGTCACTGCGGAGTGGCTAAATCTTTCTGAAACGAATAAACAACAGACAGTATGCAACATCATGAAGGCTTCTTAAAGTACACGTTCCAAACCCAAACCCATTTCCATCTGGAAGGACAAGGGCAGCAGATAAATGGGAGCACCACCTCCAGCAAGTTCTCCTCCAAACCACTCACCATCCTGACTTGGAAATATATCGCCATTCCTTCAGTGATGCTGGGTTAAAATCCTGGAATTCCCTCCCAAAGAGCATTGTAGGTCTAAAAATAGCATATGGACTGCAGCAGTTCAAGTAAGTAGCTATTCTCAACATTTTTTACAAACCCTACGGTTAGTCATGTATTGTTTCAGTAATTAGTGGGCCGTTCAGAGAATGAACAACCACATGGAAAACCCCAGAAAGCATCAAGCGCTGTGAAACTTACAAAACTCTTTCACAGCAACCTCGCAGAGATCTGAAGAAATGATCTGTCAGCTCAAAAATGTGCACATTTAGATTTAATTCCCCACTCCTGCTCTTCATTTTAGCTGATGTTAATATTCTATACATTTATCAGTCTCTATGTAACCACAGTCTTTAGTGGAACATTTCTCAGTTACAGTAAAGGCTTGTGCTAGTCCCTTCTACACTTAGAACAAAAGGTAACCAACCTGTGCAGATGTGGTATGGTGCATATTGGCGCAGGTAGGACTTGAACCTGAAGCTACTCACTCTATTGTTATTATATCAGTCGTGTAGGAGCACATTCAATTTGATCGCTGTATGCGATAATCAGTGAATCCCACACTGTCAACATCCTGCGGGGTTGCCATTGACCAGAAACTCAACTGGATTGTCTATATAAGTACAATGACTACAACAGCAGGTCACAAGCTAGGATCCTGCAGCAAATAACTCACCTCCTGACTCCCCAAAGCCTGTCCACCATCTACAAGGCACAAGTCAGGAGTGTGATGGAATACTCCCCAGCAGCCTGGATAAGTGCAGCTCCGACAACACTCAAGACTCTTGACACCATCCGGAACAAAGCAGCCCATTTGATTGGTAACTCATCCACAAGCATCCAGTCCCTTCGCCACTAACGCTCAGTAGCAGCAGTGTGTACACTATTAATCACAAAAGATATTGCAGAAATTCACCAAGACACCTTTGACAGCATCTTCCTAATCCATGATCATGATCACCTAGAAGAACAAGGGCAGCAGATACATAGGAACATCAGCAAGTTCCTCTCCAAGCCACTCACCAACCAGACTTTGAAATATATCACTGGTTATTCAGTGTCATTGGATCAAAATCCTGGAACTCCTTCCCTAACAACCTTGTGTGATTACCTACAGCACATGGACTACAGCAGTTCAAGAAAGCAGTTCACCATCACCTTCTCAAAGGCAATTTCGGTCAGGCAATAGATGTTACCTTTTATTCTAAGTGTAGAAGGGACTAGCACAAGCCTTTACTGTAATTGAGAAATGTTCCACTAAAGTCTGTGGTTACATAGAGACTGATAAATGTATAGAAGATTAACATCAGCTAAAATGAAGAGCAGGAGTGGGGAATTAAATCTAAATGTGCAGCCAGTTACACCCACACCCCATGATTGAATTAAAATACTATAACATAACAGTGTTTCTACAGAGGTAAAACATGTTTGACATAGGCATGTGAGTGGAGGGTTCCTAGGAGGAAGTTGAGGCATTCTTCATCCAACCCTCAGACTCAGCACCGCCTTCTTGACCTGCAATCTTCTTCCTGACCTCTCCACCCCCACCCCATCTCTGGCCTATCACCCTCACCTTAACCTCCTTCCACCTATCGCATTCCCAACGCCCCTCCCTCAAGTCCCTCCTCCCTACCTTTTATCTTAGCCTGCTTGGCACACCCTCCTCATTCCTGAAGAAGGGCTTATGCCCGAAACGTCGATTCTCCTGCTCCTTGGATGCTGCCTGATCTGCTGCGCTTTTCCAGCAACACATTTTTAAGCTCTGATTTCCAGCATCTGCAGTCTTCACTTTCTCCATAGGCATGTGAGTGTTTGGGATACTGTAGGGGGTTAAAACTTTAGCATACATATTCTAACATACACCAAGTTCCACTAGCTGACCCACGATGGATTTAAACATCTTCAGCTTTTACATGGCCTAGCCGCTCCCTGAATTGATAACAGCCTTTGACCTTCCCAACCCCTCCAAGATCTCAGCGCTCCTCCAGTTCTAGTCCCTTGAACATCCTGAGTACTTTGTGTTCAGAACTAAAAAGCATTAGAATTACCTCTGCTGAATTTGTGCAAAAGTTAGAATTCACTCTTCCCTGTCTTTGTAAGCTCTTCCAGTTTGACAAACTACTGAGTGCTCAGTGTTCCTGCAGTTCTGACTCTGTGTGCTACCCCACCTTACATCTCCTCACCCCCTGTGTCAATGACTATACACCACAAACTTGTAAGCTTTCATCTGCACATAGAAAGTAAGGCTGCAGGATGATGTTGGCTACAATTTTGGAGATAATTAGCAGTAAGCTAATGGTTTTTACTGCTGCTTATGCAAAGCACAATACGGTAACTTCAGGGAAGGGACATGAAGCTCAAATATCCAAAGGGTTGCTGCCCAAGACACATGATGGCACTGAGTAAACAGGGGGTTACTGATTGTCTCATCTTTATAATGCACTGGATCCTGTGAAGTTGCTTCGTTTGCATGTTACATCCAAACCAATCTCATCACAGCAAATCAAATCAGTAACCTTCAGTCTCAATACCCTTTATCAATGTTATAAAAATATGCAATCAGAAAAAATAGGAGCAAGAGTAGACCATTCGGCCTCTCAAGCCTGCCTGCTATTCGATAGTATCATGGTTGATCTGTCTTTGGCCTCAACTTGTCTTTCATGTCGGATCCTCACAGTCCGATGTTTCAAACATTTGCCCACCACCTCCTCAAATACTTTCATAGATTCCTTACAGTGTGGAAACAGGTCATTTGGCCCAACAAGTCCAGACCAACCCTCCAAAGAGTAGCCCACCCATACCTATTTCCCTACCTGTACCTCTGACTAATGCACCTAGTCCACACATCGCTGAAGACTATGGGCAATTTAGCTTGGCCAATTCACCTAACCGATCTGTATTCCTGATGAAGGGCTTTTGCCCGAAACATCAATTTTACTGGTCCTCGAATGCTGCTGGAACTGCTGTGCTTTTCCAGCACCACACTAATCTCAATTCACTTAACCTGCACACCTTTGGATTGTGAGAGGAAACCCACACAGACACAGGGAGAATATACAAACTCCACACACTAGTCACCCAAAGCTGGGATTGAACCTGGGTCCCTGGCGCTGTGAGGCTGCAGCACTAACCACTGAGCCACCATGCCACCGATCTCAGTGATCTAGATCTCACAAACTCCCTGGGGTAGAGAATTACAGACATTCAATACCCTCTGAGAGGAGAAATTCCTTTCTTTCTCAGTTTTAAATGAGTGTTCCCTTATTCTGTGGCTGTATCCCCAAGTTTAGGAATCCCCCCCCTCCCACTCATAGAGTGGCACAGTGGCTCAGTGGTTAGCACTGCTGCCTCACCGCACTAGGTTCCCAGGTTTGATTCCAGCCTCAGGTGACTGTGTGGAGTTTGCACATTCTCCCCGTGTCTGCGTGGGTTTCCTCTGGTTTCCTCCCACAGTCCAAAGATGTGCAGGTCAGGTGAATTGGCCATGCTAAACTGCCCCATAGTGTTAAGTCAATTAGTCAGAGAGAAATGGGTCTGGGTGGGTTACTCTTCGGAGGGTTGGTGTGGACTGGTTGGGCCGAAGGGTCTGTTTCCACACTGTAGGGAATCTAATCTATAGAAACATTTTCTCAACATCCACCCTGTCAAACCCACTCTGAATCTGACATGTTTCAATAGGATTATTCATTCTTTTAAATTGTAATGAATAATGGCCTAATACATCTAAGCATCCTTGATAAGTAACTCTTTCATCCCAGGAATCAGTGTCATGAATATGTTTTGAACTACCCCTAATGCTATTTTATAACTTCTTTTTTAAAATACAGGAACCAAATAGACAGTCCACCAAGTGCGGCCTCACCGGCATCCTGAAGTTGTAACAAGACTTCACCATTTTCAAACTGCAGCAGTGTAGCGATAAAGGCCAAAATTCCATCTGCCTTTTTAAGTTGCATGTGAACGTTGTCTGGTTCATGCACAAGGACACTCAGATCACTCTGCAATCCACCTCTTTACTACTGACATTTAGTTATTATAAATGTGGAGTCTCACCCCTTTTGCTGTTAATTGTTATTGGGGATTTTAGGAAAGGACAATTTGAAGTTCCTTTACCCAATCTTTCATTCCTCTCATTATTCATCTTTACATAAGGTTTGACCTATTATTGTGTTCCTTCTCCCTCTTAGTCCCAGTGTTTTTAAGCTCATAATTCTTCAATCTAATTAAGTTTACTTACGCCAATATTCAAACTATCTCCCTCAATGCATTGCTACCAGCTCACATTCTCAGCAGCTTGGTCATACCAATATTTCTAAAGAAGGAAGGTGTTATGACACGAGGTAAACCCTCCTGCTTAATTTAAACCAGCAACACAGAAAGATTTACCCCATGTAGTAATCGAGAGGCCAAGAACTATTTAAAGTAAAAATTAACAATTGTATTTCTTCAAATATAGAGAAAACTTAACTAACAACTATATACAACTCCTTCCTCTAACCTATCTTTTACTTTCCCTTCTACAATACTAGTCCAATAAAACCCCGATTAAGACTTACTGAAAAATTCAAATTTCAAACTTGGCCAGCTATCGAATCTTGTCTTTGCAGATTTGATCTCCAGGTCAGTGTTGATGTTCTTCTCTGTGCAAGCTCCTTCTCTAGAGAGGTACCTCTCAGACAGTTCTGTCTAGGAGCCTACATCTGCTGGTCTTGTGGCAGTTCTCCTCCCAACTCTTCAATTTTCACCAGTCTTATACCCCCAAAGCATCGGATTGTGTCATTGGCCTTTAAGATTGTCAATATACCAAATTCAAACTTGATTGGAATTTTATATTTTTTGGGGTATAATTTAAAGTTATTGACCTAATTCGAATCTGTTTTTGTCTCCAGGCAACCAGCTACCTTAACTGCTGGACCACATGCGACATTGTATCTTGTTGAGAATACTTGGTGCTGTCCAGTAGCTCTGCTAGTTTTTAACTTGCTTAAAGGTACAGTACACCCATATCTTTATAACAAAGGGCAAGGCAGATGCAGCTGGATGTCCTGCAATTGCAAAGTCTGGCAATGGTTAGTGGAGTCCGAATTTGGCCATTATATGTTTATAGTTGCTGTTTCATTCAAACACATCCACGTTTGATGCTCCTGTCACTGGCCACACATTCCAACACATTCCAAACCTGGTTACCATTCCCAGGAATGTCTTTCACTTTCACCTCTGTCAGGTCTAATGGATGTTAATTTGTGCAAATTCAATGCCCATTCAACAGCAAACAAATAGGATTTATCGAGGTAGATTTATAGATTCATTAATTTAGCAAAGCAAAATGTCCCATGCAGTTTCAGAGAAGCATAATGAGACAAATATTGACACTGAGCCAAAACAGACGATATTTGGTCAGGTAACCAAAAGTGTCAAAGAGGTAGGTTTTTGAGCAGGGGATGTGTTAGAGAAAAACGGAGAGGCAGTGATTTAGGCAAAAAATTGTAGAGTTTGGAGTGTAGACACCTGAAGGCATAGCAACCAGTGATGGAGCAGAGGGAGAGTTGAGGATATGTGAGAGGTCTGAATTGGAGAAACAGAGTGGCCTTGGATGATAGTAGAGCTGCCATTTATGACCAGAAAAAGGCAGGGTTAGTGTTGATGACCATCTAAACTAAACTCACCTCATGCAGCGAGATTTACTGGTTCTGAAAATGGGGAAACCAGCTGAAGAAATACATTAGAGAAGTCCCATGACAGGATCTCTTTCTAACAAAGAGGAAATAATCATAGAGGAAGATATGCAGTTCACCAACTTGCCTTAAGCAAGAAGCCTGATGACCTACGATAGAAGTTTGAAATAAAAACAGAAATTGCTGGCAAAACTCAGCAGATCAGTCAGTATCTGTGGGAAGAAAGCAGAGTTAATGTTTTAAGTCCAATGATTCTTCTGGGGCTTGGTTAGCTCAGTTGGCTAAAGTATGGTATAGAAAGGTGTAAATGGCACTACTTCCTTGCCCCATTGTGGTGACACGACATAGGCCATGATTAGTCAGCTTTAAATAGTGAGGATACCTCAGAGTGAAAGAAGTAAATGGAGGTAGCAACTTGGAGGTTAGTGAATATTTGGCAACGGAAAACAAAGTAACTACCTCATTGACTGTTGGAAATTGCATTATCATGAAACTGATCATCAACAGTAATTTTTAGAAGAACTCATAGGGGACAATCTTGGGATTTTTTTCTGATGCCAGAAGCTGATAATCTATGTTTGTGGGTCAGACTAAATGTAGGGGAATTTGTAAGGGTTCTGTAAAAGACAATTTTTGTGCCATTTGGTTTGATGCCACACTTTGAGACAGACCAATTGAGGATCAAGTGAAGTTGAGGATGGTCTACAGGCTTAGACTTCTAAGTACCACTATTTATTATTCATTAATACTAGATACTGCTGTACATGGTAATCATAGACATGTCAGGCTCTGACTTCCAGTTGCTTCAGGTAAGGACTAAACCATCTTCTATTTGTGTTAATGTTTATGTGTTCTTGTGAGTCGCCCAGTCTTCCTTCACTCTCACCTGTTCTCACCTTTCTTGTTCTGTATTCCTTCCATTCTAACTAACTCAACCCATACTGTGGATTAGTGGTGCTGGAAGAGCACAGCAGTTCAGGCAGCATCCAAGTAGCTTCGAAATCAACGTTTCGGGCAAAAGCCCTTCAGGAATAAAGGCAGTGAGCCTGAAGTGTGGAGAGATAAGCTAGAGGAGGGTGGGGGTGGAGACAAAGTAGCATAGAGTACAATGGGTGAGTGGGGGAGGGGATGAAGGTGATAGGTCAAGGAGGAGAGGGTGGAGTGGATAGGTGGAAAAGAAGATAGGCAGGTAGGACAAGTCCGGACAAGTTACGGGGACAGTTACTGAGCTGGAAGTTTAGAACTAGGGTGAGGTGGGGGAAGGGGAAATGAGGAAACTGTTGAAGTCCACAACCCATGCTGTGTTATTTATGCCCAGCAAGGAGTAGCTCCATGACCTCATCACAAGGTTCCTACAGGGTGCTAAAGCTCTTCCATTATAGCATAAGGCCATAAGAATTGGGAACAGGAGTAGGCCATTTGGTCCCTCAATACGATCAATCCATTCAAGAGTGTCATGGCTGATCCGAAATTCCTCACATCCACTTTCCTGTTTTTTACCAATGGGCCATGATTCCTGACTGATCAGGAATCCATCTATCTCAGCCTTAATTATACACAAGGACTCTGCTCCCACAGCTCTCTGTGGCAAGGAGTTCCAAAGACTCCCAACCCTCTGAGAGAAGAAATTCCTCCTCATTTCACTCCTAAATTGGTGTGCCTTTATTTTAGATGCTGCCCTTTGATCCTGGACTCTCCCATGAAAGGAAACATCCTCTCAGCATTTACCCTGTCAACCCCCCTACGAATTCTATACATTTCAATGAGATCACCTCTCATTCTTCGAAACTCAATGAGTACAGTCTCAACCTGTTTAGCCTTTGCTCATAAGACAGTCCCTCCATCCCAGGGTTAATCCTAGTGAACCTCCCTGAACTGCCTCCAATGAAATGATACCTTTCCTTTAATAGCGAACCAAACCTGCTCACAGTACTCCTGATGTGGTCTCCCCAGCACCTTGTACAGTTACAGTAAGACTTCCCAACTCTCATACTCCAACCCCTTTGAAATAAGGGCCAACATTTCATTAGTCTTCCTGATTACCTGCTGCCCCTGTGTACTAGCTTTCTGTGTTTTGTGCACAAGTTCCCCCAAGTCCCTTTGTGCTTTCCCATAGCTTTCTGCAGTTTCTCTCCATTTGTATAACATTCTGTTCTTTTGATCTCCTTTCCAAAATGAGTAACTTCATATTTTCCCACATTAATCTCCACTGCCAATGTTTTGCCCACTGACTTAACCCATCAATGTAAAATGTTTGCATCCCTCTTACAATATGCCTTTCCACCTTTATTTTTGTATCATCTGCAAACTTGGTTGCAGTATATTTGTTTCCTTCCTCGAGTCATTAATATATATCGTAAGCAGTTGCAGTCTCAGCACTGATTGCTGTGGAACTCACTGGTCACGGGCCACCAACCTGAAAAAGAACCCTTTGTGCCCATTTGCTGTTTCCTGCCCATGAGCCAATTCTGTATCTCATGCCAGTATAGGACCTCCAAGGGCTTTTATGATTAAACAGAGCTGAATGACCAAAGAAGTAAATCTTAAAGAAGAGTAACTCTTGAAAGGAAGTACATTGGAGTTAAAATACTTATCCCAGAGAGAGTGGAAATGTGAATCATTAAGAATACATTCTCCTGGAGTTAGTTAAAAATCACGCAACACCAGGTTATAGTCCAACAGGTTTATTTGGAAGCACTAGCTTTCAGAGTGCAGCTCCTTCATCAGGGAGCTAGTGGGGCAGGATCATAAGACACAGAATTTATAGTAAAAGATCAAAGTGTTATACAACTGATGCGACGTATTGAACAAACCTAGGTTGCTATCAAGTATTTAATCACTTAGAATGGGGGTGCAGGTTTCCATTGGAGTGGGGAAATGAGGTGCAGAGTATTCATAGTGGAGGATGGAAGGGAAAGGAGACAGTATTGTAAGGCCACTGGGTCTCAGACTGTTAGAAGTGTCTGTGAAATTAATTTCCAAAGTTTGTCATTCACTGCCAAATAGCTGTGAAGGCTGACATGCTAATGTAAAAGTAACTATGTAGAATATTGCTGCGATCAGCACAGGCTCAAAGGTATTATCATTTTTAAGGTGGTATTTTTAAAACAGACACAACAGTTTTAAATGGCTGACATCATATCAGGTGCCTTTGACATTAATTCCAGACAGCCCTGAAACTCAACTAAATAACTAATTTAAATAAGGACAACCACAACCATTTGTGAAATTCACAAATCTCTTTGTTAAAGATGAACTGTCACAGGACTGCACTATCACTTATCAACTGACTTGCCTCTCGACTTCACTGGACCACGGAAATATCAACCCTCAATATCTTTTCCTGAAAGGCAATTTGATGGGTAATTTTGCATTTCATTACAGAGAAGCAGACTGACTCAGATCCCTTCATGTGTGAAAATCCATTGTTTCAGTCCAATCCGCTTGGAAAGTGACTGGGGATTCGTAATAGGTCACATTGTTAAGGCTGCCACGTTCGGAAGGTGCAGTAAAAGTTCTTCAGAAACTTCCAGAGAGATGCCATCTGCAACATCAGCCATAAGGCCACCATACCAGTCGTGTCAACTCCACGGACAAGGGGAAACAACTCAACACTGAAAGTGGACAAAGACTTGAAATAATTCCACAGAGGCTGGTAGCCTGTCAGCAAGTCACCCTGTATTTAAACGTGGAGGATCGTTGACACTGATCCAGCTCCCTCAGGGCCAGCTCTCAGAGTGAACAGAATCTCTGACACTGCTGTTTATATCTGTAAGCCAGGGCTCCCTTATTGCAGCCCCAATCAAGGAACTCATATTCTTTTAGGCTAATCTCGTTACAGTCATTACACAACCAATTCCAACTTCAAATACACCAGACACAAATATTCCTGGAAATTCATCTGCAAGGAACCACTCAGCTTACTGAGAATTCTCCACTTATACAAGGCTTCCACTCCAGCTAAACTATTAATTCCTTTAAGAAACTACAAGCCTATATCAGATGAGACTAAAATCATTAAAACCTGCTGTAGTATTGTTCATATTCCTACCTGCAAGTAATCTTTGAGTCTTTGAAATAGTATGTGTGTGAAATTTGTGTGTTAAAACCTCCAGTGAAAGTGTCTCCAGTGAAATTAATCTTTACTTTTAAATTCACAGAAGCTTGCTGCTAGTTATATTTAAATTGGAAGAAACCATTCCAAGAATAAGAAATTAGACTTACTTCACAGAAAAAAAAAACCTTTTGGTCACAAATATAAACGCTGACATTGACAACACTTTGTAGTTATACAAGCTTAAACATTGCCAAATTTGGAGCAAGGGTTCATTTATCTAATTCCTGTGGTGAAAGGGTTATCTTATTATAAAAGGTTGGGCCTATACGCTTTGGAGCTTAGAGAAACGAGAAGTGATCGCTGATTAAAACATATAAAATTCTGAGGGGGTGTTGAGAGGATGTTTCCCGTTGTTGGGAATTGCTTCACACACACGGGCTCCAAAAATAGGGGGTTTCCCACCCTTTATGGATGGATATAAGGGGAAATTTATTCTCTTGCACACACAAAATAAGGGTCACTCGACCTGAAACATTAACCCGGATTTCTGTCCACAGATGCTGCCAGATCTGCTGAGCTTTTCCAGTAATTTCTGTTTTTGTTTCTGATTCACAGCATCTACAGTTCTTTTGGTTTTTATTTCATCTTTCAGATGCTCGAGAAAAGTTGAAATCCCCTCACAGAAAACAGTGGAGGCTGGGTTTGAATACATTCAAGGCTGAGTTAGACAGATCGACAAAGGGAGTCAAGGGGGTGGGGGGAGGGGGGGAAGTTGGAAATTGTAGCCAAAAGAAAATCAGATCAGCCATGATTTTATTGAATGGTGGAGCAGGCTCGATGGGCTACTCCAGCTCCTACCTCTTCTGATCTTATGAAATCTAACGCTGCAATATTATACAGCCCTATAGCATGGAAACACACCCTTCAATCCAACCAGACAATGCTAACCAGAATCTCAAACTACACTTGTCCCACCTGCTTTTACTTGGCCCATATCCTTCCATGGAGAAAGTGAGGACTGCAGGTGCTGGAGATCAGAGTCCAAAGGTGTAGCGCTGGAAAAGCACAGCAGGCCAGATATCATCGGAAGAGCAGGAGAATCAATGTTTCGGCCATAAACCCTTCATCAGGAATTGCTGATGAAGAGCTTATTTCCAAAATGTTGACTGTCCTGTTCCTCGGATACTGCCTGACTTGCTGTACTTTTCCAGCACCACCCTTTTCGGCCTATGTGCCTCCAAACCTTACCTATGCATGAACTTATCCAAATGTCTTTTAAATGTTGTAACTGTATCCATGTCCATCACTTCCTCTGGAAGTTCATTCCACTTATGAAAAACCTGTCCCCGTGTCTTTTTTTTAAATCTCTTTCTCCTCTCACCTTAAAAATATGCTCTCTGGTTTTGAACTTCTCTACCATAAGGAAGGGACCTTTGCTATTCATCTAATCTATCCCCCTCATGATTTTATAAACCTTTATAAGGTTACCCCTTAACCTCCTAAACTGCAGTGAAAACAGTCCCAGCTTATCCAGCCTTTTTGTAAACCTCAAACGTTCCATTCCCAGCAACATTCTGGTAAATCTTTTCTGAACCCTCTTCAATTTAATAATATCCTTCCTATAACAGAGCGACGAGGACTGGACACAGTACTCCAGAAGAGGCATCACCGATTCAACACTGCCTGTATGTGAAAGGGCTCTAACTCCAACTCTTTCGCAAATCAATCGTGCAACCCATTACATTCTTTTTCTTTAATGAAAACACATTTTTCTCTGATAAAGCAGTAAGCCAATGTTCTGAGTCAGTGTTAACATTTTAGCAATGACATAAAGAGTAATAGGTGCCTTGGGAGATATTTGAGAGTGTGCACTGCAATGGGAAAGTCCCATTAGTTTCTGTGTACGGCATTGTATATAACTATTAGAGTTCAGGAGAACTAGCCCTGAATCCTGGTCAGAATCATTAGGTTAGAAGCATAGACAGATGAAGATAATTCTATTCATGCGAAATCTTTGAGCAAGCCTTTGGTCACCTACCCTTGTAACTTCTTATGCAGCTCCATGCCTAAATGTATCTAATAATACCTCTGCAAAACAGCTTGGGATCTTTTATGGACATAACAGCACCACATGAATCGAACTGGTGAATTGATTTTAATTTGCAATGTGTTGCTTGAAAGCATATTCATTAATAACATTCAAAAGGTTATTGGACATAAACTTTAAAAAGAAAGATAAGACTGTACGACATAGCAGCAGAAGTAGATCAAGTCCGTTCTGCCATTCAGCTGATCTGATAATCCTCAACTCTGCTTACCACCCTTTGCCCCATATCTGTTGATTCCCTTGTGACTAAAAATCTGTCTGTCTCAGCCTTGAATAGGTACAGCCTTCATGATAAATAATTCCACAGAATGGATGTGATGGGCCGAATGGCCTCATTCTGTGCCCTCTGGTTCTATGAGTTTCAAAATCAGTTTCTGCTGCCTAAAGGGATGATGTATACTATACACTGTCCTATCGTCCACAAATCATTTGTTGCTAATTGGATATCACAAGGAATTAAGGGCTACGGGGAGAATGCGGGTAAGTGGAGTTGAAATGCCCATCAGCCATGATTAAATGGCGGAGTGGACTCGATGGGCCGAATGGCCTTACTTCCGCTCCTATGTCTTATGGTCTTATGGTCTTATGGATTAATTTGAAAAAAATTTGGCACCAGTCATTAATCTGACAGTCTGCTCAATGGGTCTTTGATGTGCCTTTGTCTCAGGTGGGCAAATAATTATTTGTAGATACGAAAATTAAACATTGCTGCAGCAGAGACTTTGGGAAAAATGTTCCCTTCCCTAGTTTGGCATGAGCTGTATCAAGAAAGGTGGAAAACAGTTTAAAAAAAATCATACTCTCAAAATCAAGGCGAACTCTTGTGATTTTCCCCTCAAGTTTTAAATGGTCTCTTCAGAATCTCAGCATTGAATTTTGTATCTCAATGAAGTCCCAAGGTGCTTTGTTTCTATGTCGCTTACGATTCTCCTCCTCTTTTCCCAGGGATTACACGGCACGGAATCACAGCAGGAAACTAGAAAATTGGGAAAACTTTAAAGGTCAACAGAAAGTCATAAAAAGAGCTATAAAGACAGGTAGCCAAGGTTTCTATAAATATATAAAACTAAAAAGAGTAGCTCAAGTAAACTTAGAGGATGAGAAGGGGCATTTAGCAATGGGATATGATAAATGGCTGAGGCATTGAACAAGTATTTTGTGTCGGTCTGCACAGTGGAGGACACTAATACAGGCCAGTAATTGACCAAGAGACGAAGGTAGGTGAGGACCTAAAAACAATCATTATCACAAAAGAGGTAGTGTTGGGCAAGGTAATGGAGTTAAGGATAGACAAATCTCCTGGTTCTGATGGAATGCATCCCAGGTACTAAAAGAGATGGCAGGAGAAATAGCAAGAGCACTTGTGGTAATTTTCCAAAATTCACTGAACTCTGGGGCAATTCCAGCAGATTGAAAAACAGCAAATGTGATGCCACTGTTTAAAAAGGGAAGTAGACAAATTATAGACCAGTTAGCTTAATCTCTACAGTAGGGAAGATACTTGAGTTTATTATCAAGGAAGAAATAGCCAGGCATCAAGATAGAAATTGTCTCATTGGGCAGACACAGCATGGATTCATGAAAGGCAGGTCATGCTGAACTAATCTACTGGAATTCTATGAAGACATTATGAGCACAGTGGATAATGGGGACTCAGTAGATGTGGTGTAACTAGATTTCCAAAAGGCCTTTGACAAGGTGCCACACAAGAGGCTGCTATGTAAGATAAAGATGCATGGCATTACAGATAAAGTGTTAGCATGGATAGAGGATTAGTTAACTAACAGGAAACAAAGAGTGGGGATAATTGAGTGCTATTCTGGTTGGCAATCAGTAACTAGTGGTGGGCCTCAGGGATCAGTATTAGGCAATTATTCATAATTCACATAGATGATTTGGAATTGGGGACCACATGTATGTTGTCAACGTTTGCAAATGACACTAAGATGGGTGGCAGAGCAAAGTGTGCAGAGGACCGTGAAACTTTGCAGAGGGACATTCATATTTTAAGTGAGTGGGCAAAGGTCTGGCAGATGGAATACAATATCAATAAATGTGAAGTCATCCATTCTGTTAGTACTAACAGTAAAAAGGACTATTACTTGAATTGTAAAAAGGTTGCAGCATGCTGCAATGCAGAAGAACCTGGGTATCCTTGTGCATGAATCACAGAAGGTTGGTCTGCAGGCACAACAAGTAATTAAAAAGGCAAATGGAATTTTGTCCTTCCTTGCTAAAGAGATTGAGTTTAAAAGCAGGGAAGTTATGTTGCAGCTGTACAGGGTGCTGGGGAAGCCACACCTGCAGTACAGGGTGCAGATTTGGTCTCCTTATCTAAGAAAGGATGTCCTGGCACTGGCTGGAGTGTGGAGGAGGCTCACTAGGTTGATTCTGGAATTGAGGAGAACAGACTGGGTAGTCTGGGATTATATTCACTGGAATTTAGAAGAATAAAGGAATTAAGGAATATGGTGAGAGGGCGGGTGAGTGGAACTGAGGCCACGAAAAGATCAGCCATGATCTTATTGAATGGCGGAGCAGGCTCAAAGGGGCCGATAGCCTACTCCTGCTCCTGGTTCTTATGTTCTTATGAATGTTAGAATGATACCTGGCAACTCACCAGCGTTAGAGTTCGGGGTTAGGCTTAGTGTTTGGGTTTAGCACTTGGGGCTAGGATTAGTGTTAGGGTTAGGGTTAGGGTCATTGTCAGGGTTAGGATCAGGTTTAGGACTATGGATAGGGTTAGGGTTAGGATCAGAGTTTGGATTAGTGCTAGTATTACGGTTAGGGTCAGAGTTAGGATTAGGGTTAGGGTGAGGTTTGGGTTAGCGCTAGTATTAGGTTTAGCGTTAGGATCAGCAGCAAGTCAGAGTTAGGGTTGGGTTGGGATTAGAGCTAGGGTTAAGGTTAGGGTTGGGATTAGAGCTAGGGTTAGGGTTATGGTTAGCATTAGGGTTTGGGTTAGGGTTAGGGTTAGGTTTAGGATTAGCGTTAGGGTTAGGGTTAGGGTTAGAGTTAGAATTAGGGTTAGCATTAGGGATAAGGTTAACATTAGCATTAGGGTTAGGGTTAGGGCTAGGGCTAGGGTTAGGGTTAGGGTTAGGATTAGGGCTTGGATTGTCTTGTCCATTATCCAACTGCTTCTTTACAACAACCTTCCTGCCTCTTCCATGTACTCCTGCTGAATCCTTCCTCTGCACATTTCAGCAATGGTAAACTATCCCCTTCATCACCTCATCCTGCCTGCTCTTTGCTCAGTTCGACACCACTTCAGCCCCTCATCCCTTTACCATTGTGTTCAGGGATATTTGTGACTCACAGACTTTGCTTTAGTGTGGACACAATATCTCATGGACCTGCACAGGATCCATGTTCTGGCTCCTGGCCTGCTTTCTTAGCATTTTCTTACACTTTGTCCTTCCTAGCCCACATTGACCAACATTAGTACTGATTTATGGATTATCCCATCTAAATGGTTTCTACTGCTGTATTAGCGCAAAGGGAGGTGCAGGAAGATTGTGAGGGTGCGGGAGCATAATCGGTCAAGGAGATTGATAGGTCTCTGTGCAACACCCTGGTGTAACAATATCACACCCTGCCCGAGGTTTACACACTGCATTGGCTTCAAGCAACCGACCATGTGTGGACGTCAGGGGGAGCAGTCCGTTGTGGAGTGAATGGGATTATGTGAGTTGGGGGTATGGCTGCAGTTAGTCGATGGTCTCATTTCATTCTAGTCTGGATGGTTGGCCACAGCGAATCACTGGGATTATTTTATGAAGGGAGACAGGGGAAATTGGGTCTGTGATCTCCAGTGTTTAGAAGAATTAGAAACAATCTTATTGAGAGTTATAAATACGACAGGACATGACAGCATGGATATAGATGGGATGTGTCTCCTTCACTGATGTTTCTAGAACCCGGAGGGGGCGGGGGGAAACATAAGGTAAAAACAATGACTGCAGATGCTGGAGACCAGATTCTGGATTAGTGGTGCTGGAAGAGCACAGCAGTTCAGGCAGCATCCAAGGAGCTTCGAAATCGACGTTTCGGGCAAAAGCCCCAAATTTTATTCCTGATGAAGGGCTTTTGCCCGAAACGTCGATTTCGAAGCTACTTGGATGCTGCCTGAACTGCGGGGGGAACATAATCTCACGACAATGGGTAAACCATTTGAGACAGAAGGGGAGGAATTTCTTGGTTCATGAAATGGTAAATCTTCGGCAATTCTCCATTCCAGAGGTCTGAATAGCATGAATCATCAAGCAGGTTGAAAAAAGAAGCCAGTAGTTCTCTGGAGAAAACGTCATTATGGGATACGGAGGCTGAGTGGGAAAATGGTATCAGGGAGATGATCAGTCATGATCTAGAATGGTAGAGCAGGCTCAATGGGCTGAATGGCCTACTCCTGTTCAAGCCATACCTATGTAATTAGCATCTTATTTTACAAGGGATGTTGAATTGAAGTCTCTCTCTCTCTCTCTCCCCCGTTCCATGCTGTGGGAACTCGATTACTGTATTTAAAAATATCCAACATTATATTGCTCCGAACTATCTTGGTAATGATTAACAGGCCATGGAACAAAGTATAATTTTTTTTAAAGCCAAACAATTCCAGATATTGTCGGAATGCAGGTTTTCGTTGGTTTTACATTACTGCCTATCTGTATATGGAACAAATAAGCACTGAGGGAACAAAAGCGTCTCTCAGTAAAAGGGACAGGGTGCCTTTGATTAGTATACACAGGACACAGTTTAAAATCCACCAGCAATCAGCCCCCAAAACCCTGAGTGTATAAGCATTCTCTCTCCAAGGTCAAGGCAGCTGCATTGATTTTAAAGGAGTTTCGAAGCTTTCAGGCAAAATGCCTGTGAATTCTTTAAAATGAAAGATGTTTCAACTGATAGCTGGAACCATTCTAACACCTCTCAAGTATAGTTACAATAGCTCCAGTGTTTCTAAGCCAGAATGTGATTTCTTGAGTATAATTGGAAAGTTCTCCATCTTTAATTGTCCACCTGGGGATTTTCACAGGAGCTCTAGATTGCATGCAGTTGAAGGTTAGATTAAATTGAAATAAAAACTTCAACAGATTTTGCTTAAATGAGTCCTTGGAGGGCTTAAGGTTTAAGGTGTTTGGGAGTTTGATCCATCTTTTTATTGCTCTTGGTGGATAAAGGACATAGCAAGGGAAGTACTTTGGTATACGTACAGTTGGAATTATTGATTGCGAACTCTTTCAACTTGGTGACCTTTGAGCTTCATGTATTGCTTAGAAGTTTTAATTGCCAGTTTAAAATTTGATTGAGGCACGACCAGACTCCTCAGAATCTTATACGTTGCAGAACGAGATCATTCGTCGCTCATCACAGCAAGGGGAAAGTCACCACAATCCCAGAGGGCCATAGGGCTATGCTCTCACAGAGACAGAGAGAGAGAGAGAGGGACAGAGAGAGAGAGAGAGAGAGAGAGAGAGAGAAAGAGAGAGAGGATTGGTGGTGAGTTTAACCTGAGGGTCACCACACCACAGGTGAGGGGAGAGATTGAGAAAACAGGACTTTCATGATGACCTCAGCCAGTGCCAGAGTTGAATCTTCACAGTTGACGGCATTACAAACCAGCCATCCAAACGAGCCAACCTCCTTCATCATCGTAACCTCCTCAATCCAGGAAGCAAATCTGCTGAAGTTTTGCTGTGCCACCTCTAAATACAACCACTTCCTTCTTTGATTCAGAAACCAACCTGACATAGTATTCCAGTTGCAGTCTGAACAAAGGCCTATATAATGATAGCAAGATTCCCTTACACCTGTATTCCAATCCACTTGTAATGACAGCTAATGTGAAACTTGCCTTCCTAACTTTGAGAGACAAAAAAACTGCAGATGTTGGTAGACAAGCAGGAGGCTGGTAGATCTTTGACAGTGGCACGGTGGTTAGTACTGCTGTCTCACAGCACCTGGGACCCAGGTTCAATGCCAGCTTCAGGTGACTGAATGTGTGGAGTTCATACATTCTCCCTCTAGGTGGTCTGCTTTGCTCCCATAGCAGAAAGATGTGCAGGCTCGCTTGCCCATTTTGACTAGGGACACTAGATGGATTATGGGAAATGAAGAGTTACAGGGATAGGGTGGGGAGGGGGTCGGTCTGGGTGGGAGTCAATGGGCTGAATGGCCTGCTTCCGCACTGTAGGGATTCTAATTGCTTGCTTTATGTCTGTGCTAACATCCTGTGTAGCATGTAATTGCACACTCAGAACTGTCATTGAACAATGGCAGTTGCAGGATTCATACCTTTCAATAAAATATTTAGCTCTTTTTATTCTCCCTACCAAAGCGAATGATCTCATTTTGTGGGAGATACTCTATAAATGCTCGGCTTTCTTTATTGTATTAAGAGAATCAAGCCCAAACATGAAACCTTCACAGTGAATTAAGTTTTGTGCTGTAAATTTTGGGGCCCTGAGAATCTGAGCTGAAATTGCCCCAGGATGTTTATAGTTATGAGGAGGTGAGGAGGCATCCATCCAGAAAAATCGTGAGCTGCAAACAGACCATAAACAGCAAAGTGATAACAACCTGATAATCTGCTCCACACAGCGTTGGCTGATTCATAAATCTACCCCAGGAGTCTGTGAAAACCTTCCTGCTCTTCTCTCACATAGTGTCACGGGATTGTTGATGTTCGTCTGAGAGGACAAATATGGCCACGGTTTCAACTCTTGTCTGAAAGAAACTGGCCCACCGACAATGTTGGATTCCCTCAGCCCTGCAGTGGGAGTTACAACCAGGAACATGTGTTCAACTATCTGAAGTTGGACTTGAAGCCAGTATCTTATGACATGCAATTACATGTTACCAGATACAAGGGTTCTAATTACAAGTAAATAATGCTAAACCAACCTGTGTAAGTCACATTAGATTAACTATTAGTTCCTGAACTAAGGTGTACAATAGGCCACTAAACTGTATGTGAATCTGCTGCTAGGTGCCATTAAAAGCCACTAAGCACTCCAGTGTTCCTAGTCGTCGCTGGAGGTTGATTTAATGACTCATTATCCTGTTACACACTAGCCTTCACTAACATGTAGGAGCAAATTACTGCCGATGCCAGAATCTGCACTGAAAACAAAAAAAATACTGGAGATCACAGCGGGTCAGGCAGCATGCATGGAGAGAGAGCAAGCGAATTGTTTTGAGTTCAGATGACTCTGTCAGAGGACCTAAAATGTGTCATTCAATATGTGAGAGGAGGGAGACTTGCATTCCCCATAAGCAGGCAAAGTGTTACATCTTTAAACGTAAAATTAAACACGCATTTTTTTTCAATTTTCTTTATTGGCTTGAGGTTCAAACAGCACATTCACCTTAACTTAGTTCAGCATCTATTTCCTAAATGCTGAGCAATTTAAGATAAAACAGTAACAGGGGACCATATGGTCCTTTGACCCCATTCTGCAACCATTCATCAAAATCATCTTGGCTGATCTCCTGGAAGAGGCCAGGTATCCCCAAAGGGGTTATTGTTTTTCTGGATGTTCCAGGGTCTGCAGCAATGGCTGTCCTGATCGAAAGCAAAACAAAGATGCTGAAGATCTGAAACAAAAACAGATATTGCCTGAGAAACTCAGCAGATCTGACAACATTTGTGAGAGAGGAAGCAGAGTAAATGCTTCCATGTCCAGTGTGTAGTTCTGAAGTAGGGTCACTGGACTTGAAATGTGAACTCTGCTTTCTCTCCACAGATACAACCAGAGTCATGCATTTCACCAGCAACTTATGATTTCCCGATCTATTGCTCTCTTCTTGATGGTGAAGATTTTGCAGCAATTTTAATCGATTGCACCAGGCAGGAATAGCAAATCTGACCTTGGAGCAATCTTGCGATAATGTCAAGGAGCTGTGCATCATAGAACATAAAGAGTACAGAATGGGCAGAGTTAGAGCACTACTCATATGAATAGCATTGACTGGTGGGCCCTTTCTGTAAATATTTATGACTCTATGACTAAACTACACTCCACTGCAGTCTAGACTGAGAGTTTGTGAGCACATGGATGTGATACTACAAAGAAATTAAGTTACCAAATGTAACTAGAAGTTAGAGCCTGCTATATTAATGAGTACCATTGTATAGCAATATGTAATATTAATGTATAATAAATGTATAACGTTGCTTTGAAGTTTAAAGATGAAGACAGTTCTTGACATTGCCTTCGCCTCAACCAGTCTGTCCTGAACCCAAACTTCACATAGCATCAAATCACACGATGAAATAATTTCCACCTGTCATCAACCCCCTAACTGTGTCTTTTCCAAATGCTTCCTGTGTGGCTGTCCATTACTGGCAGGAACTTTATAAACATATGTGAATTAAGGCCATATGGAATCCATATAAACCCTCATTGGATTTTAACTCAATGTGATCACTCAGCTCACTGAAGTCAGGGAGAATCTGGGAATCCAGTGTAATGACAGACAATGGATTCTGTAGCAGCCAAAGAAAAAAACATATCCCATTAAAGTTTACAAGATTAATCTTCTTATATTTCTGCATGAATAAGGGCCTCAGCATGCTCTTTTTCAGCAGCACTCACCTGAGACTGCTTTGTAGCTGTGCCCAGGTAGAAGTTAATTCATATTTGATCAGAGTCCAAGACTAATAGACACCTCGGTTTCTCTTTCATGTTTAGTTTTCAGTTGAGCTGGCTGGCCACACTTTAGTGTTAGCCAAAACTTCACAGTTGCCTGATACTGTCAGGTCTGAACTCTAACAATGTTCCAGGACTCTGAGCAGTTTCTGCAGAGTAACTTGCATCATTATTGTTCGAAGGCTTCATTCCCATTAATTGGCTTCCCCTGTCCAGTCATAACAATGGCGTGTTCTTGGACCATTCCCAATAATCCTGCTCCATTGCTACTTGCTGGCCTTGCTTCCCAGTTTTGTTTTGAAGGTCTACGCTGAATGAGTAGGTCACCTGTGTCCACTGGGGTGATTTACTGGATTTATTAATGCTGTCAAAGACTTTTGTGGGACAAGGGAGTCAAGGTGTGGGGGTGGGGTCAGTGGAAGATCCAGGGTCTTGTGATGCTGGAGATGAGCCTGATATCCATAACTACCATCGTTTCATTGGGCAGACCCTAGCCTGACCTCTCAGGTGAATGCCTGATCTAATAAAACATTTCACTATTAGAACAAAGAACAGGGGAGCTCTCTCAATCACCCAGCCAATATTTATCCCTTAAACCAGAAACAAATACAGATTATCTGGTCATTATCACAGTGCTGCTTGCCATGTGCAAATTGGCTGCTGACTTTCCAACATTACAATTATGTTCAAAAAAATACTTCTTAAGTGAAAACTACTTCCTTGGCTGTAAAGCACTTTGGGATAGTGTGATGAGCGCTACATAAATGCACATTCTTTCTTTCCCTTTTCAGAGAAGATGTGATGGAGCTGTCGTTATTACAAATGTAAAATGTGGCTGAACTAAAACTTTGACATTCAATCCCAAGGCAGCTTTGAGATCTTTCGGAAAATCACAGAATTGGTGTGGGGCAAAAGAGGGCCATTTGGTCCATTGTTTCTGCACTAGCACTCTGAGTATTGTAAAGTGGAAAGGAACTCACTGATTTAGCCAGGATGAGGTGAGGGAGGTCTGCAGAGGGAACCACTTCATTCAAGCCTCTAAGCTATGTCAGCGGCGCATATTCAGAATTATCGATGTGTTTTGTGACTCAGTGAGAGTCAATGACCCCCATGTTTAACTGAAGGTATTTTGGGAGTGGGTGTGGGTCAAATATCAGGTGTGAAAGCTGCAAGGCGAGATCTGTGGGCCTGTCATTGGCATTTTAACATGGCTGGCTCATTATCGACAGGCTCTATGCTAACTGGGTGGCAATGGGGGAGATGAGGATCCACTCTGCTGCAGTCTCAACTCCATTATTAAAGGGGCCAATTCAAAGATGGAATTTACTGCAGATGGAAACATGAGAAAATAAAATGTGGCAATAGAACATTCAAGAGATATTACCAGTTTCAGTAATATCTCCTTGTTGTGCTGTGGGAAGCTGTGAAGAACCACAGAGAGAGAAAGAGAGAGATACACTTCCCCAGCAATGGGAGGATAAAGGCAGGGACAATGTGAGGAATGCTTGGCTGGAGTGAGTCTGTGAGGTCTATATTCTTGCTATATTCTTGCATTTAGTTTAGGAAGTACTCTTCTGATCTCCCAGGCCAGGAGAGATCCCAGAATCACAGTATTATTACGGAGCATAGGGTGACCATTCAGTCTATTGTACCTGCAGCAGCTGTGTTACCAAGTATCAATCTCCTGCAGGCTCTCTATATCCTTGTACCCATTTCAATCCAAGCAGTCTTCCAATGCTTCCACTGAACATGCCAACGCCATATTTCCAGCTTGCCTGCTGTTATCAGACATTTGAATGGACCTCTTCAATGTTAATATCAATCTCTCTCTGCACCTTCGCAGCCGCTGTAACACTGTATCCTGCACTGGGTTCTGTTCCCCTGATGCACTTGCATGGTATGATCTGCCTGTAAGACAACACTTTTCACTGTACCTCAGCACACGTGATAATAATAAATCAAATCAAATCAAATCAATGCATTGCAGACCCTAACTACTAGCTGTGTGAAAAAAATTTTTTTTTGTCTTTTTCTTGCTTCATTTGTACATCACTTTAAATCTCATTTAAGCCTCTCGTTCCTTTTCCTTTTACGAGTGGGACCAGCTTCTCTCTATCTGAACCCTACATCCAAACCCTAGTCCCACATCTCCCCAGCATATCATTCCTCACAACTAATCACCCTGCAAACTTTTTCCCTCTGTCCTCACTTTCCCACCTGTCCGTGTTCCACTGCCATGCACCCACATCCTTCAGCACGTTGCAGCCTCTCGGTGAGAGCAGGCGGTAGAGGGTACTGGCAGGGTCACACACGATGATTCCTTGACCTGAGGGTCAAGACCATATTGCACAGGCCCAGCTGGGCCGACTGTTGTCAGGCCCCCCACAATCTCACCACCATCCACGCTCTTTCATGCGGGCCCCCCCAACACCAACACTAACCCCCACCCTATTCCCCCCCTCATCATGGTTCTAACACCTGGATGTCATTGGCAACTCAGAAGTCAGGGCAGAAATGGCACCGTCAAGCACTGATCTCTGGTCAAGCCACAAGAGGCACACCTCATCAAAGTACAAGGAAGAGTAAGAGTAAAGACTTGTCATTGGGCAAGCTCTCAGACTGAGGGGGCGGGGCTTTTGAGAAAATGCTATGATGACCAATCATTAGTCGAAGCATTTTACAAACCAACTTATTCATTTACAGGATGGCCCCCTCTTGCCTTTCTTTGTTATTGGATGGTAAGCTGTCCCTTAATTTCATTGAAGATGAATGGAAAGACATGGAAACATAGAGAAATCAGAGCAGGATTAGGCCATTCAGCCCTTCGAGCCTATTGTGCCATTCAATATAATCATGGTTGGTCATCCAACTGTTCCCACTTTCTCCCTATACCCTTTGATCCCTTTGGTCCTAAGAACTATTTCTAACCCCTTCTTGAAAACAACCAATGATTTGGCCTCAACTACTTTTTGTGACAAAGAATTCCACAGACTCACTACTCTCTTGGTGAAGACATTTCTCCTCATCTCAGTCTCAAATGGCCTACCCGTACCCTTAGAAAGTAACCTCTGGTTCTGGACTCCCCAGTCATTGGGAACACCCTTCTTGTGCTTACCCTCTCTAGTCCTGGACTATAATCCCTACAGTGTCAAAGCAGGCTACTTGGCCCATCAAGTCCACACCAACCCTCCGAAGAGCATCCCACCCAACCAAACCCTCTACCCTATCCCTATAACCTGCATTTCCCATGGCCAATCCACCTAACCTGCACATCCTTGGATGTTGGGAGGAAACCAAAGCACCCTAAGGAAATCCATGCAGACATGTGGGGAATGTGCAAAATCCACACAGACAGTTGCCAGAGAGTGGAATTGCACCTCGGGATTCCTGGCGCTACGAGACAGCAATAATAACCACTGAGCCACCATGCTGCCCCATTGGAATTTTATAGGTTTGTATGAAATCCCTCTGCTCATTATTTTGAATTGGCATTGGATGCATGTTCAAGGGTATCTGCATTGCTGTTTTCATCAGAGGTATTCAGGGCAGGTGAGGGGACTGGGGTATGGCAGTGGACTCATGATATGTGATCATTGCAGATTAAATACCTTTCTCTTCTGTAATCATCATATATTTTAATACAGTAACCTGTGCTTCCCTTTCACTGTTCACACCTTGTCACATTGTAGGGGAATATGTCAATCAGACCAGACAGGAGTCAGAGAACAAACTCGATCAACTCACAAAGCGAGAGCAGGATTAGAAGCCAGCTCCTTTCCAGAGTCGATAACATAAACATGGTATCTCAATGTGCATCGTTAAGAGCAAACAGGAATGGTAAGAGTGAACATGATATGTGTTTGCATTGTAAACTTTAAAAAAAAACCATAAATCTTTGTACTTTACAACTCTGTCACCAGTTAATACGATTACTCAATATTGGGGTGTGTGTATTTACTCAAGTGGCTGCAATAAAGATTTTACTGAGGTCATCGTAGAGGGAGAGAAAGAGGGAGAAAAGCACACTGAAGTAGAAAGACAGAGAAAGAGAGAGAGGAAAAGAGAGAAAAATAGTAAGAATGAAAAGACAGGAAGAAGAGAAATGTAGATTTAATTACATTCGGTGGATCCTTACGGGCCTAAACAATGTTGCAGAATTGTGTCAGAATTCAAGTGAAGCTGATCTCAACATGGACAACAGCTTGCTGCATCTTTTAATTAGGTTCTGGGCATCGAGATAAGATTCTCCTAGGCTACAGTGAGTTTCCTGTTAATGAGATTTATCGCCTGTTAATTACCTTGTTAACTGCACATCTCGCCATGAACAAAATGAACACTGAGAATTCTCGACATGGAGGTTGTTCAGGTTGGACACCAGGCACCAACGTCCCAGGGCACGCACTTGACCCATGCCCATGAAAACTGGCATCTGATGCGCCAGCCTTGAAGAGACTTCATGGTCCATCTCCAATCCACTGATAGGACACTTCTGCATTTCAGTGATGCACATTGGGCTGGCCCAGTCACTCTCATTGTAACACTGCAGCAAGGACACTGTGTGTTCATGGACTGGACTAGGCTGTATCTCTGAGCTCTTCACTTACTGTCTTGGTGCTCACTCGCTTTGCGTCTACTTGGATGCTCACTGGACTCTGCTTTACATTGCCCCCGCAGCCAGAGGTATCACACTCTCAGTATGCTGTATTGCTGTATTTGCACAGACACAAAACCAGGAAGCTTGGTATAATGGAGAATCATAGAATACCTACAGTGTGGAAACAGGCCATATGGCCCATCAAGTCCACACCACCGTTCTGCAGAGCATCCCACCCAAGCCCAAACTCCCTCCCTTATCCCAGTAACCCTGTATTTCTCATGGTTAATCCACCGTTCCTACACATCCCTAGACACTCTGGGCAGCAATTTCCCATGGCCAGTCCTCATAGTCTGCATACCTTTGCATTGTAGGAGGAAACTGGAGTACCTGGAGGAAACCCACGCAGACATGGGGAGAATGTGCAAACTCCACAGAGACAGGCACACAAGGCAGGAATGAAACCCAAGTCCCTGGCGCTGTGAGACACCAGTGCTAACCACTGAGCCACTGTGCCACCCTACATGTATATGGAAGCTACTGAAATTGGAGAAATAAATACTGATATCTTGAAACGTATCCATAGTACAGAGGAGGAGGTGCTGGACATCTTACAATGCAGAAAGGTGGATAAACCCCCAGGACCTGATCAGGTGTATCCCAGACCTCTATGGGAAGCTAAGGGAGTGATTGCTGGGCCCCTTGCTGAGATATTTGCATCATCAATAGCCACAGGTGAGGTGCCGGAAGACTAATGTGTTGCAACTGTTTAAGAAAGGTGGTAAGGAAAAGCTAGCGAACTATAGACTGGTGAACCTGACATCGGTGATGGGTACGTTGTTGGAGGGAATTCTGAGGCACAGGATTTACATGTATTTGGAAAGGCAAGGCCTGATTAGCGATAGTCAACATGGCTTTGTGTGTGGGAAATCATGTCTCACTAACGTGATTGGGTTTTTTGAAGAAGTGACCAAGAAAATTGATGAAGGCAGAGCAGTAGATATTGTCTATAAGGACTTCAGCAAGGCGTTCCACAAGGTTCCTCGTGATAGACTGGTTAACAAAGTTAGGTCACATGGAACTCAGGAGGAGCTAACCAATTGGATACAAAATTAGCTTGAATGTAGGAGACAGAGGGTTGCTTTTTGGACTGGAGGCCTGTGACCAGTGGTGTACTGCAAGGATCAGTGCTCGGTCCACTGCTTTTTGTCATTTATATAAATGAATATAAGAGGTATAGATGACACCAAAATTGGCGTGTAGTGGAGAGTGAAGAAGGTTTCTCAGGATATTACACCACCTAGATCAGATGGGCCAATTGGCCGAGGAGTGGCAGATGGAGTTTAATTTAGATAAATGTGAAGTGCTGCATTTTGGAAAGGCAAATCACTTCATGCAAGGGCCATGTGGAGTGTTGTTAAACAAAGAGACCTTGGGGTGCAGGTGCGTAGTTCCTTGAAAGTGGAGTCACAGGTAGATAGGATAGTGAAGAAGGCATTTGGTATGCTTGCCTTTATTTGTCAGTGCCTTGTGTATAGGTTTTGGAATGTCAAGTTGTGGCTGTAGAAAATATTGGTGAGGTCACTTTTAGAACAATGCATTCAATTTTGGTCTCCCTGCTTTAGGAAGGATATTGTGAAACTTGAAAGGGTTCAGAAAAGATTTACAAGGAATTGGAGGGTTTGAGCTACAGGGAGAGGCTGAACAGGCTGGGGCTGTTTTCCCTGGAGCGTCGGAGGCTGAGAGGTGACCTTACAGAGTTGATAAAATCATGAGGGGCACGAATAGAGTGAATAGGGTGAATAGTCAAGGTCTTTTCCTCAGGGTAGGAGAGTTGAAAACTAGAGGGCGTAGGGTTAGGGTGAGAGGGGCAAGATTTAAAAGGGACCTAAGGGACAACTTTTTCATGCAGAGGGTGGTGTGTGTGTGTGTGTGTGTGTGTGTGTATAATGAGCTACCAGAGAAAGTGGTGGGGGTGGGTACAATTATGTCATTTAACAGGCATCTGGATGAGTACATAAATAAGAAAGGTTTAGAGGGATATGAGCCAAATATTGACAAATGGGACAAGATCAGTTTCAGATGTCTGGTCAACATGACAAGTTGGACTGAAGGGCTGTTTCCGTGCTGTAATTCTCTATGACTCTATGACTCTACAAGTCAAGGGAGATAGCTTTCAGTCAGGTGCCTGCCTAGGTCACTGGCAATCTCTGATAGCAGCCCAGGGACTTGGACATGGTCAGTCAGCCCCTTGGAACAATCAGAGTCAGGATCCCCTCCACCTCAGGGGTGAGATGCCAAGGGTCAGGCAACCCATCACCTGTCCTGACTCTTTCCCTGATGTGGGCAGTTTATCTCCTGGAATAAGGGAGAGGCAGACTGATTCCTGGGATGGCATGTACTCTATTAGCATTTAGAAGACTAAGGACTGATCTCACAGAAACTTATAAATTTCTAACAGGACAAGACAGGTTAAGTGCAGGAAGGATGTTACCAATGACTGGTTAGTCCAGAACCAAAGGTCATAGACTAATGACACTGGGTAACATCCTTCCTGCACTGAACCTGTCTCGTCCTGTTAGAAATTTATAGGTTTCTGTGAGATCAGTCCTTAGTCTTCTAAATGCTAATAGAGTACATGCCATCCCAGGAATCAGTCTGCCTCTCCCTTATTCCAGGAGATAAACTGCCCAATGACTGGTGAGTCCAGAACCAAAGGTCATAGACTAATGACACTGGGTAAGACATTTAGTAGTGAATTGCCTGCTTCTCTTTGTCTGTCAGTGGTCTCCACTTTGGACCTGGAGTATGTATCAACATAATGCAAAACCTGATCTGTTCAACCATGAACATTCTCCAGCATTGATTCACAACCTCTGTATTTCGGCACATATCAATTGCTTTCCTGAGTGTAAATTTCCCCACTCTCATTAGGATCCTTTCACTTATACCTTATGCATTAATATAATCCTGTCATTAATTAGATCACCCTTTAATTATGCACATTCACAGGTTTCCGTAAGCTTTGTTAGGTCTTAATCAATGGACCCACTTTGTTCTCTAACATTGACTATGGAGCATTCATATTTAAAATTCACTCAGGGTTGAAAGTAAACTTTAAAGCTTTTAAAATTTCTGCTGTGTGTCTGTCTGACCTTCAGAAAGATTTAGGGTGGAATATGTTTTGAAATAGTCACTTTCCAACAGCAACGGAAGTGGAGTCACTTGTAACTTTTTTGGTTCACTCAAAAAACCTGTTGCGATTGCATAATTCTGCACAGAAAGGAAATCCAGTTCTGCCTCATATCTCCTATCATTTGAACTGGAGCAGGTAGGGGAGAGGCTTTAACCAGAGCTTTAACTGTGGCTTGCTTGTTTGATCTTAGTTTTCTATTTATACCTGTGTACATGTCCAGGTTTCCCTGCCTGCAGCTGCGCTTTCTTACGGCTACGTGGTACTGACCTCAGTGTCACTTCTGAGACCATGTTTTCTGTGTGCAGTGCTGCAGTGTGTTCAACACCAGATCTTTAATGAAGATATCTGCCTACAAATCATGTGCCCCGTGGTGGACACCACATGACTATGGCAGACCAGGAAAGACATTTGTTTCTGATTGTATTTCAATCTAAACATTTATGAATGGCAGAGTGGAGAGAATTGAGGATGCAAAAGAGGCTAGCATTAGAAACATTGATGCATAAAAAATAGGAGCAGGAGTAGGCCATTCGGCCCTTCAAGCCTGCACCACCGTACAATACAATCACGGCTGATCATGCAATCTCAGCATCCCATTCCCGATTTCTCTCCCGACCTCTCGATCCCTTTAGCTGCAAGGACCACGTCCAGCTCCAATTTGATTATATCTAACAAACTGACCCCAACAGCTTCCTGTGGGAGAGAATTCCACAGGTTCACAACTCTCTGAGTGAAGACATTATTCCGCATCTCAGTCCCAAATGGCTTACCCCTTATTCTGAGACTGTGACCCCGAGTTCTGGACTTCCTTAACATTGGGGTAAAAACAATGACTGCAGATGCTGGAAACCAGATTCTGGATTAGTGGTGCTGGAAGAACACAGCAGTTCAGGCAGCATCCAAGTAGCAGCGAAATCGACGTTTCGGGCAAAAGCCCTTCATCAGGAATCAAGGGGACCATTCTTCCTGCACTGAGCCTTTCCGATCCCAGCAGGATTTTATATGTTTCTATGATTAGGGAAAGTACAGAGATCTCGGAGGGTTGTAGGAATTGAAGAGGATACAGGAATAGGGAGACCATGAAAGGATTTGAAAGCTAGGAGGAAAATTTTTAAATTAAATTGTTCTCAGGCCAGTGTCAGTGCACTCAGTGAGCATGATGGGTGAACAGGATTTAGGGTGAATTAGAATACAGGCAACAGAGTTTTGGATACATTTAGAGGCTGCACAGTGGGAGGCTAGTCGGGAGAGGGTTAAAGTAGTGAATTTGATGCTTATAAATTGCATCTTGTAGACTCATGGATCAGGGCCCTGGCTAACTAATTGTCAAAGGGATTCTCTTTAAATTATATACTTAAACTGACATGAAATAAACAGCCCAGAGGAAGAGAGGGAGAGGCAGAAAAGGAGAGAGACTTTGACTACAGTCATTATCTATTCCAGGACTCTGCCACTTCCAATGGAAGTGAGAGAGAGTAGGATTAAATTCGCCATCAAAAAAAAACTATGGATTCTGGCCCAAGTCATCAAAGAAATGTCTATAAAAGCTCTCATTATGTAATTACAAGAGTCAGAGAGCTTTATGGTGATTGGATAAATGAAATGTTGTTTTGATGAGATTCTTATGAAGACCGAATTCTATGACCTCATCCCATTTTCCATTAATCCCAAAGATTGCTGTTTATAGTCCCCAGACCAGGCAGTGCCTTGGACTAGGCCCGATTTCACCAGAGCAGCCGTGTCATTGTGAAAACTGCAGACCTCACTGTCTAGACACAATCTCTCTCATCCAACCCAAAGCATGCAGGCTCCAGGCTGCTTGCTGGGCAAGCCCATTCGAGAGTGATCTCCCACGGTTACGGCATGATATTCCATCAAGAGGCAACACCCTCAAGTTCTTTTTACTTTTATCCAAGTTCCGTGCATGGTAGTGATTTCCAAAACCAGAGGTTAATGTGGGAATGGTGTCCACACACCGCTCAGTCTGCGTAGACCCTCTGCAGAGAGAACATTGGCCAAAACCTTCTTGAAAAGAGAGAAAACTTGCAGCTTTCTGTGTTCTACCTAGATGCAAAAGGAAACTGAGACTGGGAAATGCTCGTGTGCAGCAGGAAGCCAATATATAACACTTCGGTGATGTGGGTTGTTTCTGATTTAGATCCAATGTAATGAAATTCAGTTTAATACCTGTACTGCTGTAACAGTGGTCCCTGAACTGAGATCATGGCTTGTCTTCTGCGGCAGAGAATTCCACAGAGCCCTCACTCCCTGGGTGAAGAAATTCCTCCTCATCTCAGTCCTAAATGGCCCAGCCTATATCCTTAGACTAGCGTCCCCTTCCAAGAGAAACATCCTTCCTGTGTTTACCCTGACTGGGCCTGTTTTAGATTTCTATAAGAACCCCCCTCATTCTTCTAAACCCCAGAATATATACCGAACCAAGCCAGTCGTCTTCATGTGTCAATCCTACCAACCCATCGTGGTGGGGAGGTGATGGCTCACTGATATCATCAATGGAAAGTTGATCCAGTGACCCAGATGATGTTCTGGGGGGCCTGGGTTCAAATCCTACCACAGCAGGTGGTAGAACTTTAATCCAATAAACATCTGGGATTAAGGGTCTGTTGATGACTATGAACCCATTATTGATTGCTGGGAAAACCCATTTGGTTCTCTCATGCTCTAAAGGGAAAGGAAATGCTGTCCTTACCTGGTCTTGCCTTTATGTGACTTGAAATCCACAGTAATTTGGTTGACTCTCAACTGCCCTTGGGCAATTAGGGATGGACAATAAATCCTGTGAATGAATTTAAAGAAAAATCCCAGGAAACAAAACCTTTTTGTACTTCCCTCCACATCCAAAACATCCTTTCTCAGGTAAGGAGGCAAAAACTGCTCACAATCACAAGGTCACAATTGATAGGATGACTGAATGGCATTGGATACTTTGATTGGTGGCTGTAACATAACTGATCGTCCACAAGAGGATAGTAGTGGTGTCCCAGATCAGCGGTGGCTGTGGGTTTCAAAACAGGCAGCAGTCTGCTCACCGAGGGCTAGGGATTTGCATCAGATTTTAATAGAGAAGTGAGTCATGGGTCAAATTTGTATGACACAGAGCTTTGGCTGTGCCACACGTCATCAGCGATTCCCACTGACAGATTGGAAAATCCAACAAAATGATGCCAGGGATGCGGTGAAATCCCACACTGACAGCTCCAGGCCACCTGGACTTGGTTGAGATTCTCCTATCGCGGTGCCAACCAATCAGAGCAGAGTTTGTCCACACTAAATTATGAAGCATTGGTAAGACATCAGTTGACATCAAGACAAATCATTGACTGTACCTGGACGACCTTCAACTTGGCAGAAGTCACTCTGGTCTGCCCGGAATCTGTTGGTCTTCCAGGGCAAGGTGTTGATCTCAACTGAAGACTGGCACGTTCCAAGGTCCAGGATTCAGTGCTGAGGATGCATTAAAGCTCAGGGCAGCTGCTGCTCAAGTTCAGTGGGGAAAGACCACCGTCTGAGGTCTTTCTGCTAAAGTTAAATAGGAATCCATTCAGTTATCAAACCCTCCTGGTGCCTCAAATGTATAATCTTGTATAAGTAAAAAATGCCTTTGGTTTGTTTGATAGATACAGTCAAACTCCCACATTTGTTTGTTTCTTCATATGCTACTGTACAAAATTGTGACTATATTTTATACATATATATATATTTATATACACACACATAAAGATACTTTTATGAATAAAGTATATTTTTGAAATTTAAAAAAAGACCTTTGACATCGAGGTCTCTCCCTGTGTAACAATGTACAAAGGCTGCAGGTTTGGCTGATCTGTGCAGTCATTAAACAGGTCTACAATCAGGGACTTGGTGAAGTCAATACAGTGAACGGTAAACTCTGGCATGGATTGGAAAAGCAGACTCAATGTCGCATTGAGTTTCTCATCCACTCTGTAACGCAAGGTGCATGGTATGGAACAGGTGGCCAAGTAGACCCTCTGTCCAACAAGGAAGAGGATGAGATCTCTCCACTTGTTTGAAGACAACAAGCTAAACAGCCCATCAAGTCTGTCCCAGTCAAAAACAACAATTTAATTATTCTAATCCCATTTGGCTCACAGCTTTGTATGCCTTGGCATCATGAGAGCACAAATGCTATGAATCATGAGTTATGAGTCATTTGAGAAGGGTGTTCTGCCTCTGCCAGCCTTACAAGTAAGGGAGTTCAACCCTGCCAAGTGTGAGGTATGGAGTTCAACCCTGCCAAGTGTGAGGTTGTCCATTTTGGAAGAACAAATAAGAATGCGGAATACAGGGTTAATGGTAGGGTTCTTGGTCAGGTGGAGGAACAGAGGGATCTTGGGGTCTATGTACATAGATCTTTGAAGGTTGCCACTCAGGTGGATAGAGTTTGTAAGAAGGCCTATGGAGTATTATCGTTCATTAGCAGAGGGATTGAATTCAAGAGTCGTGAGGTGATGTTGCAGCTGTACAGGACTTTGGTTAGGCCACATTTGGAGTACTGTGTGCAGTTAGAACATAGAACATAGAACAATACAGCACAGAACAGGCCCTTCGGCCCACGATGTTGTGCCGAACTTCTATCCTAGATTAAGCACCCATCCATGTACCTATCCAAATGCCGCTTAAAGGTCGCCAATGAATCTGACTCTACCACTCCCACGGGCAGCGCATTCCATGCCCCCACCACTCTCTGGGTGAAGAACCCACCCCTGACATCTCCCCTATACCTTCCACCCTTCACCTTAAATTTATGTCCCCTTGTAACACTCTGTTGTACCCGGGGAAAAAGTTTCTGACTGTCTACTCTATCTATTCCTCTGATCATCTTATAAACCTCTATCAAGTCACCCCTCATCCTTCGCCGTTCCAACGAGAAAAGGCCGAGAACTCTCAACCTATCCTCGTATGACCTACTCTCCATTCCAGGCAACATCCTGGTAAATCTTCTCTGCACCCTCTCCAAAGCTTCCACATCTTTCCTAAAGTGAGGCGACCAGAACTGCACACAGTACTCCAAATGTGGCCTAACCAAAGTCCTGTACAGCTGCAACATCACCTCACGACTCTTGAATTCAATCCCTCTGCTAATGAACGATAATACTCCATAGGCCTTCTTACAAACTCTATCCACCTGAGTGGCAACCTTCAAAGATCTATGTACATAGACCCCAAGATCCCTCTGTTCCTCCACCTGACCAAGAACCCTACCATTAACCCTGTATTCCGCATTCTTATTTGTTCTTCCAAAATGGACAACTTCACACTTGGCAGGGTTGAACTCCATCTGCCACTCCTCAGCCCAGCTCTGCATCATATCTAAGTCCCTCTGCAGCCGACAACAGCCCTCCTCACTGTCCACAACTCCACCTATCTTTGTATCATCTGCAAATTTACTGACCCACCCTTCGACTCCCTCATCTAAGTCATTAATAAAAATTACAAACAGCAGAGGACCCAGAACTGATCCCTGCGGAACTCCACTTGTAACTGGACTCCATGCTGAATATTTACCATCTACCACCACTCTCTGACTTCGACCGGTTAGCCAGTTTTCTATCCAATTGGCCAAATTTCCCTCTATCCCATGCCTCCTGACTTTCCGCATAAGCCTACCATGGGGAACCTTATCAAATGCCTTACTAAAATCCATGTACACTACATCCACTGCTCTACCCTCATCCACATGCTTGGTCACCTCCTCGAAGAATTCAATAAGACTTGTAAGGCAAGACCTACCCTTCACAAATCCGTGCTGGCTGTCCCTAATCAAGCAGTGCCGTTCCAGATACTCGTAAATCCTATCCCTCAGTACCCTTTCCATTACTTTGCCTACCACAGAAGTAAGACTAACTGGCCTGTAATTCCCGGGGTTATCCCTATTCCCTTTTCTGGTCGCCTCACTTTAGGAAAGATGTGGAAGCTTTGGAGAGGATGCAGAGAAGATTTACCAGGATGTTGCCTGGAATGGAGAGTAGGTCGTACGAGGATAGGTTGAGAGTTCTCGGCCTTTTCTCGTTGGAACGGCGAAGGATGAGGGGTGACTTGATAGAGGTTTATAAGATGATCAGAGGAATAGATAGAGTAGACAGTCAGAAACTTATTCCCCGGGTACAACAGAGTGTTACAAGGGGACATAAATTTAAGGTGAAGGGTGGAAGGTATAGGGGAGATGTCAGGGGTGGGTTCTTTACCCAGAGAGTGGTGGGGGCATGGAATGCGCTGCCCGAGGGAGTGGTAGAGTCAGATTCATTGGCGACCTTTAAGCGGCATTTGGATAGGTACATGGATGGGTGCTTAATCTAGGATAGAAGTTCGGCACAACATCGTGGGCCGAAGGGCCTGTTCTGTGCTGTATTGTTCTATGTTCTATGTTCTAAGTACTCAGTTCCAGATTTCACCATCCTCTAGCTGAAAACACCTTTGCCTCACTTCTCCTGTAAACCTCTGCCCCTTACCTTAATTTGTTTTGGAGATAACTCCTGGCATTTTTCAATGCTTTGTGGAGGGTGTGAACAAATTGAATAAACTGTGACATTTTTAATCCATTTACTACTTGTGCTTTCATTTCAGAATTAATTTTGACATGGAATGCATCTGTAGTGTTTATTTGCACACAGAGGCCTTTAGAGATTGGTTGCAGGAGCTGGGGTGCATCATTCCTGATGAAGAGTTTATGCTCAAAACGTCAACTTTTCTATTCCTTGGAAGCTGCTTGACCTGCTGTGCTTTTCCAGCACCACACTCTCGACTCTGATCTCCAGCATCTGCAGTCCTCACTTTCTCCTCCCTGCATCATTGCCCCTGTCAATGTTACTTTGATTTGCTAAGTGCCTGTTCAATAAGTGCTGCTTCTGTTACTGTATTCACTCTGGGACCTGTTCTAGTGTGTTAGATTAAGAGTTGAACATGCGTGCAGGCAAGACAGTTTAGATAGGGGTCTCCCAGCTCCCTCTTCTTATGGTGCCATGGTGGCTCAGTGGTTAGCACTGCTGCCTCATAGCACGAGGGACCTGGGTTTGATTCCTGCCTCAGGAGACTGTATGTGTGGAATTTGCACATTCTCCCTGTGTCTGTGTGGATTTCCTCCCACAATCCAAAGATGAATTGGCCATGCTAAATGGACCATACTGTTAGGTGCATTAGTCAGGGGTAAATATATGGCAGGGGAATAGGTCTGGGTGGGTTATTCTTCAGAGGGTCGGTGTGGACATGTTGGGCTGAAGGGCCTGTTTCCATAATGTGAGGAACCTAGTCTAATCTTAACAAGAATTTGTGGGTGGAATATTTGCAATTTGACTCAACAGGATTGTATTGTATTTATATCATTGACCTGTAATATCCAAATTTTAATAATTATATGCTGAATTTCATTGTGTTGTCTTGTTTTCATTGGCATCTGGGGCATTGTTAATCTTCAAATGTTAAAAAAAAAGAGGCATTGGAAACCAGTTTGGGAAATCCAGCTGTAGGGTATATCTCAGCTGATCTTACAGCACGACTCCAGCAGTATGTGAGCTTTCATTATGTTGTCCTGTTTGCATATAAAACAGAAAAGAGCATCTCAAACAAGAAGCAACTGATGCAATCAGACGCCACCTCATTATTTGCTGGGTGTACACAGATATACCTCAATCTAAGCCACAACTGCACATTAAGGAGATTGCAGATTGGGACCAGCTGGGGTTTAGCAGTCTAAATATTTTTCATGCAGTGACTGGAATGGAATGTGCACTATGCTGCCATAAAGACACTTTTATTTCCTAACCTAACACCGGATGGGACTCTCACATTGAGTCACTGCGACTCCACTTGTGATACTTTAACAGCATTCCAGTTTATTTTTGAAGATTTCTGTAAAACTGTGAATCACAGCAGAGCCAATGTTGCTATTTAATGGGTCAGCACTCATTAAATGATAGAGACAGAAAGGCATGTATTACCAAGAGCAAGATAAAAGGTACCATAGTCTAACTGAATCATGGGGCTGCTCTCTCATCATCGGTGGTGGCTTAACCTGAGGGTCATTACACTCAACTAGAGGCTGAGAAGGAGGGCCCTTCATAGTAACCACAGCTGACACAGGAAATGAGCCCACTCACTTGGTCCCACTCTGTACTGGAAACCAGATGTCCAGCCAACTGAGCTAACCCACTCCTATGGCAGTGGCTGGTGAATATAGAGGCATGCTAGCCCCTGTGGTAAATAGTCACTGCCCATATCTCTGACTTACATCCACTGGGTTAGAGTCATAGAGTCATAGAGACATACAGCATGGAAACAGACCCTTCGGTCCAATTCGTCCATGCTGACCAGATATCCTAACCTAATCTAGTCCCATTTGCTACCACTTGACCCAAATCCCTCTCAACCCTTCCTATTCATATACCCATCCAGATGCCTTTTAAATGTTGTAATTGTACCAGCCTCCACTACTTTCTCTGGCAGCTCATTCCATACAAGTACCATCCTCTGTGTGAAACAGTTGCCCCTTAGATCTCTTTTATATCTTTCTCCTCTCACCATAAACTTATGCCCTCTAGTTCTGGACTCCCCCGCCCCATGGAAAAGACCTTGTCTATTTATCCTATCCATTTCCCTCATGATTTTATAAACCTCTATAAGGTCACCCCTCAGCCTCCGATGCTCCAGGGAAAACAGCCCCAGCCTGTTCAGCCTCTCCCTATAGCTCAAATCCTCCAACCCTGGCAACATCCTTGTAAATCTTTTCTGAACCCTTGTCTGGCCCACCTATGTCAGTTGAGTGGGAAAAACTCAGGGACAGCAACTGTCTGCTCCTGATTCCCTGCGCTTTCTGCTGATGCCTTCAGCTTACTCCACACTTATTTCCTAGTTTTGTTTTGTTTCAGGGTCTCTTCTTCTGACCTCTTGTCGGGTCACCTGACACCATGGACACTGATCGTCGGCAGAAGTGATCATCAGAAACAAACCCTGATCTCAGGCCATTTGGGGCAGTGTGATGGAGAGTTTTTACAGAGCATGGAAGAGATACAGGAGTGAGATAGAGATATGGGAGCGGCTAAGGGAGGACATTCCTAGCTTGATGCCAGGCCAGGAATTGAGAAGCAGATGAATACTCCCTCAGTTCATGGTTTGTTTGAACTGTCTTGGTGGTCTGTGGGCACAGGGAATGTATTTATTTCAAAAAAAGCAGAAAGTGCAAGAGAAACTCAGCAGGTCTGGCAGCAACTGTGGGGAGAGAAACAGAGGTAACGTTTCTTCTTCAGATTGATATTTATCTGTAGTACACTTTAATCATTTAACATGCTGAAAGCCTCTTGATTACACCTTTCTGAAGCATCAGTTGATGTGTTTTTCCATCTTGGAGACACTATTAAATGCAAATTGTTTTTGCACAGGTTTCCAGCTAACCTTCTTCAACCAATACTCTTTTTTTCATAAAAAGTCAGCAGCTTTTCTAAAGGGGCAGATTTTGAGCAGCTGAGAGTCCTAATTGAGGTTCAGTTCAGATTTCAGTGCTGGACATGCCTTAGATTCGATATTTACTGTGTAACAGTTAATAACTGTCCCTGAACCAAAATCCTGGAACTCCCTCTCTAACGACACTGTGGGCAGATGTACCCCAAATGGTTGAAAAGGCAATCTTCTTAAGGGCAGCAAGTGATGGGCAATAAATGCTGGCCCAGCCAATGAGGCTGACATCCCCTGAACTAATTTCATTTTTAACATCCTGATGTAGTGTTGGAGGAGTGTGGTCAGGCAGTTTCAGACCAAAGGGTTAGCCAAGGACATCCGCATGGGCCCCAGCTATGCCTGCCTCTTTGTCGGATATGTGGAACAGTCCATCTTCTGCAGTTACATTGGCACCATTCCCCACCTTTTCCTCCATTATCGATGACTATAATCACACTACCTCATGCACCCATGAAGAGGTTGAACAGTTCATCAACTTCACGAATACTTTTCACCCTAGCCTCAAGGTCACTTGGACCATCTCAGGTTCTTCCCTCCCCCTCCAAGACCTCTCTGTTTCCATTTCCGGCGACTGACTCAACACGGACATCTACTTAAACCCATCAACTCCCACAGCTACCTGGACTATACCTCGTCCCCTTCCTGTAAAAAAGCTATCCCTTACACCCAATTTCCCCGCCTCTGCCGCATCTGCTGCCAGGAGGAACAATTCTACTTCAGAACATGCCAGATGGCATCCTACTTCAACGGCCGCAATTTCCCCTCCCACATGGTTGATGATGTCCTCCACCACATCTCCTCCACTTCCCACCCCTCTGCCCTTGAATTGCATCCCTCCAAATGCAACAATGATAGAATCCCACCTCCCCTCCCACTCCCCTCCCTGGACGTCACCTTCCACCCATTAATCTCTGCATACAGCGCTTCATCCTCCGCCATTTCTGCCACCTACAGTCAGACCCCACCCTCCCCATCCCTACCTGTATGCCGCAGAGACAATTCCCTTTGTGACTCCCTCTTAAGGTCCACTCTCACCCTCCACTCCGGGCACCTTGCCTTGCCACCACTAGAGGTGTAAAACCTGCATCCACACCTCCCCCTCACCTCCATCCAAGGCCCCAAAGGATCCTTTCACATCCGGCAGAGATTTCCCCTGCACATCTAAACACCACATCTACTGTCTTCTGGTCTAGTGGTGCTGGAAGAGCACAGCAATTCAGGCAGCAGGCAACGAGCAGCGAAATTGATGCTTCGGGCAAAAGCCCTTCATCAGGAATAAAGGCAGAGAGCCTGAAGCGTGGAGAGATAAGCTAGAGGAGGGTGGGGGTGGGGAGAAAGTAGCATAGAGTAGTTTCAACCATGTCATGAAACAAACTACTCTATGCTACTTTCTCCCCACCCCCACCCTCCTCTAGCTTATCTCTCCACGCTTCAGGCTCTCTGCCTTTATTCCTGATGAAGGGCTTTTGCCCAAAACGTCAATTTCGCTGCTCCTTGGATGCTGCCTGAACTGCTGTGCTCTTCCAGCACCACTAATCCAGAATCTGGTTTCCAGCATCTGCAGTCATTGTTTTTACCTCATCTACTGTGTCTGTTGCTCTCGATGTGGTCTCCTCTACATTGGGGAGACAGGACACCAACTCACTGAACATTTTAGAGAATATCTCCAGGACACACGCATTAAACAATCTAACTCCCTGTGGCCAAACACTTCAACTTCCACTCCACCAAGGACATGCAGGTCCTGGGCCTCCTCCACTGCCAATTCCTAGCCACCTGATGCCTGGAGGAAGGACACCTCATCTTCTGCCTTCGGACCTTCCAACCCAATGGCATCAATGCCGATTTGGCCAGTTTCCTCATCTCCCCTCCTCCCACCTGATCCCAGATCCAACCCTTGAACTTGGCACTGCCCTCTTGAACTGTCCTACCTTTCGATCTTCCTTCCCACCTATCTGCTACATCTTCCCTCCGACCCATCGCAATCACCCCCCACCTGCATCTACCTATCACCTTCCCGGTTACCTTCCCCCACTCCCACCCTCTCATTTATCCCTCAGCCTCCTTTTCCCAACTCCCCACACGTTCCTAATGAAGGGCTTATGCCTGAAACGTCGACTTTACCGTTCCTGAGATGCTGCCTGATCTACTGTGTTTTACCAGTGTCACACTTTTTGACTCTACCTGGAAGATGGACTGGTTCCATTACTCCTCCTTTGCAAGATAGTTCTTCACCAGACTTAACAAAGGACACCTCCATTTCCTGATTTACACATCTCTCTTCACGGTTATCTGCTCGTTTATTCTGTGGCTGTTTATGTGAACCTGCTGTGTGCACACTTGCTCCCATATGCTATTTAAAGTTAAAAATGGCTCAGTTGGTAGCATTCTCACCTCTGATACAGAAGGTTATTGGAATGATTTTGCTTTAAGAGTTTTGAATATGCCAATGAGCCAAGGACCAGGATGAAACCACATGACCATGCAGCAGGCAGAAGCAAGTTGGAGTCAGGATGCTTCACTTAGTTAATGGCAAGCTGTAGTTTGAGCTATTAAATAAACCTGTGTTTGGTTGTCAGGTAAGCCTCATACTAACCAGTTTGTTACTGTGGGTTTTTTCTTTATTTTTGGTTTTATTTGCTTGCGGGGAACTGGCTCTTGAGCTAGCTAGACAGAGCCAGTGGATTGGGGATTTTGTTTTTATATAGTCATAGAGTCATAGAGATGTGCAGCATGGAAACAGACCATTCGGTCCAACTCGTCCATGCTGACCAGATATCCCAACTCAATCTAGTCCCACCTGCCAGCACCCAGCCCATATCCCTCCAAACTCTTTCTACTCATATACCCATCCAAATGCCTTTTAAATGCTGTAATTGTACCAGCCTCCACCACATCCTCTGGCAGCTCATTCCAAACATGCACCACCCTCTGTATGAAAACGTTGCCTCTTAGGTCCCTTTTACATCTTTCCCCTTTCACCCTAAACCTATGCCCTCTAGTTTTGGACTCCCCCACCACAGGGAAAGACCTTGTCTATTTATCCTATCCATGCCCTTCATGATTTTATAAACCTCTATAAGGTCACCCATCAGACTCCAATGCTCCAGGGAAAACAACCCCAGCCTGTTCAGCCTCTCCCTATAACTCAAACCCTCCAACCCTGGCAACATCCTTGCAAATCTTTTCTGATTCCTTTCAAGTTTCACAACATCCTTCCAATAGGAAGGAGACCAGAATTGCACGCAATATTCCAACAGTGGCCTCACCAATGTCCTGTACAGCCGCAACGTGACCTCCCAACTCCTGTACTCAATACTATGACCAATAAAGGAAAGCATGCCAAACACCTTCTTCACTATCCTGTCTACCTGCGACTCTACTTTCAAGGAGCTATGAACCTGCACTCCAAGGTCTCTTTGTTCAGCAACACTCCCTAGGACCTCTTGTGCTCACCTCCAAATCATTTATATAAATGATGAAAAGTAGTGGACCCAGCACCGATCCTTGTGGCAACTCCACTGTTCACAGGCCTCCAGTCTGAAAAACAACCCTCCACCACCATTCTCTGTCTTCTACTTTTGAGCCAGTTCTGTATCCAAATGGTGAGTTCCCACTATAGTCCGTGAGATCTAACCTTGCTAACCAGCCTGCCATGAGAACCTTGTAGAATGCCTTACTGAAGTCCATATAGATCATGTCCACTGCTCTGCCCTCATCAAACCTCTTTTTTACTTCTTCAAAAAAACTCAGTCAAGTTTGTGAGACATGATTTCCCAAGCACAAAGCCACGTTGCCTATCCCTAATCAGTTCTTGTCTTTCCAAATATATGTACATCCTGTTCCTCAAGATTCCCTCCAACAACTTGCCCACTATTGATGTCAGGCTTACTGGTCTATTGTTCTCTTACTTGTCCTTACCACCTTTCTAAAATAGTGGCGCCACATTAGCCAACCTCCAGTCTTCATTTGTTTGTGGGAATAAAAGCAAGAAAAAACAAACATGCTACATACTAAGTGTTACTAACCAATAACACAAGAATTACAACTTGGTGATTAGGATCAGTGATTTCTCTTAAGAAACAAAGTGACAGCAAAATGCCCCAGACTTGAGGCAGTGCCAAAATTACATTTAAATTGGGACCCCAGAAAAATAAATCCTGACAGGAACTGGGAATATTTGACCTGTGAGTCTGTTTCAGGCAGAGATTCAGTTCCAAATTGTGCTATAGCAGGGCCATCAAGACAATATTGGATGTGTTTCCCAAGGGAAAAAAGATGTGGAAGGCAAAAGAACAAATGCTTGAGCGTCAGCTGAAAATAACACAGGATATCATTTTAAAACAGCAAGAGAAAAGTCATTGCCACATTGCTGAATCCCAAATCAATCTCCCACACATTGATGGTATTTACAAAAGACAGGGAACATCAGAAAGATGGCTGACCAGTGCAGAAATCTGAATTGAACTTCCACTACAACCCTCAACTGCTCAAAACCTTGTCTCTTTAGAAAAGCTGTAGGCTTTTTATGATAAAAGTGTTGGATGGAGAAGGCTCGCGTAAAAGGAACTTGGATGTAACAGTGTCACCAGGATAGAAAAACATATCAGCTGATGCTTCAGAGTGGTGTAACCATGAGGCTTTCAGTAAATTAAATGCTTGAAGTGGACTAAAGGTAAATATCGCTCCTGAAGAAGAGTAATCTGGGTTTGAAATGCTAACTGAGTTTCTGTCTCCACAGTTGCTGCCCTGGCCAGTGGTTAGCACAGCTGCCTGCTAGTGCCAGACACGTGGGTTCGATTCCAGCCTTGGGCAACTGTCTGTGTGGAGTTTGCACATTCTCCCCATGTCTGCGCGGGTTTCCTCCGGGTGCTCCAGTTTCCTCCCACAATCCAAGGACGTGCAGGTAACGTGGATTGTCCGTGCTAGATTACCCATAGTGCCCAGAATGTGTAGGTTAGGTGGGTTAGCCATGGGAAATGCAGGGTTACCGGGATGGGGTGGGTCTGGATGGAGGATCAGCGTGGACTCGATGGGCTGAGTGGCCTGCTTCCACACTACAGGGATTCTATGACATTCCCTAGCATGAATTGGATGGCCACAATGCCTTACCTGAATTTTCACTGTTTAAACAAACAATGAAGCTATGCATTTTAGATTTAGCTGTTGCTGAACTGAATAAGCAAGCAGTGAAAATAACGAAAGCCAATGGAAATAAGGGATTACATTACTGTGTGAAGACGTGGAAGATCAGCTTTATGTTTAGAATTCACCACCCAGAGCTGATGTCATATAAGCACAGCCACAAAAAGCAATTGAACAATTTGTCAAGGGGTTCTGTGATAAAGGTGAAGATGGTGATTTTTCAAAGGCTGAGTTGTCTGAGCAGGTGATGGTGCTGATTACAGTTTCAACACCTGTTGAAACGTTCCAAAAATACCTCTTGGATGAAGGTCACAGCATTTAAACGCTGCTTAAAGATGGCAAATAATTAAACTATTGTAGCCAGACAATATCCGCATTCATTTGGTGCACTTACCAACATTAGTACAACAGCCATGATAAGGGAAGTAAGAAAGCTGTGTGGGAAGTGCACTCTGTCACATCCATGTGATGTTGTCCCATATTCTAAAGATCTTTGCAAGTCATGTGGTTGAGAAGTACCCTGGGCTTGTCTATCGATGAAAACTAGTTCCAGAGACATAGCCAGAGGCTATAATCAGGCACAGCCAAACAGAAAGAATATTAAGTATGTTGGCAGCAACAGCAGGGAGTACACCAGAGATCTGCACTTCCATCAGGTTAGCAGCAGCAAGACAGACCAGTTTGAAGATTCAGAGTGGAGACCCTTTAACCAGAAGGTAAATGACCTTTGTGCATGGTCAATGTGACACAGTGTGGGGACAAAATCAGATTTTGCCACAATTAACATCATACGTGCAAAGAGAATTGACAAACACACACTCAAGTCCAAAGTCAACACTGCTGTTCTTAGCTTTGAGAGAATTCACATATAAGAACTCCACGTACTATGTGTATACAATGTTTTGACTCTGCTGGCAGTCAGTCTGTTGTGGGTTTAAAAGTTGAATACACAGAAATTATTTGATGTGTTGTAATGCCGACTAAATAACTTATAATGTGTGTAACTGTTGGCAGCAGTCCTTAGAGTTAGCCAATTATTGACAAGTTATTGATTTTTACACAATGATTGTTAACATCGAATGATGAACAGTGATGGGTAACATTGTGCTGATGGGACTGTTGGTTCATTAGTCAGCAGGTAAGTTCCTCTCCACATGCAGAGGTAGAACAACAATCTTAAATCATATCAAAGTGCAAGAGACAATTCCAAATGTCTTTGTTTGTTACAGTATCAGCGTGTTCAAAACATAACTTGCGAGTTAGCAGACCAATCCCTCCTGCAGAAAGGAAGCACTGCAGATGCTGGAGATCAGAGTCGAAGAGTGTGGTGCTGGAAAAGTACGGCTGGTCAGGCAGCATCTGAGGAGCAGGAGAGTTGATGTTTCGAGCATAAACCCTTTAGCAGGGTCCTGATGAAGAGCTTATTCTAGAAACGTCGATTCTCCTGCTCCTCGGATGCTGCCTGACCGGTGTGCTTTTCCAGCACCATACTTTTCAATCCCTACTGAAACACAGAAATGTGGAAAATAGGAGGAGTAGGCCATTCAGCCCTTCAAGCCTGCTTCACCATTCAGTATGATCATGGCTGACTGACTCAGTCGCCTGGTTCTTGCTTTTCCCCATGTTCTTTGCTCCCTTTAGCCCCTAATGGTCTCTCCAACTCCTTCTTGAAATTGTACCATGTTTTGGCCTCAACCAGTTTCTGTGGGAGTGAATTCCACAGGCTCATCACTCTCTGGGTGATGACATTGCTTCTCATCTCAGTCCAAAATGATCTACCTCGTACCCTTAGACTTTGACACCAGGTTCTGAATTCGTTGTGAATATCCTTCCTGCATCTACTCTATCTAGGCCAGTTAGAATTTTATAGATTTCTATAAGATCCCTCCTCATTCTTCTGAACTCCAGTAAATATAGTCCTAACTGTCTCAATCTCTCCTTAAACATTAGTCCTGTAAGACCAGTAATCAGTCTGGTAGACCTTCACTGCACTCCATCTATAGCAAGAAAACCTCCTTAGGTAAAGAGACCAAAACTGCACACAGTATTCCAAGTGTGATCTCATCAAGGCCCTGTATAATTGCAGCAAGCCTGATCCTGTCAGAAAGTGTGACACTGGAAAAACACTGCAGGTCAAGCAGCATCTGAGGAGCAGGAGAGTTGACGTTATGGGGATGAGCCCTCCACCAGGACACATTTCTGATGCCTAAAATGTCAACTCTCCTGCTCGTTGGAAGCTGCCTGACTGGCTGTGCTTTTCCAGCACCACACTTTTCGACTCTGATCTCCAGCATTTGCGGTCCTCACTTACTCCTAATCCCTGCTCCTGTAATCTTCCATGAAGGCCAATATACAAATTACCTTCTTTACAACCTGCTGCACCTGCATGCTTGCCTTCAGTGACTGGTGTATGAGGATATTTATTCATATTATACTGTATGTGCCATGCATTTTTCCACTCCCTCAGCTTGTCCAAGTCACACTGAAGCATCTCTACATCCTCCTCACAGTTCACCATCCCATCCTGCTTTGTGTTGTCCAATACTGAGAGGCCAGTTTATCTCACTTGAGAAGGGTGAGTGAGTGTGGAATTGGTAACAAGTAAGGAAAGGTCAGCTGTCATAAGAAGGGTCACTGGACTCGAAACATTATCTCTCCACAGATGCTGCCAGATCTGCTGAGTTCCTCCAACAATTCCTTTTTGTTTGAGGGTAAAGGGATATTGTCAGAAAGTCTGTACAATTTGCTAGTTGAAATTAGGGCACAGTAGACATCCTAACAGAATGTGAAATACTTAAACTGCATTCTGAGATGGATTTTAGATTCTTGAGTGTGCAATGCAGAACAGCAAATATTAAGATTTCCTTAGAAGTTGAGAAAAGGTCCACAGAGACATGACATATGAGGATTAACAGCTGAAGAACAGAAAGATTGGCAAAAGTCATGCACACATTAGATCATTACAGAATCAGATTAAACTTTTGTTGTCATCAACTGAATTCACATCATTTAGACAGAGTTTTACAATATCCACAGATTACTTCATGAGCTGATCCTGAAAGAAAGGTCACACTGTGTGATTTTTCAGATGGAGACCTAGCAAACAGAATTGTTGGGTTGGTGGTTATACCTAAGGCCATGGGAGCCAGATCAACCAAAGGTTTGGAGTGCTCAAAAAAAAGATGCAGGTAGGAAGTGATCCTAGCAGATCGATGTAAGTTACATGTCCTGATGTAATGTAATTAATAGAATACCCAGGCATGGCAAAACATGTGGAAAGTGTACGGTCTTCTACATGCACCAATGTAATGGCCAGTTTTCAATCAATTTCACAAGGTATGTGGTGGAAAAGACCATTGACAGAGACAGGAGCAAAAAGCTGAAATAGCCAAAATCCAAAAATGACGGCACAAAAAGAATACCTTCCAACCAGAATAAAGACCATCTGATACCCTGCCACATCTCTATACATGACATGATCAACATGCCAGAATCCAACTATAAACTTAGGGCTGAATAATAAACTTCCTGAAGAAGGGCTGATGCCCAAAACGTCGATTCTCCTCCTCCTTGGATGCTGCCTGACCTGCTGTGCTTTTCCAGCAACACATTTTCAGCTCTGATCTCCAGCATCTGCAGTCCTCACTTTCTCCTCCAATAAACTTAGAGAGACAAATATTGCTAAATACCTGCTACAGGTCATCCAAAATGTTTGCAAAAATTAACTTTCCTCAGATACACGGTAACTATTAGCTATTGGCTGATATTGATCCCTACGCAAGCCCCAATATATTTCCCTTGTGAGTTCTAAAAGATGTGTACTCTCTGACATGGAAAGTCATGATAAGATCCAGAAATGTAAAACTCCAGCAATGGTTCACCAATTCCATGTTCAATATCGATTGTACTGGAGTACAAGTAAAAACAATCAGCTTGGCGATCATGGGATATTCTACATGGTAAACATTGCTGAACCTGCAATTGCACCAACAGGCCATGACCTGTCAAGAGCCACAATCCAAGGAATCAGTCAAACATCAGAGGTACAACAGAAACTGTAGTAGTCTATTCATGACATACTTAGAGAGCCAAATATGACAGAAGAATGGAACACTTCAATTTTTTTGAACCTGGGTGAAGTGAAATCTCATCTCTCTGCAGTGGGGAACAGAGAGAGACAGAGGATGTGGTCATGTGAAAATATTAGGTTACCTCAGAGTACAATGGGATCCTGAATAGATGCGCGGCTGAGGAGTGGCAGATGGAGTTTAATTTAAATAAATGTGAGGTGTTGCATTTTGGAAAAGGAAATCAGTGTAGGACTTATACACTTAATGGTAAGGTCCTAGGGAGTACTAGTGAACAAAGAGACCTTGGAGTGCAGGTTCATAGCTCCTTGGAAGTGGAGTCACTAGTGGATAGGATAGTGAAGAAGGTGTTTGAAATGCTTTCATTCATTGGTCAGGGCATTGAGTATAGGAGTTGGGAGGTCATGTTGCAGTTGTACAGAACATTTGGTTAAGCCACTTTTGGTATATTGTGTGCAATTCTGGCCTCCCTCCTATTGGAAGGATGTTGTGAAACTTGAAAGGGTCCAGAAAAGAGAATGGTGCATGTATGGAATGAGCTGCCAGAGGAAGTGGTGAAGGCTGGTACAATTACAGCATTTAAAAGGCGTCTAGATGGACAAATGAATAGGAAGGGTTTAGAGGGATATGGACCAAGTGCTGGCAAATGGGACTAGATTGGATTTGGATGTTTGGTCAGCATGGTGAAGTTGGACCGAAGGGTCTATTTCCGTGCTGTACATCTCTATGACTCTATGATAGAGGAGGTTTATTAGACTGATGCCTGGAATGGGGAGGATGTCTTGGACAAGTTAAAATGATACCCTCCAGAATTTCGAAGAGTAGGGGAGTGACTTGAACAAAGAATATCAAGATGGGTCTTGATAGGGTGAATGTGGAAAGAAATCTTCCTCTGGTTTGAGAATCTAGAGCTAGCAGTCACTGTTTAAAAAGAAATGGTCACCCATGTAAGACAGAGACATGGAGTAATGTTTTTCCTCTTTTTCGCAGCTTCTGCAGTATTTTGCTTTTATTTCTTATTTATTTAGTTTCTTTGGTTTACCACAATTGATTGAGTACCAATATCTACATTTGGACACCTGCTTTGAACTGTCCTTCTCCATTGGCAATCACTGGCCATTAAAAACATTATAATTTTGTGTAGACACTCATAAGTCACAGAGTCACAGAGATGTACAGCACGGAAACAGACTGTTCGGTCCAACTTGTCCATGCCGACCAGATATCCCAACTTAATCCAGTCCCATTTGCCAGCAGTTGGCCCAGATCCCTCTAAAACCCTTCCTATTCATATACCCATCCAGGCAGGCACCTTTTAAATGTTGCAATTCTCACAGCCTCCACCACTTCCTCCGGCAGCTCACTCCAGACACACACCATCCTCTGTGAAAAAAATCTTTGAAAAATTCTGAAAAGTCAGTGACAGCAGAGTCTTTGAATAAGGCAAAGAAAGGTAGATAGATGCTTGGTGAGTAAGAGGGTGAAATGTGCAGGGATTGTGGAGTTGAGATTACAGTCAGACCGCAATATCCAAAGACAGATAGGATGGATTCATGCTCCTTACTTACATGTTTTTGCGCACGTACAAACATTACCAGCAACTAAGAAGAGGGCTGAAATGCATGGAACTAATGCAAATGGTATGAGAACTAAATTTGACTTCATCTGCAGAGGAATGGCTTCAATAATTGCAGTCAAAAAAAATGACATGTTGTTTTAAATAAAAATTGGCTTGACTGAAAGCCAGAATGGGTTAGAACAATTTTAAAAGAGAGTAAAGACATGAAAAAGGGAGGGGTTGTTGCTTGATTTATTGAAGAATGTATTCAAAAAGCTTGCCAGTAATAACATACAGATGTGGATTGAGTGAAGGAATATATAAAGTGAGTTGGGGGGTGGGGGGTGAAATAGTTTGAAAGGAATTGAAAAGGTAAATCTAGAGAGTTTAAAGAGCAACAGAAAAATAATAGGACAGTAAAAATGGGGAGAATTAACTATTCATAGGTTGGGAAAGCACAGCTGGAAAGGGTTTAAATGGAGAGGGATTTAATGTCAAACGGGTGTAAATTAAGATTGAGAACTTACAATGAATTTTTTAAAAAATGTGTAATGTTAACAAAAAAATACTGGAGTATCGACAGCAAGTTCAGAATTCTACCACACAGGAAGAGGTCAAATTCCCAGAAACCCCTTCTCCAAACGATGCCACTGGCAATGGTGGGAGAGAGTTTGGAAAGATTATGTGAATTGAACATTGTCATTTCTAACCTCCTGCACCTCCCCAGATTGGGCAGACCTTTGCAAAATTATTGCTGCTGCTTTGGTTGAATTTCCACACAGCTTGTGAATTGTCAACACCTAAAAATAGAAGCCGTTTTCAAACTTGGCGACTGTTTGTGACATTAAGTGGCCCCCGGTTTGAACCGACCACTAGGGAGGGGCCTGGATGACAAATATACCCACGCAGAGAGAACAAAGGATACCGCATCAGGGAATGTCAGACCGGTACCCTCCCTGGTGGTTTGTTCAAAGAAAGCATATACTTCTCATTTTCCCTCTTTTAAAATGTCTCATCTCAAGGGAAGGTCAAGTAATCCTGAAGAATCCAAAATTTCCTTAAACCAAGAACAATACCCAGTTTGATACATTTAACCTCCCTGATAATTTTTTTTAAATCAGGCAAATCTGGTGTTTTCCTGAGCTACCTTAAAGATGTTTACTGTACAATATCCTGTGTACTGTCTTGCTATTCTTCACTCTCAATTTCTCTAATCTTCACTCTCCCTCTATTATTCCCTCTCCTTCCCTCTGATCTTCATTCTCCCTCTCTGTAATCTTCACTCTCCCTCTTTCTAATCTTCACTCTTCCACTCTCCACTCTCCTCTCTTTAATCTTCTCTCTCCCTCTCCTTACCTCTCACTTTCCCTCTTACTAATCATTACTCTCCTATTTAATCCTCATTCCTCCTCTCTCTAACCCCCTCTCTGTAATATTTCTTCTCCCTCTCTTTATTCTCCACCTCTCCACTGTCCCTCTCTCACAATCCTCACTCTCCCTCTCTCTAACACCCACTCCCTCCCTCTTTAATACAGTCCTACTCCTCTGCATCATTGCCTTGTGATGAGATGGTTCCGTGTGTGTTTATTGAGCAGCATGTTCTCTATGAGGTGAATGTAGAGGCTGCAGGAACTGGCCAGTTACTGGCTGGTGTTGCTCTACCTTGTTCTAATCCACCAAACAGATCCTTTAAAAATGGTGCACAGTGCAGCCGTCTGTACAGCAGACAACACAGGATGATGATGAGATGCAGTAATCACCTAATTACCTGTGAAGTCACTTGAGGAGGTAACCTCACCCTGTGAATCATGCCATGTTATTACTCTGCTCCATAGATGATTATAGACAAGTATTACACCCCTTTGATATGACAGTATCCTGTCCATCCATTACTTGATAATAGTTTCCATTGCATTCTTCTTGGCATCTACCCATCCCCTGAGCTCATTGCCTTTCTTTGGCTCTCGGTTTCGCAATATCTTGATTTTAAAATCCTCATCTTATATTTCTTGATCTTGAACCCTCCCTATTTCTGCCGACCTTCAAGCCTCAGAGTTCTTTGTGTTTCTAAAATACTCTTCAGCGCCTCTAATTTATACCTCCTTACCATTGGTACCTGTGTTTTCAACTAACAGGATCCCAGCTCAGAAATACCCATGCAGACTCTCTCTGCCTATCCACATCCCTCTCCTCTGTAAAGCCAACCTCTGCCCAAGCTTTAGGAGATTGACTTCATATTGACTCCTGTAGCTGTTTGGTTAATGCTCCTGTGGAGCGGGTTAGAATGTTTCAACACTTTTCAAGGTGCTATACAAATACAATTTGGATGTTGGATTGTTCAGTTGGCTAGATGACTAGGGAGTGGTGAGAAGCAATGATACACAGCATAGCAATGGTACAAACAGTTGACTGTTTGGATTCAATCAGTGCACTGGCTGTGATAGCTTGTAGAAGCCCTGCCTCCTCACCTCATCCCATATCTGAGGAATGATGAACCTCAATCTATACAAAAGCAATTGTCTCTCTCTAATGGAGAGAGCTGCCTCTGGTCCAACCACAAGACCCCTGTCTGGCTGCCGTCCTGCTGATGTGCTTCAAACTAAGACTCTTCCTGCCTGCATCGGTCAAAACCGAACATGCCCTGGGTTTGTCTGAAACGGGCTGGAGACGTTCCTCGAAAGTGTTGGCCAATATTTCTCACCCAACTGACATGTTCTGTCAGTCCATGGCTTTTTGTCAATCTTTCTGTGTATATGATGAATCCTGCTACCAATATCTTGTGGCGAGGGAGTTATCATTGTTCAAAAGCTGACCTGGACTAGCCATATCAATACTGTGGCTACAAGAACAGGCCAATTCTGTGGCAAATAACTCTGCTCCTGACTTCCCAAATCCCATCCGCCAAACACAAGGGATAAGTCAGGCGTGTGATGGAATACTGTCCATGTCCCTGGATGATTGCAGCTCTGACCACACCCAAGAAGCCAACATCAATCAGAACAAAGTATTCTGCTTAACTGGTGCCCCAAGTACCACAAAACCATAGAATTCCTACAGTGCAGAAGCAGGCCATTTGGCCCATCGAGTCCATTCTGACCCTCTGAAGATCATCTCACCCAGACCCACCCTATGTCTGCATTTCCAATGGCTAACCAAACTAACCTACACATCCCTGAATTCTATGGGCAATTTAGCATGGCCAATTCACCTTACCTGCACATCTTTGGACTGTGGGAGGAAACCCAGGCAGACATGGGGAGAATGTACAAACTCCACACAGACCTGAAGCTGGAATCAAACCCAGGTCCTTGATATGGTGAGGCAACAGTGCCAACCACTGAGCAGTCATGCTGCCCGCTATGACTTTCAATAATCACTCCCTTCACTAGCAGCAGTAAGTGGTGTGTACCATCTATTGGTTGTAATGTGGCAACTCACTAAGCATCCTTCAAAAGAATTTCCAAACCCACAACCTCTACCATCTGGATGGACAAGAGCATCAGATACATGGGAACATGACCACCTACAAATCCCCCCTCCAATCCACTCGCCATCCTGACTTGGAAATATATCGCCATTCCTTCAATGCCTGACTTGATCATTCTCAGCTCCACTTTCCAGCCTTTTCCCTGAACCGTTGAATTCCTTAACGATTAAAAATCAGTCTCTCACTGGCCAAGTCACATTTTCACCACAATATTAGCAGCCCTCACTCATTCATACTCAAATACCTGGAGATTCACAATATAAAAGCATTATAGAGTCTCTTCAGAATTGTCTGTAAAAGAATAATTGGATAAAGATTCAGCCTTATTCCCATGCCCTCCCTCCCTCACATCTGGCAGACAAACATCTGGCTGAATTTGAGATTAAGTGTTAAATGTGGAGGATTTCAGGATTGGACAGTGATATTGTTAGTGGGTTCATAGAAAATCTGTTGTTCTTATCAAGACATAATCCCCTCTCATACATGGCAGCTGTTTATAAAGTTTGACCCCATCAGAACCTTGTTTATCAAATGCTTTATTTGGTCAATCTGAGAGGCTCTTTCATCCATTACAGAGTCAGATATCAAAGGATTATTGTTTTATAATCGTTTTGAAAACCGCAGTAAGTTTTCAATCATCCTTTGTGACTTTTCTTCAAGTAAAGAGCCGTTATCCAAATTCTGGCCTGGAGCCTCTGTTTCACATGTGATTCGTTTTTTTTTTCTGGCCTGCACTGTTTAATTGTGATGTCCATGCATTCCCAGAGGCAGACCCTGCAGAACTGGTTAATGTTGCCAATGCTGCTGGAGTTTACCACACACAATATCCCAATGACCACTCCAGGTTAAAGTGGACCTTACTTTTCAACTCCAAACTTCCAGAGCTAATAAATAAACATAATCCAAGAAAATGAGAAAAAACACCATTTTTATGCTAGGAATGATTTTTCTCCTGGTTTTTCTCACAACAGAGTGTAGGAAATTAAAATTTAATTCCTGAGTACTCCAGGACAACCCAAGAAAGTTGGCAACTCCAGACCTGGTGCTGGACTTGATCACAGCCTTAGATTTCCGACGAGGACTAACTGCAGTAAAATGACAACAAAAATGAATTGTGAAGAGCAGAATCTCAATTCAAAGTCAACAGCAGCAATGACCTAACTGACACCATTAACCTTTCCAAAAAAATGAGACCTACTTTCTCATGAAATCCTAAAGTGCTTTACAGCCAATGAAAAGTAAACGTTGCAAGAAAAGTGTAATGTAGGAAACCCAGCAAGGTCCACAAAGCAACACCACAATGAACTGATAGAGATATTGATAAAGTCTGAAGTCACACAGAGAGGTATAGATAAGTTTGATGGCAGCTGTCTTTTCCCCAAGATGGGGAATTTCAAGACTAGGGAACACATTTTTAAGGTGAGAGGAGAGAGATTTAAAATGACATAACAGGCAAATGTTTTACACAGAAGGTTGTTCGAATGTGGAATGAACTTTCTGAGGAAGTGGTGGATGCGAGTGTAATTGCAACTTTAAAAGACATTTGGTTGGATGCATGAATTGGAAAGGTTTGGAGGGAGATGGGCCAGGAGCAGGCAGGTGTGCTAGTGTAATTTGGGATTATATTCAGCATGGACTGCTTGGATCAAAGGGTCAGTTTCTAATCCAACAGGTTTATTTGAAATCACAAGGTTTCAGAGCGCTGCCCCTTCATCAGGTGAAGTCACTTCACCTGTTGGACTGTAACCTGGTGTCATGTGACTTGTGACTTTGTCCAGAGTCAAAAAGTGTGGTGCTGGGAACACACAGCAGGTCAGGCAGCACCCCCTTCATCATCAGGAATGATGCAAGACTTACACTTGAAACATTTACTCTCCTGCTCCTCGGATGCTGCCTAAATGGCTGTGCATTCCCAGTGCCACACATTTTGACTCTGATCTCCAGCATCTGCAGTCCTCACTTTCTCTCTTCCTGACTTTGGCCACCCCAGACCAACTTCAGTATCTGTACATCAGAGATATTGATGGAGTTTAAAATTGGTCAGGACATGATCTACTGGAAATTGACCATAGAGTAAGATTAGATAATATAACTACATTCTTCCATGCAACAATAGTTTTAAGGTAATTTACAACAACTGAGAAAGGTTCAGTGAGCAAAAGGACAAAGACAAATCTTTATAAACACTCATTGTCTAACAGTTAAAGGTCGAGGTAATCAGTCATGTAACAAATATATTCAGATTAAAATTTAACATAACAAAACATTTAAAGCAAAAACAGTCCAGTGTGATTATTGTGTTCAACAGACCAATACCCATATGTTAAATTGGAAAGCAAAAGACCCTCAGAGGTTTACAGGAGTTTTAGTGTAAATCTACAGTTTAGTACAAGCACCAGTTTCCATCTTTCTCTCTGGGGCCATTCTCTTTCCAGAAGCCAGCTCTGTCCTGGTTGAAGGTCCAACTCCTACTTCTTAAAATAAACCTAGCCACCATTCAAACCATTCACTCATCCAGCAAATAACCAGCACCGACCACCAGGGACAGTCTGACACAAACCCAAAAACGGAGAAACTGTATTCTGGTCAGCATGGACGAGTTGGACCAAAGGGTTTGTTTCCATGATGTACATCTCTACGACTCTATAACTAAATGGGACCAAATTAATTTCGGATATCTGGTTGGCGTGAATGAATTGGACTGAAGAGTCTGTTTCCATGATGTACATCTCTGTGACTCTATGACTAAATGGGACCAAATTAATTTTGAATATCTGGTTGGCATGGTCAAGTTGGAACAAAGGGTTTGTTTCCGTGCTGTACATCTCTATGACTCTATAAACATGAGAGGGGTCTAAACCAGAATGGTTTTTTAGAGGGGGTGCAGAGACAGATGATACACTTTAGACCCCATGCTGCCCATCTATCCCTAAAACCTTTAAGGCTTCTGGTGTACAAGGACACAAGAAGCCAGCTTATTTTTACAATTTCAATAACCCACTACCACTTAAAGAAAACACCCAATCACTTAATTACAATCATTGCCCACCAGGGCAAGATTGTAATACCAAGGGTAAAAGGAGAGGACTAAATCAAAATAAGTCAACACATACGTTAAGTACAAAACCCATTATTCTGCTCTTCAAGCTGATCTTACTGCTGCTCTGTTTGACCCTCACAGGAACTTGCAATTCCAACACTGACGTATTTTCATGTTCAGTGCATTCCCTTCATTCAGATCCACCTGGTGGAGTTGCCTCTGGTCCTTTCTGCATTCAGCCTCCAGTTAGTTTTTGGTCTTCCAGTGTCAACTAGTTATTTGATAGTGAGATCATCAAAGCAAGATTTCCCCATACTGTGGCATCACTGGATAGACTGGGGGACACACTTTCAGTGAAGGGCTAGGAAATAAAGCCCTGCACCTTTCATGAGCTCCTAAAGAGTTGGAAGGCTTACTACGTTGGAAATGCATGTACTGTTGTAATCTATGAAACACAGCAGCTGATCTGTGCACATGATGTGGAGGTGCTGGTGTTGAACTGGGTGTGGACAAGGTCAGAAGTCATACTACACCAGGTTATATTCCACAAGTTTATTTGAAATCACAAACTTTCGGAGCGCTGCTCCTTTATCAGGTGAAAGCTTGTGATTTCAAATAAACCTGTTGGACTATAGCCTGGTGTCATGTGACTTCTGAATCTGTGCACAGGAAACTCCCACAAACAGCAACTTGGTAATGACCAGTGTTGGTTGAAGGATAACTATGGGCCCAGAACTAGGGAGAGTCTTCCTTGCTTTCCTTTGGAAGAGCTCCCCCAGGGACCGTTGTGTGCTCCAGGGTTGGATACTTAATTTTATTGATTTATTGGAAAAACCTCAGACAGTACAGCAATCCCCACCATGCTGCCCCCACCTCCCCACCCCACCAGTATATTAGGAATGTCAATAAGAATTTTGCACTCATCTCTTGCAAATAGGTCAGTGGGGAGCAATCAGAGGAGGAATCTAGGGCAGGAATACCACCCCCAGTTCTCTCTCCACCACCCCAGCACTACCCTCATCTCCTGCCAACTCTGACCTGTTGAGATCAATTGTCAAGCCAACAATTATGTTCTAGTTGGACTTGAGAATCCAACCTGAGAATCTGCTATTTCCATGTGGCGTTTTTAGGAGGACAATAACTACATTACGTTGCAGACTTATTAAACCACATCTTGCTTTCCGGTTACACTTCCCCTCTCTCTGAAGTCAATCTGCACTGTATTATGCGTTTGTTTCCCCTGTGACCTGGATGGGATATCCTTTATAGAGTGATTAAGGAAGTAGAGTCACAGATTTAAAATACATCAGGAAGTGTTAGAAATGCCTTTCGAAGATTATATTGTGTCCTGCGTTATCTCCACAATTCAATTACTTGCAATTCTTCAATTTTGATCATTACAGTAGATCTAAAAACAACTTCAGGATGACTATGGAATTCCAAATCTGCTGATTTTTTTCCAGATAATTTTTTTTTGCCAGCACTAATTGGTCTCCCAGTTTTATTTCTGCTCTGTCAGAAAGAAATAATGTGCATTTATGTGATGCCTTCCACATCCGGAGGCCATCCCAATGTGGTGTGCAACAACTATGGTTATTTTGCTGTAGTCAAGTTATAAAAAGCAAGATCCTACAAAATGCATATGATTGTTCACTGAACATTATGGTTTGTTTTGCCCAAGTGTCGGTCTTGACGTGTTTCACAGAGGGTTTCTCTCCATGAGGGTTAGCAAGTTCTCTCACCACATCTTAACAAACTTACCTCATTAATGTCCTACCTCCTGTGGCACTCATCTTGGAATCCCTATAGTGAGGAAGCAGGCCATTCAGCCCATCGAGTCCACACTGACACCCTCCAAGGACCATCCCATCAAGAACCACCCTCTTACCCTACCCTTGTAACTATGCATTTCCCATGGCTAACCCATCTAGCCCTAGACACAATGGGCAATTCCGGTCGGCCAATCCGCCTAACCTACACATCTTTGGACCGTGGGAAGAAACTGGAACACCTGGAGTAAACCCACACAGACACGGGGAGAATGTGCAAACTCCACACAGACAGTCACCCAAAGGTAGAATTGAACCCAGGTCCTTTGTGCTGTGAGGCACCAGTGCTAACCACTGAGCCATTGTACCATCCCTTGTCTGATCTAGCCCTATTCTAGCATTTGCCACACACAGGAACAACTCGCTAAAGCCAGGATATACAGAGTGTACAGGTATCCCTGGCACAGGCAGTATTTCTAAAAGGCCCCCCATACACCCAGCCAAACATTGTCAGTCTACAGCTGCCCTGCACACCATTCATTTACATTGAACCCTTTTTTATTCATTCATGGGACAGCATTTATTGCTCATCCCTAATCACCATTGAGAAAGTGGTGGGGAGCTGCATTCTTGAATCACTGCAGTCTACTTGCAGTAGGTAGATCCACAATGCCCTTAGAGTGGGAATTCCAGGATTTCGACTCAGCGACAGTGAAGGAACGGTGATACATTTCTGAATCAGGATGGTGAGTGGCTTGGAGGGGAACTTGCAGGGGGTGTTGTTCCCAGGCATCTGCTGCTCTTGTCCTTCCAGATGGAAGTGGTTGTGAGTTTGGAAGGTGCTGTCTAAGGATCGTTAGTGAATATCTGTAGTGCATCTTGTAGATAGTACACACTGCTGCTACTGAGCATCGGTGCTGGAGAGACATAGCATGGCAGAAAAAGGGAACATGGTATCTCACTTTATGGGCAGGGGCTTGGAGGTCCTGCTTAATGAGATGAGTCTTGACCCCCCACAGACCATGCCAGCCTGGTCTGACCTTCGTCAAATTTAGTCTCAGCTGTTCTGGAGCAAAAAAAAACCGGGAGAAGATTCAAACTGGATTTGAAACATCAACTCTGCTTTTCTCTCTCCACAGATACTGCTGAGTCTCTCCAGTATTCTCTGTGCTTGCTTCAGATTTCCAGTGTCCACTGTATTTTGTTGTTATTTACCTTTTCTTTTACTTACTAACATGATTGAATGAACCGATTAGCTTTATTGTCACACATTGTTTAAAAACCTGAGCTATCTTGAGAATGTAATTTAAAAGAAATTCTGGGATTTACATATCAAAGAACAGAAACCAGCATATCCCATTATAAAAGATGAAAGTTTTCATCTAAGGTTGCTTACTGTATCACATCTCCATGACACTGGACTCCTTTGGCTATAAATTCTGTGAGTGTGATCTTAATCTCCATAGCCACCTGATGAAGGAGTGGCGCTCCAAAAGCTAGTGCTTCCCAATAAACCTATTGGACTGTAGTTTGGTGTTGTGGGATTCTTAACTTTGTTCACCCAGTCCAACACCAACTCCTCCAAGTCATGGGTACTCAAATGAGTTCAGTGAAAAGGTTACAGTCACCTCATTGTAGTGTCATCCTAGGTACAAAGGTACCTAGGTACAGATACTTAAGAAGTTCTTAGGAAACAACAAAAAATTAGAAAAGTAAAGAAATAAATTGGCTGGTGCGGGGTGTTAGTGTCAAAATTAGGAGAGCTGTCCCACAGACTGGTCAAACAACAGCCTGACATAATTGAGAGTGTGTTGCTGGAAAAGCACAGCAGGTCAGGCAGCATCCAAGGAGCAGGAGAATTGACATTTTGGGTATAAGCCCTGATGTCCAGCATCTGCAGTCCTTACTTTCTAACAGCCTGACATAGTCTTAATCACAGAATAATACTGTACAATGTCCCAGAGACCAATATCCCTGAGTATGCCTCGTCCCATCAGTAGAACAGACCCATGGCGCAGTGAGGGGTTGGGGGGGGGGGCTTTGAGGAGGGAGTTGTGCTGGCCCCTGACATTGACTCCAGGTGTCATGAAGTCTCATGATAACCTCATGCTGTTTATCACACGCCAACACCGCACCACACACAACTGTGAATGAATAAAAAAGGGAAAGACTGCTTTATATAGCAGTATCCATAACTCATTAGGGAAGTGTGTTACTATTAATGTAGGGTGTATGATCATAATTAGATAATTTGCAATCATGATGTTGATTGAGGGATAATTATTGGTCAGAACATCAGAAAGATATCTTTAATTTCTCTGAAAACAAAACTGCTGCAGGATATTTTGCGTCCACCTGAGAAAATAAATGCATCCTCCTATCTCCTCTGAAAGAGCACACATGACAATGCAGCACTCCCTCAACACTGTACTTGAATATCAAGGGGTCTTGTGGCACAGTGGTAGTATCCCTCCCTATGAGTCAGCTGACACAAGTTTAAGTCCCACCTACTCCAGAGGTATGTAATAACTTTCTGAATAGGTTGATTAGAAATATCTAGTTGGTAGGGTTATGTATAAAGCAAGTGGGGAATAGTATCCCCCAGCTCCCCCCCACCTTCCACCAGTGACTGGACTACCCTTCCAGATCCCATCAGGCAGTCATGGTCAACTATCAATATATGATAGAGTCATACAGCATGGAAACAGACCCGTCAGTCCAACTCATCTGCACTGACCAGGCATCACATTCTGTTCTAGTCCCATTTGCCAGCACTTGGCCCATATCCCTCCAAACCCTTCCCACTCATCTACCCATCCAAATGTCTTTTAAATGTTGTAATTGTACCAGCTTCTACCACTTCCTCTCATAGCTCATTCCATACATGCACCACTCTCTGCGTGAGAAAAGTTGTCCCTTCGGTCTCTTTAAATCTTTCCCCTCTCACCCTAAACCTATGCCCTCTAGTTTTGGACTCTCCCACCCTAGGAAAAGAATCTTGGCTATTTACTCTATCCACGCTCCTCACGATTTTTAAACCTCTATAAGGTCACCCCTCAGCCTCTGACGCTCCAGGGAAAATAGATCCAGCCTATTCAGCCTCTCCCTTTAACTCATCCCTCAAGGCAACATCCTTGTTACTCTTCTCTGTATCCTCTCACATTTATGCAAACCATGGCCTGATGCTTTCTACCACAGGGAATTACTTTACCTTCAAATGGCACAGTTCCAAAATGTTGCATTTTATTACATCCCATCCAATCCCCAACACATTCCATCACTTCAGATTATCGGTGCAATCTTTCTGTTTGAAGGCGATTGAGAGGCCAGCTCTATATTTGTGGTGATATCTACCATCCACAAGGCACAAGGCACAAGGCAGGAGTGCGATGCAATACTCTCCACTTGCCTGGATGGGTGCAGCTCCAACAACACTCAAGAAGCTTGACACCATCTCTTAAGGTTCCATTGCAGAACTCCTATTAATTGAGGGAATGAACTGAACAAAACAGCAAACATAAGGAGGAAGTGCAAGGGGCAAAATACAAATTTCTTCACAGCAGAACACTCATAAACTATACCACACCCTGAATCCCCATTACACCTTTAGCAATGCAAAATGACCCCTTGTGTTTCATTCCTGCAATAATCAGGCAAAAATTGCTATTGAGCCAAATAAGGAGATGTTAGGGCAGTCAGCCAATAATTTGTTCAAAGTGGTACAATTCCAGGAATAATTTAAAGAAGAAGGGAGAGGTGGAGAGGTTTAGGGAGGGAATTCCAGAGTTTGGCATCAAGAGTAGATAATTAGTTTTTAAATAAATCATCAAAGCAAATCAATTTCTGCTTGCAATTGTCTGAAGTTTAGGCTGCCCAGTGTTTTGGCAATGACTGATGGATTGTGTGTGGCTCGCTGCAGGTTCTTTGATCACATAATACAGTCAATGATTTAGAAGCTGAATAGTACAGTTCTGCAGATAGCTGGGCAAGCTGATTCCAATACTGTTTCCTTTAGGCAGGTTACACAAAAATAAGCAGTTGAGACGTGTACAGAAGTGAAAAAATAAACTTCACGTGTCCTGATCATGCTCCCATAAATACCTGAGCTAGGAAAGTGCAGGGAAATAAGACAATTTGCTTCAGGCTTTTCAAATTGACTGCAATATCCTGAATGTTCCTCACTCCTGCCTGCACCTGAGAAAATAATTGCAGAATCCTTCCATCAGTGTCTCGTCAACGAAATGGCAGTCGTTATTTCTAACTAGTCATTAAACTCAGAGTCAATTTTGTTTGGAACACACTTGGAGCACAGTGTACAGGTTAGGGCTCCAGATACAATGCTGAAGGTGTAATTAACATTGACTAGAATGACACTGAACTGAGAGATCGTTCCTATTGAACAAACTAAGGCTCATCTCTCTATTTAAGCAAAGACAAAGTGTGACCTGATAGAGGTCTTTGAGGTGAGGAAAGGGTTTAATCTGGCAACATAGAGATGTTTACAACTGTGCACAAGCAGAACTAAGGGCCACAGATATAAGATAGTCACTAATAAATTCAATATGGCTTCAGCAGAGACTTTTTTTTAATACTTGAGAGCAGAACTCTCTCATAATGGGAGTAGTTAAGGTGAACAACATAACTCTTGAAACGGGAAGTTCAATAAACACACGAGAGAGAAAGGAATTGAGAGATATCTTGAAGGAGTTTGTTGCAAGACAGCGCTTGTGTGGTACATAGATGCCAGTACGAACCATTTGGGCCAAATGGCATTATCAGAACTGCATTTTGTTTCCCCCTCATAATTACATTTCTTTGGGAGATACAAATTTTTTGAAGGATGTTTTTATTTTCTTTGTGAGTTTTTTACTGTGGAAATATTTTACAGGGTGTGAGTGTTGCTGGCCGGGCCTGTATTTATTACCCATCCCTAATTGCCCAGAGGGCAGTTGAGAGTTAACCACATTGCTGAGGGTCTGAAGTCACATGTAGACCAGACCAGGTAAGCAACCAGGTCATACCCTGCACCTGCTTTCACCTATTCCCACTTCACCATCTTTCACCTATTCCCACTTCACCATCCTGCTCCCGCCTCCTCCTTTATCTGCAGCTCCCCCCATACCCATCCCCCAGTCCTAAAGACGGGTTACACCCGAAATGTTGGCGTCTCCACCTCCTGATGCTGCCTGGCTTGCTGTGTTGTTCCAACCACCTGCCTGTCTACTTTGGATTCCAGCATGTGCAGTTTTTATGTTGTCTCTGACCAGGTGAGGATGTCAGATTTCCTTCTTTAAAGAACATTAGTGAACTGAATGGGTTTTTAAAACAGTTGACTATGTTTTATCCTGGAGTTTATTGAATTCAAGTTTTACAATCTGCCATAGTCCATTTGAACTCCAGAACACTAACCTGGAAGTCTAGATTACTAGCCCAGTGACATTACTATAACACCTCTGCCCCCCACAACTGGATGGTTAAGACCCCATATGGCATACTAATGTTGGTTCAAGTGAACAAAATACTTTTATAATTAACCTGGAATGACCAAGTCAGTTAGATACAGAATGCACCCATTCTAATGTCATCCAAATCTTAAGAATCGATCACATTTAGGAATTAGAATTAAGTTTGTTGCCACGTGAACTCTGGTACAGGAGTATGATGAAAAGTGAATAATGTCCTCATTCCTGGCACCACCTGAGGGGCAAAATCTTAGGTACAAAGTAGAAAAATAGAGAAAAAGTTTAAAGTTAAACATTAAAGAGCTTTTAAGTTGAAGAAATAAGTAATTACAGTTCTTCCCTAGCTATGGGCTTGCAGGTGCTCCATGCTAGGCTTCCCCATGAGGGCATGGTCTCCTTTGCTCTGCTTTTGCCCCCCACCCCACAACCATGTGCCCCCCCACCCCCACTGCGCCCACACCCACACACACCCACCCCACACTGGGCTTGGCTTTTCCCCTGCACTGGGCACACATTCCTTCACGATGCCGCCTCACAGCCGAGCACTACAGTTCCAGTCCGGCTCCCCAGCCACCTCGTCACTTACTGCCAATCCAGGCTTCGCAGTCACTTCAGCGCCAATCACCAGAATCCCGATCTGGTACAACACCAAGCTCCCAGGCAGCTTCCTTGGGAACAATTTGGAGCAAGCTGTTTGCGCTTGGTCTTCTGTGCGTTCATGCTGCTGATTTGAGGCGAAGTAACTTGTGTAATAAAAACAAAGTATTGCGGATCTTCAAAATCTGAAATAAATACATGAAGTGCTGGAGAAACTCAGCAGGTCTGGTAACACTTGCGGCGAGAGAAACAGAATTAATGTTTCGAGTCTGATATAACTTTTCTTTGCAACTGAAGAATTAAAAAGTTACCTCAAGTTTTCTCTCTCAATGGATGCTAACTGTGTTGCTCAGTTTTTCCAGCAGTTTCTGATTTGTATCATAAAGCAGATCATCTGCTCATTATCATATGTGAGCAAGCTACGTGCAAATTGGCTGCTGCATTTCCAACATAATGACATGGAAGAACCTTAATGGCTGTAATTAGCTCTTAGATGCCCTGAGACAGTGAGGGTTGTTGTGTAAAGCAGCAAGTATCTGAAAGGGTTAATTTCTACCAATACTTTAATGTAAAAGTCTGAGAATGTGAGGGTAAGGCAGCAAGCTGCCTGAAAGCATGCAGGGAAAGTAAACTTGGGGGCAAGGGGGCAGAGGAACAGGGAGCAGGGAGATTGTGGTCTCAGTGCCCTCACAGAGGCATGTCTTAAAGCAGCTACACTCTATTTTCATTCAGTATATCCTTCATAAAAAGGAGGTTATTGAATGTTCCCAGCTGAATCCAAAACTACGGTTATAGCATATGTTTTTTCTTTAAATCATCATGGTTATAGTATTTATCTGTGCTTTTCATCCAGCCCTTCTCAAAGTCTCTGTGTGTTTCTTGGAAGAATGAAGTAGACTCACAATGCCTTTAGGATGGGAATTCCAGGATTTTGACCCAGCAATGGTGAAGGAACGGTGACATATTTCCAAGTCAGGAAATTGCTTGGGGGGAATTTGCAGGGGGTGATGTTCCCATGTACTTGCTGCCCTTGTCCTTCTATGTGGAAGTGGTCATGAGTTTGGAAGATGCTGTCTGAGGATCTGTGATGAATTTCTGCAGTGCATCTTGTAGGTATTACACACTGCTGCTACTGAGCGGCGGTGGTGAAGGGAGTGGATGTTTGTGGATATAGTGCCAATCAAGCAGCTGCTTTGTCCTGGATGGTCATGCTTTTTGAGTTTTGATGGAGCTGCTCCCATCCTGGGCAAGTGGGGAGTGTTCCATCACATCTATGACTTATGCCTTATAGATGACTGACATGATTTTGGGAGTCAAGAAGTGAGTTACTTGCTGCAGTACTCATGGCCTCTGACCTGCTCTTGTAGCTGCTGTATTTATATGGTGAGTCCAATTCAGTTTCTGGTCAATGGTAACCTGGTCAATGGTAATGTTGATCCTGAGGTGATGCAGTGACGGTAACACTGCCTAATATCAATGAGCAATGGTTGGATTTGGCTTTGACAAAGGGTCAGTTAGACTTGAAACGTCTTTTCTCTCTTTACAGATGCTGCCAGACCTGCTGAGATTTTCCAGCATTTTCTCTTTTTGTTTTCAGATTCCAGCATCCGCAGTAATTTGCTTTCATGTTGGATTATCTCTCAGTGGAGATGGTCATTACCTGGAATTTGCTTCTTGTCGCTTTTCAGCCCAAAGCCTGGAGATTGTCCAGGTCTTGCTGCTTTCGAACACAGGCAGCTTAAGTATTCAAGGCATCGCAAATGAAGCTGAACATTGTACAGTCATCAACAAACATTCTCACCTCTGACCTAATGATGGAGGGAAGATGGTTGGGCTGTTTCCTGCATTACAGCCGTTAACTAAGGTCTGGTCAGCTGAAGACTGGGGTTGTTAAACCTCAGAGATCACACTGGAGTCTCCAGGAAATGAAGACAAATCTCGAGCACTGATAGTGCAATAACAGCTACACTGAGAATGATGGATAATATGTATCATATTGGATATATGTAATCAACCTGTTCGGGTGTGTTAGAACATACCTCTGGAACTGCTCAGAGCTGAACCCAGGTCTGTTAGCCAAGACTGCCCCATATGAACCTCTTTATTAAATGTGTGTGTGTATGTATATATATATATATATACACACACATATTTTATATATATACATATATAATACACAAGTTCTAGTTGTCATTAACAGCAATTGCTACTAACTGGTAATGCAGTGGTAGTCCCTGTCTCTGGGTCAGGTGGTACAGATGCTCATCTCCCCTGGAGGCTTGTCACAACGTATCTGAACATCTTGTTTGAAAATAATTTGTTTTATCAAATTATATCTGACGGATTATATCTGCCATAAATGCTGTTGGATGCGAATCTTATCAGATCGAGTGGATCGGTTGGAGAGACAGATAGAAGTGATGAGGAATTTGCAATAGAAACAGTATGTGATGGATGGCAGTTATAGGAAGGGGGGAAAGTCTCAGATACAGTCACATAGATGGGTTAACTCCAGGAAGGGTGAGAGAGGTCGGCACCTAGGGCAGGAGTCTTTTGTGGATATACCCATTTCAAACAGGTATGCTGTTTTGGAAAATGTAGGGGGTGATGGATTCTCAGGGGAACGTAGCACGAACAGCCAAGTTTCTGGTATTGAGACTGGCTCTAATGCAACGAGGGGTACTTCGGCTTTCAAGAGATCAATTGTGTTAGGGGATTCTGTAGTCAGAGGTACAGACTGACGTTCCTGTGGCCAGCAGAGAAAAAGCAAATTGATGTGTTGCTTCCCTGGTGCCAGATCAAGGATGTCTCAGGGAGGGTGCAGAATATTCTCACGGGGGAGAGGGGCCAGCAGGAGGTCATTGTGCACATTGGAACCAACAACATAGGAAGGGAAAAGGTTGAGATTCTGAAGGGAGATTACAGAGAGTTAGGCAGAAATTTAAAAAGGAGGTCCTCAAGGGTAGTAATATCTGGATTATTCCCAGTGCTATGAGCTAGTGAGGGCAGGAATAGGGGGATAGAGCAGATGAATGCATGGCTGAGGAGCTGGTGTATGGGAGAAGGATTCACTTTTTTGGATCATTGGAATCTCTTTTGTGGTAGAAGTGACCTGTACAAGAAGGACAAATTACACCTAAATTGGAAGGGGACTAATATACTGACAGTGAAATTTGCTAGAACTGCTTGGGAGGATTTAAACTAGTAAGGTGGGGGGTGGGACCCAGGGAGATAGTGAGGAAAGAGATCGATCTGAGACTGGTACAGCTGAGAACAGAAACGAGTCAAACAGTCAGGGCAGGCAGGGACAAGGTAGGACTAATAAATTAAACTGCATTTATTTCAATGCAAGGGGCCTAACAGGGAAGGCAGATGAACTCAGGGCATGGTTAGGAACATGGGACTGGGATATCATAGCAATTACGGAAACATGGCTCAAGGATGGGCAGGACTGGCAGCTTAATGTTCCAGGATACAAATGCTACAGGAAGGATAGAAAGGGAGGCAAGAGAGATGGGGAAATAGCATTTTTGATAAGTGATAGCATTGCAGCTGTGCTGAGGGAGGATGTTCACGGAATACACCCAGGGAAGTTATTGGGGTGGAAGTGAGAAATAAGAAAGGGATGATCACCTTATTGGGATTGTATTATAGACCCCCCAATAGTCAGAGGGAAATTGAGAAACAAACTTGTAAGGAGATCTCAGCTATCTGTAAGAATAATAGGTTAGTTATGGTCGGGGATTTTAACTTTCCAAACATCGACTGGGACTGCCATAGTGTTAAAGGTTTAGATGGAGAGGAATTTTTTCAGTGTGTACAAGACAATTTTCTGATTCAGTATGTGGATGTCCCTACTAGAGAAGGTGCAAAACCTGACCTACTCTTGGGAAATAAGGCAGGGCAGGTGACTGAGGTGTCAGTGGGGGAACACTTTGGGGCCAGCGACCATAATTCTATTTGTTTTAAAATAGTGATGGAAAAGGATAGACCAGATCTAAACGTTAAAGTTCTAAATTGGAGAAAGGCCAATTTTGACGGTATTAGGCAAGAACTTTCGAAAGCTGATTGGAGGCAGATGTTTGCAGGTAAAGGGACAGCTGGAAAATGGGAAGCCTTCAGAAATGAGAAAACAAGAATCCAGAGAAAGTATATTCCTATCAGGGTGAAAGGGAAAGCTGGTAGATATAGGGAATGCTGGATGACTAAAGAAATTGAGGGTTTGGTGAAGAAAAAGAAGGAAGCATATGTCAGGTATAGACAGGATGGATCAAGTGAATCCTTAGAAGAGTATAAAGGAAGTAGGAGTATACTTAAGAGGGAAATCAGGAGGGCAAAAAGGGGACATGAGATAGCTTTGGCAAATAGAATTAAGGAGAATCCAAAGGGTTTTTACAAATATATTAAGGACAAAAGGGTAACTAGGGAGAGAATAGGGCCCCTCAAAGATCAGCAAGGCAGCCTTTTTGTGGAGCCACAGAAAATGGGGGAGATACTAAATGAATATTTTGCATCAGTATTTACTGTGGAAAAGGATATGGAAGATATAGACTGTACGGAAATAGATGGTGACATCTTGCAAAATGCCCAGATTACAGAGGAGGAAGTGCTGGATGTCTTGAAATAGTTAAGAGTGGATAAATCCCCCAGGACCTGACCAGGTGTACCCGAGAACTCCGTGGGAAGCTAGAGAAGTGATTGCTGGGCCTCTTGCTGAGATATTTGTAGCATTGATAGTCACAAGTGAAGTGCCGGAAGACTGGAGATTGGCAAACGTAGTGCCACTGTTTAGGAAGGGCGGTAAAGACAAGCCAGGGAATTATAGACCGGTGAGACTGACCTGGGCAAGTTGTTGGAGGGAATCCTGAGGGACAGGCTGTACATGTATTTGGAAAGGCAAGGACTGATTAGGGATAGTCAACATAGCTTTGTGCATGGGAAATCATGTCTCACAAACTTGACTGAGTTTTTTGAAGAAGTAACAAAGAAGATTGATGAGGGCAGAGCAGTAGGTGTGATCTATATGGACTTCAGTAAGGCATTCGATAAGATTCCCCATGGGAGACTGATTAGCAAGGTTAGATCTCATGGAATACAGGGAGAACTAGCCATTTGGATACAGAACTGGCTCAAAGGTAGAAGACAGAGGGTGGTGGTGGAGGGTTGTTTTTCAGACTGGAGGCCTGTGACCAGTGGAGTGCCACAAGAATCGGTGCTGGGCTCTCTACTTTTTGTCATTTACATAAATGATTTGGATGCGAGTATAAGAGGTACAGTTAGTAAGTTTGTAGATGACACCAAAATTGGAGGTGTAGTGGATAGCAAAGAGGGTTACCTCAGATTACAACAGGATTTGGACCAGATGAGTCAATGGGCTGAGAAGTGGCAGATGGAGTTTAATTCAGATAAATGCGAGGTGCTGCATTTTGGGAAAGCAAATCTTAGCAGAACTTCTACACTTAATGGTAAGGTCCTAGGGAGTGTTGCTGAACAAAGAGACCTTGGGGAGCAGGTTCATAGCTCCTTGAAAGTGGAGTCGCAGCTAAATAGGATAGTGAAGAAGGCGTTTGGTATGCTTTCCTTTCTTGATCATAGTATTGAGTACAGGAGTTGGGAGGTCATGTTGTGGCTGTACAGGACATTGGTTAGGCCACTGTTGGAATATTACGTGCAATTCTGGTCTCCTTCCTATCAGAAAGATGTTGTGAAACTTGAAAGGGTTCAGAAAAGATTTACAAGGATGTTGCCAGGGTTGGAGGATCTGAGCTACAGGGAGAGGCTGAACAGGCTGGGGCTGTTTTCCCTGGAGCGTCGGAGGCTGCTGGGTGACCTTATAGAGGTTTACAAAATTATGAGGGGCATGGATCGGATAAATAGGCAAAGTCTTTTCCCTGGGGTCGGGGAGTCCAAAACTAGAGGGCAAAGGTTTAGGGTGAGAGGGGAAAGATATAAAAGAGACCTAAGGGGCAACGTTTTCACGCAGAAGGTGGTGTGTGTATGGAATGAGCTGCCAGAGGATGTGGTGGAGGCTGTACAATTGCAACATTTAAGAGGCATTTGGATGGGTATATGAATAGGAAGGGTTTGGAGGGATATGGGCCAGGTGCTGGCAGGTGGGACGTGTTTGGGTTGGGATATCTAGTCGGCATGGATGGGTTGGACCGAAGGGTCTGTTTCCATGCTGTACATCTCTATGACTCTATGACTCTATCAGAGCCAATTCCTACCTGGCAGGGGAACAGTCTGTGCTAGGGAATAGTCATCTGCAGTTATTTTATACTAAAGATTGTGACTAAACCAATGTGGGCAACAGACCGGCTCTTGCCTCTTCATGGATGCCTATTTACCAGATTAACTCTCATTGGGGCCGATGTGCACTATATTCCCAAGTCCTTTAAAATCATGCCTTACATTGGATGCACAGAATGGATGCTTTGTTCAAGGTTTCATGTCACGACTTAATGTTTCCCTGGAGCCATGCCACACAAACTAGGTCTGGAAATGTTTCCAGATTTGTAGATTACTGGATGAATCTAGAAGTACTCAAACCGCTTTCAAATAAATGTCAGGGGCAAATCACTGCTCTGTAGCTCAGTCAGGACTGAATTTCCTTTCTTTAAGAGGTAGTCAAATTATCATATCCAAACTACCACAAAAACTCGTTTCTGCCACTGATGATTAAAGTTGACGTGAGTTAAATTTGTTGTGTAGCAATATTGCTTTTAGCTATAAGATTGGGTAGATTTGTCAATTGGATCAGGTTACTGCTGAATATGTAAAGAAATATCTTGTGACAGAGTAGCTCAAAATAGCAGTTCCCAAATCAACTCAACACCCCACAGCTCCCTCTGCCCAGTGATCTCACCAAGCTGTGTTATTGCCATCTTCACTATGTTTTGTTCATTTGTAATTGAGTTGTGAACATCACTAGCAAGACCAGCATTTATTGCCCATCCCTAATTTTGCCCTTGAGAAGATGGTGATAGCTAGCTACCTACACTGAGCAGCAGGAGTCTTTTTCAGAGGCAGGTTAGGAGGCAACTATTATCAGAAATGGTCAGGGATGTCTTGGGTAAAGTCATTGCTCCAGTCTTTCTTACTAGTTTGACTCCTGTTAACACGTGGGGAAGAATGCCTATACGATATCCTAAGCTGAAGATAGGGTTAATGGCGATGAATATTAAATATATTTATTCCATATTATTTAATAACTAGTTATATTGCATCTTAAATACACTTGAGTGAGAGTACATAGCTGTTAGCTACATTACTTTTAAAACTAAGTACAACAGCTCAGGAGCAGGTTCGGACACATGATGAAGTGGGTAATGCAACTTTACCACCAATGCAGCAATGTTTATGGTATCTCCCAAAACATAACAAGTGGTATGTATATAGTGATATTGAAGAATCCAACAGACATTTCTTCCAGTTAATTGTTATTATTAACTATAAGCGATACATTTCTCTAATCAGACACTTTAGTGTCTGTGTTAATATTAAATAGGTGGCATGGTGGCTCAGTGATTAGCACTGGTATATAGGATAGGATAGTGAAGAAGGTGTTTGGTATGCCTTCCTTTATTGGTCAGAGTATTGAGTTCAGTAGTTGGGAGGTCATGTTGTGGCTGTACAGGACATTGGTTAGGCCACTGTTGGAATATTGCGTGCAATTCTGGTCTTCTTCCTATCGGAAAGATGATGTGAAACTTGAAAGGGTTCGGAAAAGATTTACAAGGATGTTGCCAGGGTTGGAGGATTTGAGCTACAGGGAGAGGCTGAACAGTCTGGGGCTGTTTTCTCTGGACCGTCAGAGGCTGATGGGTGACCTTACAGATGTTTATAAAATCATGAGGGACATGGATAGGATAAGTAGACAAAGTGTTTTCCCTGGGGTGGAGGAGTCCAGAACTAGAGGGCATAGGTTTAGGTTGAGAGGGGAAGATATAAAAGAGACCTAAGGGGCAACTTTTTCACTCAGAGTGGTACGTGTATTGAATGAGCTACCAGAGGAAGTGGTGGAGGTTGGTACAACTGCAACATTAAAAAGGCATATGGATGGGTATATGAATAGGATGGGTTTGGAGGGATATCAGCCAGATGTTGACAGGTGGGACTAGATTGGGTTGGGATATCTGGTTGGCATGGACGAGTTGGACTGAAGGGTCTGTTTCCGTGTTGTACATCTCTATGACTCTATGACTTTATGTGCAAGTTAGGCGAATTGGCCATGCTAAATTGCTCATAGTGTTCAGGGATGTATAGGTTACATGCATTAGTCAGGGGTAAAGTAGGGGAATGGGTCTGGATGGGTTACTCTTCGGAGGGTCGGTGTGGACTTATTGGGCCTAATGGTTTGTTTCCACACTGTAGGGATTCTATGATGCTAAGTTATAAGAGGGGAGTATATTTGTGTTTTACCTTTCCAGGTATGTACAAAAGTAGAAAAAAAAGCTCACCTTTATATATTAATGGCTTGATGTACTAATGTGTGAAGTAGCATGTTGTGAAGGCCAAATTTTGAGGCAACCATTGAACACCCCAACAATGCAAGTAACAGAGAGAAGTGACCTTTCATTCTGAGTCCTGTCAAACAGCCACCAACAAAAGGAATAGAGCAAAGAATTTCTATCAACTCACAAAGAAAGATTCTTGAAATCTGTAACTCCAACTTTAATGTTACACGTGTGGTGGCTGCAATATTCCACTATCTACTCTTCACAAACCACTCAGAGACCGATCAGTACTTTTTTTTTCCTTATAGCTTATTCGGACTTGTTTTCATTTCTAATCTGTGTGTATGTGTATTGCATTATTACTTCTTCCTGCTTTAGTAAGTAATAAACTTATTGTTCTGTTAACTCAGGAAAATGTGATTAAAATGGTTCCTTTTAAACATATATTAATTTTTCTGGGAGGAGAGCATCCACAAAGGAATAGGATCCTTTTGATATTAACCTTGTTGTGACTGACCCAGGCACTGGGTGAATAAAAAAGACTGTTACGTGATTTTTTTACCAGGATGTTGCCTGTCTGGAGGGAAGGTCTTACGAGGAAAGGTTGAGAGACTTGCGTCTGTTCTCATTGGAAAGAAGGCAGATAAGAGGGGATTAGATAGGGAAAGTCTTTTTCATAGGATGATGACATCAACTTGTACGAGGGGGCATAACTACAAACTGAGGGGTGATAGATTTAAGACAGATGTCAGAGTCAGGTTCTTTACTCAGGGAGTGGTAAGGGTGTGGAATGCCCTACCTGCCAATGTAGTCAACTCAGCCACATTAGGGAGATTTAAACCATTCTTGGATAAGCACATGGATGATGATGGGATAGTGTAGGGGGATGAGCTGAGAATAGTCCCCAGGTCGGTGCAACATCAAGAGCCAAAGGGCCTGTTCTGTGCTGTATTGTTCTATGTCCTATGTTCTATGATATCATAGAACCCCTACAGTGTGGAAACAGGCCTTTCAGCCAACACGTCCACACTGACTCTCGGAAGAGTAACCCACTCAGACCCATTCCCCTAACACTCTTATCCTATATTTACATGGACTAATGCACCTAATCTACACACTACAGGCAATTTAGCATGGCCAGTTTACCGACCTGTACATCTTTGGGTTGTGGGAGGAAACCCACACAGACACAGGGAGAATGTGCAAACTGCACACAGACAGTCACCCAAGGGTGGAATCAAACTTGGGTCCTGGTGCTGTGAGGCAGCAGTGCTAACCACTGAGCCACTATGCCACCCCTAATTATGACATGCGAAATTTCGGTATCAAGTTATCTGCCTCACTTTCAGTCACTTTCTGTGTAGTTGAGTCAGAGTAGTCAGTCTGTTCTGTGTGTTAGTGTACAGTAACATCAGTTAAGCACAGAAAGCACACGATATGTGTACAACTGTGATATCGTAGTCTTGTACATAGTTTTGTAAACAAACCAGACATCTAGCTCAAGAAGAAGCCAACTATCTATGGTATATATTAACCAGATTATTTCACAGTAAATCACAAAAAGCATCATGTGTCAGTATTTCTGAGGATATTTCCTGGGACGATAAGGAAGTGGAATCGTCTGCTGGAATATACATCTTCCAAATGCATCTGACATTAGACTTAAATCTGTCATAACGATTTGTTCACTAAACCATGCTACATTCTGATGCATCTCAATTAAAGATATATCAATAACCTCTGGTGGGGTATACTACCCATTCACTATCTGCTTGTGCTTTCTCGTAAACTTTGTTGATTCTTGCAACCTGAATTTTCTTCAGTATTGATAACAGCGGAAAATATTTCTGCCAACCCTGTATAGTTGCTGGTTTCAAAATGGGATATCAGATCTTTGATGATTTTGGAGATCCCACACTGCCACACCACTCATAGGTCTCTGGTTCTGCACCTAATGTTCCTTGCGTGTTCCCAGGTCATCCCTTTGAAGACGTTTTCTTGAAGTAAAACTGGAATGCCCCACTAGCTCCCTGATGAAGGAGCTGCACTCTGAAAGCTAGTGCTTCCAAATAAACCTGTTGGACTACAACCTGATTTTGTGTAACTTGGCACACCCCAGTCCAACACTGGCTCCTTCACATCATGTAGCTAGTTGTCCATCGTTCTGAAAAGCTGTCAACATTCAAAATTTGTTTTCACTGCCATTCACAGGGTATTTGGTCTAGCCACCTTTCTGTGCAATATTGGTGAACGCTGAAACATTTGTGGCTTCTCTTCTGCTCCTTATTGGTTGAGGCAATTGTGACACGCTGGCCATCATCTCTTATTGACATCAGAATCATAAGATCAAGGAGCAAATTTAAGCCATTCAGCCTATTGAGTATGTTCTGGCATTTGATCATGGCAAATGTGTTTCTCAATCCCATTTTCCTGCCTTCTCCCTGATAAGACCACAAGATAAAGGAGCAGAACTAGGGAAACCCATTTTATAAGCCAACATTGACAGTAATCTTAATGGATTCTGTCTTCTATTTAGGTTCTGCAATGAGTGGCATGAAATGTTCTATGATTCTTCTTTGACCAATTGTTCCACGACTAGCTGTTCATTAACAGAATGATGCTTAACTTGTTGTTCCATGATTAGTTATTCTTGGGCCAGGAATAACTTGACCAGTACAGAACTTAAACTAATGTAACTTCTGCCATTTAAAGAAAATTGATGTCAAGACATGCATACATACTCCTGAGTGAGAATTCTTGTTTATGGAATACATATAATTCTCCACTATCTGACACCTTCTCTGTTGGAAAGTTGGTTGGAGAAAAGACTTAGCCTAAAGTCCCATACCTCGTGGACCACGTAATTGCATTGTTGTTGGCATTAGACTGTTCACCATATGGTAATACAGTGACTCTCGCCCTATATCAAGGTGGAGTTAGTAAGCTCACTGGTAATGTAAATATCCTGTTGGTAAAAGATTAGGTCTGAAACCTAATTCCCCTTCGAACAATTTAGGCTTTTTTTTCTATTGTAGATGGTTCTACCTCAGTAACCTCTTTGTGTGAGTAACTACGTCACTATTTGCTTTCCTGAGACTGTGTCCTACTTTGGCACAACTTCTGAAAGTGATTTATTGTGTTACAGGCATACTTGTGTGGCACCACCTTTCTTTGAGACAAATAGGATGGAGCTGCACCGGGTTGTGTGATGGCTGACCTTTCGAATGAGATCATTTTGCTCTATCTCATTCCATTCAGCTCAAAGACTAACATACATGCAGCACTTCCTTGGAGGGTCATGAATGAGTTTGTGTTAACCTTGAGATGTGGTGGAAACTGGTACAATTGCAACCTTTAAAAGGCATCTGGATGGGTATATGACTGGATGGATTTAGAGGGATATGGGCCAAAGTGTTGGCAAATGGGACTAGATTAGGTTACGATATCTGGCCAGCATGGAAGAGCTTGACCGTGCTGTACATCTCTATGACTCTATGACTTACCTTAAAATTGCTAAATGTGCCAAAATGCTCTGGGTACAGTTATTTGAGATAATTGGCTGATACAATTATAAGATTTTTGGCCTGTTCTACCACAGCGAATGGTATCTTATGAATGTTTACAATACTTAGATGTGCATGCTGGTAGTCCTATCACTGCTGGACCCTCGGTGTCTGCTGGATATCAGAAATCCAAAATGAACTTGCATATTGATTCTGCGATATGATTGGATCCCCGTATGGAATTAATGTGTGATGAACACGGTCGTTTGTAGATCATAAAATGAAGTGCCAATTGTTGGGCTGCATGTGTTTTAGAATGTATGGTGGTTATATGTTGGCACTACCCCCTGTATTAGTTCTGACTTGCAGGGTGAGTACAACACAAGATGGAGTCTAAAAGCGCAGCGCTGGAAAAGCACAGCCAGTCAGGCAGCATCCGAGTAGTAGGACAGTCAATATTTCAGGCATAAGTTCTTCATCAGCCATCGACTCTCCTGCTCCTCGGAAACTGCCTGACCTGCTGTGCTTTTCCAGCGCTGCACGTTTTGACTCTGATCTCCAGCATCTGCAGTGTTCACTTCCTCCTATGAGATGGAGTCTGTTAATTGGTTGATTCATACATTGAGCTAGTTCTCACTTGCCAATAATGAGTAATATCTTGAGAGTGTATTGCTGGAAATGCACAGCAAGTCAGGCAGTATCTGAGGAACAGGAAAAGCAGCCCTTCAACACTCCCAAAATTTTGATTCTCCTGCTCCTCGGATGCTGCCTGACCTGCTGTGCTTTTCCAGCAACACACTCTTAACTCTGATCTCCAGCATCTGCAGACCTCACTGTCTCCAATAATGAGTAATATTTTAAGTGGTCTCCTCTCCAGATCATTTTTAGATTACCATCCTTGCCTGCTCACTATCCAAGGGCCTAAACAGGCTTTCCAGGTGAAGCAGCATTTCATCTCTACCTCCTCAAATCTTGTTGATTGTATTCGCTACACCCAATGTGGCCTACTCTATGTTGGAGAAACTAAACACAGACTGGGTGGCCGCTTTGTAGGACACCACTAGTCTGTGCGCAAGCATGACCCCGACCTTTCCATAACCGGTCATTTTAACCCCTCATCCTGCTCCTATTCCCATTTCTCTGTCATCGGCCCGCTGCAATGCTCCCGCGAATCACAGGAACAACATCCCATCTTTAGTCTTGGCACTTTCCAATCTTCTGGACTTAATACAGCATTCAACACCTTCAGATTGTAAACTCGCTCCCACTTCTTCCTTTCCTTTTCACTTTATTTATTGCATTCTCTGTCACCATGCCCTCTCTCCCCTCCCTCCCACTCTAGTGAGACCTTCACATCAGCTCTGAAGGAGAGTCATCTGTACTGGAAACATTCACTTGGTCTCTCTCCAGGGATGCTGTCTGACCTGCTGTGATTTTCAACATTTTTCGTTTTCAGTCATCATTTGTAGATTGTTCTGTTAAGTAAAGTATGTGCTATTTAAACAGTTACAGTTTGGTGAAGCTATCACTTGCTGCTCAGCTTAGAATTAAATGTTTGCCTTTCGTTTCATGTTTCAGATCTCTGGCTTTATGTAAATTGAAGTTGAGTGCAGGGCTTATTTGTTCTTTTCCTTTACTTTGTTCACTGTTATCTCCCTTATTACCCTTCTTTTGCTTCGACACTTCAACCACGCTATCCACTGATTCACTGTCTGCAAATCCATGCATTTGTGAGTGTGCCCCAGATGTGATCTTTTTCCAATAGCATTGTATGGGGTGGCATGGTGGACCAGTGGTTAGCACTGCTGCCTCACAGCACCAGGGACCTGGGTTTGATTCCAGCTTTGGGTGATTGTTTGTGTGGATTTTACACATTCTCCCTGTGTCTGCATAGGTTTCCTGCATGTGCTTCTGTTTCCTCCCACAAACCAATGACGTGTGGATCAGGTGAATTGGTCATGCTAAATTGCCCATAATGTTAGATGCATTAGTCAGGGGTAAATAAATATGGGGTAGGGGAATAGGTCTGGGTGGGTTACCCTTCAGAGGGTTGATGTGGACTTGTTGGGCTGAAGGGTCTGTTTCCATACTGTAGGGAATCTAATCTAAACATGGGAGAGTTACTGAGGTGTGATATCCACATGTTTTGTCATCCACAGGGAATGGCTCCACCATTTATGGATAAGGGATGAAGTGTATTCTACTTTATTTTTCATGGTTGCTTTCTCCTCAACAAAGTTTACTGGGTATGGCTTTAAGAAATAAAAGTGTGCAGTAGCAGGTTTCAGCCACTAGTGGGAATTTGCGTCAAATAACGCAATGTTTGGCATCAAATTGAAGGAAGCAAAATGGCAATTTAAACTGGGCACTGAACACAGAAAAGTTTCTGAAGAAAATCACCTTTAGTAAGTCTCATCTTTTCAAACAATAGGTAGGCCCTTATAACTGTATTTTTAAATTCATTTTTGGGATACAGGAAATGCTGGCTAGGCCAGCATTTGTTGCCCATCCTAATTGCCCAGGGATCAATTAAGAATCATATGAACCAGACAATTCATGATAGTTTCATTAACTAAATTCTACCCACTACTGATTTGAACCCACACCACCACAACTGGTCTTTGGATTATGAGTCCAATGATTTTTCCACTACACTATCATCATGTTCAAAGTATCAATCAATGGAGTTTGCATATCAAATGGCCACAATGATGTGCTGAAAGGGCCCCGGGGCAATGATCTCGTAAACTCTGAAATGTTAACATTGAGCATTAAAAGTTCCATAGGTGTCATAGTTTGGAAGTGCCGGTGTTGGACTGGGGTGGACAAAGTTAAAAATCAGACAACACCCAAGTTCTAGGCTAACTGGTTTATTGGGAAGCTAGTACTTCCAAAGCTAGTGCTTCCAAATAAACCTGTTGGACTATAACCTGTTGTTGTGTGATTGTTAACTCCAGAGGTGTTGGCAGGTTACTGTGAGCAATTGTATGACATTTACATGAGAAAGTGCTTCAACGTGTGTAACAGTGCAATCCTTTGTCAACCTAATTAATATTGAAACTGACATCTGATTCCTGGCATTAAATAGGTTGTTGGAAAACAGAACAATAGTTTTAGCCAGGCAGCAACTAGGTTTGGCTCTGACACTGAATGAACAGACAACTTGGAGCCTACCTTATAATACAGCACAATACAATTATATTTTACACTGGATAGCTCAAAATGCTTCACACTATTGAAAGGCATCTATTGTTCACTCATGCTGGGGTTTGCTGCTCTATTTGTTTACATTTCAGTCCATGAGAAGTGAACTCAACTCCCTTCACCCCGCGCAGTTCAACTCCTCCCTTGGAAGCATGGAAAATAATGGTAATTCCCTGCAAACATCAGTTGTGTTTTTACTTAAAAATGAATGATTTATTACATAAGTTCATTTGTTTCTTAGTGTAGTTATTACTGCACCATCTATAATATACATTCTGCTGTTTGTTATCAAAAACAGCTGAGTTATTCAGTTGCCCAAATACTGGTGGTGACAGACATGAGAATTGTGTGCGGTTAGAAAAAGCTGATGTATATTTCAATGAAAGAAAAATAACCTCAACCTTTATAAGACCTGCTTTCATTATACTGGATTAGTGGTGCTGGAAGAGCACAGCAGTTCAGGCAGCATCCAACGAGCAGCGAAATCACTGCTCGTTGGATGCTGCCTGAACTGCTGTGCTCTTCCAGCACCACTAATCCAGTATTTGGTTTTCAGCATCTGCAGTCATTGTTTTTACCCTGCTTTCATTATGTCAGGTCTCATTGTTATGTAATATTTCTTTAACAGGCATGATGCCCTTGCTTTATCATATCATGTGTTTAATACTATAAAACTCTTAGACTTCATCTTCCAGAGCTCTGTCCTCTTGAAGCATGACACTCTGCGGGAAGTTAAGATACAGCAGTTAGAAGACTTCTTACATATCAAAGTCTGCAGCTAAAAGACATTTTAAGGTTCAAACCAACATGACCAGGTAATGGAAGGTGATGGCCTATATTACTAGGATATTAATCCAAACAGCAAAGTAATGTTCTGGGGATCTTGATCCAAGTCCTGCCAAGGTGCAATTTGAATTCAATAAAAGAATTTGCAATTAAGTGTCTGATGACGACCATTGCCAATTGTGGAAGGAAAGTGCTGGTTTAGATCTCACTCCAGACTCATAGCAATGTGGATGACTCTTAACTATCCTCTGCAATGGCTTAGTAAGCCACTCAGTTTGAGAGCAATTAGGGCATGAGCAAAAAATGCTGACCTTGCTAGTGGCGCCCTTTTCCTATGAAAATGAATGAAATCAAAACTGGTGTTGAAGTGGAAGTGAAGAAGGTTATCTAAGGTTACAGAGGTCTTGATCAGCTGGGCCAATGTGTCAAGGAGTTTAGTTTCGATAAATGAGAGGAGTTGCGTTTCAGCAAGATAGTAATAAGGTAGGACTTACATAAGTTAACAGTGAGGCCTTGGGGAGGGTTGTTGAACAGAGAGATCTAGGGGTTCAGTTACACAGTTTCTTCGAAGTGGCATCACAGGTAGACAGACTGATGAAGAAGGCATGCTTACCGTCATTGGGCAGAGCATTGAGTATTAGAGTTGCAATATCATGTGGCTGTGCAAGATGCTGGTGAGGCCACTTTTGGAATACTGTGTGCAATTCTCCGGTTCTCCTGCTATATGAAGGATTTATTAAATTGGAAAAGATTTGCGAGAATGTTACCAGGACTGGAGAGTTTGAGTTATAAGGAGAGGTTGGATAGGCTTTTTTCTCTTGGGGCGCAGGAGGTTGAGGGGTGACCTTTTAGAGGTTTATAAAATTATGAGGGGCATACACAAGGTGAATAACCAAAGCCTTTTTCCTCAGATAGGGAAGTTCAAGATTAGAGGGCTGAATTTTAAGTTGAGAGGGGAAAGATTTAAAAGGGACCAGAGCGGAAACTTTTTCACACAGACGGTGGCTCATATGTAGAATGAACTGCTAGATGAAGTGATAAAGATTAAAACATTCACAACATTTGAAAGACAGTTGAACAGGTGCATGGATAGGAAAGGTTTAGAGGGATATGGGCCAAAAGTGAGCAAATGGGATTGGTTTAGGTTTGGAAATCTGGTTGGTATGGAAGAGTGGATCAAAGGGTCTGTTTCCATGCTGCATGTCTCCATGACAGTCTTAAAACCATGTAATCCAAATAACACACACACACACACACTCTCTCACACTCTCTCACACACACGCACACACCTTCAACACATTGTCTGGCTAACACCAATTGTTACAGTTAACCTGAGAATGTAACTTTTAAAAAGGTTTTGTGCTTTACATATGAAAGAAGTGAAACTATCATGGTTATTCTAACAGATGAGAGACTCAATGTATAATTTCAGTTACATCACACTGTAAACCTTTGTTATAAATTCTGAGCCTTACAATTGTATACTTCACAACCACCTGATGAAGGAGCAGTGCTCTGAAAGCTAGTGTGCTTCCGATTAAACCTGTTGGACTATAACCTGGTGTTGTGTGATTTTTAACTTTATACACCCCAGTCCAACACCGGCATCACCAAATCATGACCTTTTTTTCATAAAACCTTCAGCTATCTCGGGAATGTGACTTGAAAGAGGTTCTAGGATTTACATATTAATGAATCAAAATCATCCCCATCCTAAATTATTACAGACTTAACAGCAATCTGGGTTTGTTCAACACATCACATCAGTTGTATGACACTATGATCTTTTACGATAAATTCTATGCCTTATGATCCTGCTCCACTAGCTACCTGATAAAGGAGCAGTACTCCGAATGCTTGTACTTCCAAATAAACCTGTTGGACTATAACCTGGTGTTTTGTGATTTTTAATCAAATAAAATAAAGGGTGACTTGGTGATGGGAGGTAAAAACAATGACTGCAGATGCTGGAAACCAGATTCTGGATTAGTGGTGCTGGAAGAGCACAGCAGTTCAGGCAGCATCCGAGAAGCAGCGAAATCGACGTTTCAGGCCTTCGATACTGGCCTCTGTGCAGTTCTTTCAAAAGATAATGATGTTGGCTAGAAAAGGGAGGCTGAAGTTTAGATGGAACTTTATTAGCACAGTTTGTGGCAAAGAGTATTTTATTGGACTGGCTTTGATGATGACTGTGATTTTGGAAGAAAGGGTAAGAGTTCTTGAGGATGTTGGCAGCAGGTATTTCGAAGGAAGAACTCTGCTACCTGTTCTCAGATGCTGGCAGACCCGCTGAGTTTCTCCAGCACACTGCTTTTGTTTGTGTCAGATCAAGCATCTACAGTTCTTTGTTTTATTTAGAAGATTGTTGGGTAAATAAGTACAGAGACCTGCTTTGGTTTCTATTCAGCTTTGTAGCTGAATTCAACCTTTGAATGACTGAACTCATTTCACACAGCCAATGTGGCAGACTTGGAAAGATCTAAGACCTGTAGAGTCGAGTTGCCTTTTCTGATAACAGTGTTATTGTTTGTTCACTGTGATACACAAAAGGCCATATTTTATCTTAGGGTCAAAGAAAAACTTCAGAAGAATTCATTGCTCACCTGACTGGACTGTTGTTAAGATGTTATATACGATTCTGGGTGTAATGTCTAGACAATGAAATCATGGTGAAACAATTTACTCCACCTGTTATTTGCTGAAAGTCTGGGAACATGTTAGCATTGTTTGTGCCAATTAACACAACAAAGCATCTTTACTCATTGTGGTGAGTAAGAACACTCAGGATATGGTACCTTCTGGACCATTCACTGAAAAAAAAGTCCTTTTGGCTTGCTCAATTTGCAAATCTGTCAGCCCAATTTAACTTGTGAGTGTGTGCATATCTCTGTGTGTGTACAGATCTGTATGCATGTTACTGTGTATTTGTTGTGTTCGTATCTGTGCATAGCTGTGTGTATCTGTGAAATCTGAAAGAACTGCTGATGCTGGAAATCAGAAACAAAAACTACTGGAAATTACTGGAAAAGCCCAGCAGATCTGGCAGCGCCTGTGGAGAGAAATCAGAGTTAACATTTCAGGTCCAGTGACTCCTGCTCAGAACTGGGGAAGGAGTCTGAGCAAAGTTTGATGGACCGGAAACATTTGATTTCTCTGCACAGATGCTGCCAAACCTGCTCTGCTTTTCCACTAATTTCTGTTTTTCTTTGTGTGTATACTATGTGTGTTTCTGTACTTGGGTGTGTGTGTCTACATATGTGTGTGTATCTGTGTCAATGTGTGTGTACATGTCTGTATGCATGTATTTTATGTGCATGTGTTTGGGAGCATGTGTATGTGCATGTCTGTGCAAATGCCTGTGCTTTTATGACTCACTTGGCTCGCCCACTAAAAATCAAGTCCCACTATTCCTGGAATAATCACAAAAGTTGAAGTTCCTTTTTTAAAGTGTTACAAAATCCCCAAAATAGCTGATGTTCAGAGCAGATATGTCATAATGATTTAAGTTGTGATATTTTCCTGGTTCAAATGGAGACATGCCTAATTTAACCATTCAGATTACTGTTTCACACCCATCCATCCCCATCCCCTCTGAGAACAAAGACTCCAGAATTTCCCACTTGGTATGACATAATTCCTAAAGTATAGCTTCACACTGCAGTAGATTGAAGGAATTGTTATCTTAACAACCAGACACCAGTGTGATGTGTACACTATCTCACCAAATCCAGTCCTTATCTTGTGTTTCTGTGTTGCATCGTCTCATTGAGTTACTTTGCTCATTTCAGCACCCACACTGCCTATATAAACCAACTCAGCATGTTCTGAGGTGTTTTACAGTTAGTAAAGTACCTCCTGATGTTTGGTAACCACGTGGGACAAAGACTAGCAGAAGGACACTCAATTATAACAGCTACAACTTCATGGATGCCGCAGTCATGAAGATTCTCTGGAGAAACCGTTAGCCTAAAGAGTAGCGTGAGCTGATCTCCATTGTAAATAGATTTAGTACAGATTGGATGAAAAGTCAAGAGGGACAGGGGAGAGCTGTAAATGACAGGAGTAAGATGGCCATCCAGTTTCATCCTACAAACATAGCTCAGCAATTCACATTGTTGAAAGAATCCAAGCTGGTGGAAACCAAGACACATAGGTTCTTTATTTTATTTTATCAAACGATACAGAATACAAACAAACAATCAACAGTGAACAATAAACAGCAGTTTACAAGAAACAGTGAATTACAGGGGAAAAGGGCGGCAAGACTAAACCCCAAACCCCACCATAAAATCAAAGTTCAGGGAAAGGCAGAGGAACCCCAAATCCCACCTTAACTCACCAAAGGGGAAACAGTAAAAACAAACATATACAAAACAGTCCGATCAACCAAATAATAAAACAGTGCATATTACACAGACACCCCTGGGGGACTCCGGTTTTATTGTGGGGAGGTTTATTGACTTGTTCAGTCCTACAGCTTTCCTTCAGCAATTTCAGTGTCTCAGCTGTGCCCTGTTTAAATGTGGATATCTCTCCTCAACCTGTTCAGAAAAGTTGACACATATCTGGGGGAGACATATCTGGCCCACATTCCTAATGAAGGGCTTATGCCTGAAATGTCGATTCTCCTGCTCCTCGGATGCTGCCTGACCTGCTGTGCTTTTCCAGCGCCACACTTTTCGACTCTGACTCTCCAGCATCTGCAGTCCTCACTTTCTTCAGATATCTGGGGACTGTCTGCTCCAGAGTTAGGGACACTATCACTGTACCACAGGACCACTCTTTTTAAGATGAGCCCAAAGAGAATTACTACCTATCACCTTTAACAGACAATCAGTTTTTCAATGTATAATTTCAGTTACATCACACTGTAAATTTTTGCTATAAATTCTGTGTTATGAACGAGCCGTCCACTATCACCTGATGAAGGAGCATCGCTCCGAAAGCTAGTGCTTCCAATTAAACCTGTTGGACTATAACCTGGTGTTGTGTGATTTTTAACTTTGTACACCCCAGTCCAACACCAGCATCTCCAAATCATGACTACCTATCACCTGCTTCACTTCACCTTAACAATGGCATTAATAAATATTGTCAAGGCATTAGCAGTTAGTTCACTGTTGACCTGAGAAACCTAGCTTCCAAACCCAGCGTTTCCTGTACCACGTACAGCTCATGGATCGGGAAGCTGTCTGTTAGATCATCAGAATTGAAGGCACCACCCACACTGACAAATGTTGTCACTTGTAAATTACCTGCACTGTTGTAATACAGGAAACAAAGCTGAGCCCCTGAGTAAGTCTGTTGTTGGCTGAGAGTCCATGCCATTGATTTGAGCAGCTGACCTGGGCCCAGCAGTTTTGTACAGTGTTTGAGGGAGTGCTACACTGTTGGACATCTCCTGAAGAGGGCAAAATGGAGAGCAGTAGAAAGGAGAATCAAGTCAGGTGTAGCTGGAAGATAGACATCACAGGGTGGCCAGGCAGAAATGGGTACTGCAGATGCTGGAGATTAGAGTCAAGATTCCCGATGAAGGTTTTTACCCGAAACATCGATTCTCCTGCTCCTTGGTTGCTGCCTAACCTGCTGTGCTTTTTCACATCACAGGGTGGCTGCAGATGAGCTTCTGTGAATGTGTTAGAAGAGTGTGAGACAGACAGGGACAACACACAGGGACAGCAGAAGTATGGCAGGAGGAGCTACAAGCAGCAGAACCTTTGGTAGTGGCATCTGTGAGGAGACCCAGGCTACAGCTCACCACCGCCTTCTTAAACACAATGGGCAGTAAATGTTGGACCTGCCAGCAAAGTCCATATTCCTTGAAATGAATGGATAAATAAAAATAAAGCTATTGTTTGTGCGAGTGAATGAACATCCCATGGTGTGTATGTGTGTGTGTGTTGTGCAGTCTGTGAGGAAAAGGGAGAAGTCTTTCCATCGACCTCCAAGTAACATCACAAAAACAAGTTACCTGGTTGTTTGGATTTGTACTATTTCTGGGATCCTGCTGTGCCCACACCGGCTGCCAATCTTTACTGGGGGTCTCCCATAAGCTGGATTCTCCCCCCAGCCCCTTGCCCCACCAGCCCTGAATCAGGCCCATGATATTGGGGCCAGATGGGAATTCTGGGCCTGCAATTGCTGGGAGCACCCGCTATTTTTATGAGGGTGGGATGGGGGGGCAGGGGTGGCAGGAAGTTTGCTAACCAGTCAGAGAGTCAGCAGTCTCTGAGCCTCAGTAACACCCCTGTGAGAGGTGGGTGTGCTGCAACAGAGAGCAGACCATGACAGCCTTCAGGAGCATATATTTAAATAAGACATTCTGAGGGGGGAAGCTAGTGGGCCCCTTGGTTAGTAGAGAAGCCCTCCAGGTGGATCATTTGGTGTGCGGGTTTGGCCTTTGCTGCTCTTGGCCCTATTCCCTTGGGGGAGAGAGGGAATGGAAACGCCAATCTCATGCTCCTCTGCCTGTAAAACACCAGGGAGGCCACACAATCCTCCCTAATTGTGGCCTCAGTCGCATCATTCAGTGTCCCACTTCCATGGAGTGGGCAGTCTGTCCACACTTCCACAGGTCAGTCTTGGGATAGCTCCTCCCAGTGGTGGAGATGTGATATAGCACCATACCATCATGGCCCCCTCTGTATCATGGATCTACCCTCATCTTCAAGCTTCCCAGCACAGGGCCAGGAGAATTCCACCCTATGCCTCCAGCCAACATTCCTTCATTAGCTGGCATTCTCTCACAAGGAAGATGGAATGAGTTTGTGTTTTACCGCATTCCTTTTGGTGCTGTTCCTATCTCAGGAGGTGACTCACTGTGTAAGGTGCAGGAAAGCTGTGAATTAGAAAACTATTTTGCATGGGACCGTGTCCAAACTCTGTGGGTACAACAGTGTGAGCTGTGCAAAGATGTTTACAAGATGCTCTGCAGCAAATTGCCAGGGTTCCTTTGACAGTATCTTCCAAACCCTGTGAGATCCACCACCTAGATGGACAAGGAGAGCATACCCAGAGATTCTGAGATCAAAGGATGGAGGGTACCCGAGAGCTGTAACACAAAGATCAGTATTCTTTGGGTGAATGAACAAGCTTGTTGAGAGTGAACCAGCCGATAGTCACTCTTTAATGAGGCAGAGACAGAGATAGGGCAGACTCAGCACTGGAACAGCCTCACCTGAGTGCACAGCTTTTACAGTTCAAGACGCAATGCCAATACCTAGAACTCAAGGCAAGCAAAATCTGCGAGGACAGAGCAATTTAGGGTTGTCTCCATAAAGCAGGTCAGTCCATGGTGTCAGCTCAAACTAACTACAAGCAAAGGGCATTAAGGGATGGGCAATAAACACGGAACCAGCCATTGACAGATACACCCCATTAAACGATCCAAAAAGAAATGACAACATGCTCCACTCTGTAGCACTGACATTACCTGAAAGGATAAGGAACCAGTCTGTCTGGATGCAGAGTGAATCACTGAGAGTGTGTAACCGGGTGGAGTTCTATGATTCCTGTCTTTCCCTGCTGTAATTAACACAAGCTCAGTCTTGTCCTTTGTTGCTTGTTTTTGGTAAACATGATGTTGACGCTCACCAAAGAGGTAAAGGATTTCACTTTCTCCACGTAACACACCTATGATGGTAACAATTGGCCTTTCTCTAAACAAATGAGTCCGCATTTCCCGATGAGGCCATTGATCAGGGGATTCTCAGCTGTCAACCTCAGCCAATGCTGAGCTAACAGATCCCAGTGCAAGGCAGTGATGGGGTGAGACAATAGGCCACAGGCTCTCTGAGTGACAATCAGGCAGCATTCTTAATTGGAGCCATTAAACAGCAAGTTTCACTGCACAGGCCATAACTGACCATCTGGGCACCAAATTACATAGAATTACACAAAATGCAGAAGCAGGCCATTTGCCACAACTGGTCTGTGCTGGTTGTAATACTCCATACGTTTCTCTTCCTATTCCACCAACCTCATCCCAACATTTCAGCTTTTCTTCAGATTCACTTTTCCCTCATGTACACATCTGGAATCCCTGTTTCGACATCTAAGCTCAACCACTAACCACGCTTTGAACATCTTGCTTTATTTCTTTCTGGGATGTGTGATGACTGGCTTGACTCAGCATTTATGACTCATTACTAATTGCTCATAAGGAGGTGATGGTGAGCTGGCTTCTTGAACAGCTGCAGTCTGTGAGTTGCAAATGCACCCATCATGCTGTTATAGGAAGAAAATTCCAGGCTTTTGACCCAGTGACATTGAAGGAACAGTGAAATATTTCCAAGTCAGGATGGTTTGTGGCTTGTAGGGGAACTTGCAGGGGGTAGTGTTCCAATATATCTGCTGCCCTTATCCTTCTAGATGGCAGTGGTTGTGGGTTTGGAAGGTGTTTTTGAAGGAAGCTTCACATTTTTCTTTATGTTCATGTTGGATTGACAGGTAACTATCTTGCATTCATGGTCCCTAGTTTTGGATTTTCCCACAAGTGGAAACATTCTCTCCATATCCAGCTGGTCCAAACCATTTAGAATTTTAAAGACATTAATTAATTTTCCTCAAAGTCAACTTTATTTCTGTCATGAAAAGCCCCAACCTTTCCTCTCAGTTTAAGTGCTGTTCCTGTAAAATCCTTCTATGTTTTTGTCATAATTCAAATGAGACCTTGAACTGTATGTCTCATTTGAAATCCTGAACAAGTTGAGCATAATCCTGGGAATTACAGACCAGTCAGTCTTACGTCTGCGGTGGACAAAGTATTGGAGAGGATTCTGAGAGATGGGATTTAAGATTACTTGGAAAACTATAATTTGATTAGAAATAGTCAGCATGGCTTTGTGAGGGGCAAGTCGTGCCTCACAAACCTTATTGAATTATTTGAGGATGTGACAAACACATTGATGAAGGTAGAGCAGTGGATGTGGTGGACATGGATTTTAGCAAGGTGTTTGATAAGGTTCCCCATGGTAGGCTCATTCAGAAAGTAAGGAAACATGGGATACAGGGAAATCTGGCTGTCTGGATATAGATATGACTGGCCCACAGGTGGTAGTAGATGGGATGTATTCAGCCTGGAGCTGGGTGACCAGCGGTGTTCCATAAGGATCGGTTCTGGGATCTCTGTTCTTTGTGATTTTAATAAATGACTTGGATGAAGAAGCAGAAGGATGGGTTGTTAAGTTTGCCAATGACTCGAAAGTTGGTGAAGTTTTGGATAGTGTGGAGAGCTGTTGCAACTGACAGGATGCAGAACTGGGCTGATAACCGACAGATGGAGTTCAACCTGGAAAAGTGTGAAGTCGTTCACTTTGGAAGGTTGAATTTGAATGCAGAATACAAGGTTAAAGGCAGGATTCTTGGCAGTGTGGAGGAACAGAGGGGATCTTGGAGTCCATGTCCATAGATTCCTCAAAGTTGCCACCCAAGTTGATAGGATTGTTAAGAAGGCGTATGATGTGTTAGTTTTCTTCAGCAGGGGGATTGAGTTTAAGAACCACAAGGTTATTCTGCAGCTCTATAGAGCTCTGGTTAGACCACACTTGGAATATTGTGTTCAACTTTGTTTACCTCATTATACGAAGGATGTAGAAGCTTTAGACAGGGTGCAAAGGAGACTTACACCCAGAGGATGCTGCCTGGACTGGAGGGCCTGTCTTATGAAGAAAGGTTGAGGGAGCTAGGGCTTTTCTCATGGAACGAAGAAGGATGAGAAGTGACTTGATAGAGGTGTACAAGATGATTATAGACATTGGTAGAGTGAATAGTCAGAGACTTTTCCCCAGGGCAGAAATGGCTATCACAAGGGGGCATAATTTTAAGTTGATTGGAGAAAGGTTTAGGGGAGATGTCAGAGGTCGGTTCTTTATACAGAGTGGTGGGTGTATGGACTGCACTAGCAGCGGTGGTAGTAGAGTCAGATACATAGGGACATTTATGTGATTCTTGGATAGACACATGGAAGATAGTACAATGGAAAGTGTGTAGGTTAGTTTGATCTTAGAGTGAGATAAAAGGTCGGCACAACATTGAGGGCCAAATAGGCCTGGACTATGTTCTGCTGTTCTATGTTCCGTGTTCTATAACAGGGAAAGAAAGGGAGCTATAGGGAGAGTGGGTACCAGTGATGTCCAACTTACAGAATTACCGTTGAAATAAAAAGTAAAAAGAGATGAGAAACAGGACAAGGAGTTCCATAGTTTGGAAATCCTAGGAAGGAACGGGTGAAAGAGTAGATGATGGCACCACAAATATCCCTTTTGGGTGATCACTGAAATGTTTCTCCATCCAACCTCCACTCAACACACCTTTTGTCTCTTTACTTGTCCCACTCCTACACCCTCTGGTCCTGTATCATCATCCTTCATCTTATCATAGTCCTTCCCTTTTGGATCTTTCTCCCACCATTCCCCTTTCACTTGTGGAAACCCTATTACAGTTCCCAGTTTTGAGAAAAGGCTCACACTGGCCTGAACCATGAGCTCTATTTCACCACAGAACTGTCAGCCCTGCTGTGTATTTCCAGAATTTTTTGTTTTCATTTCAGATTTCCAGCACCCATAGTATTTTGCTTTGATTTTACTTTTGATATTGACACCTATCTGTTTTTGTTTTTGGGAAGTGACTTTAATTATTTTGAATTCTTTCTCACTTCCCTTCCCCTCTTCATTCCTGTTGAACTCAGTGACACAGACTTCAGCCTTTTCCACTGCACAGCCTGTCCTCCAGGTGTGGACATTGGATTCCTGCAAAAATGATTTATCCTGATAAAGAGCCATGAGGATGAGAAAAAGATGTGTAGCATTATGTACTACCTCAGGACATCTGGTTATAATCTCTTCCAACCCCTTTCATCTGGCAGAAGATACAAAAGCTTAAACACATGTATAAACAGATTCAAGAACAGCTTCTTCCCTGCTGTTATCAGACTGCCGAACGGAGCTCTCAAATTTTAAATTTAAATGTTGATCTCTCCAAGTGCACCTTCTCTGTAGCCATATCATGGTATTTCTCACTCTGTTCTAATACTCTAATGCACTTTGTATGGTTTGATTTGCATGTACTGCACACAAAACAAAACTTTTCACTGTACCTAGGTACATGTGGCAATAATAAATCAAATCAAATCAAATCCCAAAGCACGTTACAGGCAGCAATGTGTAGTCACTCCACCTGGTTATCCCTCTGTGTGGTGAAGGTGTGAAATAACCCCACTATTTCTCAGAAAGATGCATGGGGTTTTAATGGTTAAATTACAAGGATGCATTAAATTAATGTGAGTCATACACTTCAATCTGGAAAACAGTAGGCTTTTCACTTTTATTCAGTAAATTAAGGAGACCTGTATTTTGCATAGCTTTTGAAATTATTTATGTACTGAAAAGATCATAATTGTAAAAATCCTTCTTATCTCACTGATTACCGATATGTTATGAATTCTGATAAACTAGTTTTTATTTGTATCATTAGCACCAGCTGCCAAGAAGATAACAGATTTGATCAAGGTACATTAGAAGTATCTGAAGGACAGTCACTGAGAATTTATTACCCCTTTATGAGGAAATCAAGCATGGGGGTGGGGATTAGGGACAGTGGGGCATGTTTATTGTAGATATAGGGTATTTGGTAATCTGGTACTTTCTCCACCAAAAGGCTTTGAAGACTTGCAACATTTGTAGCTTTCGCTGACACCTGCTGGTCAAAATAAGTGAGGGATGCAGGTCTGAAGTGTAAGTAGGGCAGGTTTTTCTTCATTCACTTGTGGGTATGGGCATTACTGGCTAGACCAACATTTACTGTCTGTCACTAGTTGTCCTTGAGGAGGTGGTGGTGAGCTGCCTTCTTGAACCTACTGCAGTCCATGTGCGGTAGATTGACAACACAATACCTTTAGGGAAGGAATTCCAGGATTTTTACCCGGCGACACTGAATGAATGGCAATATATTTCCAGGTCAGGATAGTGTGTGTCTTGGAAGGGAACTTACAGGCGTGGTGTTCCCATGTATCTGCTGCCCTTGTCCTTCCAGATAGAACTAGTCATCGGTTTGGAAGGTGGTGATTGAGGATCTTTGATGAATTTCTGCAGTGCATCCTGTACATTGTACACACTGCTGCTACTGAGCATTGTTGGTGGAGGGAGTGGATGCTTACGAAAGTGGTGCCCCTCAAGGGGGCTGGTTTGTCCTGGATGTTGTCGAGCTTCTCATGGAGTTGCACCTATCCAGGCAAGTGGGGAATATTCCATCACACTCCTGACTTGTGCCTTGTAGATGGTTGTCAGGCCTTGGGGAATCAGGAGGTGAGTTACTCACCGCAGTATTCCTGGTCTCTGACCTGCTCCTGTAGTCACTGTGTTTATGTGGTGAGTCCAGCTGAGTTTCTGGTCAATGGTAACCCCCAGCATGTTGAGAGTGGGGACTTCAGTAATATTGTCAATGAACAGTGATCATCTCAATTGGTAATAGTCATTACTTGCCATTTGTGTGGTGTGCATATTACTTTCCCCTTGTTAGCTCAAACCGAGATATTATCCAGATCTTGTTGCATTTGAACATGGGCTGTTTCAGTATCTGAGAAGTAGAGAATGGTGCTGAACATTGTGCCAGGTATGATGTAAACAGTAGACACTTTGCCCCCGGATACCCATTGATTCCATTTTTGCTAGGGCTTCTTGATGCCACACTCAGTTGAATGCAACCTTGATGTCAAGGGCTGTCACTCTCACCTCCCTCTGGAATCCAGCTCTTTTGTCCATGTTTGAACCAAGGTTGTAATAAGGTCAGGAGCCCTGGCAGAACGTAAACTGGGCGTCACTGAGCAGATTATTGTTGAGCAGGTAATGCTTGATAGACTCCTTCTGTCGCTTTACTGATGATTGAGAGTAAACTGATGGGGTGGTAATTGGCCGGGTTGGATCTGTCCTGTTCTTTGTAAACAGGATATACCTGGGCAATTTTCCACATTGTCAGGCAGAGGCCAATGCTGCAACTGAAATGGAAGAGCTTGGCTCGGGGAGTGCCATGTTTTGGGGAATATGTCTTCAGTACTATTGCAGGAATGCTGTCAGGGCCGGTAGCCTTTGCAGTATCCAGTGTCTCCAATTGTTTCTTGATATCATGTGAAGTGAATCAACTTGGCTGAAGTTTGGTATCTGTAACGTTGGGGTCTGCTGGAGGAGGCCGAGATGCATCATCCACTCGGCACTTTGGGCTGAAGATGTGCTGAGCTTTTCCATCATTTGAGGATGGGGATATTTGCGTAACCTCCCCTTCAAGTGAATTATTTAATTATTTAATTGTCCACCACTATTCAGAACTGGCTGTGGCAGGACTGCCGAGCTTACAGCAGATCCATTGGTTGTGGACTTGCTTTGCTCTGTCTACCACCTGCTGCTTATGTTTCTGGTAGTCCTGTTTGGCAGCTGCACCAGGTTGACATCCCATCTTCAGGAATACCTGGTGCTGCTCCTAGCTTGCCCTCTCCATTGAACCAGGGTTGGTCCCCTGGCTTGATGGTAATGGTTGAGTGGGGAATATGCCTGGCCATGAGGTTACAGATTGTGCTGGAGTACAGCTCTGCTGCTGTTGATGCCTCAAGGATGCTCAGTCTTGCTCGGTGTGTTTGAAGTCTGTCCCATTTAGCACAGTGATTGTGCTACCTGACACAATGGAGATTATTTTCAATGTAAAGGTGGGACTTTGTCTCCACAAGAACTGTGCAGTGGTCACTTTTACTGATACTGTCATAGACTGATGCATCAGCAGATGGCAGATTGGTGAGGATGAGATCAGGTATGTTTTTCCCTCCTATTGGTTCCTTCACCACCTGCTGCACACCCTGTTTAGTAGCTATGGCCTTTAGGACCTGACCAGCTCAATCAGTAGGACTGTTGCCAAGCCACTCTCAGTGTTGGACATTGAAATCTCCCATCCAGAATATATTTTGTGCCCTTGTCATTCTCAGTGCTTCCTCTATGTTCAACACGGAGGAGGTACAATTCATCAGCTGAGAGAGGACGGTATGTGGTGATCAGCAGGAGGTTTCCTTGCCCATGGGACATCATGGGGCTCAGAATTAATGGTAAGGAATCACAGAGCAACTCCCTCCTGACTGTATCCTACTGTGCCACCAACTCTGCTGGGTCTGTCCTACTGGCGGCTCAGATCATATCCAGGGATGGTGATGTCGGTGTCTATAAGGTATGATGCTGTGAGTATATAATTATGTCAGGCTGTTGCTTGACCAGTCTGTGAGACAGCTCTCCCAAGTTTGCTACAAGCCCCCAGATGTTAGTGAGGAGGACTTTGTGGGGTTGACAGGGCTGTTTCTGCCGTTGTCTTTTCCGGTGCCTAGCTCAATGCCAGATGATTGATCAGGTTTGATTTTCTTGTTGACATTTCATAGCGATTAACAAAACAAAGTGGTTTGCTAAGAGAAAGTGAGGACTGCAGATCCTGGCAATCAGAGTTGAAACGTGTGGTGCTGGAAAAGCACAGCAAGTCAGGCAGCATCTGAGCAGTAGGACAGTGGATGTTTTAGGCATGTGCCCTTCATCAGGAATGACGAAGGGCTTATACCTGAAATGTCAAATCTCCTGCTCCTTGGATGCTGCCTGATCTGTTGTACTTTTCCAGAACTACACATCTCGACAGTGGTTTGCTAGACCATTTCAAAGGGCAACTGAGAGTCAACCACGTTGCTGTGGATCTGCAGGCCAAACTAGATGACAATGGCAGATTTCCTTCTGAAGCCAGATGGGGTTTTTCAACAATTAGCAATAGCTTCATGATTATCAGTAGATTCCTATCTCTGCCTCTTTCATCTTTATTGGATTCAAATTCCACCATCTTCCATGGCAAGATTCGAACCTAGGTCCCCAGAACATTAGCTGATTTTATGGATGAATAGTCCAGTGATAATACCCCTAAGACATTGCCTCCCCTCAAGCATCATCTAATTATGTAGTGTAGCAGGATGGGAAGGTTGAATGGACTGCTATTCCCTTGTGTCTAGTCTAGCATTGAGGTGTCTACTCCAGTCTCGATATGAGGGGGTGGGGTGTGAAGAGAGCATTGGTGTTTGAACCCTCAATGCTGGGACTCAGGACTCATATGAGGTCATACCTGATATTTCATGCCTAATGCAAATGCACAGAAATGAAAAGGAACTCATTTTCCATTTTTCCAGAGATAAAAAGAGCAAGATATTCTATTCTTGCATGAATCCACCCACAGCGAATGAGTCCATCAGCCAAGGGTTTCTGGAAAATAATCCTTTGGTTATCAGCCTGTCTATGGCCATCCCAACCAAGACAGAGTAGAGTTCAACACCTACACTCAAGGCATTTTCTCATTCAGCCCATTCAGATTCATGTTATTTGATTGTGCAACATTCTGCAAAAGGCATATAGAGTCTCTGTCTTGTCCAAAATGGTTTGCAGAGTGAAAGGTCAGCTGCAGAACACAATGTGTCTTCTCTGTTCAATGTTCACTGACCCTTCTCAACAACTCTGTCTGCTGCTTCCTTGCTGCTGCTTCACTGTCCCCGAGTGACTATGTAGGAGAAGCCTTGGATTACCTGACATTTTCCCCAGCTGATTTCTGGGGGTTTGTGGGGGTTGGGGGAATTGGGGAGTGAGGGTTGTCAAGGTGTGAGAGTGTGAAGGAAGCACACATAAAAGTGGAGGAGAGCACCTCAGGAGTCACCACCCCTTACAATATCTGTAAAGATACACTTTTTAATCAAAAGATGAGGAATGGCAGAAATTCATAGGGTTATAGAGTCATGCAGCATGGTAACAGACCCTTCGGTCTAACCAGTCATTGTCAACCATAATCCCACACTAAACTAGTCTGCGCTTGGCCTATAGCCTTCCAAACATTTCTTATTCATGTACTTCTCGAAATGTCTTTTAAATGTTGTAACTGTACCCACATCCACCACTTCCTCTGTAAGTTTATTCCACCCACGAACCATTCTACATGTAAAGAAATTTCCCCTCATGTCTTTTTAAAAATCTTTCTTCTCTTACCTTAAAAATATACCCTCTAGTCTTGAAATCCCCCACCCTAGGGAAAAGACACCCACCATCCACCTTATCGACACCCCTCAATATTTTAATAAACCTCTATATAGTCACTTTACACTCAAGATATTCTGTGGCATCAAAATATTGTTGCACAATAAACAAGATGCCTGATTTTGCTCACTTGCTCTGTATGATAAACTAACCCCCATAGTCACAAAATTTCTCTGTATTAAATACTGAATTGCGGCAGTTGCATAGTTTTTTGGGCAGGGGTGGGTGGTCATGACTGAGGTTACCAGGGAGTATGACCAAGCTCCTCTTCACCACGGTGCCTTATGAGCACTTTTTACATCTACACAAACAAGCAGAGAGAGCCTGAGTTTAACCTCATCCAAATGACGGCACTTCCTCTGTTCCCTTTCAAATCTCACTTTGGCATCAGCAGCGATTTCGGTATCTCAACACTGGAGGTGAGTGTGCTTCCACCATGCCACGGTTAACATAATAATTAGTCCTGGCTCTGTACACTGACCCCTTTATCAGGCAACTCGGAACACTCGCCTTCAAAGGACTACTGTTAATCTTTCAGAGAACTAACTTGCAGAATGTTGCCTGATGATTAGTCAGCACCTAAAAGGACAAAGGTCAACCAGTGCATGGGAGCACTGTAATCCCCCCCCAGTTCCCATTTGAATCATGCACATGATTTCTAACTTGGAAATATATTGGCCAGTTTACCATTATCACCAGATCAGAATCTTAGAACTCTTAAACTAATGACACCGCCACAGCACCTATACCAGACAGACGGCCAGCCTACTCAAGAGTAACTAGAGATGAACAGTACATGTTGGCTGAACTACCACATTCGTCTCTTTCTTTTTTTTTAAACAGGGAAAGGCCCAGGTGAATTGCTTTGATGGATTTTTAACTTATTGCTTCTGAAAAGACACATTTTGTCAAAGATTTACATCGTGTACTCATCAGGACAATTCACAAGAACACTAATAAAGGGGCAAGCCAACATCTCTAAGAGGGGATTGCTGATTGGTTAACAAGTGAATTCTGATTGAGGTATTGCTATGAATATTGCACCAATTAATGATGATTGACAGTTAACTGCCAGGTTTTGTTTCAATTTCAAAGCAGGCAGATTAATTCTGATTGATCAGGTCATTGCCCTGAGAAATGGACCAGCAAATCTATTTTGTTGACAATTATCTTTCAATTAAACTTCTGAAAGATGATCTCACTGACCTCATACTGCTATTTTGTGAACTTGCGTGTTGATTCGCTGCCTCATTGTCTACATCACAACACTGACTGCAGTTCAAAAAGTGCACGATTGATTGTAAAGCATTTCTGGGACATTGCAAAAGGTAAAATATAAATGAAATTTCATTACTTCTTTTTAGTTTTATAATCCTTTGATGGAGAATGCTACTTCTATATCCACGTTGTATCCTCTGTGATTTCACTGGATTTCTGCATAAAAATGAACCACAGGCAAAAAGATATGAGATGGCATTCACTGGGCAAGAGCCCATTACCTTCCCCTCATCGAACTCTCACTTTTTGTGTGGGATCGCCCATGTCAACAGAATGCCAGTTTGTCTTTAATTCCAGTTGATGGTTGTTGTGTGCGGTCTGAATGTTTATAAATGATAAAGCTGAGTTAACCTTGAGTAAGTCAGCTCTAGCATGTATTTTTGGCTTGCATTAGTTCAAATCTGATAGAGGTAAATATTCTCAAAAATATTTCCCTGAAAGATTAGCAGTGGTCCTTCAAAGGTAATTGTTACAAATCACTTGATAATGAGGCCCTTGTATGGAGCCAGGAGTAAAATTTACTCAGTCCAATTTGTCTTAAGTTTACATTTTTCTTTTTATTATGTATAACTTCTGTCATTGATGTAAGCTGCCATGTTGGAACGACTTACAAAACCTTTCACTGTATTTTTCATGTGAAAGTACACATGACAATAAATTTCTATTCTGTCCTATTCTAAACAAGATGCACTGCAGTAAGTTACCATGGACACTTTGATGGCACCTTCCAAACCTACAACCTTTACTACCCAGAAGGACAATGGCTGCAGATATATGGGAACACCTGCAAGTTGCCCCCTCCAAACCACAAACCATCCTGACTTGGAAATATATTACTGTTCCTTCAGTATCACTGGGTCAAACTCCTGGAGCTCCCTCTCAAATAGCACTGTAGATGTAGGTACTACTGCAGCATTTCAAGAAGGCAGCTTTCAGCATCTCCTCTTTGGCAATTAGAGATAGGTAACAAATACCAGCCTAGCAATATGTTTTTAAAAGTACAAGTACACACTCAAATCTACAAATAAAGACTCAAGCACTGCACGAGGCAAGCTAGGGACTTGTTCATGCTTTTTAAAAAAATTATTCATCAGGCCATTGGAGCATTCAGCCACCTAGTCTGCTCTTTTAAAGATCATTCAAAAATCCTCAACTCTATTGTACTGCCTTTTCTCGATAACCCTTGATTCCCTTCCTGATTAAAATCTGCCTATCACAGTCTTGAATACTCTTAACTCTACAGTAAAGAACTTCACAGATGCCCAACCCTCAGAGTAGAAATTCCTCATCATCTCTGTCTTAAACATGTGATTCCCTTATTCTGAGATTAAGCCTTCTGCTCATAGACTCTCCCATAAGGGAATCAACCTTTCTGTATTTGTCCTGTTAAGTCCCCTAAAAATATTATTTGTTTCAAAAATGTTGCCTCTCATTCTTCTAAATTCCAATGTGTACAGGCCCAACCTACTCATCCTCTCCTTCTAAGACAGGTACTCCATACCTGGGATCAGCTGAATGAATCTTCTCTGGACTGTCTCCAATGCCAATGTATCTTTCCTTCAATGAGGGGACCAAAACTGTTCAGTCTTCCAGCTGTGGTCTGATGACAGCTTCGCCTTACCTTTATCCTCCATTCTTTTTGGAACAAAGGCCAACATTTATTTGCCTTCCCTATTACTCGGTGAACGTGGATGCTAGATTTTGTGGTTCTTGAATGAGGACCCCCAAATCCCTCTGCTCTGTAGCTTTCTGCATTATGTACACTTCCAGTTCCTTGCAAGGATTTGCTCTGTGTCAGATCTGGTGACAACAATGCTTCTCAATCTGTTATGCCTTTGACTAAGAGTGCTCAGAGAGCACTGATTGCAACACTATGACTCCAGTCACATTGAACTACAGAATCCCTACAGTGCGGAAACAGGCCATTCGGCCCACAAGTCCACTCCAACCCAGACCCATTCCCTTACCCTATTACTCTACATTTCCCATGACTAATGCACCTAACCTATACATCCCTGAACACACTGGGAAATTTAACATGGCCTATTCACCTAAACTGCACACCTTTGGACTGTGGGATGAAACCAGAGCACCCAGAGGAAACCCACACAGAGACAGGGAGAATCCACACAGATAGTCGCCCGAGGCTGGAATCGAACCCGGATCCCTAGCATTGTGAGACAGCAGTGCTAACAACTGAGCCACCATGTTTCTACACCAGCAATTATACTGAATGAAATGATGCAATGATTTTGACTTGTTATAGTGGCCTTCAAAACCAAGAGGCACTAAATGGCAAAGTGGCCAAAATGGCTTCCTGGTTCCAAAAGTGATGATTTGGAGATGCCAGTGTTGGACTGGGGTGTACAAAGTTAAAAATCACACAGCACCAGGTTATAGTCCATCAGGTTTAATTGGAAGCACGCTAGCTTTCAGAGCGATGCTCCTTCACCTATCACCTGATGAAGGACGTCGCTCCAAAAGCTAGTGTGCTTCCAATTAAACCTGTTTGGACTATAACCTAGTGTTGTGTGATTTTTAACTTTGTTCCTAAAGAGTAGACAGTACCTGGGGCCTACTAATGCTGGGCTGGCTACCAAGGGGACAAATGCTGCCTCAAAGTTGCAACATCACAAAAAGAGGCAGGACGCAAACCAGTTGAATGAGAAGAAAATGAAAGGCAGGCATGCTTTTATTCACACAGAAATCTTCCTTGTTTTGAACATTCTTGTGTTCAGTTGATCCCAGGAATGCTGGGACTGTCTTAAAAGGAGAGATTGAGTAGGTTAGGCCTGCAGTAATTGGAATTTAGAAGAATCAGAGGCAACCTTATTGAAACATATAATATTTTTAGGGGGTTTAACAGGGTAAATACGGAAAGGTATAATTAGATGTTACCTTCTATCAGGTAAATAAGATACTAAAGAGTCATGACATTGTTCTGGATCTGGATTCTTGCACAACAAGACATTTCAAAACTATTGCTACAGGCAGGAACCTTGGCTGGTCACAGTATACAAAGCATAATGTAATAAAGTTGTTATGTGTTTGCTTAACCAAATACTATCTCATGTTGGCCCACATTTTATTTTATTCATTTATGCAATGTGGGTGTTGCAGTCGAGGCAAACATTTATTACTCAACCCTAATTGCAACTTGATCTGACTGGCTCACTCGGGCAATTTCAGTGGACAGTTAAGAGTCAACCACATTGGTGTGGGTCTGGAGTCATGTGTAGGCCAGAGCAGGTAAGAACGGCAGATTTCATTCCCTCAAGGACATTAATGAATCAGAGCTTTCTTTTACAACAATCGACAATGGTTACATTGGGCAACATAAACAGAAATTGCTGGGAAAACTCAGCAGGTCTGGCAGCATCTGTGGAGAGAAAGCAGAGTAAACATTTTGGGTCCAGTGACCCTTCCTCGGAATAATTACATGGGTATCATTAAACTTGCTTTGTAATTTTTATCAGTTGCTAAGTGTCACCTCTTGGCTAGCCATACTACTCTGAAAGGAAAGATTTGGGGATCAAATCTGACTCCACGTTGCACATTCTAAGTTGGCACTTCCCAGTTAAGTGCTGAGGGAGAGCTGAGGCAGGGCTAGCCTCCATATATGACTCTGGGCTGAGACCCTGACTGCATAGAAGATCTCATAGCAGGGGATTTGACTATCACATCTGAATCAATATTTTAAAAACAAACTACTGGATTCACAGGTCAGCACAACATCAAAGGCCGAAGGGCCTGTACTGTGCTGTAATATTCTATGTTCTATGCTCTACTCAGTTGTTACCACGTTGATCTTTGTGGGATCTTCCTGTGCTCAAATTCACTGCCACGTTTCCTACTTTACAACAGTGACTGCATTTCAAACAGTGCTTCCTTCACTTAGAACAGTGGCAACTAGAGGATGTTAAAGGTGCCAGATGAATGCAAGTCTTTCTTCCACATTTTGTCTGTGATTCTTGGGATAAGTGGAAAATCATGAAATTTAACAGGCGCAGTCTCTAACTGGTGAATGTACAGCATAGATTTGTTTGGCATTCTGTGAGGTGAGAGTGACAGCCCTTGACACTAAGGCTGCATTCGACTGGGTGTGGCATAAAAAAATTGGAATCAATGGGCATCAGGGAGCAACTCTCCACTGGTTGGATTCATACCTAGCACATAGGAATATGGTTGTGGTTGTTGGAGTTCAGACATTTCATCTCCAGGACATCTCTGCAGGAGTTCCTCAGGATAGTATCTTAAGTCCAACCATCTTCAGCTGCTTTGTCAATGACCTTCCCTCCATCAGAAAATCAGAAGTAAGGGATGTTCACTCATATTCATTCCTGACTCCTCACTTACTGAATTAGTTCATGTCCAAATGCAACAAGATCTGGACAATATCCAGGCTTGGGCTGACAAGTGGCAAGTAACATTTGCATTACACAAATGCCAGGCAATGACCATCACCAATCAAAGGCAATCTAACCCCTGCCCCTTGACATTCAATGGTGCCACCATCACAGAACTCCAATCAACATCTTTGGGGTTACCATTGACCTGAAACTCCATTGAGCCCGCCACATGAACACAGTGGCTACAAGTTCAGGACAGAGCTTTGGAATCTTGCCGCAAGTGACTCACCTCCTCTTTCTCAATGTCTATCCACCATCTACAAGGCACATATCAGGAGTATAATGAAATACTCTCCCACTTGCCTGGATGGGTGCAACTCCAACAACAATCAAGAAGCTCGACACCATCCAGGACAAAGCAGCTCATCTGATTAGCATTACATCCACCCCTTCCACCACCAACACTCAGTAGCAGTAGTATACTATCTACAAGATGCACTGACCACTGCCTCTCGACATTCAATGCTAATATCATCACTGAGTCCCCTGCTATCAATGTCCCGGGGGTTAGGGTTAACCAAAAATTCAACTGGACTTACCATATAAATACAGTAACTGCAAAAGCAAGTTAGAAGCTAGGAATCCTGCAGGGAGTAACTCATCACCTGACTCCCTAAAGCCTGTTCACTATCTACACAGCACAGGTCAGGAGTGTGAGGGAATACTCCCCACTTGCCTGGGTGAGCGCAGCTCCAACAACCCTCAAGAAGCTCGACACCACTGTATTTGTTCTCGTAGAGTCAGCTGTTCCTCATCTCCACTTGTGTGGTTCCTGTGTTCCATCTACACCCGCCTGCTTTATGTTGGATGATGCCAAGCTTCTCAACTAGACAGGTAGAGAGTTTTCTATCATGTATTTTTGCCTTGAAGATAGCAGATAGACTTTTGACAGTCATGAGGTCAGGTACTCATTGCTTGATTCCTAGCATCTGACCTGTGTCTATGACTATTTATTCAGCTGATCCAGTTCAGTTTCTGATCAATATTAACCATCAAGGATGTTGATAATGGAAGACTCAGCAATAATAACATCATGGAATGTCAAGGGGCAATGGTTATAGTTTCTCATGTTTGACATGGTCATTGCTGGGCATCTGTGTGACACTAATGTTCTTTGTCACTTTTCAGCTCAGCTGAAAACTTACTGAACACTGTCCAGATTCTGCCATAGGATACGGACTGCTTCAGTATCTGAGGAGTCAGGAATGATGCTGAGTATTGTACAATCATCAGTGAACATGCCCCACTTCTGACCTTATGATTTGAGGGAACGTCATTGGTTGAGCAGCTGAAGATGGTTGGGTCTAGGACACGAGCTGAGATACTGCTGCTATCTTATCCTTGGACTGAGATGATTGACCTCCAACCATTAACCATCTTCCTTTGTGCTAGCATTCACTCCAACCAGCTGAAGGGATATTCCTGATACTCCACTGGAGGCTTCTCCCTTTCCATCTTCCTCATTTCTTGCATGGTTTTGATGAGCCAAATGGTCTCCTTCTGTGCCTTAATTTGTCTATCAGCTTGGCAATCCCTGTTTGTTCATGCACGTGTCCAATTTACTTTTAACAGTATTTAAGGCATTTAACATGAACCATTTGCTTTGCTAAAGAGCCAGAAGCACAGGAAGATCCCAGCCACACCATCAAGCCTGTGCTGAGTTAGCTGTGCACTTCAAAGAGAGTCTTAATTTTGTAGTAAATGACATAGATTGGCCTTTCACACAGAGCAATCGAGAGAAACTGGTAAACTGTCAAGATAGAGATCATCTTCATGAAATTGGGTACATTTAATCCATGTTGTATCTGACAATGGAATACTTAATAGGGTAGCACAAGGGGAGTTTTTACCTGAAAGAACTGGAGATTTCTGAAGTTCAGCATGACAACAAACTGCAAAATTGGGAACGGTAAAGAACAGCTGGTAAAGAACAACATACAACACAAGGATTTTCCAGGAAGTATCCGATCCCTACACTGTGCAGCCTGAGTCTTTCAAAATGAGAAAGTGACTGAAAGCAAATAAAAAGGAGGAATACCTACAATCGTTTCAGTATTTAATTTCAAAATGGGATTCCTGCCAAAGCAGCAGGAAAATCAAATTACCATTCAACTAAGGATGACTTTGGACTTTCACCTTTTTGTATAAACAAGTGGGCTAAATGACAAATGTAGTCACTTTAAACAGATACAGAAAATATTGTATCAAGTATAAACAACAGAATGCAACCCACACGCACTGAACCAGTTAGTACAATCTTGTTCGATGAAATGTTCTTCAATCATCAAGGTTGATTTCCATGAAGGCCACGTATTTGTTCTGGTAGAGCCAGCTGATCCTCATCTCCATGTGTGTGGTTCCTGTGTTCCATCTACATCCGCAGTGATCACACAGATAGTTCCAAATGGGGTCAGATATCTCCAGTTCCATGCTCACAGGTTGTGAATGGCAATGAGGCGAAAGGTTATCCCCCTGGACAAGTATACTCATAAACACTGCTCATAGCTGTGAAATGTTAGGCCCTAAGCCCTGAGATATGGTTCCAAAACTGCTCCATGTTTCTCTTCACCTTTAAGATTCTTCTTAAAACCAATCCTTTGACCACAGTTTTTGGTCACAGTTTTATTCATGGAATGACACAGCACAGAAGGAGGCCATTTGGCCCATTGTGACTATATTTAATTCTTTGAATGAGTCTCAGTGTCCAGGTAGTCCCATTCCCTTCCTACTCTTACTTTCTGATTTAAAATAAAAGTCACCTCCAAGTATTCATCAAATTTGATTTTGAAAGTGATTCCTGTAGCTGCTTCCACTGCCCTCTCAAGTAATATATCCCAGATCACCACAATTTGCAGCCTGAAGTGATCTCCTCACACCATCTCTCTCTTTTGCCAATTACCTTAAATCTATATTTTCAGATCAACCACACTTCACCCCACAGGAGACAGTTCTCTATATTTACTCCATTAAAAAATATTAATGATTTTGTAAAGCTCTATTAAATCTCAGAGTCATAGAAACTTACTGCACAGAAGTTGACCTTCCGACCATGTTCTCAAAATAAACTAATCCTACTTGCCTGCGTTTGGCCCATAAACATCTAAACCTTTCCTATTCATGTACTGGTCCAAATGTCTGTTAGATGTTATAACTATTTTCTGAGGACTATTTTTACTCAACCAAAATGATAACTCGGATTTCTCTCCACAGATGCTGCCAGACCTGCTGAACTTTTCTAGCAATTTCTGCTTTTGTCTATCAAATACGCTGATTGACAAAACAGAAATTACAGCCTTCAGTGTTGAAACAGAATGCACAGGTAGCATAACTCTCAAGGTTAAAGGTAAGCTACTAGTAACTGTGTGACACAACAAAATGAGAGTTATGAGAACATGATTTACAATCAAGATTTCTCACTGAGTCTGTACACAACTTAACCTCAACAGAGGTTACTGAAAATGTTAAACAAGTTTGAAAAGACAGAGAGCAGGTCAAGAGAAACCAGTTTGTGTCAAGTCTATTCAAAGAGATACCAGTCAGAGAACAACTGGCCCAGGAACAAACTATGGTCATCCAACTAATTGGGGAACAACTAGCAAAAAATTCCATTGGTCTTCCGAAACTCATTAAGGAAATTTTTAAAATAATAAAGCGTTGATTCTATGTTGAGATAAAGGAATTGTTTCATATTGTCAACAGAAACAAAATCTCTGGCCATACAGGAATTGTGGCAATGTTCTCCATCCCTGTTGGCACTGAAGAACTTTCAGAGGAGAGTAAGTTTGTGAACAGAGCAAATATTGACAAGAAGATGAGCAGTACAATGGACTCAAGCTTGTTGAACAATCTTTAACTGAAGATATTCAGATCACAAAACTGTGTGCAGAATTAAAAGTTATCACAGATTTGAATTTAATTTGACATCAGGTGGTGAGTTCAAGAGAAACATTTCAATTCCTTACTTTCCATATCAGAATTATTAGTACCAATAGCATACATGTTCCTAAGTAAGCAGCAATTCTCCCAGTACTGTGACCGAGGATGGGAAAATGTCTAGTGCTCAGAGCAACAGCTACAGTGGGTGAGGTGCAGCTCCAACACTCTCTAGGACAAAGCAGCTTGTTTGATTAGCACCACATCTACAAGCACCCAACCCCATCATCATTAACACTCAGTAGCAGTGCAGTGTACAATCTATAAGATGCAGTGCAGAAATTCACCAAAGATCCTTAGATGTCACTTTCCAAATCCCAAACACTTGAAGGAAACGCGAAATTGACATGGGAGCACCACCGTCAGCAAGTTCCTGTCCAAGACAATCACCAAGGAGAAAGTGAGGACTGCAGATGCTGGAGATCAGAGCTGAAAATGTGTTGCTGGAAAAGTGCAGCAGGTCAGGCAGCATCCAAGGAGAAGGAGAATCGACGTTTCGGGCATGAGCCCTTCCTGAAGAAGGGCTCATGCCCGAAACGTCGATTCTCCTGCACAAGACAATCACCATCCTGACTTGGAAATGTATTGTCATCCCTTCACCGTTGCTGGGTCAAAATTCTGGAATTCCCTCCCTACGAGCATTGTGGGTCTAACTCCAGCACACAGACTCAGCAGTTCAAGAAGGCAGTTCACCCTCATCTGTTCAAGAGCAACTAGAATAGATAATTAATGTTGGCCCAGCTAGCGACACCCACATCCCATGAAAGAATGACTAAATAAAAAGGTCGAACCTCATCAACAAGACAAAATAACGAGTCAATGTATGTCAACATACATCTACCAGCAGATTGAAAATAAAAGTTTGCTCACACAAAATGGAGAGGTGTTGCTAATGACTCCATGGAAGCCAGAACAAAATCCACAGATTAAAGCCACAGTCAATAAGGAGAAATCACCCATCTCAGATATTCAGGATACTACAAAAAAGAAAAGTATTTGTTTCCACTGAATAACCGTCTTTTAATGTGGAAATTCATGTGATTAAAGGTGCCCCAAATGTTGTCATTGGGCAACTATCTGATTCAGCAGGGATCAGTTCCTCTGTGAAGATATTCAGAAGATAAAGGGTCCTCGAGATAAGGTAATGGACTGACCACCTGGGCTATCAGGAATGACGTCCACCATGAAGGACATCCTAGTGATAAAAGGCCCTACAGTGGGAAAGCACTTTATAGACTAGACAAGGTCAAGATTAGAATCAAAGTTAGTAGTCCTCAAGACAAAGAAACAACAATCTTTCACATCCAAAGAAAATACTTTCTGAAAGTGTGAATTTGTGAAGTCAGAAGAAATGGGAAAGTGGTAAATTTAATTTAATTTTTTGAAGATATATGAATAAGCAGGGAATAAAGGGATGTGGGCCTCATACAAACAAAAGGTTTCTACTCTAGAAAGGCATCATATGGGCCAAAGGGCCTGTTCCAGTGCTCTGTTGGTCTTTGTTCCGTTAAAGGGTGGCACGGTGGCACAGTGGTTAGCACTGCTGCCTCACAGCGCCAGAGACCCGGGTTCAATTCCCGCCTCAGCCGACTGACTGTGTGGAGTTTTGGAGTTTGCACATTCTCCCCGTGTCTGCGTGGGTTTCCTCCGGGTGCTCCGGTTTCCTCCCACGGTCCAAAGATGTGCAGGTCAGGTGAATTGGCCATGCTAAATTGCCCGTAGTGTTAGGTAAGGGGTAGATGTAGGGGAATGGGTGGGTTGCGCTTCGGCGGTGCGGTGTGGACTTGTTGGGCTGAAGGGCCTGTTTCCACATTGTAAGTAATCTAATCTAAATCTCTGCACAAATATACAAATGTTATGTGGGGAATAAAGCTTGTGGAGAGATATTTTATAATGTTATGGCTCTAAAAGGGTTAATGCAATCAGATCCACCCAATCAGATATCATTGTCTTGGGTGGGAAAATCAGGAAAGTAATTTTTCATCTCAAAAGGCGGAGATGTATCATCTTTGTCTCCCAATAGTCTAAGAAGTAATGTTTAATTAGATAATGCATCTTGCACCTAAAGTCTACAGTACTATAAACTATACCTTGTTGAGTTAAAACTCTCTTCTTGTTTACACTCACCTGTGGTTGATCCCGAACACTAAACTAAATAGACCTTGGACCCAGTCAAGGAAAGAGTATCCATCTCCCCAGAAATAATACAGCAATCTCACTCTGATCCTTACACCAGTCAACCTGCCCAGTGTTGAACTCTAATATTTAAATTACCATGGTTACAATCAGACAACATGTTTGTTTTTTTTAAACAGAAGTGGGAGGATCATTATTGAACTTGGAACAGAAACAAACTCTATGTGTGCACAATGCTGTTCTGTTACTGAAGATGTTCTAAAATGGATTGCTTCTTGGATCCAGTATTATTTAACTTCCTTATCACACATATACGCATTTTCACATGGACATGTGCATGGGTATATAGAGTCATAATCAAAGAACTGTATGGCACGGAAACACCACCCTTCAGTCCAACCTGTCCATGCTGATCAGATATCTCAATCTAATCTAGTCCCATTTGCCAGCATTTGGCTTATTTCCTCTCAACCCTTCCCATCATATACCTACCAGATGTCTTTTAAATGTTGTAATTGTACAAGTCTCCACCACTTCCTCTGGCTTTGGCTTTAAGGCCTCACGAATCAGAGCCACCACCTTCATGTGTTCCTGTTTCTCATAATAATGTAACATATTCCATCATTCCTGGAATAAAACAGAACACAATGTGAAAAAAAAGTAGAGACATATAAGATAATCAGAGGGTTAGATAGGGTGGACAGGGAGAGCCTTTTTCCAAGTATGGTGACGGCGAGCACGAGGGGGCAGAGCTTTAAATTGAGGGGTGATAGATATAAGACAGATGTCAGAGGTAGTTTCTTTACTCAGGGAGTAGTAAGGGTATGGAATGCTTTGCCTGCAACGGTAGTAGATTCGGCAAATTTAAGTACATTTAAGTTGTCATTCAACAAGCATATGGACGTACATGGAATAGTGTAGGTTAGACGGGCTTCAGATTGGTATGACAGGTCGGTGCAACATCGAGGGCCGAAGGGCCTGTACTGCGCTGTAATGTTCTACGTTCTATGTTCATTCCATACACGTACCACTCTCTGTGTGGAAATGTTGGCCCTCAGGTTCCTTTTAAATCTTTCCCCTTTCACCTTAGCTATGCCCTCTAGTTTTGGACTCCCCACCCCAGGGAAAAGACCTTGTCTATTTATCCTATCCATGCCCCTCATGATTATATAAACCTCTAGAAGGTCACCTTTCAGCCTCCAATGCTCTAGGGAAAACAGCCCCAGCCTATTCAGCCTCTCCCTATAGCTCAAACCCTCCAATCCTGGTAACATTCTTGTAAATCTTTTCTGAACCCTTTTCAAATTTGACAGCATCATTCCTATAGAAGGGAGACCAGAATTAAACAGCAGTGTTCCAAAAGTGGTCTAACCGATGTCCTGTATAGCTGCAACATGACCTCCCAACTCCTATACTCAATGCACTGACCAACAAAAGCAAGCAAACCAAATGCTGTCTTCACTATCCTGTCTACCTGCAACTCCACTTTCAAGGAACTATGAACTTGCACTCCAAAGTCTCTTTGTTCAGCAACACTGTCTAAAGCCTTACCATTAAGTGGATAAGTTCTGCCCTGATTTACACTTTCCAAAATGCAGCACCTCACATTTATCAAAATTAAACTCCATCTACTACTCCTCAGCCCATTGGCCCATCTGGTCCAGATCCTGTTGTAATCTGAGGTAACCTTCTTCGCTGTTCACTACACCTCCAATTTTTGTATCGTTTGCAAATTTACTAACCATTCTTCTTATGTTCACATCCTAATCATTTATATAAATAACAAAACGCAGTGGACCCAGCACCGATCCTTGTGGCACTCCACTGGTCACAGGCCTCCAGTCTGAAAAACAACCCTCCACCATCACCCTCTGTCTTCTACCTTCGAATCAGTTCTGTATCCAAATGGCTAGTTCTCCCTGTATTCCATGCAGTCTAATCTTGTATATATCTTTAGATGTAATATTTAATGTGTGAATATATATATCTGTGTGCATTTGTGTTGAACGTATGTGGCTTTTGTGTATTCATATGGATTTATGTATCTTAGTGTCACAGATGCACTATGGTGCAGGAAGCCATTCAGCCCATTCTATCTGCATCATTTATTCAAAGAGCATTACAAATTTAGTGCCGTTCTCCTGACTTTTGTCTGTATCCTTGCATGTATTTTTTATTCATTTATCTAACGTCTTTTTGAATGCTTCAACTAAACCTGCTTGTGTGTGTGTATCTATAACCCCAGTCTATGTGTATATGTTTGACTATGTGTCTTTGCATCTTTATACATGTCTGTGCCTCTATTCTGAGTCCATGTGTGCGCATTGCTTTCTGTCGAGGGGTTTAGCTGCAGTTTACGTCTCTTTCACCCACAGTCAACACTGTGTAAAAATCCATGCGTTCACTGGAATATCAGCTTGTAAATCACAGTCTATATAGTATTACTAGGTTTTGAAGTGCTGGCGCCAATGTTTGCTGTTATGACTCAAAGATTATTTCAGAAGATAATCGCAGTTCATTCCCAGTTTAGCAAAACAAATTATTCTCATTAGCAATTATTTTTGCAAGTGGAGGTTAAGCTTCTTCTCATTTATAACAAATATTATCAGAACGATAATTGGAAGGGGTTCGGTTAGTTGATTCAATTGCAGGTTATGATCTACTTTCAATTAAAAAAAAACACACTTGGCTAATTGATTAACTATTTCACTTCTTCTTTCCATAATATTATCACTTTCCTAACACATGCTGCTTTAAGTTCCATGCCTTTGAATGTCAAGAGGCAATGGTTAGATGCTTTTGTGTTGGAGATTCTCATTGCCTGGCACTTATCGAGTGCGTACATTACTTGTCACTTTCCAATCCAAGTCTAAATGTTGCCCAAGTCTTGCTGGGGGTATATAAGGGGTCATGAATGGTACTGTACATTGTGCAAATATTCTCCACCTTATGATGCTGGAAAGGACATTGATGAAACTGGTTGGGGGTTAGGACACTGCCCTAAAGAGCTAACAGGCTCTTGTAATGCAATGGTAATGTCCCTACTTCTGAGCCAGAAGACCCACATTCCAATCCTACCTGCTCCTGTGGTTTGTAATGACATTGCTGAATAGGTTGATTTAAAAATATTGTATCTACTCTGGAGAACTCGTGGAGTTGAGGTAATTGATGTCCAATAACAACAACCAATTGCCTTTATGCCAGATAGGATTCCAAACTGGTAGAGAGTTTGCCCCAGATATCCATTGAATCCAGTTTTACTAGGGCTCCTTGATGCCAAATACTGACTTGATAACACTCACACCTTCCCTTTGAATTCAGCTCTTTGTACATGTTTACATGAGGCCTGTAATGAGGTCAGGAGCTGATTGAGCCCAACAAAACCAAAGTTGGGAGGTTTGAGTGGAATTGCTTTCTGGCATGAGGGGGTGGTAGAGGTCTGGAACTCATTGCTTGAACAGGTGCTAGAGGAAGAAACCCACATAAGTAATTTTTAAAACTACTTGGATAGGTAATTGAGGTGGCATAATCTACAATGCCACTGAAAATAACTGGAAAATGGCTCCTTACCAGCTGACATGAAACAATGGGCTGAACTGTCTGCTTCTGATTGTATGGAAATTGTTCAACTTTAGACAATTCAGCACGTAATCTCCCTTGTGTCTCTGACTCACTGGATAATGCAGGAAGCCACTCTGCATTTCACTGGGCAGTGCAGATCCCTATTCAGTATCTCACTAGACTTTGCAGATGTTCACTAAATATTTCACTGGTCCATACAGATACCTGCTCAGTACCTCACTGGTCTGTACTGCTCAATAGGCCACTAGTCAGACATTCATCCTAAATGACAGGGAGTAAGGAATGTGTGGATTGGTCTTGTCCAAGATCTAATAATACTGAAGGGATTTTGGTGGATTAAAATAGGATGTGGGCAGTTTTAAAATTTGTAAAGGCTATATTTATTAGTTGACCCACTGATCTGAGCTGCAGTCCCAAATAATTTGAACCGAAATTAACACAGAACTCACTAAGACTCCCAAATAAAATAAGATGTAATATCATTCATGAGAAAAGAAAGTAAGTTAAACACATCAATACAATTACGTTATCATGCATTTATATGTCAACTTCAGTTTAGCAAAATATCCCATAGCATTTCATGAGAACATGATCAATCAAAAATTGACCATGGGATGGTTAGAGATTTTGGCACAGCAGTTTGGTTATAGGGATGAGCATGGTGGAGACAGTGATGATGATTGCAAGAGGTTTGTGGAGTGAATTGAAAATCTGGTGACCTTGGCAGTTGAAGCTGCCTGCCAAATATGGGCCGAAGGAAGCTGGGGTTTTGCACAATGTTAGAATTGGTTGGTGGGAAATAAACATGAAGGTTTCAGCAGTTGATAAACTGAGATAGGGGTGGTGACAAGGGTTGTTACAGTGAGACAGTCAGGACACAAGGAATATCAGATCAGCCATGATCCTCCAGAATAGCAGAGGAATTTCCAGGAGCCGATCATCCTTCTCCTGTTCCTATTTCCCCTGGTTTTATGGAGAAAGAAACAGATTAACAAATTGCAAAGTACAAGAAGGGAACCTCAGGAAAAAGAATATTTTACAACGATAAAAATTATATAAGCACTTTAGAAAGAAGTAAAACTTTAAAAGAGCTGATAGATCATTGAAGGTTATGTGATTGATGTTGCTGCAGAATATAAATGTCCTTCACGTATTTACTGATCACTGTACATACCTAAGGGGACTTGGGAAGGGACAGCCTTAATCAAAGTAAATATGTGGAGTAGATACTCCAGCAAACTCAACACATGCAACTAACAACTTGCAAATTCAAAAAAACAGAAACAGGAAAGATTTCAGTGCTATTGGAGCGTTCTGGAAAGGAGGCATGGAATAGGAGTGCCACCCAACCTTATTCCCTCAGTACTGCACTGGGCTAGCAGCCTAAAGATCACATGTTGCAGCCACAGCACTGAGTCGAGGAAGGAGCTCTGTGCCCAGAGTTGTGGTCGATGCATAGAAGCTGGGTGGATAGAGAGCCACAAAATTGAGGCAGTCATAGAATTTGGAAGGAACATGTAGGCGGATGTATTTGGAACTTGACAGGACCAAGAGAGAGATTTTCAGGGGATTATTGATCACAACAACATTAACAAAACAGGGAAGGACAGGAAGATTAGGGTGAGGAAGAAAGGAAATGTGAGAATGATACCTACCAAATACAAGAACAAGCTCCAACCCAGTCCCTTGAAGCTATTCTGTCATGCAAGGAGATTGTGCTGATGTGATCAAACCTTTGCCCAACATCTTTGTTATTTAATAACCAAAGGTATTAACATCTATTAATTTCAGATTAAAAATGAAATTTTAATTAAATTGATCAATTGCTTTTGTTGAAATTGCCTTTGAGGAAGAGAATTCTAAACTCTTACCTCCCAAATCATTCAGTGTGCAAGGAATGTGACCGCACTTATTTAATTCAGGAAAATTTGTCAAGGTAGCTTGTGATCATTGCCCAGGCAAGTTTCCAAATGAATGCTCTGCTTGACTTCCTTTTCTGTTTAGCTTGTGGTTCTGTTTATCAGGAATTGACAGTTACATGTCCAGACTAATGTGCTGATCTTAATCAGGTGTCTTTAATTGAATGGGAAATCAAACCACCTGCAGGATTTCTTCCTGGTAACATCAGGTACAACTTTGTGAGCTATCATCACAGATGGCTTTTTGGTGATAACCTTTAAACAACCTCAGGCTCACTTCTGAAACTGCAAGATTGGTTTTGTCATTTCTAAAAACCATTTCTGTCAATTCACTGGGGGCTACAACTATGCAGTTTTCTCTGATTGGTTTCTATCCTGCTGACAGTTTTAAAGACAAGTGTGGGAACAGGCATGGTAAATTCTGTGGGCTCCCTACTCACACTCCCATTCCTGATGAAGGGCTTATGCTCGAAACGTCAGTGCTCCTTCTCCCTGGATGCTGTCTGACCTGCTGTGCTTTTCTAGCACTACACTCTTGACTACCTACTCACACATCCCCTAACTCCACTTAAAGTTTCCATTAATTCCACTGAAGATTCTTGTCTCATGACCACTGGGTTTTAACCAGCAGCTGGAGATGTCCATAACACGTGGTCAGCCTGGCACATTTCCCCATATGGACTGATGGTGAGCAGCAAGATCCCTCTTTGTTGGACCCCATTGGGTAACAGTACAATTCAAAAAGGCTGCAGCAAGAAAAAGGTCTGGGAATATATGGGCACAAATCTTTGGAAACAGCAGATTAATTTGAGAAAGTGGTTTAAAAAGCATGCAGGATACTAGCATTCATAAATAATGGAATAGAATACCAAAACATGAAAGTTGGAACAAATCATTGGACCAACAACACCTGACATCTCAACTCTAACTTTGGACACCACAATTCAGGAAGGAGGTGAAGGTATTGGAGATGGTACAGGTAGTTTACTGGAGTGAATCCATGGGTGAGAGAATTCTATTGCATGAATTGATTGGAGAAGCTGAGGCTGTTGCCCTGAGAATGGAGGAAGTTGAGGAGAGACTTGACAGAGGATTTCAAACTCATGAGGCGTCGAGACAAGCCATTGGGGAGAAATTGTTCCGATCGACAGAAAGATCAAGAATCAGAGGGCAGCAAATTAAGATGATTGGCAAATATGTTTTTAAGGAAAAATCTATTAATGCATCATGGCTAGGAGCTGGAAGACTGCAGACACTGGAGAGTCAGAGTTGAAAAGTGTGGCACTGCGAAAGCACAGCAGGTCAGGCAGCATCTGAGGAGCAGGAGAATCAAGGTTTTGGGATTATGCTTGAAACAGCGATTCTCCTGATCCTTAGATACTGCCTGACTGGCTGTGATTTTCCAGTGCCACACTTTTCAACGAGGATCTGGAAGACTCTGCCTGGGTGTGTGCCAAAGGCAAGGTATTGAAGAGGAATTGGATAAACACCTAAAGGGAAAAGGAAATTTACTGGAACATCGGGGGAAAGCTGGGAAGTGGGACTAGCTGGACTAGAGTACCTCTATGGACCAAATGGTCTCCCTTCTGTGCTTTAACCATTCTGTAGATTAGAGTCAGCAAAATCATATACAGAAATAAAACTAAAGTTATTATGGGGTCTTTAACTTTCCAAATATTGACTGGGAATACTATATTCTGGATTAGTGGTGCTGGAAGAGCACAGCAGTTCAGGCAGCATCCAAGTAGCTTTGAAATCGACGTTTCGGGCAAAAGCCCTTCATCAGGAATAAAAGCTTTTATTCCTGATGAAGGGCTTTTGACCGAAACGTCGATTTCGAAGCTCCTCAGATGCTGCCTGAACTGCTGTGCTCTTCCAGCACCACTAATCCAGAATCTGGTTTCCAGCATCTGCAGTCATTGTTTTTACCTTGGGAATACTATAGTTCAAGTACTTTAGATGGGACAGTTTTTGTTCAATTGTGTGCAGGAGGGTTTCCTGATACAACATATAGACAGGCCAACAAGGGGCGAGGCCACCTTAGATTTGGTACTGGGTAATGAACCTGGCCAGGTGTTAGACTTGGAGGTAGGTAAGCACTTCGATGATAGTGACCACAATTCAGTTGTTTACTTTAGCGATGGAAAGAGATAGGTATATTCCGCAGGCAAGAAGTAGCCAATCTATTTAAACCAGGCACTTTCATACCAAAAACCTTTTAAATTTAAGTCTGATGGACTTGACAACAGAGAACTAATCCTTTAAGAAATATTGTTATGTCATCAAGGGTATAAAATAAGGAGGTAGTTGAACAAAAACCCCAGAGTTAACTGTCATTCACCAGTGCTAACAGCCCTCAGCTCTTTAAAGAGAAGTTAGAGCTCTTCGTCATCTAGGTATTAGAGAAAGCATCATCTAAACAAACCACAGAAAAGGGTACACAATCCTTTATCCGAAATGCTCCAAAATCCGAAGATTTTCGCGAAGTTTTTTTTCCTGTAGAACAAGGATAGCATGCGACAAGGTGACCCAACTCCACACCAACTTGACTCATTTTTTACATGATTCGGAGATGCCGGTATTGGACTGGGGTGTACAAAGTTAAAAATCACAACACCAGGTTATAGTCCAACAGGTTTAATTGGAAGCACACTAGCATTCGGAGCGACTCTCCTTCATCAGGTGATTATAGAGGGCTCGATCATAACACAGAATTTATAGCAAAAATTTGCACTGTGATGTAACTGAAATTATACATTAAAGAATTGATTGTCTGTTAAGCCTTTCATCTGTTAGAATACAGTGATAGTTTCACTTCTTTCATGTGTAAATCACAAAACCCTTTTTTTATTAAAAAGTTGCATTCTCGGGTTAGCTGTTAACAATGGTGATAGCTGGACAATATGTTGAAGGTGTTAGGCCCCTGTGTTCTCTGTCTATGACCTGATGTTTAGATTGATTCCAATCTAAAAAGTGAGATAACAGAGTTTTACATAAATTCATGCAGTTTTTGAGCTCAGAGTTCTACATGAATGTATGCAGTTTTTGAGCAAAGTGCAATGTAACTCTGCAAGTACAAAAAAATTCACCACACAAAATATATGTGTGCATGTAGGCCTTTGTCTGGCTGTGTGTCTGTCTGGGGTGGGGGTTGTGAGTGTGAGAAAGTGTGTGTGTGTATAGTGAGTGGAGTGTCTTAGGTCTGTGAGGGGGTGCATGTGTGGGAGTGTGTGTGTCTATAAGGAAAGTGTGGGTGTCTGTGTGCGCGTCTGTGTGTATACCTGTGTCCGTGTGGAAGTCATGTGGCTGTTATTTCGAGACTAAGTTCTGGTTTTGTTCAGTATATGATGTACTTGTACTTATTGGAACAACATTCCATTAGAATCTTGCTTTTTTAAAAATTTCTAAACAGACACTACCTCCAAACAGCTGTAGTGCTTATTTTATGTGCATGTATGTGTAGGACACAGTGAAGAAAGAATGAGTACAGAAAATTTTATTTGTATTCCACCACCAGGAACAAAAAACACCCGAATGGCCAATGGCAAGCAGTGCCGTGTTCCTTAAGGACAATGCCTAAGTGATCAAAAAAGTGAAGGGGAGGATAGGAGTTAAATCAAAATAGAATCAGAGGGAGAAATAAAACACTCCACACACGGCAGTGCCCACCTTTCCCTGAAAACTTCAAGGGTGTTGGTGGGCAATGGGTGCTCCTTCTCCAGGGACACCTGGGCCCGAATGTAACCACAGAAGGAGGGCAGACAATCGGCCATAACAACCCCCTCCACGGCCGCTGCCTGGACCAGTTAATGGCCAGCCTGGCCAGGCCCAGGAGCAGACCCACAAGGAGGTGGGGGCAGGACAAAGATCAGGAGTGTGGGAAAATCTGGATTTATTCAGGCATAGTTAGTAGGGAGAAGGGATTTAGTTGGTTTGTTAATAGTTTAGTTAATTGGGTTCACTGTTAGAGTTAGATAAATAAATTTTTGCTTGTTGATTTTAAAGTGTCAGGGATTTATTTTATTTAACCACTGGAAGTTGCTGAAGAGCAGATTACACCACTTTTCACAATTATAGATTAGATTAGATTCCCTAGTGTGGAAACAGGCCCTTCGGCCCAAGTCCACACCGACCCTCCGAAGAGGAACCCACCCAAACCCATTCCCCTACATTCACGCCTGACTAATACACCTAACATTATGGGCAATTTAGCATGGCCAATTCACCTAACCTACACATCTTTGGACTGTGGGAGGAAACTGGAGCACCCGGTGGAAACTCACGGAGAAACGGGGAGAACGTGCAAACTCCACACAGACAGTTGTCCGAGGTGGGAATTGAACCCGGGTCCTGGCGCTGTGAGGCAGCAGTGCTAACCACTGAGGCACCGTGCCACCCTAAGTGATGTTTTGAATTTAGTTTTTAAGAGAGGGGTTAACCTCTGCTTTATAACAGTAACTACCTGCTGTTCAATAATGAGGAAAAGCAAGAGATTGTGTGTCACAGTGTCACACAACTGCAGCCATCTAGACAAAGTGTATTAATCTCATTACTCATTGCCCCTTGCCTGAAGGGGTTGTACCACTTTATGCATAATGGCGAATGTTACATTGTCTTCATTATACTGACAGCAAATTCCAAAAAATTAAACAGGAACATAAACAGAGAAACATGCACTGACTGGGGAAGATATTGATCTGTCAAAATGCCTTGTGACCTAACTAAAAGAACATATTCTGCAATTATTCAGCAAAACAAAAATTGCCACCTTGCAAAAATATTATGAATGATAGCGGTTTAGCTGAGAGGGGACTAAAAGTTGCAAAATTATTATATTCATCAGTATTTGTTTGAGGATGTGCTTACTGCATACAATAATTGAAGATAACAGATCTCTCATACCTCTGTCTGCTCCTTTGCAACTTACATTTGACCCAAAACGGATTCTGGACATGCATTATGCTGAATTACTGTGTTCTTCATTCATAGCATGTTGACTGGGAGGTGTGTAGGACAGTTTTAGAAGGGATCGCTATATTTCCTGCTGCTATAGTGAGATGTCCTGACTATACTAAAACGAGACCGTTAAACTGTAGGAATCTAAGGGGTCAGATTGCTTGAACAGGGCAATCATAGAATGGTGCAGCACAGAAGTAGACCAGCTGTTTGAGGTCAAGCAGCTCTTCTGTTAAATGCATTGTCCTATATAACAGAGTGCAGCACAGTCCAGGCCCTTCAGCCCTCGATGTTGTGTCCTTTTACCCTACTAAGATCAGACTAACCTATATACTCTTCATTGGACTATCTTCTATGTGCCTATTTAAGAGTCGCTTAAATGTTGCTAATGTATCTGACTCTATACAGAGAGCGATGGCTGCATGGAATGCACTGCCAGCGGTGGTAGTAAAGAACCTACCTCCAACATCTCCCATAAACCTTCGTTCCCCATGGTAGGCTAAAATCCATGTACACCACACCCACTGCTCTACTTTCAATGTGTTTTGTCATATCCTCAAAGAATTCAATAAGATTTGTGAGACATGATCTGCCCCTCACAAAGCCATGCTGATTATCTTTACTTGGAAAACTATAATTTGACTAATCATAAATCTGGTCGCTCAGAATCCTCTACAATACTTTACCCATCACAGACATGAGACGGACTGGTCTGTAATTCCAAGGATTATCCCTCTTTCCTTTCTTGTAAGAGGGAATAACATTTGCCACCCTCCAATCATCTGGCACTCCAGTGGACAGTGAGGATGCGAAGATCATCAGCAAAGGTGCAACAATCTCTTCCCTCACTTCCTGTACTATCCTGGGGTACATCACATCTGGCCCAGAGGCTTTATCTATCCTTTTGATTTTCTAAATTTTCAGCACATCCTTCTTAACAACAACCTGTTCAAGCAGATCAGTCTGTTTCACGCTGTCCTCACATCAATATCATTGTCAGATTTAGTGACACAAACTCTATCGGCCCTTAAGCTTGGTAGTGAGGTTGGGGAAATAAAAAGCCTTTCAGACAATGAATATTCATTGTCCAATTTCACAAGAATCAAGACAATTCAAATCAATATTTAACTTGGAGCTAGATGATGAACTTACTAGATCTTGTCTAAGAGGTACAAATTCCTCCCAACTTTAGGGTGGGGGAAGTATCTGGAGATTTCTTTGCAAAAAAAATCATAAATGATTGCCCATCAGACGGTTACATTCTTTAGTGTGGAAACAGGCCCTCCGGCCCAACTGGTCCACACAGACCCTCTGAAGAGTAACCCACCCAGACCCATTTTCCTCTGATTAATGCACCTAACACTATGGGCAATTTAGCCCATCTTTGGACTGTGGGAGGAAACCCACACCAACACAGAGAGCATGCAAACTCCACACAGACCTGGGTCCCGAGTACTGAGGCAGCAGTGTTAACCACTGAGCCGCTATAGTTTCAAAGATGCAGGCTGATGAAATGTTAATAACATTCCAGATGAAATGTTAATAAATACTCCTATCAAGTGAGCGTCAAATTAGCACTTTTATGGTTAAAAGTGTGATTGAGCTTTTTTCTTGGTACTCTGGCCAGCATTTATCCTTCAAGCAGCATGACTTAAAAAAAGTGTTACAGTTGGTGGAGATTACTGTGCAAAATGTGACTACCAAGTTTCCTGCATTACAACAGTGAAATACAATAGAAATGTAATCATCGTGACGATAGTGTCAGTTCCTCCTTACTTGTTGGTGAGGCAGCAGCTGTTGGCACTTATGTTAGCTTTTTCAAGATCTCTGGTTTAGCACAATGAATGATGACAACATACAAAGCAGCTGACTCTGATTCAACTCATTTGAAGCTTGGATTATGATCCAGGGCAGAGGTCAGGAGTGGAACTATTTGGAAACATTATGATCAACATTAAAAAATCCCTTGACAAAGTCATCAGAGTCTCAAACCATAAAAGAGGAAGAAAAACTATGCAGTTCTGGAAAACTAAACTCCAACTATTCATGGTATTTTTGGTACATAAAATCAACCTTTTGTCTGCCAGAGTGTAATAAAATGTCCCATTCCCTTTTAATAAGATCAAAGAAATTGAACAGGAACAGACCATTTGGACAACTAAGCAGACATACCATTTAATAAAGTCATGGGTGGCTTTATTGTGGCCTTAACTTCCCTTTACTGCCTGTTACCCTTAAGAGTTTTGGTCAAAAATCTGTCCAACCTTCCTTGAATGTCTTCAATGATTGAACATTGCTTTTCGTAGAAAAGAGAAGCAATTACTCTTTATCTTTAATTGGAGAATCTATTTTAAAAATGTGACCAGTGTTCTGGATTCCCCCACAAGGGGAAATGTCTCAGTATGCTCCCTTTTAAGCCCTCCTCAGAACCCAATCGGTTTCAAATAGCATCACTGCTTATTATCTTACACTCCCATGAATATTGGTCCAACCTACTCATCTTGACCTCACAAGGCAATCCCATCCCAGAAAGCAGTCCATTGAACATCCTCTGAAATATCCCAATGCAAGTATATCCCTTATTAGGTAAGACCATAACTTGTTGCACTACATCAGGCATAATTTCATAATTACCTTAGTGAGGCCAGAGGTCAGTTACTTGCCACAGAATTCCCACCTCAGATCTGCTCCTGCAGCTAGCTCAGTTGTATAGCCAGCGATGTTCATTTGCTGGTCAATGGTAACCCCCAGGGTTTTCATAATGGGGGAGGGTGTTCAGTAACAGCAATGCCACAATGTCGAGTAGCAAAATTTGGAGCTAGCAGTATTTGGCATTTATGCATTGTGAATGCTAATCATTAAGGCTGGAGTGCAAGCTCTTGAAATTAGAAGTCCATTCGGAGGCCTTCCAGAATAGCATCCAACTACAAAGGAAACTGGGAGAGTACTTCAACAAGGAAGTGCCCTCTCCACTGCTTTTGCAATATGGAGCCCATCTATGATGTGGTCCTTTGTTGTATACCTCTCTCAAAGCAGGCAGGGAGGGCTTGTAGATGTCGAAAGAGCACACCGACCTCCCATGAGTGCCCACATACTGTCAAAAAGTGAATAAATCCCCAGGACCTGATCAGAAGCTAGGAAAGCGATTTCTAGGGCCTCTTGGAGATATTTGTATCATCGATAGTCACAGGTTAAGTGCCAGAAGACTGGCGGTTGACTAATGTGGTGCCACTATTTAAGAAAGTGGTAAGGATAAGTCAGGGAATTATAGACCAGTGAGTCTGATGCCAGTGGTGGACAAGTTGTTGGAGGGAATCCGGAGGGACAGGATTTACATGTATTTGGAAGGACAACTTCTGATCAGAGATAGTTAGCATGGCTTTGTGCATGGGAAATCATGTCAAGCTTGATTGAGTTTTTTGAAGTAGTAATAAAGAGGATTGATGAGGGCAGAGCAGCAGACATGCTCTACATGGACTGTAGTAAGGCATTCAATAAGGTTCCCCACGGGAGTCTGGTAGGCAAGGTTAGATCTCATGGAGTACAGGGAGAAGTAGCCATTTGGATACAGAACAGACTCAAAAGGGTAGAAGACAGAGTGGTGGTGGAAGGTTGGTTTTCAGACTGGAGGCCCGTAACCAGTGGAGTGTCACAAGGATTGGTCCTGGGTCTACTGCTTTTCGTCATTTATACAGATGATTTGGATGGGAGCATAAGAGGTACAGTTAGTAAGTTTGCAGATGACACCAAAATTGGAGGTGTAGTGGACAGCAAAGGAGGTTACGTCAGATTACAACAGGATCTTGACCAGATGGGCTAATGGGATGAGGAGTGGCAGATGGAGTTTAATTTAGATAAATGCGAGGTGCTGCATTTTGGGAAAGCAAATCTTAGCAGGACTTATATACTTAATGGTAAGGTCCTAGGGAGTGTTGCTGAACAAACAGACCTTGGAGTGCAGGTTCATAGCTCCTTGAAAGTGGAGTCGCAGGTAGATAGGATAATGAATAAGGCGTTTGGTATGCTCTCCTTTATTGGTCAGAGTATTGAGTACAGGAGTTGGGAGGTCATGTTGCGGCTGTACAGGACATTAGTTAAGCCACTGTTGGAATATTGCGTGCAAATCTGGTCTCCTTCCTTTCGGAAGGATGTTGTGAAACTTGAAAGGGTTCAGAAAAGGTTTACAAAGATGTTGCCAGGGTTGGAGGATTTGAGCTACAGGGAGAGGCTGAACAGGCTGGGGCTATTTTCCCTGGAGCTTCGGAGGCTGAGGTGACTTTATAGAGGTTTATAAAATCATAAGGGGCATGAATAGGGTAAATAGACAAGGTGTTTTCCCTAGGATGGGGGAATCCAGAACTAGAGGGCATAGGTTTAGGGTGAGAGAGGGAAAGATAGGAGAGACTTAAGGGGCAACATTTTCACACAGAGGGTGGTGCACATGTGGAGTGGGCTGCCGGAGGAAGAAGTGGTGCAGGCTCATGCCTTTTAAATGTTGCAATTGTGTCTGGATGGGTATATGACCAGGAAGGTTTGGGAGGGATGTGGGTCAGGTGCTGGCAGGTGGGACTAAATTGGGTAGGGATATCTGGTTAGCATGGATAAGTTGGACCGAAGGGCTTCTGTGCTGTACATCTGTGACTCTAATTGATCTGATCCATCATAATCCATATAATGGAGGTTGAATGGAAAAGCCCAGTCAACCTGATTAATCTCTATTCAAAGATTTCTAACGAGTCCTATTGCTTCAATTCCCCAAGCTTGAATGGATGTTGGCCAGAACAGCTGAAATTGGGAAGGCAACATGCCAGATGCCTTATGATCACTGGGTACTATCTACCTCTGCTCCTGAATGATTGCAGGGCCTAAAAATTAGTGTATGTTCTCTAGTAATAAAGTAATACTAATACTGGCCTATTAGTGCTACCCACTATTGTCCAACTTCAATGGAAAACACTGCACTGCACTGTACAGTACATTTAGCCTGTGCATGATTAGCAAACCATGTAGAAAGATTCCCATTAGGCATGCAGTACATGTAGTATATAAAGTTCAGATTCAATATGAAGAATATAAATTTTATGTCACTTAATATTTTCATTTCAATACAAATTATAACTGAGACAGGTTAGGCCACCATTGTTACACAGAAATGTCTGCTTAATTTGAAAGCCTTTCCTTGAAATTCATGGAAACACTGACTACACAGTCCTTTAATCTTAATCTGGAAATATTCACCATTCAGCATAATGAATCATGGATACTTAACCAATACAATGCACAGCTAAGACCGTGGAAATAATGTCGCAACCATGGTGAACAACATATCGTCTCTAACCTAATTTTAAATGCTGACAGTCTCAAAATTTCAAATTCTGCGCTCAAGTGTAGTGAAACTGTGTCATAAAAAGGTTATCTTGCACTTGCTTATAAGATTGAATTAGTGCCGTCCAAACTTCACAACTACGTTCTGCAATATGAGAGAAGTTGGTCGTCCTCAACGTTCCAGTTGAGGTTATCATTGCTCCTCCAGAAAAGATTAAAAGATTGTTGTCATATCCACTATGTTGGACATCGTTTGGATCAAATAGTATTTCAAATCGACCTCCAACCATACATGGCAACATATTTTAACTGGAAGACCACCTGCAGATAAGTGAAAAAAAATATGAATTTTCCATCATAATTCTTTGGTGGAATATCAATGATGCATGCTAATGCGAAAGCTACAAGATAGGCTGATTAACACAAACTTTAAAAGTAAAATACATACTCACTGGCATCGGGGTAAACGTTGTAGGCATACCATCATCACCACCACCACCACCACCACCACCACCACCACCACCACTTAGACAGAAGCAGCTTTGCTAGTTTATCACAAAAGCAATTTTTTTGTTTTAAGGTATCCTGAAAACAATTGTGCATGCCCTCCTTTCTTTACCCTCCAATTCTACAGTCAGGCTGGGATTGGACACAGGAATTTTGATGAATAGTGAGGGATTTAGAGTCCTAGAGATGTACAGCATGGAAACAGACCCTTCGGTCCAACTTGTCCATGCCGATCAGATATTCCAACCAAACCTAGTCCCACCTGCAAACACCCGGCCCATATCCCTCCAAACCCTTCCTATTCATATACCCATCCAAATGTCTCTTAAATGTTGCAATTGTACCAGCCTCCACCACTTCCTCTGGCAGTTTAAAACAAATTTTTTTAAAAAATTAGTTTGGATTTTAGACAAGTGGCATATAGATGTTGGCCTGTTTTGGTGAAGGATTTAAAAAAAAAAATCAGAACCATGAACCAGAACCATGATTTTAAACCGGTGACTCCTGGTATATTTATGAAAGTTTCTTTATACAATTGGGAAGCTAATCAGCCGATTAGCTTTACTAAAGTCTAGGATGAGGAGATTTTTATTTTAAAAAATAATTTAATGACATCTGGGCTGTTGAAAAGAAACCTGACTGAAGTCAGATTCAATTATAGTCTTGCCTAGAAAGGGAAATTTTTCAGCACAGTTAAAGAAAAAATACCTCAATGAAATAGAATAGTTTGCGAAAATTCCAGAATAGGAGTGTTTGGTTAGAACAGTATGGATTACAAAAAAATCTCAAGCAGTATAAACTCTAATAAAAAATAGTAACGGAAAAGGCTTTCGAACTCAAGACCATTGTGCTTCTGCATCGATGAGACGGTCCTAACACCGACTCATGGCTGCTGTGACAGATGAGTTTGGGTTCCTGGTAATGTGATGGTGTTGAGGGGTTCAAGTGGGTTGCATTTTACTGTGTTTCAAACTAGATATAACAGCTTGAATGCTGGAGAAACTGAACAGGTCTAACAGCATCTGTGGAGAGAGAAAAACAGAAATATGTTCTGTCTAAAGCAGCATCATACCAGACTTGAAACTAACCTTTTTCCTCGAAGCTATTTCATGCTCCACAAATACTGTTGGTTATCTCCAGCATCCACAGTATTTCGCTTTTAGATTTAGACATCTTGGTTTCTATTCTGTAATAAAAACTTTTGTTTTATGCTGAAACAGAAACTGCAGCCATATATATGGCTAATGTTTCAGTGAAAGGCTGCTGTCTAAAGGAGATATGATTTATCAAGGCAGATCTCATCTGGGAATGAAACTCAAAAAAAAAACCTGCTAAGGATAGGATTGTGCAAACCATTAGATGACATTATGATTTCCTGTTTTCTTCAAACAAAAAACAAAATTGTCAGCATTTATCCTTCAATCAACATAGAACATAGAAAAATACAGCGCAGTACAGGGCCTTCGGCCCTCGATGTTGCGCCGACCGAAGCCTACCTAACCTACACTAGCCCAATAACCTCCATATGCTTGTCCAATGCCCGCTTAAATGACCATAAAGAGGGAGAGTCCACCACTGCTACTGGCAGGGCATTCCATGAACTCACAACCCGCTGAGTAAAGAATCTACCTCTAACATCTGTCCTATACCTACTGCCCCTTAATTTAAAGCTGTGTCCCCTAGTAACAGCTGACTTCATTAGCAGAAAAAGGTTCTCACTGTCAACCCTATCTAAACCCCTAATCATCTTGTACACCTCTATCAAATCTCCCCTAAACCTTCTTTTCTCCAATGAGAACAGCCCCAAGTGCCTCAGCCTTTCCTCATAAGATCTTCCTACCATGCCAGGCAACATCCTGGTAAACCTCTTCTGCACTCGTTCCAATGCCTCCACATCCTTCCTATAGTATGGCAACCAAAACTGCACACATTACTCCAGATGAGGCCGCACGAGAGTCTAATACAACTGCAACATGACCTCAGGACTCCGGAACTCAATTCCTCTACCAATAAAGCCCAGTACACCATATGCCTTCTTCACAGCACTATTTACCTGGGTGGCAACTTTCAGAGATCTGTGTACATGGACACCAAGATCCCTCTGCTCATTCACACTACCAAGTAGTCTACCATTAGCCCAGTAACCCATCTTCTTGTTACTCCTACCAAAGTGAATGACTTCACACTTAGCTACATTGAATTCCATTTGCCACCTTACTGCCCAGCTCTGCAACTTATCTATATCCCGCTGTAACCTGCCACATCCTTCTTCGCTGTCCACTACTCCACCGACTTTCGTGTCATCCGCAAAACTTGCTCACCCAGCCTTCAAGCCCCTCCTCCAGGTCATTTATAAAAATGACAAACAGCAATGGTCCCAAAACAGATCCTTGTGGAACACCGCTAGTAACTGCACTCCAAGATGAACCTATACCATCAACTACTACCCTCTGTCTCCTTCCAGCCAGCCAATTCCTAATCCAAACCTCTAATGCACCCTCAATGCCATACCTCCGTGGTTTTTGCATTAGCCTGCCATGGAGTACCTTATCGAACGCCTTGCTAAATTCCTTATACACCACATCTACTGCTTTACCCTCGTCCACTTCCTTGGTCACCTTCTCAAAAGAACTTAATAAGGTTTGTGAGGCACGACTTGCCCTTCACAAAACCATACTGACTTTCCTGGATCACATTTTTCCTATCCAGAGTGAGGAAAGACAATATGAACCAAATGATTCAATTTAAAAAAAAAGGGTCTAGTAGCAGAGATACTTGCAGGAATATGTATATAAATCTTTGAAGGTGGCAGGATGCAATTGAGAAGGCTAAAAAGCCATGATCCTCAATTAATAAAAGAACAAAACACAAGCAAGGTAGTTATTCACATAATATCACTTTTATATGCACAATCCAGAATTTCTTGCACATTCCTAAATCCATACTGAAATTCAATACAGCTATTCAGATAGAGCAACCAAAACAGCACGATAGTAGATTTGTAGCCTGAGTATTGAGAAAAATTCCAAGGATAGTTATTAAATCAAAAACACGAACCACAAGCAGCTAATGCAAACCTTCTAGAGTTGGGCCTGGTCCAAAACTTGAGTCATCAGCATCAATTTTTTTTTTCCCTCTTATGTTTTAGACGGTGTTTTTTTTTAAATAAAGAAAAGCGACTCTCCAAAACCACAAACAGATAAAACACACTCAGCTAGCAAGTACAGGCATGCAATTCAATTCCTGTTATTTCCACTTTGGAAGCAAGTGCAGTAGCTTGTCAAACTGAAGGAACTTTAATTTATATATTGCCTCCAGTGACTTCAGGAGACCCCAAACTATTGCTTTTCAGATTCTCTCCCTCTGCATGTAGGGTAGAGACTATTAAAGGCTGACAGTGGTGGATAGGTGCATAGCTGGGATTCAAATATGGTGCTAGCATTGGAAATTGAAAAGGCGGCCCTGGCAATTTAACTATTGCTGATGTTGGTGAGTGGAAGGGTGGCACCATAGTGGTGTGATTTAGAGTCACACAGCACAGAAACAGACAGTGCAGTCCAATTTGTCCATACCTGTGTTTTGCCCATATATCAGGAAACCTCTTCTATTCATTTAAATTGTATTTTAAAATGTTGTAACTGTACCTGCACCCACTTCCTCTGGCAGTTCATTTCACAGATGAAACGTCCTACGAGAAAGAGTTGACCCTCAGATCCCTTTCAAATCTTTCTCCCCTCACCTTAGTTCTGAACTTGCCACGCTAAGGAAAAAAGACTTTTGCTATTCATTGTATCCATGCCCTGCATGACTGCTTTGCTACTAAACAATAAAGTTCAGGCCAAAGTTTCTAACCTGCATACCATCAAGTTTAATGATATTCTACTGAAGCGCAAGTAGTGAGGGAAGAAATAGCAATCCTATAACATTGATAATTGGAATCGTGTGCTGCAAGCTGACTGAATGCAACTGATAAGGCAACTTCTATTTCACATTGGCCACAAGGACCTGTACTTCCAGCAGGAACCTGTGTCCCACAGTCTGAGCTGCCTGCAGAGTTTTAGTTTTGCCCCTTTTAGGGACATAAAATAGCAGGCCTGTATTTTGACCGTTGCTGCATGTCATCCACCGCCCGGACACTGGGCAGTGGGGATCTCCAAAGGAGGGCTCCCTATGCGGGAGTCCTCCCCCTTTCTCTCGGGGATCTGGGAAAGACGGTGCTGCACGCAGCAGTCCCCTGCAACCGCAGATTGTGGTGGTTCATGGACTCCCAGCCCAACTGCTTCTGTGGTGCTATTGAGTCCATGGACCAGCTATATATTGGGTGTGGGTGCTTGCACTCCTGTTTTGATTTCCTCAAAAGCCTTATCCTGTTTTTGGTTGTACTTCAGTCCCACGCTCCTGATCTTTGGGCACTGGTGTGGAGGGGGAAGGGTAGGTCAGAGGACCTCCTTGAGAGTCTGCTCCTGGGCCTGGCCAAAGTGGCCATAAACAGGTCCAGGCAGCGGGCCGTGGAGAGGGTTGTTAGGGCCGATGACATTGCCTGCCCCTCTTTCAAAGTTAAAGCCCTGGTGTTTCTGGAGAAGGAACACATGGCATCTACCACCGTTCAAGATTTTCAGGGAAAGTTGGGCACTGCAGGGAGTGCAGTGTATTATTTCCCCCTCCAACTCTTGATTTAATCCCTGCCTTCCCCTTCACTGTTTGATCATGCAGCATTACCCTTTTTTCCTGGTGGAGGAAATTGAATAAAGATTTACACACTTGTTCTTCACCATCCAACACCTGCACATACACACATGACGAGTGCTAAAAGGAAAAAAGAAAAAAGTGAAGACCACTTCTGCCTGTTCACAGCGTGGATCCAAGCACACGAGAAAACTTCAAAGCTGAAGACAGTTAATGCAAGAAGTTGGCAGCTTCCAAACTCAGTACAAAGCATTCCTGCTACTCATCCAGAACATTCAATCTTATAACTTTCGAATACTAACATTGCAGTTGTATTGAGGAAAGCAGAAGTGTAAGTTTTGCCTATGGCCTGAAATCAAAACTCATGTAATGTTCACTTTCTTTCTGCACAGTTACGACCAGAAGCAGCAAGCATATTCCGGTGTCTTTTGTTTTTATTTCAGATTTCCAACATCTGCTGCATTTTATTTTCTACTAAGATCTGAATCAGTCATCACCCATGACAAAGGCAGCAGCGAATTGCACACAGAACAACACATTGGAGCTTACAGATTAAAAACCCTCTTTTGACATTTCTCAGAATTCAGCCCAAAGTTGCACTCAGACTTAAATAATTCTGTCAGTTTGGATTTCTTTGATAGTCTGGAACGGGACTTGGAAGCAAACTCGAATTCTCTGAATTTCAAGTGTTGAGATGCAGGCAGACATTTGTTTAATCATTTTGCACATCAGCTCTCCAAATGAGCCTTATGCAAAATGCCATTCTCCCTATCTTTACATGATTTATTGTCACACTTACCTAGTAACAAGATAGTGTTGTGTAGTGGTGCTGAGAATGGCGACATCTTACAATGCTGAAAAATAAAGCAAAACATAGAACATAAAAAAGGCAGAAAAAATTAAATAAAGTTTCCAACTTTAGTCTTGTTGTTAAGTGCGTCATCACAGGCCATAGGCCTGGTGACCAGGTGTGTGCCCCCTTCACTGCGCTGCCAAAACAAATGTCATCGCTCTCAGGCACCATCTTGCCTTCACCAACTCCCTTGGCAGACCTCACCAATGCAGATGCTGCTGATTCTGCCAGGTACCACACCAGCCCAAACTCACTTTCGCCGCCTGCTTTGGGTGCACCTCACCGATTCATCTGCGGGGACTTTTATTGGGCCAAAACTAGTTTCCGCTGCCTCCATGAATCAGTGTTGGATGCAGACGTGGCCGGGAACCCAAACTCACCACCGTAAGGCTGAGCTGCTGGACCGACTTGCTGCTGCCGATGCTATTGCCGTGACTGTGCTCTTCACCAAGAGGTAGGTGAAAAAGAAAATAAACAAAAAAGGATGTTTAGAGCAGATTGGCCCAGGTTTCAAATCCCTACTCCTCTGCCATCTTACTGGAAGTTCTTAACCTCTTATTTGACTAGAAAACATCACCTTCACGAATGCCTCAACTGAACAGTCTCCTGTTCACCTCCAGGCCGCACATTCCAGTCCCAAAACATTGGTCAAAACAAAACTTTTCCACACACTAAGAACGGGTCCTCTTATTCTCGATTTAAGATCCGAGACAGTTTCTCCCCATTTCCTCCAGGAGGAGAAAAAAAAAAAATGGCCTTCGTGACCATCCCGATATCTGTATTTGTGGTGGTCATATTGTTGCTCAAAGGCACTATAAATTAGAAGAGACACCCACTGAAATAACAGTGACATATCACTGCTTTAGTGTAGGAAACATGTACACATGGTAGGGCTTTTTTTGAGTGCTGGTTGAAGGATAGCTATGTCTCAATAACTTAATTTTTTGAAGTGGTGACAAGAAAGATTGAAGGAGGCAGAGGGGTAGACAGTCTGTATGGCCTTCAGCAAAAGCACTCGACAAAGTTTTAGATAGTAGACTGGTTAGTAAAGGTTAAATCACGAGATCCGGGGGAGCTAGACAACTGGACACAAAATTGGTTTGACGGTAGGAGACAGAGTTATGGTAGAAGGTTGCTTTTCAAACTGTGACTAGCAGTGTGACACAAGGAACAGCACTGGGGTCAGCTGTTTTTTTTTGTCATTTACGTGGTCGGCATGGTGGCATAGTGGTTAGCACTGCTGCCTCACAGGGCCAGAGACCCAGGTTCAATTCTCGCCTCAGGTGACTGTCTATGTGGAGTTTGCACATTCTCCCAGTGTGTGTGGGTTTCCTCTGGGTGCTCCGGTTTCCTCCCACAGTCCCAAAAATGTGCAGGTCAGGTGAATTAGCCATGCTAAATTGCCTGTAGTGTTAGGTAAGGGGTATGGGTGGGTTGCGCTTTGGCGGGTTGGTGTAGACTTGTTGGGCCGAAGGGCCTGTTTCCACACTGTATGTAATGTAATCTAGTAAATGAGGTTAGTTTACTAATTCACAGAAGAGTTATGGTAAAAGGTTGCTGTTCGAACTACCATACCAAGTCCAGATTATAGAGGAGGAAGTGCTGGAGGCCTTAAAACGCATAAAAGGTGGATAAATCCCCAGGACCCGATCAGGTGTCCCCGAGAACTCTGTGGGAAGCTGGAGGAGTGATTGCTCGTCCTCTTGCTGAGATACTTGTATCATCGATAGTCACGGGAGGTGCTGGAAGACTGGGAGGTTGGTTAATGTGGTGCCACTGTTTAAGAAGGGCGGTAAAGACAAGCCAGGGAACTATAGACCGGTGAGCCTGACCTCAGTGGTGGGCAAGTTGTTGGAGGGAATCCTGAGGGACAGGATGTACATGTATTTGGAAAGGCAAGGACTGATTCAAGATAGTCAACGTGGCTTTGTGCATGGGAAATCATGTCCCATAAACTTGACTGAGTTTTTTGAAGAAGTAACAAAGAAGATTGATGAGGGCAGAGCAGTAGGTGTGATCTACATGGACTTCAGTAAGGCATTTGACAAGATTTCCCATGGGAGACTGATTAGCAAGGTTAGATCTCATGGAATACAGGGAGAACTAGCCAAGCAAAGAGGGTTACCTCAGATTACAACAGGACGGGACCAAATGGGTCAATGGGCTGAGAAGTGGCAGATGGAGTTTAATTCAGATAAATGAGGTGCTGCATTTTTGGATAGCAAATCTTTGCAGGACATGTACACTTAATGGTAAAGGTCCTAGGGAGTGTTGCTGAACAAAATACCTTGGAGTGCAGGTTCATAGCTTCTTGAAAGTGTAGTCGCAGGTAGATAGGATAGTGAAGGTGGCGTTTGGTATGCTTTCCTTTATTGGTCAGTGTATTGAGTACAGGAGTTAGGGGGTCATATTGCGGCTATACAGGACATTGGTTAGGCCACTGTTGGAATACTGCATGCAATTCTGGTCTCCTTCCTATGGGAAAGATGTTGTGAAACTTGAAAGGGTTCAGAAAAGATTTACAAGGATGTTGCCAGGGTTGGAGGATTTGAGGTATAGGGAGAGGCTAAACAGGCTGAGGCTGTTTTCCCTGGAGCATTGGAGGCTGAGGGGTGACCTTAGAGGTTTACAAAATTATGAGGGGCATGGATAGGATTATTAGGCAAAGTCTTTTCCCTGGGGTCGGGGAGTCCAGAAGTAGAGGGCATAGGTTTAGGGTGAGGGGGGAAAAGATATAAAAGAGACCTAAGGTGCAACTTTTTCACACAGTGGGTGGTCCATGTATGGAATGAGCTGCCAGAGGATGTGGAGGAGGCTGGTACAATTGCAACATTTAAGAGGCATTTGGATGGGTATATGAATCGGAAGGGTTTCGAGGGATATGGGCTGGGTGCTGGCAGGCGGGACTAGATTGGGTTGGGATATCTGGTCGACATGGACAGGTTGTACATCTCTAGGACTCTAAGACACCAACTAGGTGCTGTAGTGGACAGTGAAGAAGATTATCTCAAAGTACAACAAGACTTTGATCAAATGGACCAAGGAGTGGCAGATTAAGTTTAATTTAGATAAATGTGCAGTGTTACATTAAGGCAAACCAGGGCAGTTAATAATAGATCCATGGAGCGTTGCCAAACCAAGAGATCTAGGTGCGCAGATGCATTGGTCCTTAAGGTGGAGTCATAAGTAAACTGTATGGTGAAACTGACATTTGGCACACTTGCCTTCATTGGTCAGTACATTCGAGTATAGGAATTGGGAAGTCATGGTGGAGCTGCACAGAACATGAGTGGGGCCACTTTTAGAATACTGTATACAATTCTGGATGCCATTCTATCGGCAGGATGTTGTTAAACTTCAAAAGGGTGCAGAACAGATTTACTAGCACATTGCCAGAGGGTTTGAATTACACAGAGTGAGGCTGAATATAGGCTGGAGTCTTTTTCTCTGCAGCTTTGGAGACTGAGGTTTCACATGCTGAGGTTTACAAATCATGAGGGGCATGAATAGCAAAAGATCTTTTTCCTAGGGTGGTAGTGGTGGTGGTGGGGGGGAAGAGAAATTGAAAACTAAGGGGCATAGTTTTTAAAGGTAAGAGGGGAGAGAGAGAGTTAGAAAGGACCTGAGGGACATTTTCACAGAGGGTGGTGCAGGAAGTGGTACAAATGTCTGGTACAATGAGAACATTTAAAAAGGCATCTGAATGGGTTTATGAATATCAAGGTTTGAGGGGGATAGAAGCCAAATGCTGGCAAATGGGACTAGGTCAGATATGATTATCTGGTGGGCACGGACAAATTGGAGCAAAAAGGTCTGTTTCTGTGCTGGATGACTCTACGACCAGGATATTAGAAAAGAACAACCTTGCTGTTATCAAAAAAAATTGTTTAACAAAATAAATTAACCCCAAAGGAACAGTCAAGTCCACATTTTAAAATCTGAAACAACTGCTCCAGCAACAATGTTCCCTCATACTACATTGGGAGTGTCAGGTTAGATTTTGTACAAGTCTTTGGAGTTGGGCTTGAACCCACAACTTTCTACTCACCAAGCCAAAGTTGAACACAACGGCAGGTTGATGTAGTGTGCAGGGGTAGGAGATGCTGATCAAAGGGAGCTCAGCAATGAGCCCATGTGTTTACCTAGTTTGAGGGACACTAGGCACCATTAGGGTGGAGGCATACATACATGGAATGAAGATGTGGTGAAAAGAATGCAATGTAACACTGTGTGCCTTATGTTTGATGTGGTACTGAATACAACATATAAAGAATGGTTTTCAAAGGACTTCAAAAAAAAAGTGTGTATTCACCCTAACAAAGATTAGGTAATACTTAGTCATGGAGCACTAAAATAATTTAACCATCATGACAGAATGATAGAAAAACAACAAAATGTTTATCTATACAAGACTATGTGCCAGGTGACAGTGAGTGACATTTCTTTGGCAACAGCAGGAAGGAACAGTCTAGATCAGAATTGGGAAAGCATGACCTCCTCCTTTCAAGTCTTGATGTGGTATCCATTTCTGCAGATTGATTTTTTAAAATTAAAATGTACATTTGATTGACATAAGATTTAAAAAACCTAGTTTTAAAACAGGACATGTTAAATGAAAGATGTTTCATTTAAAAAAATGAAGTTAGCGTTACAGATTGGTGCAATCCACTATAATAAGACTACAAGATTAATTAACTGCGCAAAATCACATTCACAATAATGCTATTAAATTTTAGATCAACAGTACAGCAAGTTACGAATGCAATAATGTGTACTCTATTAATTTTGTACAAACTTATACTAAAGTTATACAGATTACCAGCTCACATTCCCATCTCAGGAAAACAATAAATGTACAAAATCAAGCAGCATGAAAACACAAGTCGATTTATTAACCCTTCCTCACAGCACAGGGGTCAGAACATGACTACTAAACACTCTCAGCCATGTAATCTCCCGTAAGAAAGTCATCACAAACAAGTCCAGATATCACCTGGACCTAGTGCCATATTTTTAAAATTATCAATCGTGTATTCACAGAGGCGGTATTTTACTATACTAGATAGAAATCAGGATTACAAATACAGTCTTCCTTTTCTTTATTACAAAAGCCTTATTGAAATTTTGTAAACACTAGTTCTGTAGTATTTCCATCTGGTACACCCCAATGAAATAGCACCTCTACTGAAACCACTAGGTGTACATCAACATTTTTATTATGCTTGTGCACAATATTTGATAGGCTATGGGGAGTGGAACTAATTAGATAGCTCTTTCAAAAGGCCAGCACAGACATAATGAGTTGAATAACCCTTCTGTGCAGTTATACGTTGAATGTCTTAAGGGAAAACAATGATTATCAATGAACGCAGTCACTCCCCTTATCAGATTATAGCTTTCCATTTAATAAATAGTTAAGCCACACTATTAACACCATTGAACAGGAATAGGCTGAACATTCTGACATTTTAAAAGAAAATAGCTGATCTCCACTTGCCTGCCTTATCCCTTGATTTTTTGATTTGAGAATAATCAATTGTCTACAGCTCTCTGGAGAATTCTAAAGGCTCGCAACAATTCCTCATTTTGCATCTTAAATAATCAAGGTTCACGTTTTAGATGAGAACCCAGAAAAGGTGAACACTACAAGGTGATCAGCAGTGGTGTAAACAAGCATGTCAAAAAGCCAAATGGTGACATAGCATAAGTAAATGGGCAAACAAAAAAGTGGACAGAGGCAGAGTTTTTAGGGTTGACTGGAGGTCACTGAATTCTGAGATGAAGGAGTAAAGGTAGATGATTGATTTGAGGACGAATCACTCGCTGCAGAGCTTAAAGAGAACTGGATAACTGGAGTGTGAAGTAGTCAATGAGGCTGGGAAAGTTAGACATTTGAAGCAATGAAGGTGCAAGCACAATATGGATACAGTACTGTTAGTTTAGGAAGCATAGAGATGAAAGGAGGATTCAATAAAGAGTTGTCACCATTCATCAAGTCAAGTTTCAGATTCAGTCAGAATATCAATGCAATTAATCAACAAGATCAGAGACAAAGGTATGGGAAAATTTGGAATGTGCTTATGTCAAGAAGCATATCTTCACATAACAGGTACTGAAAATCCAAATCACTTTTAAAAAGCTGTTAAGGTTGGGCATCAAGAGACAATTTCAAAAGGAGATTGTTAGATTTCTCATAAACCTATCCTATGAAACCAAGCCAGATAATAGATTCGTACAAGTCTTATGATCTAAAGAAAATCAAACAACTTGCATTTACATCCCATCTTTGTCACAGCAAAGCATTCACAGGCACCTTATAAGGACTTAAACAAAATTTGATACTAGGAAATCTCAATGATTGCACACTTGGGTGATGTGAAAGAAGGGAATTTCCTGCAGAGAGATCCTACACCTGCTGATAAGTTAGAGAAATAACTTGAGTTTAAAAAAAAAGTATTATGCTAACAGGAGCCAAAACCATTTTATACAGAAAGTTGTCAGAATGAATTAAGTGAAACAGCACTTTTTAAAAAATGGTGCCCTACCAATTTAACTCAAATATTCAGTTTCATACAACATAGACTCTCTCGTACAATGTTTCACCAAGTCGAAAAGTGGGGCGCTGGACAAGCTCAGCAGGTCGGGCAGCATCCGAGTAGCATGAGAATTGACGTTTCGGACACAAACCCTATTTCACTGAGTGGTCTGCCCACCAATACAAAGACATGGTGACTTCATTAATCAAACATTCAGTTCATTTTATTTTTAATGCGTATAACACTCCCTATAAAATGGGAAAGACAGTACCAGACCAGGATTCTGGAAAAATGTAAACAGGGCTTTGACAGCCTTTGTAGAACTGTGACACTGTTCAATTAACTGTGCCAAACTAAGAATCTAGACAACATGGCAATCCAAGTTAGATACTGGATGAAAACTATTTGGAGTTTCTTTTTTTTTAGGAAAGATAGAACAATTATGCAAATTTGATTGTGAAATACTTAATATGCATAAACAAATCTCCTGCCTCAACATCCCAGTCACTGCCTCCCTCATGTTAATAAATGAATTAAAATTCTTCCACCCACTTCAATGCCATCTTCTGCAATTACCTTTCCATTATAACCATTTTGAAAATGAAGGGCAGCACTGTTGTGTGGCTATGTGCTCATTTCTTAGTGAAGATGCAGGATCCAGAAGGTTCCAATGGCAGTTAAAGCACATAGATATTCAAGATCTAGTCCCTATCTGAAAAGGCAATTAACAGGCCGATGACAGTCATGACATGCCTATACATGCTAAGCATTTTTATTTGCTAACTATCTATGATATTTCTGTCAAGGAGAGCCCATAATTATTGAAATCTGTAGGCCCAAGTACAAGATTAAAACATCTGAGTGGACGAATTAAAAATAAAACTCAAAAATCAAACACCGAACAATAAGCAGCAAATTTTATAATTCAGGTAACATCACACTTTTGTACAGTTCAGAGGATATCATGCCGCAGTCTACACCATGAACACTTTTACACATCAATCCATAATAATTCTATTAAGAGAATTGCTGTAGGTTTCCCAAGTGGGAACTTGGAATTTTACTGCACTTCAGAGAAAGTAGTTTCTGTAATCTGCTTGGAGAGTTCGCCACCTAATTTGAGCTATGAATATAGCAAGTTAAGCATCATGGAAACACATAGCAAACAGCACCACCTAGGGATGGAAGTTATTAGAACTGCACCACAGTACTGAAACCTTTGAAATACATTGCAAGAACAGGGAAGCGGTTCTCAAATTTCAATGGATTGCAGGTTTAGGCAGCACAAATCATTAAACTATTACACAAAGTTGAAATACATTTTCAAAAATAAGACTTTAATTTTACAGTGTTGTATTTAAAACCCAAATGCATTCTGTATCTCTGTCATCAACCTTGTCAATGTGTTTTTCTGAATTTAACTTTCAACCTTACAGCTATTTTGGCACATTGTTTAAGCATATAGCAAATCATATTGATGCTTTATTTTTGAAAAACAGTGGTGTCCAGAGGGAAGAGGATCGAGCTGGGGAAAAAAAATAGACACTAACCATTAACAAATGGTGAACTTGTATAAGTTACAAATACTATTAGAGATAAAGTTTTCAATTTAGAACTCAAAACTGGCTACATTCTAGTTGACTATGAACTGCTCCGTGAAATGACCCTCACTGGTTTGCATCAAACCACCCTGCAGCCTTTTCCGGAAAATAAAGGGCTGGAAATTACACGCCAAACTTGTGGCTGATTCCCACACCCAGGGTGTTTACAAAATTAAAGCTGCATTACTTTACAACTTTCCTGTACTGTAAAGAGGCTTCACCCAATAAGTGGTCAAGCCATAATCACTACAGCAAGAGGAACCTCAGCCTGAGAAGACATAGGTCAAGGATCTCTATCAAGCCACCATTCCAATTAAAAAGCAAAAAAAAAGAGGCAGTTGAATAAAAGAAATCAAATTTATTCCAAAACATGAAATTAACAGAGCTTCAGAGGCACAAAGACTTCCATCTTTCCACAGAGCTAAGTTCAACTTGTCAATTCAAAATGATGCAAATGCAAATTCTTTTAGTGTAAGACAGACAAATGGCATTTGTAGATCCAGAGTACTCAGACTTCAAAATTGTTACTACAATTAACTATTTTTCGAGAACTACCACAGAGGAGATAGTTTTAATACTCAATAGAACATATTAGTGCAGATTATCTTCTCTTCAAGCGAGTTTTAAAACAGGAAATTGGAAACAATTAAGTTTAAAACAGACTCAGCTCAAACTGTGATGAGTCACAATGCAAATAGACAGAGTGGACAAAATGCTCAAACTAATTTTTCCAAATTAGATCAGTTTTCAGCATTGCACTTTCTTCAAATTTTTACTATTTCAAATTTCTCCCCTAATCTCTGTAATCCAGGAGTGTAAGCAACTGCAATGGAATTACATGCACACACAAACATAACCTAAGAGTAACAGAGTCAACCACAGCATTTCACTGCTGTACAGCAGAGAACACCTAACTCAACAGATGAAACTACTCAGGAGCATTCCTTTGCTTCCTTTACTCTGCCACTCACTCAAAACAACCTAACCAGAGCAGAAAACTTCAAAATGAGGCTCTTCAAAAACTGGAGGGTACTGTTTGGCTTCGATCAGGTCAGAGGTGGCATCAGGTACAGTCTGCTCTGGTATCACACAATAGTTCCGTTCCCACTTTATAAGAAAAATCGCTCTAGTGCCACGCCATTTAAACCAATGGGATCAGAATCACATCATAGCCATACAGATAAGGAAAGTTCACATTCTGCAAGTAATGGTCTAAATTGTTCAACGTTATAGCCAATTCACCTTGAAGAAATGCGCAGTATAGCAGAACCGACTGTAATTGCAATTTTAATCTTAATCCAGTATTGAACATCTGGTAAATAACTCCCAAAACAAAGCACTAATGGCTGCCATGCAACAACATAGCTGCTGATATCATGAAGAGCTGACACTAGCAAAGGTCTCTCTCAAAATGGATTAGCACCCCTATAAATGGACTTATAAAACAAGAGCACAAAATATAGGTGCAGTGTAATTAATGTGGATCATGAATATATAATCTATTAGTCAGATAGCAATACTGTCATTCAGTCGTCATAAAAGTTTATTTAGGTAAATCATTCTCCTAATAGTTAATAATTATAATGGGAATTGGCATGCAGCTGAGCAAGAGCCTGACCAGTTCAATACATTATGATGGTAGTGGGGAAATGGGGAAGAAAGAGGGGAAAAAAAAATCCTTTTCTAAGATTACTCTTCGACACACCTTAGAAGGGCTACCCACTGAACTTTTTTTTAATCTTTTGACAATAGCCACTTCTCTGGTACTGCTGGAGGCAATTTAAACATTGAACAGAAACTGGAGAAAGAAGTCAATTGGCTTCATCCGACGTTACACTCCCAAAAGTGGACGAATGAGACAAAGCATCTTTATCCCTCTATAGGGTCGGACTTCAAGCCATTTCTCAAATGGTAAAAGGCAGCACTTAAATACTTACCAATGACTTTAATTTAGCTACTGTAATAGCTTAGTTTAATTTGATTTATCACAAACATAGATCAGATTACAAGCTCTCTTTCAAGTGGTTCAAGTGAATTTTACAGTGTTAAAATTCAAAGAGCCGACGCAAACTTTTCTTTAAGCCACCTAGTCAATATGGTACTGGTGACCCTCTGTCATATTCCCGAAGGAAGAAAAACACAAGAGGTGACCTTGGGTTCAAAACAGTTCATCATTTTGGCACCCTCTAGTCAAGAGTAATTTTTTTGAAACTGCAATGTTGGATCTGCGTGCCTCAAAAACGTAGCAGAAATACTTCTGAAGCTGCTGAGATATGTGCAAACATTTTGCATGGTGCTATGTTTAGAAAGTTTAGGGTCTAATCTACTGGATTCACCCAACTTCTACAAATAAATTAAAACAAGGCAATACTCATCCCCATACCTCTCCTCTCAACGAAAATAAAATTTTATTCTGCTCAGAGGAGTAAAGGAAACAGGGTTTGAGCTCTACTCAGTTTAATACCCACAGGAAAGTGAGTCATTAGAAATGGCTGTCACAGAGTTCATTTAAAATCAATAGACAAAATTCATACAGCAATGCAGCTTTAAAATTCTAAACTGATGGGAGTTACTGCATTTTTCTATTGTAGGACAATATACATCTAGTTGACTGGCTGCAAGCAGTCAGTAACCTCTATCCCTACAACACATTCCTTCTTTTGCTAGAACAAGTCATCTCTCTGCCCTGAATGTCATGTATGAATGCGATCAATTTTGCTGATCAGGTTGCTTGCTGACTTTATTATGTAAACAATTAATTTCAGACATCTTGAGCCTGTGTCCTCAAAAAAAAATTAGTCTAACAGAAAGCCTCCAAAGTAAAGCAAGGGCCAACAAAAATGGAGTGTGAGAGAGAGAGAGAGAGAGAGAGAGAGAGAGAGAGAGAGAGAGAGAGAGAGAGAGAGAGGTGGGGTGTTTGTGATGAAAAAAAAAGTTAAAACAAATCAAAAATTACGTCGTGCATAATTCCTTTAAGCCAGTATTCCTTGCAGTCTGTTTTCATTCCAGTCACATTAGTTCGTAAATAAATTGACCATTGAGGATCCTTCTCTTAGGTGTACATCATTTCTGCCATGTGAGACATTTTCTTCGGAATGTACAGGTAATATTCCATATACCCCGAAAGATCTTCAATTGTGATGTCTTCAACAAATGTCCTGGCCTCCTCAGAGCAGGAACGCGGGGAGCCCGAGACCCCAGAGCCCGTCCGAGTTCTTCTGCAAGGTGATGTGCGCTGGCGGACCTCAGCCACGCCTCTCTCGCACTCCGATATGACGTTGCGAAGTCCAGTGAAGGAGTATACCTCAACATCTTGCCATCGTTTGCAGCAGCATTTTTCCTTTTGTGAGCAGCAGCACGGGTCAGTCTGGTGAAGCTTTGACAGGGACTGGAAATCAGAGGTCGGGTGGCTCAACTCCAGGGCTGCTGCCGATGCCAGTTTTGGAGAATCAAGTGGGGAGCTGCTGCCAGTTTCAGCACCATTGCCAGCAGAGTCTTCTGATGATTCTAAGGAGAAGACCGTTGGAACTTTAGCACCAAACACATCTTCAGGCTGTCCGGCTTTGCAGCACTCTTTTGGAAGTTTGACAGTAAGGGTCTGGTAGGCCTCTGCTTGGCTGCTGTGTTTCACCGGACAGCTGGCTGCAGGAGTTGCAGAACTGCAATAGGTAAATTTAGGAGGATGAAGAATTGGTGATTTGGAACGTCGTCGTCGCTGTGTTCTGATGGCTCCTCGAGCTGGCTTTCTAGTCGAACTAGAAATTTGAGTTTTCCAGAAATGGGGGGAGAGGCAGGGAGAGAAAAAAATTAGAACATTTGGTTTAACTTTCTTACTGGGTAAAAAAAAACTACAAAGTCCAAAACTCTATTACAGTCTGCACTTATTGGATAAATTGACATTGAAAACAGTGTCATAAGATACACAAGACAGCTTTTTAAATAAAGACTAATGTTTACCTACACGATACTATTACTGCTGCCATTTTTAACTTTTGAATAGACGGAGGAATGTCAGCGAGTTGTCTCATCTTAGGAGTGACATCTCTAATAATGTACTCGAATACCAGTGTACGTTATACTTGAGCTGGGGATTGAACCTAAATCCTAACTCACAAAAGTTCTGACAAACAAGGCAAGTATACATTTCTGAACGTGACTCATTTTCTGATTTCCTGCCTCTGCAAGCAAGCACCAGCTTGATTGGATAGTTCATTTCAAGGAAAGTCTCAACTCCATTTTATTGGCTTAGATCAAATGATGCAAGATAGACTACCGAAATCCATAGAACAGAAATGTGGCCGACATTCGAATTTTTCATAAAGAGGGGGAAAGAAGAAAAGACAGACGGAAAAATGCATTCTTAAATAATATATGTTTCATGTCCTGGGCACAATCCAAACAAACAAGGATGCACATTACAACTGGTGATGTCATCAGTTAGATGTTATCTTTTTAAACCAGGTCCAAAATTATAAAAAAAAATTTACTCATTCAATTTAAGTTTTGAATTTCATTTAGAAGAACTTAACATAGATGCCAGAAGAGTCAAAAAAAATGCAAAGTTCCTCTCAAATGGGACAAAGTTTCCAGTTCAGATAACAATATACTTGATTCCACCAAGTGAACTGGTTTCTCAAGCAATGGGTGGGACTTTGGGAAGGCTGAGGCAGTTGCACTATAAAATAGTGGAATGGGTTACCAAATCACAAATGTTAGATTATCAGCCCATCCTATCTAAAGTGGTTTTCCAAATGAGCATTATAACTTTGATATTCCCCTGCCTTCTTCCCATAACTCTGCACATTGAACTCTGATTATTTAATACGGACAATGTTTAGCATACCTATATATTCTTAATCAAAGCCAAGAACTGTCACATTCACAAAACCAAGCAACAAATTTGGTTAAAATGGCTTTAATTTTGTTGATTGTTTAGCTGTTAAATGTTAGGAATTTAAATGAAAGTGGACACAAAGATTTTGAACTTTATCTCTCCTATATGATCTGAATGAAGCTTAAGAGATTCCACCTATCTTGTCCAGTTTTTTTATTCCCCCAGAAAATTGTGCTTTGCACAGCATGATTCACCCCCTCCCTTTTTAGCTGGTCTTCCTTTTCTGTTCTTAGAATTAGAACATTAGGATGCTGGCAAAGCAGGAATTTGTTTAGCATACTGAACTCTAATGCTCTAAAGCAGCTATTTTTAATATAATTGGTAAGGCAGACTTCTCCCTAAAACAACCTTTCTGTCATTAATGAACATTTCAGCTAAGCCGAGAATGATTTGAAATATTATACAACCACAGACTGGAACTGGCTTATATGAGTGGGTTTTGAAAAGGCTGTAGGCAAATTTAAATCAATGCTAAGTATTAGATAGTTACCCATGCCAGCTTTCTTTGGAAGTACACGTTGTCCTAGGTTTAGCTCCATCAGGACTGCCTCGTACAGATGTCCTTGAAGTTGTTGTTTCAGGATTTATACGGACTGATGCAGGTCCGGCACTGTGAAGGGAAACATACGAAAGCAATGTTAAGATTCTACCATGTTACCAATACTTTATTTTACTAGCTCCCAACACGTAAACTTCAAATGCAAGTCTTATTAATTGCATTTTTGAAAAAAATTCATTCATGGAATGTGGGCATCATTGGCCAGCCAGCGTTTACTTTGCTGTCCCTCGTTGCCCTTGAGAAGGTAGTGCCTTTCTTGAACCACTGCAGTCCATGAACTGTAGGGACATAACTAGGAGCAGGAGTAGGCTGTCTGGCTCTTCAAGCCTGCTCTACCACTCAAAAAGATCATAGTTGATCTTCTCATGGACTCAGCTCCACCTGCCTGCACTCTCACCATATCCCTTAATTCTTTTATTGTTCAAAAGAAATCTATCCAGCATTAAAAACATTTACTGAAGCAGCGTCAACTACTTCACTGGGCGAAGAAGTTCCTTCTTAATTCATTCCTAAGTCTGCCTCCCCCAGTTTTGAAATGATGTTCTCTTGTCCTAGTTTCACCTGCCAGTGGAAACATCCTCTCTACTTCTATCTTATCTATTCCCGTCAAAATTTTATAATGTTTCCATAAGATTCTAATTCTAAATTTGAATGAATCTAATCCCAGTCTACTCAGTCTATCCTCATAAACCAAGCCCCTCAACTCCAGGATCAAAGCAAGTGAGCCTCCTCTGCACTCCTTACCTGACCAAGGATGTACTGGCACTGGATGGAGACCAAAACTGCACCCTGTACTCCAGGCGTAGCCACCCCAGCACCTTGTACACCTGCAGCATAATCTCCCTGCTTTTAAACTCAATCTCTTTAGCAACAAAGGACAAAATTCCATTTGCCTTCCTAATTAGTTGTTGTACCTGTAGACCAGGTCCCTCTGCATAGTGGCATGCTGCAACTTTTTACCATTCAAGTAACAGCCCTTTTTACAATTACTCAGACCAAAATGGCTTCACATTTATTAACATTGGGCAAAGGTCTGGCAGATAGAGTACACTCAAAAGTATCTATGCTCCTCTGCAAAGTTTCACAGTCCTCAGCACACTTTGCTCTGCCACTCATCTTAGTGTGTCAAAGTTTGCAGATGATACTAAGTGCTTCCCAACTCCAAGTCATCTATATAAATTGTGAATAATTGCAGTCCCAACACTGATCCCTATGGCACACCACCATTTACTGACTGCCAACCAGAATTGCACACATTTATCCCCTCATTATCCTCTTGCTTCCTGTTAGTCAACCAATCCTCTATTCAGGCTAATACTTTACCCATAATACCACGCATCTCTATTTTATGCAGCAGACTTTTGTCAAAAGCCTTTTGAAAATCTAGGTACGCCACATCCACTGGGTCCCCAATGCCCACCTTGTTCAGAATATCTTCTTAGTATTCCAAAAGATTAGTTAAGCATATCTGACCCCTCATGAACCCATGCTGCATCTGCCCAACAGGACAATTTCTATCTAGATGCCTTACTATCTCTTTCTTGATAATAGAGTCAACTTCCCCACTACAGAAGTTAAACTAATTGGTCTATAATTCCTCAGCTTTTGTGTACCTCCCTTTTTAAAACAGTGGTGTCACATTTGCTGTTTTCCAATCTGCTGGAACTGCCTCAGAGTCCAGAGTGTTTTGGAAAATCACAAACGCACTTGCTATTTCTCCTGCCATCTCTTTTAGTACCCTGTGACGCATTCCATCAGAACCAGGAGACTGGTCTACCCTGGCTCAAAAGGTAGAAGACAGAGGGTGGTGGTGGTGGTGGAGGGTTGCTTTTCAGACTGGAGGCCTGTGACCAGTGGGGTGCCACAAGGATCAATGCTGAGCCCTCTACTTTTCATCATTTACATAAATGATTTGGATGCAAGCATAAGAGGTACAGTTAGTAAGTTTGCAGGTGTAGTGTAGTGGACAGCAAAGAGGGTTACCTCAGATTACAACAGGATCTGGACCTGATGGGCCAATGGGCTGAGAAGTGGTAGATGGAATTAAATTCAGATAAAGGAGAGGTGCTGCATTTTGGGAAAGCAAATCTTAGCAGGACGTATACATTTAATGGTAAGGTCCTAGGGAGTGTTGCTGAACAAAGAGACCTTGGAGTGCAGGTTCATAGCTCCTTGAAAGTGCAGTCGCAGGTAGATAGGATAGTGAAGGTGGTGTTTGGTATGCTTTCCTTTATTGGTCAGAGTATGGAGTACAGGAGTTGGGAGGTCATGCTGCAGCTGTACAGGACTTTGGTTAGGCCACTGTTGGAATATTGCGTGCAATTCTGGTCTCCTTCCTATTGGAAAGATGTTGCGAAACATGAAAGGGCTCAGAAAAGATCTACAAGGATGTTGCCAGGGTTAGGAGGATTTGAGGTATAAGGAGGGGCTGAACAGGCTGGGGCTGTTTCCCCTGGAGCGTCAGAGGCCGAGGGGTGACCTTATAGAGGTTTACAAAATTATGAGCAGCATGGATAGGACAAATAGACAAAGTCTTTTCCCTGGGGTCGGGGAGTCCAGAACTAGAGGGATTAGGTTTAGGGTGAGGGGGTAAAAGATATAAAAGAGACTTAAGGTGCAACCTTTTTCACACAGAGGGTGGTACGTGTATTGAATGAGCTGCCAGAGGATGTGGAGGAGGCTGGTACAATTGCAACATTTAAGAGGCATCTGGATGGGTATATGAATAGGAAGGGTTTGGAGGGATATGGGCTGGGTGCTGGCAGGTGGGACTAGATTGGGTTGGGATATCTGGTCGGCGGGGACAGGTTGGACCGAAGGGTCTGTTTCCATGCTGTACATCTCTAGGACTCTATTAACTTCATTATCTTGCCCAACACTACCTCTTCCATGATAATGATTGTTTCCAGGTCCTCACCTACCTTCATCTCTTTATCAATTATTGGCCCATTATTAGTGCCTCCACTGTGAAGACAGACAAAATACCTATTCAATGCCTCGGCCATTTCATCATATCCCATACCTAAATGCCCCTTTTCATCCTAAAAAAGGATGAAAGTTTACTTTAGCCACCCTTTTTAAGTTTTAAATATTTATAGAAATTTTTCTATCTGTCTTTATGTTCTGTGCTAGTTTTTTCCTCATGTTCTATCTTACTTTTCTTTATAGCTCCTTTAGTGGCTCGGTTGACCTTTAAAGCTCTTCCAATTTTCTAGTTTCCTACTGATTTTTACCATTTTGTATGCCTTTTTCAGTTTGATAGCCTCCCTTATTTACTTAGACACCCATAGTAGATTATCTCTTTTCTTACAGGGATTCTTTTTCCTACAATATACTATTGCTGAGCACTTTGAAAAATTGCTTTGAAAGTCCTCCATTGCTCATTAACTGTGCCACCATAAAATCTGTTTTCAGTCTACTTTAGAGAAGTCCTTCCTCATCCTATTGTAAACTCACTTGTTTAAGCACAGGACCCTGGTATTGGATTTTATTTGCACACTCTCCATCTGTATTCTAAATTCAACCATACTGTAACCACTCCTTCCAAGTGGATCACTAACTAGGAGGTCATTAATTATTCCACACTACCCAAAAAGGAGAAAGTTCCAAGATATTGACCCAGCCACAATGAAGAAATGGCGATATATTCCCATGTTAGGATAGTGAGTAGCTTGGAGAGGAGAGAAACGTGCAGGTGGTGGTGTCCCATGTATCTGCTAGCTTTGCACCTTCATCCAGAAGAGCAAGAGGATTTGGAAGGTGTTATCTAAGGATCTATGGTGAATTTCTGCAGTGCATCTTGTAAATGGTACACAGTAGGCTGCTTTATCCTGGATAGTATCAAGCTTTTTTAGTGTAGTTGGGAGTTGTGCCCATCCAGGCAAGTGGAGCATTCCATCACACTCCTGACTTGTGACAGGTAGATGGTGGACAGGCTTGGCGCATCAGGTTAGGAGTTACTCCACAGTATTCCTAGCTTCTAACTTGCCATTATAAATACAGTACCTACAAGAGCAAGTCCAGTTCAGGTTAAGGTTAACCTTAACCGCGAGGACATTGATAGCAGGGGATTCAGATGATACTAGCATTGAATGTCAAATGGTCAGATTGTCTTTTATTGGAGATGGTCATTGCCTGGCATTTATTATGTACCACTTGTCAGCCAATAATGAAGGTAACGTCAGATTCTGAACAATTAACCTTATTCTGCCAAATCTACGTGGGAAACAATGTTTCATGCAATCTACTGATCAGATGGATGAAGTGAAACAAGATGGTCAGGCCTGACAAGATAAACAGTGAGGGGTACAGAAAGCGCACATCAACATATACTAACTTGGGGAGGGGTAAGTCATAAAATGTACCCTTACATTTTGAGGCCAGATCTAGCAATTTTGTAAAAAAGCATGTTAAAAACACAAGCATTGAACAAAGTATTGATTACTGTAACAATTAATCTGCAATTCTTTCAGTACAAAGTAGTGTAGACCTCGAAAGTAGCATTTAAGTTGTAGCTAATAGTTGCAGTTGAGAATTTTCCACAACTTTATATGATGAAAAAGGCTACATGTCAAGTGCACCAAGGAACAGGAAATTCAGAAAGGCAGGACAGCTCGCAAGATTAGCTGACAGTGTGACAGCTAATACGGATCAAGAACAGAAGGTAGAGAGGAGGATATCAAACAGCGAGTTTAAATAAAAAAGGAGCAGAAAGAAAAGAGGGGTAGAGAGGGGAATACGCCAGCCTGTTCTTATGATTGTAGTGGACTTGATTTCAGGGTTTAAAATCACAGATCTCGAATTGCCACAAATTGACAAGGAAATAATTAAAACAAATTAGTTACATTACGTGCTGGGCTAAGGATGTGTGCACTTTGGTAGATCATAGAACAGTATAGCACAGGAACAGGACCTACAGCCCACCACGATACCTTCCTAAACTGATCCCATTTGCCAGCACATAGTCCATATAACTCTCTATTTCCTGCATGCTCACATGTCGGTCTAAAAGTCACTTAAACACTGCTACAGAGTCTATTTCAATGACTTCCCAAGGCACTTACCATCTTCTAAATTTAAAAAAAATTCAGATAATCTTTAAATTCCCCTTTGTGATATCTGGTGAATTGCTGCAACTCAATTCTCAAAAGAAAAGCACTACAACCCTCAGAGTAGCTCATTACTCTCACCAAACTGACACCCAAAACATGAAGATAAATAGATAAAGCTTGCATTTAGATGCACTGATTCACCTTGAGGCTTTTCCAACTGTTTACAGATACCACCACTTGGAGTAAGTAACACCTGATGGTGTTAAACTCTTGGAATCCGGCACTGGTCACAATGTGTGCATAAATATCCATTAATTGTCATCGCCATTAATTAGGAATATTTATCAACTATTTTATACCATGCTCACTGGAAGCATCTCTGTTCAGGTTCACTTCCATTGATCTGAAACCAGTGATGTAGTCTAGCTAATATGTATTCCCACAGACTATGATATTTATTTCTGTATCTCTATGCAAGTATGATCATCCAACCTCCTATCTGAAGGATGACTTCAGACTAAGTCCACAGATTCAGAAATAAAGGATGTATTTTTAAAACCAACATGACTCTTTTGTTAAGACTTAATTTGACTACTACTTCCAATCCAGTCACTTAAACTGTAGGTCTTACCTTGCACTACTACATCAGTCACGTGAACTGACGGTCTGACATTTTCAGGACTAAAGTGGTGTCCAGTCTTTTCTAGCAAAATATGACATGCTGCATGCCACTTAGGTTCTCATGAGCAGCAGGCAACAAAGGAATCCTGGCAGTATGGAAATGACATTTGCTGCTACAGCCACATTCTACACAGGACTTCTGATTCTCTACCCAAATAGTTAGTCACTTCTGTACTGTATCACCAGGTGGTCGTCATCTGGTGCAGAGTCAGAACAGTACAGTGCAGTACAGGGCCTTTTATCCTACTCTAAGATCAGACCAGCGTACATTTTACTATCTTCCATGTGCTTACCCAAGAGTCGCTTAAAATGTCCCCATGTATCTGACTCTACCACCACCACTGACAGTGCATTCCACGCACCCACTACTCTATGTAATGGATCTACCTCTGACATTTCCACTAAAGCTTCCTCCAATCACCTTAAAATTATGCCACTTTGTGATAGCCATTTCCACATGGGACAAAGTCTCTGGCTATTCATATGCCTCTTATCATCTTGTACAGCTCCATCAGGTCAACTCTCTTAATCTGCTCCAATGAGAAAAGCTATAGCTCCCTCAACCTTTCTTCATAACGCATGCCCTCCAGTCCAGGCAGCGTCACGGTAATTCCCCTCCGCATCTGCCCTATAATGAGGTGACCAGAACTGAACACAATATTCCAAGTGTTGTCTAACCAGGGCTCTACAGAGCTAGGGAAAAAAAAAGGTGAGGACTGCTGAAGATCAGAGTCTAAGAGTGTGGTGCTGAAGAAGCACAGCCGGTCAGGCAGCACCTGAGGAGCAGGAGAGTTGATGGAGGATTCCTGAAGGGCTGATGCCCGAAACTTCGAATCTCCTGCTCCTCAGATGCTGTCTGACCAGCCGTGCTTTTCTAGCACCACTCTGACTTTATACAGCTGCAGCATAACCTTGTGGCCCTTAAAAACTCAATCCCACTGCTAATGAAAGCTAACAAAATCACACACCTTAACAACCCTATCAACTTGGTGGCAATTTTGAGGGATCTATGAACATAGATCCAACATTCCTCTTTTCCTTCACACTGCCAAGAATCCTGCCTTTAACTCTATTCTGCATTCAAAAATCAACCTTCCAAAATGAATCGCTTCATATTTTTCCAGGTTGAACTCAATTTACCACTTATCAGCTCAGTTCTGCATCCTGTCAATGTCCCGTTGCAACCTACAACTACACCAACCTTTGTCATTGATAAACTTACTAACCCACCCTTCCATTTCCTCATCCAAGTCATTTATAAAAACCACAAAGAGCAGAGGTCCCAGAATCAATCCCTGCAGAACACCACTGGTCACCGAGCTCTAGGCCAAATACATTCCATCTAATATCACCTTCTGTCTTCTACAGGGAAGTAAATTTTGTATCCTGACAGCCAGATTTCCCTGTTTCCCATGCTTCCTTAACTTTCTGAATGAGTCTGAGGGAAACCTAATCAAACGCCTTGCTAAAACCCACATACACCTTATCCACTACTCTACCTTCAGTGTGTTTTGTCACAGCCTCAAAGAAATTTGTAAGGTTTGTGAGATATGACTTGCCCCTCAAAGTCATGCTGACTATCCCCAACATTAATATTATTGCCTGAACTTACAATTAAATGAGTGAATATTTATACATCACTGTTGTTTAAACTTACTGCTCAGAGTCCACTTTAAGTTTTTTGAACGCCATCTGCAGGCTCTCCTCATCCTCACCACCTTTGCTCTCCAATTCCATGACTGGAATAAACGCCTAGGGTGGATGCTATTGGAAACAAAGAATACAAGCACACTTTCAATTTTGGACCAATTCAAAGTACGCTTTAAAAGTCTTTTGTATTTCTGAAACATTTCTTTAAAAAAAAAAATCACTAGGAAAAAATGCTATATATTACAACTGCCAATGTATTAATTCCCCACCCAAATAAATTGAAACTAGCCAAATTTGAACTTGGCAAAGTAATTCTCCTTTCTGTCAAGCACAAGGCAAGTACAGATGGAGAAACTGATTCACAAGCTTTTCCTGGGATTTAAGATGAATTACCGATTTTCAAACCTGATCTGTATGACTGCCATTCAAATACAGAGCAGAGTCTCCTTTCCAGCTGCTCAGATCCTTCTCATATAACTGTTTTGTTTATATTCTAAAACTTGTTCCAAAAGTTTTACAAAATTAGGAGCGCAAAGCTTTCAGCACAAACTCCTGTGAAGTCATCGTTCCTGTAAGTGCTTACCTGGTTTCCAGTTCCAATAGCACCACTTTACAATTTTGGCATTATTGATGAACGTAATTTCAAAATTTTAGATCTTAATTTCTGGAATCCCTGGATAAATCTTCTCCTTAATTATTAAAGGTTTCTTATTTTAGATTTTTTTGTTTGATTATCAGAACAAAAATTCCATGAAGTTCCCGGAAATATGTTTGAGATGTTCAAAATTCATTCTGTTCCACCATCTCTCAATCCTCTGTGCATACAACTTTTCCCCTGTTCGCCATCCTAAACCTTTTACATGCAATCATGTATCTATGACCTTATTACATACAATTCAACATCAGGAAACAGTCTCTTTTCAATCTATGACTGGTCCTTCAATTTTAAAAACATCTCTAATCAGTTACTCTAATTAATGATTAGACACCCATAGTTTCAAACCTCTGTGGATTTGCCTCACATATGTTCATTGAAATCTTACCATAACCTCAGATTATTGATCCTTTTGGAGGTAGTTAATTCAAAGGTGACTGGAAAAAAGCAGAAGTGACAAGAAAAAAAAAAGTATTTGCTTTAAGCATAGCAAATTTTCCATAGGAATTCAATCATAGCCCACCTACCGTCCTTCAAAAGGGCACTGAATAGATAATTGAAGCAAAAACATTTGTAAATTAGATTAGATTACTTACAGTGTGGAAACAGGCCCTTCGGCCCAACAAGTCCACACCACCCCGCCGAAGCGCAACCCACCCATACCCCTACACTACAGGCAATTTCAGCATGGCCAATTCACCTAACCTGCACATCTTTGGACTGTGGGAGGAAACCGGAGCACCCGGAGGAAACCCATGCAGACACGGGGAGAATGTGCAAACTCCACACAGTCAGTCGCCTGAAGTGGGAATTGAACCCAGGTCTCTGGTGCTGTGAGGCAGCAGTGCTAACCACTGTGCCACCGTGGTTTAAATATATGGGGCTACAGCACAAAAAAGTGAACTAACTGGAATCCTTTCCAAAGCACCAACCTAGATTTGATGTGTCAAAACACCTTTATTTCTATTCATTCATGGGATGTGACAGGTCATTGGCAAGGCCTCTTCTGTAATTGTTGTGATGAAGGTAAATCCATAACATTGTTAAAATAGAGCCTTCCAGTATTTTGACTGTTCTGTGTTTTTTGTACTCTATGATTCACTAATTATTTCATTGAAGCATCTTTGATCTGAATCTTTGAAGGTTTGGTGCCATCATGTGGCTAACAAACTGAATAGCAGGACTTCAATATTCCAAGTCACGTGGCTGGCTAGCCAGCTCCAATTTCCATCATAAAAGTATCATTTTATGACGCGAAATGCTTTTAACTTCTTTCATCAAATGCAAGTAGCCATGACCACAGTAAGGGAATTACAATATACAATTTAAAATGTAAAAACTTTGTAGATCTTTGGACAAAGAGGAGAGAGACTAATGAGATTGTACCTTCTCTCTGCAAGTACAATGAACTGAATAATCTCTTGAGCTAAGAGAAAGTGAGGAGTGCAGATGCTGGAGATCAGAGCGGAGTGTGGTGCTGAAAAAGTGCAGCATCGGAGGAGTAGGAGAATAGACGTTTCGGGCATAAGCACTTCATCAGGAATTAATAAGCCCTGGCATGTTAAAAGGAAGTGAGCAATACAAATTTTCAAATCAGGTATTGAGGAAAATATACATAAAATGAGCAAGTAGGGTAAAGGTTTCTCCATTGATGGTGGAACAGAGAAAAAAGATCGATCAGCAAACTGAAATATGCAAATAGAGGCAAGAGGAAGTTTTGAAGTGGAGTGAATACAGATTTTCAAATGAGCTTTTAAAACAACAGGAAGCAGTGCAGATCAATGAGGATAGAGGTGATTAGAAAGCTGGTCAATGGGATACTGGACAAATGACACTTACATTATGTGCAACCATGTTCCATGTAATATTTGACACAGAAAAGATTGTTTAGACAAGGACATTTAGTCAAAGGTAGCTAGGATATTCAGGTACACTGGTAGTTCTGGACAACAAACCAATGTACCTGAATCTGAAGCTCAAAATGAGCAATGTCTCAGGTTGTGCACACACTGCTTCAGTTTTAGGAAGCAGGTTAGACAATGGACAAGACCAAGTCATAGTTCAATACAATGGTATCAATGTTAATCCAAAAAGTATTCTTGCTCATCCAGGATAGTGACAGCCAGATGGACAGGATAAGAAATTCAGGCAATAGCTGGTGAAGGAAAGGATGGGTATCTTTCACACACTCACTTAAATTGTCCCCTGAATTGTTTATTAATAGGTAAAAGACAGGAATGTTCCAAACTCCAACCTCAAGTCAAGCCAGTGATAAATTATGCAGGCAGGAAAAAAAAACTGTTAAAGATGCTGATTAGAACAAAGAAAGTTACAGCACAGGAACAGACCTTTTGGCCCTCAAAAACTGCACCGATCCAGATCCTCTATCTAAACTTGTCGCCTATTTTCTTCGGATCTGTATCCCTCTGCTCCCTGCCCACTCTGTCTAGATACATCTTAAATGAAACTATCGTGCCAACCTCTACCACCCTTGCTGGCAACACATTACACAAAATGATGGATGCCTGGAAAGAGCTTTCTACTTATATCTCCCTTAAACTTTTCCCCTCTCAATCTGAATTCATGACCCTTAGTAACTGAGTCCCCCACTCTGGGAAAAAGCTTCTTGCTATCCGACCTGTCTATACTTATTATTTTGTAGACCTCAATCAGGTCCCACCTCAACCTCTTTCTAATGAAAATAATCCTAATCTACTCAACCTCTCTTCATGGTTAGCCCCCTTCATACCAGACAACATTCTGGTGAACCTCCTCTGAACCCCCTCCAAAAGCATCCACACCCTTCTGGTAATGTGGCGACCAGAACTACATGCAGTATTGCAAGTGGGGCCGAACCAAAGTCTTACACAACTGTAAGATGACCTGCCAACTCTCGTACTCAATACCCTGTCCGATAAAGGAAAGCATGCCATATGCCTTCTTGATCTGTGTTGCCACCTTCAGGGTACAATGGACCTGAAATCCCAGATCTCTGTGCAATCAAATTTTCCCCAGGAACTTGCACACACTGTATAGTTCACTCTTGAACTGGATCTTCCAAAATGCATCATCTTGCATTTGCCTGCATTGAATTTCATCAGCTACTTCTTTACCTAACACTCCAATCAATATTCTGCAGCATTCTGACCAGTTCCCTTCACTATCTGCTACTCCACCAATCTTAGTGTCATTTGCAAACTTGCTAACCAGACCATCTAAACCTTCCTCCAGATAATTTATGCACATCACAAACAGTGGTCCCAGCATGGATCCTTGTGGAAGACCACTAGTCAGTTCTCCATTTTGAGAAAACCCCTTCCACTACTACTGTCTCCCGTTGCCCAGTTCTTTATCCATCTAGCTAATACACCCTAGACCCCATGTGACTTCACTTTCTCCACCAGCATACCACGGGGAACTTTAGGAAACCCCTTACTGAAGTCCATGTATATGACATCTACAGCCCTTCCCTCAAAAATCAACTTTGTCACTTCCTCAAAGAATTCTATTAAGTTGGTAAAATATGACCTTCTCTGCATAAAAACATGCTGCCTATCACCGATAAACCCATTTTCTTCCAAGTGGGAATAGATCCTTTCCTCAGTATCTTCTCTAGCAGCATGCTCACTGATCTACAGTTACCTGGATTATCCCTGCTACCCTTCTTAAACAAGGAGACAACATTAGCAATTCTCCAGTCCTGCAGGACCAAGGATGCTGCAAAGATATCTGTTAAGACCCCCAACTATTTCCTCTCTGGCTTCCCTCGTTTACCTGGGATAGATCCCATCCGGACCTGGGGACATATATTCTAAAAAGTATTAGATAGATATAACTGTTCCTCCCTCTTATGCCAACTTGACCTAGAGTAATCAAACATCTATCACTAACCGCAACATCCATCATGTCCCTCTCCTCAGTGAATACCGATGCAAAGTACTCATTTTCTGACTCCATGCATAACTTTCCTGCTTTGACCTTGAGTGGGTCAACCCTTTCTCTAGGTATACTCTTGCTCTTTAGATATTAATAAAGGCTTTGGGATTTTCCTTACCCTGTTTGCTAAAGATATTTCATAACCCCTTTTAGCCCTCTTAATTCGTCGTTTCAGATTGGCCTACATTCAGATAGATAGTCTTCTAAAGCTTTGTCAGTCTTCAGTCACCTAGACTTTATGCATGCTTCCTTTTTCTTCTTAGCTAATCTCAATTTCACCTGTCATCCATGGCTCCCTAATCTTGCTATTTCTATCCCTGGATGTAGGCTTGATCGCTGAGCTGGGAAGTTCATTTCCAGAGGTTTTGTCACTCTACTAGGTAACATCTTCAGTAGGCCTCCAGGCAAAGCACTGTTGATAATTCCTGCTTTCTATGTATGGGTTTCTTTGGGTCAGTGACATCATTTCCTGTTCTTTTTCTCAAGGGGTGGTAGATGGGGTTGAACTCTATGTGCTTGTTGAGTTCCAGTTGGAATGCCAGGTTTCTAAGAATTCTCGTGGGGGTCTCTGTTTGACTTGTCCAAGGATGGATGCGTTGTCCCAGTCAAAGTAGTGTCCTTCCTTATCTATATGCAAGGATAAGAGTGAGAGAGGGTCATGTCATTTTGTGGCTGGTTGATGCTTAAATGTATCCTGGTGGCTAGTTTTCTGCCTGTTTGTCCAATGTAGTCTGCTTGTTTGAGAAAAATCGGCAGACTGTGTTCATTGGGTACAGATTCTTTTTGAATATATCGTATAGGCGATTTTCCTCTGCTCTGCATAGTGCAGCACAGGAACTCTATTTGCTTGTTGAAATAATGTTCTGATGCAGCTTCAAACATATGGACCAAATATTGAATTACAAAAGCAATCATCCCAACATCCACAAACTAACAGTCTGCTGATTTCTCAGCAACAAACCCAAATAAGCAGACAAAACATCTAGAAACCCTATCCACTCTCCCCTACGTCAAAGACATCTCGGAAATAACTGCCAGACTACTCAGACCCCTTGGCATCACGGTAGCCTACAAACCCACCAAGCCACTAAAACAGCAGCTAATGAACTTGAAAGACGCTATACAGACAACAAGCAAAACTAATGCAAGCATTGTAGTGTTTGTTACACTAGACAAACAGGCAGAAAACTAGCTACAAAACAACATGACCCTCTCTCACTAGTATCCTTATCTACAGATGAGGAAGGACGCCACTTCGACTGGGGCAACACATCCATCCTAGGACAAGCCAAACAGAGAGACACACTAGAATTCCTAGAAGCATGGCATTCCAATCGGAACTATCAACAAACACAGAGTTTGACCCCATCTACCGAGCCTGGAGAAAAAGGATCAAGAAAATCATCACCACCCCAAAACACAAATAGAAAGCAGGAATTATCAGCAGTGCTTTGCCCAGAAACCACTGAAGATGTTATCCAGTAGGGTGACAAAAGGTCTGGAAATGAACCTTCCAGCTCAGCGAGCAAACCTGCATGTAGAACCTCAACCTGAGCTACAAATCTTCTCAAAACTTGCTAATTTCTATCCCTCACTGTCACAGGAAAAATGTCTCTCCTGCACACTAATCAACCTCTTCAAAAGCCTCCCACACATCCAGTGTGGATTTACCTTCAAACAGCTGCTCCTAATCTACATTCCCCAGCTCCTGCCAAGTTTTGGTATACAGGGGAACCTCGATCATCCAAACGAGATGGGCGGGCACTGTTTCATTCGGATAATCGATTAGAGCATAGAACACAAACGTACAGCACAGAACAGGCCCTTTGGCCCACGGTGTTGTGCCGAGTTTTAGTCCTAATGTAAAATATAGTAACAATGTATGCACCCCTCAACTCACTGCTGTCCATGTGCATGTCCAGCAGTCGCTTAAATGTCCCCAATGACTGCTTCCACCACCACCGCTGGTAATGCATTCACAACTGCGTTAAAAAACCACCTACTTCTGATGTTTCCTTTGTACCTTCCTGCTCATATCTTCGAACTATGACTTCTCATACAAGTAAATTCTGCTCTGGGGAAAATGTCTCTGGCTATTGACTATCTATTCTTCTCATTATTTTGTACACCTCGATCAGGTCTCCTCTGTTCCTCCTCCTCTCCAGACAGAAAAGTCCGAGCCTATTCAACTTGTCTTCATAAGGCAAGCCCTCCATCCAGGCAGCATCCTGGTAAACCTTCTTTGCACTCTCTCCAAAGGCTCTGTATCTTTCGTATAGTAGGGCGACCAGAACTGGACAAAATATTCCAAGTGTGGCCTCACCAGGGACTTAGAGCTGCAGCAAAACCTCACAGCTGTTAAACTTATCCCTCTGATGATTTGGTTAAAAATCGATTAAATGCCTTTCCTCTGGGGCTTGGAGTTTTTAAAATCCACTTCCCGGTCAGGGGACTAGCAGCAGCACAGTGAGGAGGAGCGACAAATTCCCCAAGTAGTTTAACAATAATTACGATCAAGACAGCCTAAGGGAGTGTACAAGAGCACATATATCCATTTGTACAAGTTCTGGTCTCATGACCAAAAGAACATAGGAACTCCCATGAACAAGGAGGGAAAAAAAAAGTGTCAGGGGAAAGTCCAAATTGCAAGAACAGTCACTGGAACAGCCTTCCAAACACAGTTTATGAATCATTTCAAAGACTTCCAATTGCAACTACAATAAACATTTGATATAGTTTCAAACTTCAGCTCACAAACTGTTGCAAACCAAATAATAAAAGATCATTGCCTGATGCTCAGCTTATTCCCATCGGATGGGGAAGGAGGGACACAGTTAGCTGGAAGCAATGTACGACTCACAAACGATACATCAAAATCTAAAAGTACCAATACAAGTATCAAATAACAAAAGGAATAAGGAGGAATCAAACCTAGTTTTGGCACAAAGTTTTAGATCAGTTGGGTCAAAAATGGCCATTTCAGTAACTTATTCCAACAGTCTAGGATGTAGTTTAATTCCATATCCATTTAACGAAAAGCAGTTATGTTCTATAATGAATGCTTGATCTGCATACTCTGCAAGCTTAGTGCCCCAAGCTGCGAATGCAAGAACGTTCCTCCAATGAATTCAAGGTGCACTGAGCCAGTGTACGAGAATTGGTTACTAGAAAGGCAATCTGTTGAATTTTCTACCCCAAAGTCAGGTGGAGACTGGGATATGAATAAATTGGAGTTAGACAGATTTTAAATTAGTAGGATTGAAGGGCTATGGGGAGAAGACAAGAAAATTTGGGGGGGGGTGTGGAAACCATATCAGACATGATTAAATGGCTGAGCCAACTCAATGGGCTGAAAAGCCTAATTGTGTTCCTATACCTTATGAAATTTATGAACAGTTAAGTGAAGAAACTGAATTTCTTCACAGTCAAGAGAAGGTTAAGTTTTTCTTATAGAATCCCTAAAGTATGAAAGCAGGCCATTTAGCACAAAAAGTTCACACTGACTGCCCAATCAGCATCCCACCCAGACTCGCCCTTACCCTATCCCTGTAACCCTGCATTTCCCATGGGTAATCCACCTAACCTAAACTGACACTAATGGCTATATAGCATGATCAACATACACATCTTTAGATTGTGGGGGAGGAAATCTGAGCACCTGAAGGAAACCCACACAAACACAATGTCTGTATGACATGGGCACACAGTCACTTGAGGCTAGAATTGAACCCAGGACCCTGGCTCTGAGAGGCAGCAGTGTTAACCACCAAGGCAATATGCCACCCCTACATTCACTAAATCTCAATGAAGTATCAAATTAATCCTTTTAAGTAGCGGAAACTTAGACTTCTTCCCTTGACCAATAATTTATTTTAAACAGATCAGAGGAGATTTTTTCAGAACACTGGAGGGTCATTGGACCCAAAAGGTTAACTGTTTTATCACCACAAATACTGCCAGAGTTTTCCCAGCAATTTGTGTTTTGGTTTCTTATGCCAAGCAGCTCTAGTTCTTTTGGTTTTTTTTAGTTCAGGAATTTTTCTTCGTAGTATCACAATGACCTCAAGTAAACACTCATTTCTCTTTCTTTACCTTCCTGATTTTAAGTCCTACCTTTAAGCAGTCGAACAAGCAACGGGAAATTTTAGTTTCTCGAAGTCCCTGATCTCAATCTCTCCTACTTCCATTTTCTATGCAGTTTGGTGAAACACTGACTAGTTTTCCTTGCATGTGAAAGAGAGAAAAATTCATGAATTTAACATTTTTTTAAAAAATACATGCGAACATGAAAATCAAATTTTCATCTCAGATGTTCACCTAGAAGTTCTACATTACAAAATAAGATTACCATCTATAGTATGACATTAGTTACATTTCTACTATTCATTCCTCTTTGAAATTCTGCATTAAATGTACAACTTGATTTACCATTTTTCTACGCTGTGAATCCAGTTTGAAGTGAAAGGTTTCCACAATTACAATGTCTAGTGAAACTAGGATCAAAATGTCAAAAGATACCAAATCGGAAATATTGCCTTAATTGATGTTAGTTATTTGGGGGGGGGGGGGGGCGCGGCATTAAAAAAAAGAGTGAATAATTTAAAAAGGCACGAGACCAGGGAAATATGCATAAGCCCAAGAAAATTAGAGCGCCTGAAGCAAGTTATACGACTCGGAGCACAGATTGGATGCACCCAAGAAAAAGGGATCATTAAATTTCCATTACAAATAACTGAATAGTGTGAGCAGAAAAACCATCTTGACTAGGTGCATTTACGATTAAAACACATGAAAATCCTCTTTTGATGTTGAGGTGCCAGTGTTGAACTGGAGTGGACAAAGTCAGAAAAACAGATGACACCAGGTTAGAGTCCAACAGATTTATTTGAAATCACAAGCTTTTGGACCGTAGCCCCTTTCACCTGGACTTTAAACTGGTGTCGGGAGATTTTCACTTTGTCCATTTATTTTTGGGGGAAGTATTTTCCCCTGAAATCCTGTAGTGAAGTCATAAAAATAAAAGCTGCGAATGCTGAAACACCATGACAGATCCAACGATTGGGAGGATACAAGACCAAAGATTAATCATGAGAGAGTGTAAGCCAGTCTTGGTAATGCAGAGGATATGGAATAGGAAGCTCATCTCAGGTCAAAAAGGCTGATTTGATCTCACAATGCAATCAGTGCCTATATAATAGCCGAGTTAAGACTACAAAACAGTTCCTGATATTTAATAGACTATTTCTGCTTCTTTAGTACTAGAAGTCAAACAAGCTCAAGAACTCATTAACAGAACAGTTCTTAGTCATGAGGTAAAGCTACGCATTTACGATGTCAGTCAGACGTTAAAGAACCTTAACTGTGCATTTTGTAATCTCAAATAATATAAATGGAAATGCAATTGATAGCAAGGTTGTACACAGTTTCTGCAATATCTATGCAGTAAAATGAAATAGATTGTATCCTTTAACTCAGCATACAGGCTTGAAAATAAGGGGACAAATACCATGACACTGCAAATTTGTAGCTTATAGCACAATACAAAGAATGTAAAAATAAAAAAACAGAGCAAGTATCTTCATTTCCAGTGTGCAGTTAGCAAACAGTGCTTTTGTGGTCTGCTGACATTCAAGTAGAGATGCCCAGTTTATGCAGAGGGCACACAGTGTGCCAACCAGATTATTTGTAAATTTGTATACTTGTAAATGGCATACTCTTATTCAGCAAGGCAAGCTTTTACAGTGTATGTGAGGCACAAAGACAGACTTTGTGGCTGCAAGTTCAAAGGCTGCTGTGGAACTCAAACAAAGTTCTGATAGCTAGGAGGTCCTGCAAATGCTTGTTTTTTTTTGCTGGTAGGCATTATGAAGAAATGTATCGCATATCATTGAGAATATGGAATTCAAAACAGCAGCATATAGGTGTTGTTATTTTTGTTAAGGGTTTTAAAAACTAATGACAACCCTTCAATTACACAGACCTAAGTCAGTATGTGTTAGAGTGCAAGTGACTGCAAACCACTGGAGTGATAATGGAATAAGCTGTTTATACTGTTGGGTTTACGATGAGCAAACATCAAAGGCCATAAACTGGTTTTCTGTTCAGAATAAATCAAGGATTGATTGTAACCTGGAGACTGAAAGTTTTTATGGTAGTTTCAGAAGAGATCTGATCTGGGTCAGAAGTATAGTTTCTCTTCTGGAAAGGAGTTTTTCCAGAACAGTTAAGGGAATAAATTAACTCAGTTAACAAGTTTAATTCAGGATTTCTAACCAAACAATCCTGGGCTAGAAGCCATTGAGTTATTAGAAGCAGAGAAAAATCAAAGCTCTCAGCTTACAAGCATTCACACAAGATTCTACAGTTCACAGAAAGAAACTCGGAAGAACAAAAGTAAGTTGAACTTAAAGATTTGATACACAGAAATAAGTTTGAAACTTTGTTTTGTGATTTTTTTCTAGACTGTCTTGTATATTTAGATTTTGTCTTTTAATAAACTTTTATCCTGTTGTTAATGAAACTTTCTAGCCGCAGTTACATTTCAGTAATTGATCGACAGATTATCAAAAATACAAATTCAGTCTGGCATCTGACTTGCCCATCATATCACTGACTTGGGACAGCATGGCCTAATAGAGTGCTGAGAGTTCTGATTGTTGCTGCAGCAAAACAAAAGGCTGTGAAACAAAAATCAAAACCACTGCACTGTCGGCACTGGAAATCTGAAACAATAACAAGTGCTGGAGAAACAGTCGTATGGCAGCATCTATATAGAGAAAAGCGGTTAATATTTCAACCAGTCATAGTGACCCATAATCAGAATTGGACTTGTGAAAGTAGAACAGTTCTGATGATGGTCACTGGACTCAAAACATTAATTCTCTTTTTCTCTCTCTGTAGATAGTATGAGACCAGCTGAGTTTCTCCAGCACTTTGTTTTTATTTCAAGAATCTGTGAACTGTTGGTATCACATTTGTTTGTAGGAAGTTTGTTTTATCATCTATTTCCCATCACCCAAATGCCTCTAGCCCAATCTTAAATCAAGAACCAAAGTCTCACACCCTCTCAAAAGCTAAAGCCTTCCCCACCTGTCATCCCACACAAATATGCTTGCTGCACCACGACATTAGCTCGGAGCCACATCATGTTAGAAACATTAAAATTGGGTCACACCTGAAAATGTTTGGGAAGCACTGGTTTATGTTTGACTGTCTTAAAGAGGTACCAGACAGTTGCAAGTATAGAATCAAAATCATAAATAACCAAGCATATACCATGCTGTTGCAGCAGTGTTACACTCAAACAAGTTTAATTGGTTGAGCAACAATGGGAGCATATTACAAACTAAATCAGTACAGAATTTGCATCTTACAGACACTAGAAACTGACAAATGTTTAGGCTGAGGAGCTGAATTGGATAGATTCAGGTTAGATATTGCAATTGGAATCTAGACAATGAAAAGAAAAAGGACAGGGATAAGTACAGAATCCAACATCTTGATCACTGCTATTTGGAAATGCATGCCTGCAAACATGACATTGGGAGGGCGGAGGAAGATTCTTAAGGTCTCAGTCTCCAAGTAATGCTCTACACTTTAAACGGCATGCTAATAATTATTGGTGCAGGTCTTGGATGTTTTTTTGCAACTTCCCAACAAGAAAGTCAAAAGAAAAAAAAAGTGAGGAAAAGAAGAGAGAGAGTTCAACTAACAAAACACTGGTCAGCATTCCCCTCCACCAGATGGAACGTGACATAATCTCTCAAGCAGCTACATGCTTGAAGTACAACATGTCCCTTTGTTGGTACTTTCATTTAATAGGTTTAACATGTACTGATCATCACACCTACATCATCCGCATAAGTCAGCTGGAAATCATTTCCAGACAGACCTTGATATCAAATTTGCAGTATTTCAACTCAGTGTAATGTTAGGAGCCTCATAACAAGAATTTGTTAAGAAAAAACAACTCAATGCTATACATGCGTTGACCAAATATACTCTTCAAAAAAGAGAGAAGTTTGGTACGGGACATGTGGCAAATAATCAAAAGCCTTGTTCAAAAAGATAAGTTTTAAAGACCATCTTAAAGAAGGTATAGTGAGAGTTGGAGATTTGGCGGGCGGGGGGGGGGGGGGGGGGGTGGGGGGGGGGGGGGGGGTGGGGAGGAGAAGAGTTTCAGGATTTAAAAAAAGGTGTTTATATAGTTACATTTGTATTTGTAAAAGCTGAGTCTTTACTTTCCTGGGTAATTTACACTCATTTAGTTTGTTCCAATTGTAATCAACACTTTAGTGGAGTTTTGCTGATTTATAGAACACTTCAAACGCGCATGCTTACCACTACACTTTGCAATGCCAGGTTTAAATCCTGGAACTTCCTTCTCAACTGACATGGTGGGTGTAGTTTCACCACCATGGACTGCATATTGATGCCATAGGGTTGGAGGGTCCTGAGGCAGAAGAGGAGGCATTCTTCCTCCATGCCTCAGGTGGCAAGGGAGTGGCAATGGAGGCAACCCAGCACCTGCAGGTTTTCAGCACAGTAGTGGGGGTTGAAGTGTTCAGCCTCAGGGCGGTGGGATTAGTTGGTGTAGGTATCCTGGAGATGTTCTCTGAAGCGCTCTGCAAGTAGGCATCCTATCTCTCCCGACACCAGAGACAGTAAATGAACTGCGGGTGAAACTCTGTTGGATGTGGAAGGCTCCTTTGGGGTCTTGGACGGAGGTGGAGTGGGGTGGGGGGAGGTGTGGGCACAGGTTTAATAATTCCTGCAAAGGCAGGGAAAGTTGCCAAGTGGGGAGGGTGCATTGTTAGCAGGTGTGGACCTAACAAGGTAGTCGTTGAGGGAACATTCTTTTATGGAAAGCAGATAGGGATCCTCCAACCCCATGGCATTCATGCCGATTTCACCAGTTTCTTAATTTCCCCTCCCCCACTTTACCCCAGTTCCTACCTTCCAGCTCAGCACTGTCCTCATGACCCGTCCCACCTGCTAATCTTCCTTCCCACCTAGCCGCTCCATCTTCCTCTCCGACTTATCACCTTCACCCCTACCTCCATCCACCTATTGCGCTCTCAGGTACCTTTCCCCTCAAGCCCACCCCTTCCATTTATCTCTCCACCCCAGAGGCTCCCAGCCTAATTCCAACTAAGGGCTTTTGCTCAAAATGTCAATTTTCATGCTCCTCAGATGCTGCCTGACCTGCTGAGCTTTTCCAGTACATACTCCAGCATCTGCAGTCCTCACTTTCATCCATCTGATCAAGATCCCATTGTACTCTGGAGTAACCTTCTTTGCTGTCCACTACACCTCCAGTATGGTGTCAACTGCAAACATACTAACCATACTTCCTACATTCACGTCCAAATCATTTATATAAATGATGAAAAGCAGTGGACCCAGCACTGGCTCTTGTGGCTCACAGCTAGTCACATGCCTCCAGTCTGAAAAGCAAACCTCCATCACCATCACCTTCTGTCTTCCACCTGAGAAACAATTCAGTACCAAATAGCTAGTTCTCCCTATATTCTATGCAATCAAACCTTGCTAGCTAGTCGACAAGAAACCTTGTCAACTGCCTTATTGAAGTCCACACAGATCACATCCACCACTCTGCCCCTCAGTGCTCTTTGTCACTTCAAAAAACTTAATCAAGTGAGACATGATTTCCCATGCACAAATTCATGTTGACTATCCCTAATCAGTCCTTGTCTTTCCAAATACATGTAAATCCTGTCCTTCAACTTGCCCACTACCAATGTCAGGCACACCAATTGATCGTTCCCTGACTTTTCTTTGACACCTTTCTTAAGTATCAGCACCACATTAACCAACCTCCAGGTCTTCTGGCATGTTGTCTGTGGCTATCGATGATACTACAAATATCTCAGCAAGGGACCCAGCATCATTTCCTTAACCTCCTAGAGTTCTAAGATACAACTGATCAGGTCGTGGGGATTTATTCACCTTTATGCATTTTAAGATGTCCAGCACCACCTCCTCTGTAATATGGACATATTTCACGATGTCACTTTATTTCCCCACAGTGAACACGGATGCAAAATACTCGTGTAGGATCCCCTCCACTTCCTGCGGTTCTTACATAGGCAGCCTTGCTGATCTTTGAGGGGCCTTATTCTCTCTAGTTACCCATTTGTTCTCGATGTATTTGTAGAATCGCTCTGGATTAACTCTAGCTTCCGAAGCTATCTATCTCATGTTCCCTTTTTGCCCTCGAGTATACTCCTACTGCCTTTATACTCTAGGGAATTACTGCTGTAAATACCTGACACATGCTTCCTCCTTATTCTTGACCAAAACCTCAACATCTCTGGTCATCCAGCATTCTCTACACAAACCAACCTTACCCCTCAAGATAACAGGAACACAGTGTTTCCGGACTAGTTATCTCATTTTTGAAGGCTTCATGTTTACCAGCCGATCTTTACCTGCGAACATCTGCTCAGAATCAACTTTTGCTTAACTGTCAAAAAAAATTGGTCTTCTTCCAATTTAGAACTTCAATTTTTAGTTCTGCTCTAGCCTTTTCCAACACTATTTTAAAATAGTAGATTTATGCTCCCAGGCTCCAAAGTGCTCCCGCAATGACATCTCAGTCACTTGCCCTGCCTTATTTCCCAAGTGTTTTGCACTTTTTCTAGTAGTTACATCCACTAGAATCAGAAAATTTTCTTGTACCCATTTCACAAATTTTTTGCTATTCAAACCTTTTAACACTATGGCAGTTCCAGTCTCAGTTTGGAAAGTTAAAATTCCCTACCATAAGAATAGTAGGATGGTAACAGATAATAGATCTCCTTACAAATTTGTTTTTCAATTTAGTGCTGACTATTTGGGGGTCTATTGTACAATCCAAAGGTACACTTAGTTCCTGCCCACCCTGTTTGTTTGACTCATTCCTTTTCCCAACTATACCGATTTCCCGGGATTCCACCCACCCCACTAGTTTAAATCCTTCTGAGCATTTGTCCCTGCCAGTATATTAGCCCCTTCCAATTCAGGTGCAATCAGTCCGTCTTATACAGGTCACCTCTACCGCAGAAGACATTCTAATGATCCAAAAATGTGAATCCTTCCCCAGGAGTAATCTAAATATTACTAGCCTCGAAGGCCTACTTTTTAAATTCCTGCCTAACTTCCTATATTGTCTCCTCAGAATCTACTCCTTTTGTCTTCCTAAGTCATTAGTTTCATTGTACACAATGACTGCCTGTTGGTCCCTCTCCTCTTTGAGAATATTTTGCAACCTCTCAGAAATATCTTTGATCCTCGCTCCAGGGGAAGCAACACCCCATTCCGACGCCTCACTATTCGCAGCAGAAGCATCCGTGTATGCCTCTGAGTAGAGTCCACTATCACAACTGATCTTTTTGAACCTGACTATAATTTACCTGTACATCCTTGTATCATCCTCACCACTTGTCCTCTTACCTACTTTTGTCATCTACAAACTTGGCGATAGCACATTCACTTCTATCAGAGACATCATTATTGTTGCTCACAACATCTATTAGTGAGTAGATATTGTGGTGCCTCTAGCTCTGCAAAAGGTACGGGTTGCCATCCTTATCACAACTGTCTCCTATCTTACCAATTTTACAGACATAAAAACTCAGTTAGGGGGTCACCCTGCTTTCACTTTTAGGTTCCTCGTGTAGTTGGCATGGCATCAAGCTAGAGCTTTGTCCTATTGAAGGTTGAAGTAATTTCAGGGCAAATGCACACATTCAGCTTGCAGCATTTTCCTGGTTCTGGTGTTCCATTAAGCAACTCAGGAAACTTTCCCCACTCCTGACTATTAGATATTTTCTGATCAATCTGTTCAGAGATGTCATTATACACCTCTACAACAGGTGGTTTCTAAACCCAAGCCTCCTAGTTTGAAAGTAAGGACACGACAATGCACCACCTAAAGTCCCAACTATTAGCAGGTAATAAACTAGCAGCACCTGTGGACACAGTCTGAGTTTCTAGGTTAACCTGTGTTGTGTTCTCATCTAAAAAAGTCTGAAGGAATATCTCAGACCTAATGGAATTGGGGATAGATGGGTGGTAAATCAGTGAGGAGTGTTTTGTGGTGTTTGGCTATCTTTAAAAAGGTGTCTTTTGAAGTATAACTTTAGTGGCAGAAGATAGTGAGTCAAAATGTAATGATTCGGGCTATGATTAATCATTAAGTGTTTTCTGAAAAGGAGCCTTAGGAAGTTACAATTTGGATATGGGTTACTCCATTACCAAAAAGAAAAGTTAAGCAGCAATTTCTTTTTTCCCCCCCCCAGAAATTAGAGGTTAATGACTTTGGATAGATTGTTAACTTTCATGGATGTGATTTATCCAGGTGGTTATCTATTGACTAACTGCTAATGAGGGGCATGGTTTAAAAAACTGAGGTCATCTAATCAAGATGTAATAAATAAGATGCTAAAGAGGACTGACAAAGTACACTCAGTTCTGCTACAAACACATGTTTCTTCAATGTGAATTGGCTTTAACGCGATTGAAGAATTTAGACAGATATTTGTAGAAAATGAACTTTCCTTACCTGTACTGACTAAGGAGATTCCTGTCCCATTAGTTTAAATGGTGCCACGATTACACAATTTTCTAACATGAGAACGGAACTATCACGTTATATCAGAACCGATTGTAGATATTAGAACAAATGATTCCTTGTGGGTCAACCTTGAAGGGGAGGTTATCATTTTGAAAATAAGGGGTAGTATATACAGAATAGATGAGGACCCTCTCAAAGAGTAACAAATTTGTGGAACTCACTACCCGGGAGTGTGGTGGATACTGGAACATGGAATACATTTTAAGGAGAAGATAAATAGGCAGATTTTTAAATTAATAACGGTTTGAGGGGTTATGGGGATCAGGCAGGAAAGTGGAGTAGAGGCCAAAATGTGATCAGTCATAATCGTATCAAATGGCAGAACAGGCCTGAGGGGGTGACGGGCTGTATTGCTCCTAAGCTCTCATGGTCAGATTTTCACAAATTTAAACAGAGTACTATGGAAAAGTACACAATGAAATTCAGTAAGTCGTATGTAAGACTGCAGAAATTTCATTTGGAAATGCCCCAATTTATGCTGGCATTTAATACTTTTTGGCATGGTCCACCAATTTAAGTATGTACAGATCTCTAATTTTGAGAAGAATCAAATTTGAGGAGAAACATATGCTACTAGAACATCAAGCAAACTAAAAAATATACTGAGGAAAACATTCATTGCCAGCGTAAAGACGACAACAAAATGTCAAAATATCAGGATGCATTTAAGAAATGAGAGTCACACCAGTTTCAGATTTGTGGTCAATAATAGCCTAGAAGTCTTCGAAAAGGGCAGTTATTCCTTCAACAAAAATAGCCAGAATCAATCATTATGTTAGCATGGATGTAGGGTCTAGCGAAATACCCTGTATGCTTAAGTAGGACATCGAAGAAAGCAAAACAAAACTGGATATAAAAATGACAAAAGATATTGTATTCCAAAAATCTGGATTTTGAATTTACATAAGAACACAGATTTCTTTAGTGAAGAAGTTATGTTCCATTAAAGTGGATTATTTTTACCTTCTGAAAACTAAGACAGTTAAATTGTGTTAATTATGTAGGCAAGTTACCAAACATTCCACTAAAAAAGGATAAAAAATTTTAGTAATAAATGCAGGAATAAGGAATGGGGAGTTACGATAAAAGGTCCAAGGAGAGAGGAGAGATAGATGGGAGACTTGTAATAAATATCAAAAGGACACAATCATGCCCAACAGCGTACATACTGTGCAAAAAAAAGAAAGAGTCCATAAGGTAGAGGACGTGGATTTAAAAGTATGGGATAAAGAAAAGCAGAATTTTAAATTTTGTAGATTTGGCAACCAGATTGTGTCAACAATAATACACCAGGACCAGTAACCAAATTTCACACTGACAATGGAGAGTACACAAAAGTCAGTGCAAGCGAGGGCTCCTAATGATTAATTCAGATGCGTGCACAAACATAATAGTTACCAACAGGCAGTAGAAAGACCTTTTCAGCAATGGGGTTTTTGAAAAATCATGGTAAAAGACAAAAATGGGTCATAACTTTTTGGCAGATCAGCCAAACAACAAATTAATATCTGCAGTAGCATGGGTTATACTGCTAAGAATTTATTGCAGATAGTGGGTGAACACAGTCCATTAGTTTTTGGTAGGAATACAGAAGTTCAGTAATAAATGGTTAACTCCCAGTGTGGGAAAGAGTTACAATTAATTCTACATTTTCCAGAGCATTTGTATGTACTGCATACAGGCAGAAAGCCTCCCACTAAAATCCAAAAAGTATCAAAAAAATTTGGAGACTTAAGATAAAAGATATGACCATTGGAAAATAGCTTCAACCTGGGAGATTGTTTATTATGAGAACTTAAAGAATGGAGAGGCCTAGAAAGGCTCTTGTTAAAAGACAGAATAATATGAGTATTAATTTGCTATTTGGCTGATCTGCCAAAAGGTTTTAGCATGGTAATCAGACTGTTCAGGTTCACTTTTCAAGTATAGATGATAAATTTGCAGATTCTTGAGAGAGACAGAGGATCATTTAAGAAAGTCAAGAAATACTGTATAAGACAAAACAGGAATATCACCAGGAACAAATACCAAGCTATCAAGTAGCATTAGCAGGCATGACATAGTAGAATAAAATTTACTTTTTTAAAATGGCAAACAACAATCTATGCAGTCAAGTGACTATGGGCCCAAAATTGGACATTCAAAATGGACTCTCGACCAGAGAAATTGGGTCTGACACAAAAGTTAACCAGATTAAATTAAACAGCCAGCATCTATCCACTACAGAAAACAATGGAATACCAGATCAAAGATTTATGGGAATCATTACAACTAGCCCAAGTGTTGAGCACCGGGGAGGCATCAATTAGACTTTTGGGCATTTTGACTTCCAGCCACTGTCTGAGTACATCAACTTTTCACCTCCGTGGCAACAGCAGAGGGTGTTGGCTTTACCCCATTGGATATTCTGAATCCCACTCACGACCCCAACAGCCAAAAGGACACAGAACATTAGTAAGATCCAGGTTGGAGATTACAAAACACATCTGGAAGCCATTCCTCAGCAAAGACTCCCAGCAAGACTTTTGGCAAAAGACAAAGTGGCAATCCAAGGTGACCTATGGCAAGATTTGCACTGACCTGACAGACTCACTTTTATGGAAGACAGCCACACCGACTCCGAGTGAAGGAGATTCCACACAAAATAAACAAGCTCAAACATGTGGATCACTGCAGGCAATGTCATTTCTCAGATGGTGTGAGCTAGACAAAGTAATTTGGAAAGTGCTCACGTTTTTAATAGGAAACATCTCGTTAATAAAATAGACTTGTACCATAAACTGAATTCTGTGTCCCCTTTGCTTGAGTAGACAAGTGTTTTTAATATATAAACCGGTCAAAGTATCCAAAGTACAGACAACTATAATGGTGGAGAGAAGTTGGGTTACAGAGATGCCAAATAGGGGACATCTAATCCTAAGTGAATATGCACCAAGAAAGGTGACCTCTGCGTCTTGAGGCTAAAGCAAGGCTAGTAGCATGAAGTTTTGAGGAACTATCCAAGAGTAGATTGACGGACAGAAGGAAGTAACATTTTAACTTTATAGCTTTGCTAACAAATGTTTGCAAGCGTCGATCAATTGATTTCATAAATAAAAATGCTCATGGGATGTGGATGTCACTATCTAGGTTAGCATTTATTACACATTAAACACATTGGTGTGAGAATGAACCTTCACATTAGGTCAGATCAGCAACACGGCAGATTTCCTCTGAAGAGGATTTGTGAACCAGATGAGTGTTTACAATTGATAAATTATATGATCACCATTAGACTAGCTTTTCATTTCAGATTTTTATTGAATTCAAATTTCACCATTTGCCTTTGTGGAATTCAAACTCATGTTCCCAGAGCATAAACCAGGGATTCTGGACTGCTAAGCATTACTACCACAACCCCCACCCTATCCCTGCTTTGCTGCAGGGAGATCAATTTAAGTTTCTTCAGCTTCCAAAGAGGCACCAAATGCAGTGGAGGAAACTCAAACTTAAATGATGCCTGTAGAGTTTGGTAGTTCTCAGTAAGGTCAGTCTTATTTGACCTATAAATGGAGTTAAAAAACAGACTCTACGATGTTTTATGGATATCTTAAAGGTGCACTTTCAGGCACCTTTACAATGTATGTAGATGATTGTTTGTAACTTTGAAGCAGTGAATTCAATCTCATGAATAGTTTTAACCAGAATTCAAAATTGTAAGTCAGGGTGAGGATTTTAAGTACTTTGGACTGGTAATCAGGCAGAACAAACTGAGTGATGTTTTGCATCAGTAATCTTACTGCAAAAATGACTGCTAATAGTCGAAACAGGGCTTCACAAAGATGCAGCAGCATCCAAAACTGAAATGGAGGAAATGGGATATCTGATCGGGCAGTTGTATTGGGCAGACGTCAAACAAGACAAGATTCGAATTTTTAAGCATCAGCATTAAGTATAAATATGAAAACTCCCAAGGTGTAAGATATCATTTATGAAAACAAAATTGAAAAAAAAGTTAAACATGGAGCATTGTGCTTTGAAATTGCTGTCACTGGGAGATGCCAGGAACATTAAATGTTTTTAGTAATGCTTCTTGTACAAATCTAGGAAAAGTGATTCCTGATGAAGAGCTTATGCCCAAAACATCAACCATCCTGCTCCTTGGCTGCTGCCTAACCTGCTTGCTTTTCTAGCACTAACTTCTTGTACAAATATGTTGGGTTCTTGAGTACAGAGTGGTTTACAACTACTTCTTGTGGGAAAAAAAAGAGGGGTAAATAATGACTTTTAGCCTGGGAAGCTAAAAAGAGTAGTAAAAATACCTCCGTGAAAGTTTTCACTTGAGGGACTTTTTCTGAAAATAGTGGAAACGGTTCGTTTTTATTAGAACGAGTGTTGCATTGATAGTCATGATGGGATAATATACACTCAATGGAGGTATGTGAATGACAAAGATGGGACAGATATTGCAATTTTAAAATAGATGGAGGAGAATGGAAAGATCTTCAAATAGAAGAGTGAACAGCAGCAGTCAACTCTGTTAAACCAAGAAATCAGCAAGTTTTAAAACTGTTGGGACATACAAAAATGAGTCACATGGAACTTTAATGTACAAAAGAAGATGGGAATATAAACTAGCAATTTAAAAAATAATCACAGCTCTAGCTCTTTTTGTCTAAAGAAAAAAATCTGTGATGTAGTGGAATGAGGGAACAGGTGCTGGATATATTAAGTTAATTAGGGTTGAATTGGATATAGGAATATGGGGAGTGAGTACTCAGTAGTATGTTAAGAGAAAGGAAATCTCAATTTGTGGATTTGAATTCTATATAGATGCAGGTATATGCTGGCATGTAACATACAGGGGTGCAGTCATTTAGCAACAGTATTTTTCCCCACTTCCATAATTATTTCTAATGCACTGACCTGTTCACCTCTAAGTTCTACTCCATAGTTTGTACACCATTTTAGAAGTACATATATTCACAAACTTTGGACACCACAATAACATTTAGAACAAATGTGAAGTGAAAACTCTCTGCTTTACACACAATACAAAAAAAATTGACAAATAATACATCATGAACACTGATCACAAGTTTGACTAATTGCAGAGTTCCTGTAATGTGAACAGAAATTTGCAAGTGACCATAGCATTACATTTAACTTAATATAGTACTCTATATTAAATATTTCTTATTTTAATTGCTTTCCCATCAATGTGTGAATAAATCGCACCTAACAATTCAGTAGATGGTTTGAAGCCGAAAATTTCAAGGCAAGTAATCCTGAACCAAGGACAGCAGAAAGCTGGATACAATTTTACTTTAAGCAAGATACTTTAGCTATTTTCAATCTACATCAAATGATGCTTCAGCTAAAACCAAAAGATTGTTTCTGTTTGTTGGGCTTCAGTTCTGGAAAGAGGAGGAGGTTCTGTTCCCTATTCCAATTCTCGTGAGGTGGGGTATAACTAAGTGAAGAACATGGTTATACAAATAATTAGTGAAAGGGACATTAAAAAAAATTCAAAATAGATTTCAAAATTTCCTTTGGGAAATTGTCTAGCTTCCACTTAATATCGATATATAGTGGCATAGTAAAAACAGTACGCACATGCCAATACATTTTGCAGTGAAACATTCTGAAGCATTCTTGAATAGACCACAAAGTTACTAACAGCAGCTTTTGTCATAAAAGACAGTTACATGAATAAGTGATGAAATCCAAGATAACTAATTGAGACATTATATAAGCTGCCTCTGCCACTCTCCTACTTCTAGTCCACTTAGCTAAAAGTTCTTTAATGATCCTCTTTGCCCTGAACTTGTACCTTTCTTACCCTCTTTTCTTGACTAGTTCCCCTCACTCTGAACTCAATCAGTTCCTGAGATTCACCTCCAGTTCCTTTATATTCTATTCTGACTAAATTGATTGCCTAAATTCTCCTCCTGACCATCATACTCAACAACACTAAACATTTCTGTATCTTTAAAAGATAAAACCTTTAAACTGCTGCCCTATTTAATTCAACATCCCATCTTGTGATGAAAGATGAGAGTTGTTTATATAGGTGCTTAAAATTGCATTTTTGAATTAACATCGGTTTTCTTGGATTTCTGAAGAGTGTTTTGATGATCTTAAGTATTTCTGTAGGCGGGGCGATTTTCTTAAAAACAACCAGAAAGAGAAGTAGCCTCCAGAACAAATGGACTTCAATTTGTATTAGAAGTAAACAATTGTGCATTCAGTTAGAAACTTCTGCATTTGATTTTTAAAGCTTAGGGGAAACGCTAATAGCTTGGACAAATGAGAGGTCAAGTGTGATGCAGTCCTGCAGAAGATTTAGATGAAAAATGGATGTGGAATACAGTGCTCATGAGAGAGAAGATACTAAAAAGAAACTATCACAACATAAGGGGTTTAGTAATAATGTCAGATCAGCTCTGCCACAATATTGGAAAAACGGTTCTGATCAAAGCAGTCAATGAATTGCAACAGGATTGTGATAAAGGTAAAACCTTCTCACGACTGCAGCCTTTCACAGTTGGTCACACATTCTGTTTCAACACTTGTGCTGTAGTCCAACTAGATGTGACTGCCCCTCAAGGACCAATTGCTGGTTCTTGTTGTATTTCTCGCCTGCATAGTATCCTTGCCAAGATCACCTGAAGGCACAGCAATCATTTTCTTTTATTCTGACACCCAATCTACCTCACCAACATTCCTCTCGCCCCGTTACTGCTAAATTATCAGACTACTTATCCAAAATCTGAGCAGAAATTTTCTCCAATTAATCACTGGAAAACAATGTTTTCAAAACAATTTAGATTGGGTCTATAACTGCTTATTCCACCCCTCTCTGGAACAACTTCGACTTTCACAATCTTGGTGTCAAATTTGATCCCAAGATGAACATTCAATGTCATATGCTAACCATCTAAATTTTTCTAACCTCCCACCTCTACAGCATCCTGAACATCAGCTATCTAAGTTCAACTGCTGTTGAAATCTTTATTAATAAACTTGACACTGTCTGGTCTGTTCATGACTCAAGACCATGCAATACTTTCTCTTCAGATTCTGCCACTGTTGAGCTTTTCCAGCAATTTCTGGTTTTGTTTCTGATTTACAGCACCTGTAGTTCTTTTAGTTTTTAAGTTTTCTTTCAATCTGCTCCCCATCCATTTTTCAATTAAAGACTCCAGTCAGTGGTCAATTGTCACAATTTAGGAGACTAAACTTAACTGCCAGTATCTGACAGCACCTGCAGTGAAGACCTTGTCGACCTATTCAACAGCAACAAACTCACCCCAACATAAATCTTATTCCCAAAATAAGTGTAATTAAATGAAACAAGCTTGCTGTGTTGAACACTGCTAAAGCATTGTAACACTAAAATCATTAAATGAATCATTTAACATACTTCAAAATTTGAACACACCAATCACAGCTCTTCATTCCTTCTACATGTATTACAGTTGCCAAAATTAGTAGATACGGAAAAACCTTCCCCTCAAAGTCAATAACCAGGAGCACAGTTTAAAGATATATAGCAAAAGGTTTAGAGGGGATTTGAAGGAAAGAGTAATTTCACTGATGGTAGCGAGCACCTGGAACCTGCCTAAAGAAGTGAGAGAGGAAGAAACCCTCAAGACATACTAGAACTATTTAGGTAGTCATTGCAGTTTAAGTGCTAATAAGCTAAATGCAATTGGAATAGCTAGATGCTCGATAATTGACTAGGTTACTGAAAGACCACTTTCCATCCTGTGAGAAAGTAACGTTGTCAGTTCTGATGAAAAGTTCTGACCTGAAACGTCGACTCCCTTCCTCCTCTGATGCTGCTTGACCTGCTGTGCTTTTTTCACCTCCACTCTTTATCCACTCTGGATTAACAGTTCAATAATTATACCATTAGGCCATCACCTCCCCAATACTAAAAGGCTTCCAAGGATTACTGGCAAAAAACTATTGCTCAATGAACATCTTTTAAACTACCAGCAAATGCTCTAGCTCTAGCTCCCTGCTCGGCCTAGACCAGCTATATTATTGCCTCCATCCTTCTCTCTACCCTTCTCTCCCACCACTCGACATATTCAAAACCAACTTCTCAATCTTCTGCTCAGGTTTACTCAAGTCACAAGAAGTCCAAGTGTGACTAATGTAAATAAAAGGCATTTCCTATGCACATGCCCTTCCACTTTAGGGTAATGATGGAACCAAAATTGGGAAAATGGTGAGAATGAAAAGGGAGCAAAAGCTCACTGCTTAATGTCTCTCTATCGCTGTGTGCAATAGGATACATTGTTAGTATGCAAGTGACTAGCTTTTCCTTCTCTTCTACCCTTATTTTCTGAACTATTTAATGCCAGGATTTTTTTTGAAACCCTTCACGTTTCCAGGAATCCACACCCCACAGACTAATCCAAAAGTAAACAAAAATTACTTCTCTCAAACATTAACACACATCACTATAGAAATACAAATCCAATCTAAAGCTATACATGGCTTTATCCATGTTAGAACCAAAAATTCCCCAACAGTAACAATAACAAATTAAGAACCTTCAATAAATCTTCAAGTTGAACAGGTACAGCACAGCCATCAACCTTCAAAAGATAGTTTTTAAGCTGTTCCTTGAATGATTATTCAATGAAATTTACAAATTACAATGGTAGCTCAGCAGAATGGGTGCACGCTGAGGAAATAACTGATAGAAATGATACAGGTAAATAAGAACATAAAGAAACTGGCAACAATCAGAGTCATCAAGATGTACAGCATGTAAATAGACCCTTCAATCCAACTCATCTACCCCAACCAGATATCCTAAATTAATCCAGTCCCATTTGCCAGCATTTGGCCAATATCTCTCGAAGGTGACTAAGGAGGTAGATGAGGGGAAAGCGGTAGATGTGGTATATATGGATTTTAGTAAGGCGTTTGATAAGGTCCCCCATGGTAGGCTACTGCAGAAAATACAGAGATATGGCATTGAAGGTGAGTTGGAGGTTTGGATTAGGAATTGGCTCTCTGGAAGAAGACAGAGGGTAGTAGTTGATGGCAAAGGTTCATCTTGGAGTGCCGTCACTAGCGGTGTTCCGCAAGGATCTGTTTTGGGACCATTGCTGTTTGTCATTTTTATAAATGACCTGGAGGAAGGGTTAGAAGGTTGGGTGAGCAAGTTTGCGGATGATACGAAAGTCGGAGGAGTTGTAGACAGTGAGGAAGGATATGGCAGGTTACAGCGGGATATAGAGAAGCTGCAGAGCTGGGCAGAAAGGTGGCAAATGGAGTTCAATGTAGCTAAGTGTGAAGTGATTCACTTTGGTAAGAGTAATAAAAAGATGGATTACTGGGCTAATGGTAGACTACTTGGTAGTGTGGAAGAGCAGAGGGATCTTGGTGTCCATGTACACAGATCTCTGAAAGTTGCCACCCAGGTAAATAGTGCAGTGAAGGCGGCATATGGCGTACTGGCTTTTATTGGTAGAGGAATTGAGTTCCGGAGTCCTGAGGTCATGCTGCAGTTGTATAAGACTCTGGTGCGGCCGCATCTGGAATATTGTGTGCAGTTTTGGTCGCCATACTATAGGAAGGATGTGGAGGCACTGAAACGGGTGCAGAGGAAGTTTACCAGGATGTTGCCTGGTATGGTAGGAAAATCCTATGAGGAAAGGCTGAGGCACTTGGGGTTGTTTTCATTGGAGAAAAGAAGGTTTAGGGGTGATTTGATAGAGGTGTACAAGATGATTAGGGGGTTAGATCGGGTTGACAGTGAGAACCTTTTTCCACGTATGGAGTCAGCTATTACAAGGGGGCATAGCTTTAAATTAAGGGGGGGGTAGATATAGGACTGATGTTAGGGGTAGGTTCTTCACTCAGCGAGTTGTAAGTTCATGGAATGCCCTGCCAGTAGCAGTAATGGACTCTCCCTCTTTATGGGTATTTAAGCGGGCATTGGATAGGTATATGCAGGATAGTGGCTTAGTGTAGGTTAGGGGTGCTTTGATCGGCGCAACATCGAGGGCCGAAGGGCCTGTACTGCGCTGTAATGTTCTATGTTCTATGAAACCCTTCCTATTCATGTACCCATCCACATGCACTTGAAATGTTGCATTTGTACCCACCTCCACAACTACTTCTGCAACTCATTCCATGCATACACTACCCTTTGCATAAAAAGTTCCCCTTAGGTTTGTTTCATATCTTTCACCTCTCATCTTAAACCTGCACCCTTTAGTTTTGGACTCCCATACCCTAGGGAAAAAGGGCCTTGGCTATTCACCCCCTCTATACCCCTCCATGATTTTATAAACCTCTAACGTCACCCCGTAACTCGGATGCTCCAGAGAAAACAGTTCCAGCCTGTTCAGCCTCTCCTAACAAAATCAAACCCTCCAACCTCAGCCTTGTAAATCTTTTCTGAACCCTTTCAAGTTTTCCACAACATCTTTCCTAAAGTAGGAAGACCAGAACTGAATGCAGTATTCTAAAAGTGGGTTCACCAATGTCCTGTGCTCCTGCAACTTGACATTCCAATTCCTATACTCAAAGCACCGACCAATAGAGGACAGCATATCAAATGCCTTCTTCTTGCAACTCCAACTTCAAGGAATTATGAACCTGCCCCAAACGTCACTTTGTTTGACAACACTCCTCAGGACCTTTTCATTAAGTGTACAAGTCCTGCCCTGATTTGCCTTCCAAAATGCAGCACCTCACATTTATTTAAAATTAAACACCACCTACCACTCCTCAGTCCATTGGCCCATCTGATCAAAGTCCTGTTGTACATCTAGATAACATTCTTTGCCGTCCACTACATCACCAATGCTGGTGTCATCAGCAAACTGACTAACCACACCTCCTATATTCCTATCCAAATCATTTATATAAAATCACAAAAAGCAATGGACCCAGCACCAATCTACGCTGCATACCCCTGTCACAGGCCTCCAGCCTATAAAGCATCCCTCCACCACCCATTGTCTCCTACCTTCGAGCCAATTTTGTTTCCAAATGGCTATTCTTCCTGGATTCCATGTGATCTAACCTTGCTAACCAGTCTACCTTGCAGAACCTTGTCAAACACCTTGCTGACGTCCATATTTGTTGCTAACATGCATTGGTCTACCTTCATTAATCATCTTGGCCACTTTTCAAAAACAAGTTAGTGAGAAACAATTTCCCATGCATTAAGCCTTGTTGACTATCCCTCATCAGGCCTTGCCTTTCCAAATCCATGCAAATCCTGTTGCTCAAAATCCCCCCCCCAACTTAGTCATCACTAACATCAGACTCAACGGTCTATAGTTCCCTGGCTTTTCCTTACCATTTTTCTTAAATATTGGCACCATAGTAGCCAGCCTCCAATCTTCTGGCATCTCACCCATGGCTATTGATATAAATATCTCAGCAAGGGGCCCAGTATTCACTTCCCTAGCTTCTCACAAAGTTCAGAATAACATCTGATTAGACTTTGTCTAATTGCCCTATCCAGTACCCAGGGTTTTATCCACCTTATTGTTTTATAACATCAAGCACATCCTCCTCTGTAATGTGGAAACTTCTGTGACATCACTATTTATTTCCCCATATTACCAAGCTTCCATGTCCTTCACAACAAAAATTGATGCGAAAAACATGTTTAGTATCTCACTCATCTCCTGCCGTTCCACACAGACAGCCTTGTTGATCTTTCAGGGGCCATATTCTCTCCCTTGTTAGTCTTTTGTCTTTAACGTATTTGTAGAATCTCTAAGTATTCCCTACACCTACCAACTTTACCCTTGACAGTAACAGGGACATTCTGTCTCTGGACTCTACTTCATTTTTAAAAGCCATCCGCCATCCCACTTTTCTAGCCATCTCTTGACCTGCAAATAGCCTCCCCCAATTAATTTTAAAAAGTTCTTGCCAAATACTGTCAAAATTGGCCTTCCTCCAATTTAAAACTTAAACTTTTAGTTTTGGTCTATCCTTTTCCATCACTATTTTAGAACTAATTGAATTACGATCACTGACCCCAAAATCTTTCCTCACTGACCCCTCAGTCAAAGAGTCACAGAGATGTACAGCATGGAAACCGACCCTTCGGTCCAACCCATCCATGCCGGCCAGATATCTCAACCCAATCTAGTCCCACCTGCCAGCACCCGGCCCATACCCCTCCAAACCCTTCCTATTCATATACACATCCAAATGCCTCTTAAATGTTGAAATTGTACCAGCCTCCACCACTTTCTCAGGGTGGTACGTGTATGGAATGAGCTGCCGGAGGAAGAGTTGCCCCGTAGGTCTCTTTTTAATCTCTTTTCCCCCCTCACCCTAAACCTATGCCCTCTACTTCTGGACTCCCCCCACCCCAGGAAAAAGACTTGTCTAATTACCCTATCCATGCCCCTCATAATTTTGTAAACTTCTATAAGATCACCCCTCAGCCTCCAACGCTCCAGGGAAAATAGCCCCAGCCTGGTCAGCCTCTCCCTATAGCTCAAATCCTCAAACCCTGGCAACATCCTTGTAAATCTTTTCTGAACCCTTTCAGGTTTCACAACATCCTTCTGATAGGAAGGAGACAAGATTTGCACATAATATTCCAAAAGTGGCCTAACCATTGTCCTGTACAGCCGCAACATGACCTCCCAACTCCTGTGCTCAATACTCTGATCAATAAAGGAAAGCATACCAAGTGTCTTCTTCACTATCCTACCTACCTGTGACTCCACTTTCAAAGAGCTATGAACCTGCACTCCAAGGTCTCTTTGTTCAGCAACATTCCCTAGGACCTTACCATTAAGTGTATAAGTCCTGCTAAGATTTGCTTTTCCAAAATGCAGCACCTCGCATTTATCTGAATTAAAGTCCATCTGCCACTTCCCAGCCCATTAGCCCATCTCATCAAGATCCCGTTGTAATCGGAGTTAACCCTCTTCACTGTCCACTACATCTCCAATTTTGGTGTCATCTACAAACTTACTAACTGTACCTCTTATGCTCACATCCAAATGATTTATGAAAATGACAAAAAAAGGAGGACCTAGCACCGATCCTTGTGGCACTCCACTGGTCACAGGCCTCCAGTCTGAAAAGCAACCCTCCACCACCACCTTTGAGCCAGTTCTGTATCCAAATGGCTAGTTCCCCCTTTATCCCGTGAGATCTAACCTTGCTAATCAGTCTCCCATGGGGAACCTTGTTGAAAGCCTTACTGAAGCCCATATAGATCACATCTACCACTCTGCCCTCATCAATCCTCTTTGTTACTTCTTAAAAAAACTCAATCAAGTTTGACAGACATGATTTCACAGGCACAAAGCTATGCTGACTATCCCTAATCAGTCCCTACCTTTCCAAATACACGTACATCCTGTCCCTCAGGATTTCCTGCAATAACTTGCCCACCACTGACGTCAGGCTCACTGGTCTATAGTTCCCTGGCTTGTCCTTACGTCCTTTAAGAGTGGCACCACATGTAGCCAACCTCCAGTCTTCCAGCACCTCAACTGTGACTATCAATGATACAAATATCTCAGCAAGGGGACCAGCAATCACTTCCCTAGCTTCGCACAGAGTTCAAAGTTTGGGAGAAGTTTTGTAGCTCGGGTGCTTGTTGTTGTGGTTCTGTTCGCCGAGCTGGGAATTTGTGTTGCAAACGTTTCGGCCTGGACCCAATATACCGACCACTGCAGCGGACAGCTGGAACTGACAATTGGAAGTGGCAGAGTCAAGCCACTATAAATGCCGGAGGAACATCACAGAAGCGCTTCACAGGAGGCTCCCAAGCACGGAGGATGTCACCTAGACAGGGGACGAAACATTTGCAACACAAATTTCCAGCTCGGCAAACAGAACCACAACAATTCCCACAGAGTTCTAGGGTACACCTGATCAGGTCCTGGGGAGTCTTCCACCTTTATCCAGTTTAAACATCCAGCACTTCCTCCTCTGTAACATGGACATCTTGCAAGATGTCACCATCTATTTCCCTACATTTGATATCTTCCATATCCTTTTCCACAGTAAATACTAATACAAAATACTTGTTTAGTATCTTCCCAATTTTCTGCAGCTCCACACAAAGGCCGCCTTGCTGATCTGTGAGGGGCCCTATTCTCTCCCTAGTTGTCCTTAGCATATTTGTAAAAACCCTTTGGATTCTCCTTAATTCTATTTGCCAAAACTATATCATGTTCCCTTTTTGCGCTCCTGATTTCCCTCTTAAGAGTATAAAGGAAGTAGGAGTATACTTAAGGATTCACTTTATCTATCCTTACATATTACTTGCTTCTTTTTCTTAACCAAACCCTCAATTTCCTTAGTCATCCAGCATTCCCTATAACTAGCAGCCTTTCCTTTCACCCTAACAGGAATATACTTTCTCTGGATTCTTGTTCTCACATTTCTGAAGGCTTCCCATTTTACCCTTTACCTGCAAACATCTGTCCCCAATCAGGTTTTGAAAGTTCTTGCCTAATACTGTCAAAATTAGCCCTTCTCCAATTTAGAACTTCAACTTTTAGATCTGGTCTATCCTTTTACATCACTATTTTAAAATCTCAGAATTATGGCCACTGGCCCCAAAGTGCTCTCCCAAGAGTAGGTCAAGTTTTGCACCTTCTTTAGTAGGTACATCCACATACTGAATCAGAAGATTGTCTTGTACACACAAATTCCTCTCCATCTAAGCCTTTAACACTATGGCAGTCTTAGTCTATGTTGGGGAAGTTAAAATCCCCTACCATAACCACCGTATTATTCTTACGGATAGCCAAGATCTCCTTACAAATGTGTTTCTCAATTTCCCTCGGACTAATACAATCCCAATAAGGTTATCATCCCTTTCTTATTTCTCAGTTTCAACCAAATAGCTTCCCTGGACGTATTTCCAGGAAAATCCTCCCTCAGCACAGCTGTAATGCTATCCCTTATCAAAAACATCACTCCCTCTCCTCTCTTGTCTCCCTTTCTATCCTGGAATATTAAGCTGCTCGTCCTGCCCACCCCTGAGCCATGTTTCTGTAATTGCTATGATATTCCAGTCCCACATTTCTAACCATGCCCTGAGTTCAGCTGCCTTACCTATTAAACCCCTTGCATTGAAGTAAATGCAGTTTAATTTATTAGTCCCTGCCTGCCCTGTTTGACTCACTTCTGTTCTCAACTGTACCCATCTCATTTTGATCTCTTTCTTCACTATCTCCCTGGGTCCCAATGCCTACCCTACAAGTTTAAATCCTCCCGAGCAGCTCTAGCAAATCTCCCTGCCAGTATATTAGCCCCCTTTCAATTTAGGTGCAAACCGTCCTTCTTGTACAGATCACTTCTACCCCAAGACAGATTCCAATAGTCCAAAAATGTGAATCCTTCTCCAATACACCAGCTCCTCAGCCATCTGCTCTATCCTCCTATTCCTGCCCTCACTAGCCCATAGCACTGACAGTAATCCAGATATTACTACTCTCACGGACCTCCTTTTAAAATTCCTGCCTAACTCTCTAATCTCCCTTTTCTATTCTTCCTATATTATTTATATTCTGAAACATTAAGCTGCCAGTCCTGTCGATCTTGGGCCGTGTTAAGTTGATGAAATTGGGCGTACCTACAAGTGAAACTTACCGTGCGATAGGATATGCACTGTGGAGCTCTGGAGACCAATTCCGTACAAATCTTGGAAATGATGCAGCTGGTGAGGCCTCTAGAAGAGGGGTGCCTGGTATTTAAGAAGTGACTGGAAGAGACAGGGAACAGTGATGGGGAATATTTTGGAGTGTATGGAGTTTAAAGCACATTCACTTTGAGGAATAGAACTCAAAGCTACAGTTTAGTGTAAAGTGGGGAGACAGTGACATAGTAATATCATCACTGGATTAGTTAGCAATCCAGAAGTCAGACTAATGCTCTGACACGTGCTCAAATCCCACTGAGCAATTTAAATTCAATTAACATCATGTCAGTGAGTGACCATTAAAGGTGGTCATTGTCATAAAACCCCATCTGGTTCACTAATGCCTTTTGGGGAAAGGGAATCAGTCATCCTTACCTGGTCTACAATCAGAAAGTCAACTACTTCCACTGGTCTAACAATGCACACTTCTACCCTTTAGTCTGTCTACGGAAACCTTTATCCACATTATGTCATCTCCAAACTTTATTACTTCAGTATTCAGCCAGTCTACCATTGTACAGTAAATTTCACCTCATCCATCTATATCCTATTCTGTCTGCAACTGGTGTCACCCCATTTCATTCCAATTGCGAAAGATTCTTAATTTTCAATCCTCATTCTAAATTTTCAACCCTCCAAGGCCGTTACCCTTCCAATGTCTGGCCTCATTAAAGTCTGCAACTCCATTCACTCTTAATTGTCCATTTTCTCAATTCTGGCTTCCAGTTCCAACAGTTCCCAACCAATCCGAACCATACCTTCCGTTACTTCTGCTCTATGTTTAAATGCTTTTCCTAAATTACTCCACTTCCCTTTCCTCCTTTTGCGACCCTCCTTGAAACTCAACTGACCAATCTTCAGCTCAGCGACAAATGTCTCTTTTATCTGTCATATCTTTGTAAAGTCTTAGGAGCAGTAGAACAGAAGGATTTATACAGGGGGACCCCTCACTCACAAATGAAATCCCATAGAAATTTTAAGAATCCGAAATAAGAATCTTCTGTATGGTGTTTTGACTTGCCACAAATCAAGTTAAAAAGAGTACTCAGGAATGGAGTTCATAACCTAGAGTGTCTGTACATAGACAAAAAGTCTTACAAATCTAATGTTATCTTTACTGCACCTTTGTTTTACAACAAGTTTACATATTGACCAGATTTCAAATTCTCAGCTACTGCTTTCTCATGTCCATCCAGAGAGCAAGCACATAACTTGGGTTTACCTTTTTGCAGTTTTAAAAGTGTGCTGCACTGTTTAAGGTACCATTTTTCAGGTGAGACTTTAAACCAAACTTTGTCTTGTAGAGAAAATGGTTTTCTGGTGTCACCAGATCATAGAATCTCTACAGTGTGGAAGCAAGCCAGTTTGGCCCATCAAGTTCAAACCAGCTCTCCAAAGAGCATCCCACCCAGACCCAAACCATTACCATATATCTGTAACCCTGCGTTTCCCATGGCTAACCTACCTAGCCTGGATATCCACATCCATGGACACTATGGGCAAATTCAACATGGCCAATCCAGCTAACCTGCACATCTTTGGACTGTTGCAGGAAACCGGAACACCCGGAAGAAACCCAAGCAGACAAGTGGAGGGTGTATAAACTCCATACAGACAGGTTCCAGAGGGTGGAAGTGAACCTGGGACCTGGTGCTGAGAGGCATCAGTACTAACCACTAAGCTGCCATCCTGCTGACACGAGGTTAATTTTGTGCAATGCACTTTTTATATTCTTAGAATGTCCCAAAATGAAATTCACAGGCTGCACACCACTGCTACTTCACAAGCAAAAGTACCTTGACAAAGATTTATACCCCCCCCCCAAAAAATTAACATTCATTTGGTCATTTATTCATAAACAATTAGTTAAACCGATTGTCCTAACACCTACATCAGACTTCTAAAATATCAAAGTTGATTAAGCAGAAGATGCATGTGGATTACATAACCTGCAACTAGATTTATTTTAAAAAGTATGTATAATCAATGGAAAAACTGTCAAGAAACAGCTTATTGGATTGAGTCTGGCCCCACAATCATCTACCGGAGGCAAGAATGCTGTCAATTATGTTGAAGCAGGAAAATACACCGGGCCAAAAATATTTCCATAAACTAGTCACTTGTCCTAATTGGGAACACTTTGGATTTAAATCAATAGTACACAACATGCCCAGTTATTGATGTTAACCATTAACAAAAATTGATTGTTAACACCATTTGAAAGTACAGTAGGCAAATGGATCTTTTTGAAGGTAGTGTGCTACTAAGATACACACGCCTAAAAGGACAAGGTTCAATCACCCTATATTTTAATAAATTAGTAAGCATTCAGCCTGCTGTGACATCCTCAGGATACTGAGAAACAAAAAAAAAACTTATATCCTACCCTTAATTGCTATCTGGTACTCCTGTAATAAAATGCAAGTAACATACTGACTATATTACTGTACGAGTAGACCAGAACTCTGGACTAAAACTCCAGTCAAGAGTTCAAATGCCAAAACAGTAGTTAGAGAATTCAGTGATATAAATAAATCAGGAATTTTTAAAAAGCTCACAGCAACACCAAGTGTGAAACCTGAGGTTTTCTTATAGAGCAAGAAAGTTGGATTGATCAATGTTGGAAATCTGCTGTCCTGGTGCCTAGCCTAACCTACACGCTTCCAAACCCACAGCAATATGGTTAACTCAGTTGCTATAACAGAAAGAAGCTCACTATCTCTCATACAAATGCTACCCTGTGGCATCCACGTGAATGAATTAAAATAGAACACAACGTCTACCCTCTTTCCTCTTCAGCATCAAGGAAGAGACTTTGAGACCAACGCGGATGTGATGCCCCCCGACAATCAGACAACATGACAAACATTTATTTTTCAAAAAAAGCAACGGTGCGGATCTATGCTGCAAAAGGACTATAAGACACTACACAATTACGATTGTGACTGACAACGAAAGTAACAACAAAATAAGGGTTAGGATGGACAACCGAGACAAAACTAAGTCCTGGCGATGACACTGCACTTTCAGACACCGACAACAACAACGAGCCTGACTCTATGACCAGCGATGAGTCAGGTCAAGAGGGGAATATAAAATAAATAATTATTCATTCCGATCTAAATGAGCATGCAAAGACGCTTTTGATTAATGAAAACAAACCAAACGCGAGGCTTTTTTTTCCCCCCCTTGTAGTATTTTACCTTTGGTCTGTTGTGATCAAGCAGGTGGTGGTGGTGGGGGGTGAGTGTAGATGGTGAGAGGGGCTGGCCTGAATCAGCAGCGGGGATCCAGAGGGCTGGGCCGCGGGATGACGGCGGGCTCGTTTGTTTTTCCTCCCTCCCCCCCCTCCTCACTCTGTCGCTAAGGGCGGGAACAGAGTGAAGAACAGGCCGGAGCCTGCGGCCTAGGCCCCGCGCCGTTCCTTCCCCACCCCGCGCACAAACAGGAAAACACGCACCGCTGTTGCTTCCGAAAGGCCGGACGACGAATCGGAAGAGATGAAAGAAATGACAGCTACCGCCCCGGATTCAAGGAGTTAATGGTCGGGAGGGCTTTTCTTTCTTCCCTTCTCCCTCCCACCCTTTCTCGCGTGCGCTTCGCCCAACGCCTCTTGTTTACATTTAAACGGCCAGCGAGCGCAAGCGCGCACGGACGGGCGCGCCCACGCCTCCAGCCGCGAGCCCGCGCGCGCAGGCGCAGCCGCGACTGCCCACTCACCCTCTCGCGGTGCGCAATGAAAGCGCGTGACACCGGCCCTCTGACGACAGTCGCATTGACGCATTCCCCTGACCCCGCCCACTCAACCGCCTCGAGTCGGTTTGAAATTCCCGCCCAAACCACTGCTGTCGTCCTTCGGTAAAGAAAACGGCGAGTTGGAGGTTATTCAGGCGTGTTGCATAAAACTTGTGTGGAACCTTAGAATCGTCTAGTGCGTGAGTAGGCCCGTGTAGTCTGTTTGCCCAAAACATCCATACCATACAGGCAGTCCCCGGGCTCTGAAGCGTTTCCCTTGTGGAGTTCCTGACCCTCACCATCAAACCAGCGGATAAAGGGGGTGTAGTGGTAGTCTGGCACACTGACCTCTACAAAGCTGAAGCCAAACGCCAACTTGAACACACCTCCTTCTACTGCCACCTCGACCATGACTCCACCCCCCATCACCAAACCATCATCTCCCAGACCATACAGAACCTTATCACCTCAGGAGATCTCCCACCCACAGCTTCCAACCTCATAGTCCGGGAACCCTGCACTGCCCGGTTCTACCTCCTTCCCAAGATCCACAAGCCTGACCACCCTGGCCGACCCATTGTCTCAGCATGCTCCTGCCCCACTGAACTCATCTCTACATATCTCGACACTGTCCTATCCCCCCTAGTCCAGGAACTCTCCACATGCATTTGAGACACCACCGGTGCCCTCCACCTCCTCCAAGACTTCCGTTTCCAAAGCCCCCAGCAGCTCATCTTCACCATGGATATCCAATCCCTCTACACCACCATCCGCCATGACCAGGGCCTCCAAGCCCTCCGTTTGTTCCTCTCCCGAAATCCCCAACAGTACCCTTCCACCGACACTCTCATTTGTTCGGCCGAACTGGTCCTCACCCTTAACAATTTCTCCTTCGAATCCTCCCACTTCCTTCAGACCAAAGGGGTAGCCATGGGCACACGTATGGGCCCCAGCTATGCCTGTCTCTTTGTTGGCTACGTAGAACAGTTGATCTTCCGTAATTACACCGGCACCACTCCCCACCTCTTCCTCCGCTACATTGATGACTGCCTTGGCGCCACCCCGTGCTCCCGCGAGGAGGTTGAGCAATTCATCAACTTCACCAACACATTCCACCCTGACCTTAAATTTACCTGGACCATCTCTGACACCTCCCTCCACTTTTTGGACCTCTCCATCTCCATTAGTGATGACCGACTTGACACCGACATTTTTTTACAAACCCACCGACTCCCATAGCTACCTGGATTACACCTCTTCCCACCCTACCTCTTGCAAAAATGCCATCCCGTATTCCCAGTTCCTCCGCCTCTGCCGTATCTGCTCCCAGGAGGACCAAGTTCCATCACAGAACACACCAGATGGCTTCCTTCTTCAGAGACCGCAATTTCCCTTCCCACGTGGTTAAAGATGCCCTCCAATGCATCTCACCACATCCCGCACCTCCACCCTCAGACCCCACCCCTCCAACCGTAACAAGGACAGAACGCCCCCCGGTGCTCACCCTCCACCCTACCAATATTCGCATAAACCAAATCATCCGCTGACATTTCCGCCACCTCCAAACAGACCCCACCACCAGGGATTTATTTCCCTTCCCACCCCTTTCCGCCTTCGCGAAGACCGTTCCCTCCGTGACTACCTGGTCAGGTCTGTGCCCCCCTACAACCCACCCTCACATCCTGGCACCTTCCCCTGCCACCGCAGGAATTGCAAAACCTACGCCCACACCTCCTCCCTCACCTCCATCCAAGGTCCTAAAGGAGCCTTCCACATCCATCAAAGTTTTACCTGCACATCCACCAATATCATTTATTGTATCCGTTGCTCCCGATGCGGTCTCCTCTACACTGGGGAGACTGGATGGCTCCTAGCAGAGCGCTTTAGGGAACATCTCTGGGACACCCGCACCAATCAACCACACCGCCCTGTGGCCCAACATTTCAACTCCCCCTCCCACTCAGCCGAGGACATGGAGGTCCTGGGCCTCCTTCACCGCTGCTCCCTCACCACCAGATGCCTGGAGGAAGAATGCCTCATCTTCCACCTCGAAATACTTCAACCCCAGGGCATCAATGTGGACTTCAACAGTTTCCTCATTTCCCCTTCCCCCACCTCACCCTAGTTCCAAACTTCCAGCTCAGCACTGTCCCCATGATTTGTGCTACCTGCCTATCTTCTTTTCCACCTATCCACTCCACCCCCCTGACCTATCATCTTCATCCCCTCCCCCACTCATCTATTGTACTCTGTTATTTTCTCCCAACCCCCACCCTCCTCTTATTTATCTCTCCATCCTTCAGGCTCTCTGCCTGTATTCCTGATGAAGGGCTTTTCCCCGAAACGCCGATTTTACTGCTCCTCGGATGCGGCCTGAACTGTTATGCTTTTCCAGCACCATTCTAATCGAGTTCCTTGGCAAGTCGATTTTGTCAGGGATTGTTCCTATGTCTGTTTATTACACAAAACAATGCTGGGTATCTGAAACAAAAAGCAGAAAGAGCTGGAGAAACTGCCCCCTACCCAGATTTGGCAGCATCATGGAAAGAAAGCATAGAGTCATAGAGATGTATAGCATGCAAACAGACCCTTCAGTCCAACCCGTCCATGCCGACTAGATATCCCAACCCAATCTAGTCCTACCTGCCAGCACCCGGCTCATATCCCTCCAAACCCTTCCTATTCATAAACCCATCCAAATGCCTTTCAAATGTTGAAATTGTACCCGCCTCCACCACTTCCTCTGGCAGCTCATTACATACACGTACCAGCATCTGAGTGAAAATGTTGCCCCATAGTTCTCTTTTATATCTTTCCCCTCTCACCCTAAGCCTAAGCCTTTGAAGAAGTAACAAGTAGGATTGATGAGGGCAGAGCAGTAGACATGATCTATATGGACTTCAGTAAGGCTTTCAACAAGGTTCCTCATGGGACACTGATTAGCAAGGTTAAATCTCATGGAATACAGGAAGAACTAGCCATTTGGATACAGAACTGGCTCAAAGGTAGAAGACAGAGGGTGGTGGTGGAGGGTTGGTTTTCAGACTGGAGGCCTGTAACCAGTGGAGTGCCACAAGGATTGGTCCTGGGTCTACTGCTTTTCATCATTTATGTAAATGATTTGGATGTGAGTATAAGAGGTATAGTTAGTAAGTTTGCAGACGACACCAAAATTAGAGGTGTAGTGGACAGCGCAGTGGGTTACCTCAGAATACAACAGGATCTGGACCAGATGGGCCAATAGGCTGAGGGGTGGCAGATGGAGTTTAATTCAGATAAATGTGAGGTGCTGCATTTTGGGAAAGCCAATCTTAGCAGGACTTCTACACTTAATGGTAAGGTCCTAGGGAGTGTTGCTGAACAAAGAGACCTTGGAATGCAGGTTCATAGCTCCTTGAAAGTGGAGTCGCAGGTAGGATAATGAAGGAGGCGTTTGGTATGCTTTCCTTTATTGGTCAGAGTATTGAGTACAGGAGTTGGGAGGTCATGTTGTGGTTGTACAGGACATTGGTTAGTCCACTGTTGGAATATTACGTGCAATTCTGGTCTCCTTCCTATGGGAAAGATGTTGTCAAGCTTGAAAGGGTTCAGAAAAGATTTCCAAGGATGTTGCCAGGGTTTGAGGATTTGACCTATAGGGAGAGGCTGACAGGCTGGGGCTGTTTTCCCTGGAGCTTTGGAGGCTGAGGGGTGACCTTATCGAGGTTTACAAAATTATGAGGGGCATGGATAGGGTAAATAGGCAAAGTCTTTTCCCTGGGGTCCGGGAGTCCAGAACTAGAGGGCATAGGCTTAGGGTGAGAGGAGAAAGATATAAAAGAGACCTGAGGGGCAACGTTTTTACACAGAGGGTGGTACATGTATGGAATGAGCTGCCAGAGGAAGTGGTGGAGGCTGGTACAATTGCAATATTTAAGAGGCATTTGAATGGGTATATGAACAGGAAGGGTTTGGAGGGATATGGGCCGGTTGCTGGCAGGTGGGACGAGATTGGGTTGGGATCTAGTCGGCATGGAAGGGTTGGACCGAGGGGTCTATTTCCATGCTGTACATCTTTATAACTCTAAATGGATTGAAGAGAGCCAGGAAGACAATAGACAGTAGGTGCAGGAGTTGGCCATTCTGCCCTTCGAGCCTGCACCACCATTCAATATGATCATGGCTGATCATCCTTAATCAGTATCCTGTTCCTGCCTTATCTCCATAACCCTTGATTCCACTATCCTTGAGAGCTCTATCCAACTCTTTCTTAAAATGAATCCAGAGACTGGGCCTCCATTGCCCTCTGAGGCAGAGCATTCCACACAGCCACGACTCTGGGTGAAGAAGTTTCTCCTCATGTCTGTCCTAAATGGTCTACCCCATATTTTTAAGCAGTGTCCTCTGGTTCGGCACTCACCCATCAGCGGAAACATGTTTCCTGCCTCCAGAGTGTCCAATCCTTTAATAATCTTATATGTCTCAATCAGATCCCCTTCAGTCTTCTAAACTCAAGGGTATACAAGCGCAGTCGCTCCATTCTTTCAGCGTAAGGTAGTCCTGCCATTCCAGAAATTGATCTCGTGAACCTACGCTGCACTCCCTCAATAGCCAGAATGTCTTTCCTCAAATTTGAAGACCAGAACTGCACACAATACTCCAGGTGTGGTTTCACCAGGGCCCTGTACAGCTGCAGAAGAACCTCTTTGCTTCTATACTCAATCCTTCTTGTTATGAAGGCCAGCGTGCTGTTAACCTTCTTCACTACCTCCTGTACCTGCATGCTTACCTTCATTGACTGGTGTACAAGAACACCCAGATCTCTTTGTACTGTCCCTTTACCTGAATTGATTCCATTTAGGTAGTAATCTGCCTTCCTGTTCTTGCCACCAAAGTCCACATTAAACTGCATCTGCCATGAATCTGACCAATCACCTAACCTGTCCAGGTCACCCTGTAATCTCCTAACATCCTCCTCACATTTCACCCTGCCACCCAGCTTAGTATCATCAGCAAATTTGCTAATGTTATTACTAATACCATCTTCTATATCATTAATATATATTGTAAAAAGCTGCGATCCCAGCACTGTTCCCTGCGGTACCCCACTGGTCACTGCCTGCCATTCCGAAATGGAGCCGTTTATCACTACTTTGTTTCCTGTCAGCCAACCAACTTTCAATCCAAGTTAGTACTTTGCCCCCATTACCATGCACCCTAAGTTTGCTCACCGACCTCCTAGGTGGGACTTTATCAAAAGCTTTCTGAAAGTCCAGGTACACTACACCTACTGGATCTCCCTCGTCCATCTTCAGAGTTACATCCTCAAAAAATTCCAGAAGATTAGTCAAGCATGATTTCCCCTTCATAAATCCATGCTGACTCTGACCTATCCTGTTACTATTATCCAGATGTGTCGTAATTTCATCCTTTATAATAGACTCCAGCATCTTTGCCACCACTGAGGTCAGACTAACTGGTCTAGGATTTCCTGCTTTCTCTCTCCCACCTTTCTTAAAAAGTGGTACAACATTAGCCACCCTCCAATCCACAGGAACTGATCCCGAATCTATCGAACTCTAGAAAATAATCACAAACGCATGCACGATTTCTTGAGCCACCTCCTTTAGTACCCTGGGATGTAGACCATCAGGCCCTGGGGACTTATCAACCTTCAGACCTAACAGTCTCTCCAACACCAATTCCTGGCAAATACAAATTCCCTTAAGTTCAGGTCCTTCAGCCACTATTACCTCAGGGAGATTGCTTGTGTCTTCCCCAGTGAACACAGATCTGAAGTACCAATTCAATTCTTCTGCCATTTCTTTGTTCCCTGTAATATATTCCCCCGTTTCTGTCTTCAAGGGCCCAATTTTAGTCTTAACCATTTTTTTGCCTTTCACATACCTAAAAAAGCTTTTACAATCCTCCTTTATATTTTTGGCCAGTTTACCTTCGTACCTCATTTTTTCTCTGCGTATTTCCTTCTTAGTAATCCTCTGTTGTTCTTTAAAAGCTTCCCAGTCCTCCGTTTTCCCACTTATCTTTGCTATGTTACACTTTTTCTCTTTTAACTTTATACGTTTCTTAACTACCCTCGTCAGCCATGCCTCCTCCTAGGATCTTTCTTCCTTTTTGGAATGAACTGATCCTGCATCTTCTGCATTATACACAGAAATATCTGCCGTTGTTCCTCCACTGTCATCCCTGCTAAGGTATTGCACCATTGTACTTTGGCCAGCTCCTCCCTCATAGCTCCATAGTTCCCTTTATTCAACAGAAATATTGTCACTTCCAATTGTACCCTCTCCCTTTCAAATTGCAGATTGAGGGGGCAGGAAAAAGCCTTGGCAAGAAGGATTAGGGAGAACCCAATGGCATTTTACTCATACGTGGGGAATAAGAGAATGATCAGGGAGAAGGTAGGGTCGATCAGGGGTAGCAGAGGGAAATTGTGCGTGGAGTCTAAGCAGATAGCAGAAGCCCTAAATGAGTTTTTTGCTTCAGTTTTCACCAAGGAAAGGGACCTTATTGTGAATGAAAACTTTGAGGAGCTGGGATACAGTCTTGACCAGATCAAGATTGATGAAGTTGATGTACTGGAAATTTTGGAAAACATTAAGATTGATAAGTCCCCAGGACCAGACCAGATTTATCCTAGGCTCCTCCGGGAAGCAAGAAAGGAGGTTGCTAAGCCGCTGGCGAGGATATTTGCCTCCTCACTCTCCACGGGAGTCGTACTGGAGGATTCGAAGGAGGTGAATGTTGTTCCTCTTTTCAAGAAGATAATAGGGAAATCCCTGTCAATTACAGACCAGTCAGTCTTATGTCTGTGGTCAGCAAAGTTTCGGAAAGAATTCTGAGGGGTAGGATTTCTGACTATTTAGCAAAACATAGTGTGATTAAGGGCAGTTAGCGTGGCTTTGCGAGGAGCAGGTCATGCCTCACAAATCTTATTGAGTTCTTTGAGGAGGTGACAAGACAGGTCGAGCAGTGGATGTGGTGTATATGGACTTCAGCAAGGCATTTGATAAGGTTCCCCATGGTCGGCTCATTCATAAAATCAGGAAGTATGCGATACAAGGAGATTTGGCTATCTGGATTCAGAATTGGCTGGCTGACAGAAGGCTGAGAGTGGTTGTAGATGGAAAGTATTCTGCCTGGAGGTCAGTGTTGAATGGGATCCTGCAGGGCTCTATTATTGGGCCTCTACTCTTGTAGTTTTTATAAATGATTTTGATGAGGAGGTTGAGGGGTGGGTTAGTAAATTTGCAGATGACACAAAGTTTGGAAGTGTTGTTGATAGTATCGAGGGCTACTGCAGGCTGCAGCGTGGCATAGACAGGATGCAGAGCTGGGCTGAGAAATGGCAGATGGTGTTTAACCTGGATAAATGTGAAGTGATGCATTTTGGAAGGTCGAACTCAAATGCTGAATATAGGATTAAAGACAGGATTCTTGGCAGTGTGGAGGAACAGAGGGATCTGGATGTGCAAGTACATAGATCCCTCAAAGTTGCCACCCAAGTGGATAGAGTTGTTAAGAAAGCATTTGGTGTTTTGGCTTTCATTAACAGGGGGATCGAGTTTAAGAGCTGCGAGGTTTTGCTACAGCTCTATAATCCCTGGTGAAACCACACTTGGAATATTGTGTCCAGTTCTGGTCGCCCTACTATAGGAAAGATACAGAGGCTTTGGAGAGGGTTTACCAGGATGCTGCCTGGACTGGAGGGCTTTGAATAAGCTCGGACTTTTCTCTCTGGAGAGAAAGAGGAAGAGAGGAGACCTGATCGAGGTATGCAAGATAATGAGTGGAATAGATAGAGTCAATAGCCAGGGACTTTTCCCCAGGGCAGGATTGCCTGGTATGAGGGGTCATAGTTTGAAGATATTAGGAGGAAGGGATAAAGGAGACGTCAGAGGTAGGTTCTTTACGCAGAGTTGTGAGTACATGGAATGCGTTGCCAGCTGTGGTGATGGAAGCAGAGTCATTAGGGACATGTAAGCGACTGCTGGACATGCACATGGATAGCAGTGAGTTGAGGGATACGTAGGTTAAGTTATTATATTTTACATAAGGATTAAATCTCAACACAACATAGTGGGCCAAAGGACCTGTTCTGTGCTGTACTTTCTATGTTCTATGTTCTAAAAGGAAGTTTCAATGTAAATTGTGCCATGTTGTGAGTGTTTCATATTTAAATATTTTGGTTTATTAAAATCCTGGTTCTGAAAATCCTTTTAAGTAACTGTTTTGCCTTATTTTAATCAGGATCTCAATTCACTGTTTTGTGGGCTGTGTAATAGGGCAGATTTTTGTTTTTACATTGAAATTGTATAACATTATGTCTTTTTTAAAATTATCAAAATTGTAACCTTAAAACAAATTGAGTGCCTTGAGCTCCTGATTTGTTTGAAATTCTACAATGCCTGTTTAAAAAGGGACAGTTGGGTCAGTGGTCATGCTTTAGCCAGATGAGAGAATTATATTAAAATATCTTTGCTGCTGTGTTTTTAATGCAGAATGTTCACAAAAAGAAGAGTGCATTTTGAGTTTGATGTTTTGTTAATATTTTAGAGAATATTAGAACTCTAGGATGAATTGTTTCAGGTCTGTTAATTATTAAGACTTCATTGGCCCCCTTCATATTGCAAATTCAAAGAATGTTGATCCCCAGTCATGAGCACGAAAAGTGAAGAAGCTAACAACAGTGAAGAGGAGGTCCCGCGCTTTTCGTCAGTGGACTTCCTTTGGACATTAAACCATGTGAGCTTTACCTTCTCTTTCAATCATTTAAGGGATATGAAGATTCACTGATCAAGCTAAGATCAAAACAGGCAGTTGGCTTGTTACATTTGACAGCAGAGTGGGAGCAGAAGCAGCTTTAGGTTTCTATGTTCCTAAATGCAAGGAAACTATGATGAACCTTTGTAAATGTCTGGTTTGACCTTAACTGGACTATTCTGTCCAATTCTGGTCACTGCCTTTAGGGGTGATTTGAGGACTTTAGAGAAGGGCAAAATAAAATTGAGTGGTTCAAGAGATGAAAAAAGATCAGTTATGTGGTTAGATTGTAGAAACTGAAACTTGTCAATCTTTTAATCTTGATAGTTTTTCGATTTCTGAATTAAGGATTACAAATCACTTGATCAGTGAATCTTCATATCCCTTAAATGATTGAAAGAGAAGGTGAAGCTCACATGGTTTAATGTCCAAAGGAAGTCCACTGATGAAAAGCGACGGGACCTCCTCTTCATTGTTGTTAGCTTCTTCACTTTTCGTGCTCATGACTGGGATCAACATTCTTTGAATTTGTAATATGAAAAGGGCGGCACGGTGGCATAGTAGTTAGCACTGCTGCCTCACAACGCCAGAGACCCGAGTTCAATTCCCGCCTCAGGCGACTGACTGACTGTGTGGAGTTTGGACATTATCCCCATGTCTGCATGGGTTTCCTCCGGGTGCTTCAGTTTCCTTCCACAGTCCAAAAATGTGCAGCTTAGGTGAATTGGCCATGCTAAATTGCCCGTAGTGTTAGGTGGGTGGGTTGCGTTTCGGTGGGTCGGTGTGGACTTGTTGGGTTGAAGGGCCTGTTTCCACACTGTAAGTAATCTAATCTTAAAAAAAACTAATCAGGTCTCACTGAAAAGTATGAGGATCCAGGCAGAGGAAACTAGGAAAGATAATTTAAATGTAAGGAGTCTGTCATTCAAGAAAAAAAAATTCTGGATCTGTTTGCTGAAACTAACACGCCACTGACAACAATATCCTGCATGCATGCATGCACACAATATTATGATTGTTGAACATTTAATGCACCATCTATTATTGCTAACAATACTATGCCAATTTTTGAAATTTGAAATAAAAGTTATACTTTATTTTACAGTTTATTTCTGTGACCTGATATGGTGTTTATTATTTGTAACTACATTTATTCAGGATACCACTGTTAATATGCATGCTGCTTCATGTCAGCAAGTGTTGCCTTTCTTTCCTTCAAGGTTCTTGAGTCTTTAGAATTTTCTTCTTCAGAGAGTGATGGATGCAGGGTCATTGAGTATATTTAAAACAGTGGTAGAAAAATGATTGATTAAAATGAGAGTCAAATGATTTTGGTGAAATTTGGAAATTTGAAGTTTAGACCACAATCAGATTAGCTACAATCTTATTGCATGGTGGTGTCGACTCAAGGGGCTGAATGACCTACTCCTGCTAAGATCAATAGATAGAAAGCATTGGCAGAAGGGTCAATCAAAGTCTTGAAGCCACTAATTTGGGGTGCTTGACAAAAGAACAGCAAAAGTCCTGCATCTTAAATTTCTATACAGCAAGTAGTCAGGATTTGAAATGCAAGATTTTCAACAGAGATTGGATAGCATCTAAAGAGAACATGTACAGGACTGGAGGAAGGGGAGGAGAGTGGAATTACAGGAAGAATCAAAATGGATTTGAGAAGCCAAATGGCCTCTCTTCTGTGGTGTAACTATTTTTAGGATGTAAGTTTACTCACTGAGCTGGTAAGTTTGTTCTTAAACGTTTTGTCACCATACTAGGTAACATCATCTGTGAGCCTCTGGTGAAGTACTGGTGTTCTGTCCTGCTTTCTATTTGTGTTTTGGTCTGTTAAAGTGGGCGCTATCATTTCCGGTTCTTTTTCTCAGAGGTTAGTAAATGGGGTCCAAATCAATGTGTTTGCTAATGGAGTTCAGATTTGAATGCCAGGTACTCTAGGAATTCCTGTGCATGTCTCTGTTTTGACTGTCCTAAGATGGATGTGTTGTCCCAGTCAAAGTGGTATTTTTCGTCTGTGTGTAAGGATAATAGTGATAACTGGTCATGTCTTTTGGTGGCTAGTTGGTGTTCATGTATCCTGGTGACTAGTTTCCTACCTGTCTGTCCGATATAGTGTTTGTTGCGGTCCTTAACAGACTAAGACACATAAACAGAAAGCAGGACAGGACACCAGTGCTTCATTGGAGGCTCACTGATGATGTTACCTAGCATGGTGACGAAACGTCTGATAACAAACCTACCAGCTCAGCGAGCAAACTGAACCTCAACCTGAGCTACAAATCTTCTCAAAAATCTAATCTTTTTTTATCATTCTAGGAATCGTGCTTGGGCTTGTTTAATTCGTCTGTGTTTCATGTATTTAAGAGGACTGACTTGCGCAGTTTGTCTGTGCACATTGCTTTCTCCCTTGCTTTCCTCCTTTAAGACAGTCTTTTAAAGTTAATTTGTTAATCAAGCTTTTGGTTACATATCCTAATCTTTCCTTATGTGGTTTAGTATCACAAAGCTTCTGGAAGCAGTGGATGCTTTTTACTAAATGTGTCATATAAGTACAAGTTTATTGCTGCTCGTTTCTGTCATCATGGTGATATCCAAAAGGAGGTAGATATTACATTCTACCAGGAGAGGGTGCTCCAATACCACAAGGTCTATTAGAATCTTTGGCAGAGCAACTTTCGCCTCATCTTCCGCCTAGGAACCCTCCAACCACGAGGGATGAATGCAGATTTCTCCAGCTTCCTCATTTCCCCTCCCCCCACCTTATTCAGTCCCAACCCTCGGACTCAGCACCGCCTTCTTGACCTGCAATCTTCTTCCCAACCTCTCTGCCCCCACCCCCTCTCCGGCCTATCACCCTCACCTTAATCTCCTTCCACCTATCGCATTCCCAATGCCCTCCCCCAAGTCCCTCCTCCCTACCTTTTATCTTAGCCTGCTTGGCACACCTTCCTCATCCCTGAAGAAGGACTTATGCCCAAAACATTGATTCTCCTGTTCCTTGGATGCTGCCTGACCTGCTGCGCTTTTCCAGCAACACATTTTTCAGCTCTGATCTCCGGCATCTGCAGTCGTCACTTTCTCATAGCAATTTTATGCCAATTGCAAAACGTGTCACTTCCTGTCGTCACCAACTTTAGCATGGAAAGAGCAAACCATTCAATTCAACTAGCTCTTCATTCTTTTTTTTAGATTAGATTAGATTAGATTACTTACAGTGTGGAAACAGGCCCTTCGGCCCAACAAGTCCACACCGCCCCGCCGAAGCGCAACCCACCCATACCCCTACATTTACATCTACCCCTTACCTAACACTACGGGCAATTTAGCATGGCCAATTCACCTGACCTGCACATCTTTGGAGTGTGGGAGGAAACCGGAGCACCCGGAGGAAACCCACGCAGACATGGGGAGAATGTGCAAACTCCACACAGAGAGTCACCTGAGGCAGGAATTGAACCCGGGTCTCTGGCGCTGTGAGGCAGCAGTGCTAACCACTGTGCCACCGTGCCGCCCACCGTGGAATCCTAATGGTTTATATCAAATTGTTGTTTCAAGCTCTGAAACAAATTTAAAGTTTTACCTCTACTAAATACTATTCTTATTGTTAATCATTGTTAATCTTTCAGACACAATCATTGCCTCTTGTCTGGCAAGCACACTTTGAGGGGTGTAATAACCAGTGGAATGGCATAAAAATGTGGTTCTCTAAAGGTTCCTTTAGGAAAAGAAAACTGCCCATCCATCCCCATTTGGGCCTAAATTTGACTTCAATTCCCCACCAACATGTTTGACCCTTCACCACTCTTTGAAGTGGCTGAACAAGACACTCAGCTGTATTAAAATTATTACTGATAGATCAAGAAGAACGTCCACCTCCACCTTTTCAGGGAAACTATTAGTAATCATAATAATGTTAATGAGGCACATTTACTGAAAATAAGCTGGAAACTAACATATTTAGGATTGACTTGTTCTATGGTGTTTAGAATCACTAATTCATTTTCTCAATCACCTTTCAAGATTTTCTCTAGTGCTCTGGTCAACATCTAGCCCTCAACTGACATCACAAAAATAGATTATCTGTTCAATATCATATTGCTCTTTGTCGGATCTTGCTCTGCTCAAATGCCTGCAGCACTTCCCACAAAACAGAAGTGATTGCACTTCAAAAGTATATCATTGATTATAAAGCCCTTTGGGACAGGTAGAGATTCTGAAAGTGGTGGTACTGACAGGAAAGCGATGGCCTAGTGGCATTATTGCTAGATTATTAATCCAGAAACTCAGCTAATATTCTGGGGATTAGGTTCAAATCCTGCCATGGCAAAAAATAACAATCTGAAATTAAGAATCTACGGTTGACCATGCAACCATTGTCAATTGTCAGAAAAACGTATCTAGTTCATTAATGTCCTTCGAGGAAGGAAATCAGCTATCCTAACTCAGTCTGGCCTACAGTGATTCTAGACCCACAGCAATGTGCTTCACTCCCAAGTACCCTCTGAAATGACTTAGCAAGCCATTCATTTGCACCAACCACTACAAAGTCTGAAAGAAATGAAACCCGATGGATGACCTGGAAATACAACTACAGAAACAGCACTGTTGACCCTGCAAAGTCCTACCTAACATCTTGTGTTAGTGCCAAAATTGGCAGAGCTGCTTCACAAACCACTCAAGCAACAGTCATATAGAATCATACTTTACAGACAATGCCACAGACACCACCATATATCTTGTCCCACCGACAGTACAGAGATGGTGGCATAATGGTATACAGTCAGGAGGGGTTTGTCCTGGGAGTAGTCAACATTGACTCCGGACCCTATGAAGTCTCAGGACTTCAAGTTACACGTTGACAATGAAACCTCCTGCTAATTACCATGTACCGTCCTCCCTCAGCTGATGAATTAGTACTCCTCTCCATGTTGAACAAAACTTGGAGGAATTACTGAGGATAGCAAGGGCACAAAAAATATTCTGAATGGGAGATTTCAATGTCCACCACCAAGAGTGGCTTGGTAGCTGTACTACTGATTGAGCTGGTTGGGTCCTAAAGGACATAACAGCTAGACTTGGTTTGCAGCAGGTGGTGATGGAACCAACAAGAGGGAAAAACATACTTGACCTCATCATTACCAATCTGCCAGCTGCAGATGCATCTGTCCGTGATAGTATCAGTAAGAGTGACCACTGCACAGTCCTTGTAGAGATGAAGTCCTGCCTTCACATTGAGAATAACCTCCATCGCATTGCATGGAACTATCAATGTGCTAAATGGGACAGACTTCAAACACATCCAGCAACTCAAGGCTAGGCATCCATGAGGTGCTGTAGACCATCAACAGCAGCAGAAATGTACTCCAGCATAATCTGTAACCTCATAGCTTGGCATATACCCCACTTAACCATTAACATCAAGCCAGGGGACCAATGGAAAGTATAGGAAGACATACCAGGAGCAGCACCAGACAGACTTGAAGATGCGGTATCAATCTGGTGAAGCCACCAAACAGGGCCACTCACAGGCCAAACAGCATAAGCAACAAGTGATAGACAGAGCTAAGCGATCCCACAATCAATGAATCAGATCTAAGCTCAGCAGCCCTGTCACATCCAGTTCTGAATAGGGGTGGGCAATTAAACAATTCAGTGGAGGAGAAGGCTGCACAAATATCCCCATCCTCAATGATGGAAAAGCCCAGCACATCAGTGCAAAAATTAAGGCTGAAGCTTTCACAGCAATCTTCAGCCAGAAGTGCTGAATGGATAATCCATCTCAGCCTCCTCCAATTGTCCCCAGCATATAGATACATGACTTCAGCCAACTTGATTCACTCCACATGATATCAAGAAATGGTTGGAGACACTGGATACTGCAAAGGCTACAGGCTCTGACAACATTCCTGCAATAGTCCTGAAGACTTGTACTCTAGAACTTGCTGCTCCTTTAGCCAAGCTCTTCCAGTACGGTTACAACATCTGAATAATGCAGAAAATTGCCTAGGTATGTCCTGTACATAAAAAGCAGGACAAATCCAACTTGGCCAACTACCATTCCATCAATCTATTTTCAATCATAAGTAAAGTGGTAGAAGTGTCATCTGCAGTGCTATCAAGCAGCACCTACTCAGTAATAATCTGCTTAATGATGCCCAGTTTGGGTTTTGCCATGGCAACTCAGCTCCTGATCTCATTACAACCTTGGTTCAAGCATAGACAAAAGAGCTGATTTCCAGAGGTCAGGTGAGAGTGACAGCTGTTGATATCAATGCTGCATTTAACTGAGTATGGCATCAAGGAGCCCTAGCAAAACTTGAATCGATGAGTATTGGAGGCAAACTCCCTGCTGGTTGGAGCCATACCTGGCATGTAGGAAGATGGTTGTGGTTGTTGGAAGGCAGTTATCTCAGTTCTAGAACACCACTGCACGAGTTCCTCAGGGTAGTGTCTTGTGCCCAACCATCTTTATCTGCTTCTTCAACAACCTTCCCTCCATATAAGGTCAGAAGTAAGTGATGTTCACCGATGGTTTCACAATGTTCAGCACCATTTGCGGCAAATCAGATACTGATGCAGCCCATATTCTAATGCAACAAGATCTGAATAATATCCAGGCTCAGGCTAACAAGTGGCAAGTAATATTCACACCACACAAATGCCAGGTTATGAGCATCACCAATAAGTGGTATTCTAACCACTGTCCCTTGATATTCAATGGGGCTACCATCACATTCCCTCACTATCATCATCCTGGGGGTTATCATTGGCCAAACTCTCAACAGAATTTATCACAGAAATACAATGGTTCCATGAGCAGGTAAGAGATTTGAAACACTGCAGCGAGTAACTCACCCACTGACTCCCCAAAGTCTGTTCACCATCTACAAGGCACATGGAATGCACCCCACTTGCCTGGATGAATGTAGCCCAACATGACACCATGTATGACAAAGCAGCCCATTTGATTGGCACCACATCAGCAAGCATTCACTTCCTCCATCATTGATACTCAGTACACACTGCTGCTACTATCTACAAGATGCACTTCAGAAATCCTCAGACAGCACCTTCCAAACACACAACCACTTCCATCTAGAAGAAAAAGCGCAGCAGATATATAGGAGTCCTACCACCTTCAAGTTCCCCTCCACGTCACTCATTGTAGTTATGGGTATGTTTGCCGAGCTGGGAAGTTGATTTGCAGACGTGTTTCTCCCTGTCTAGGTGACATCTTCAGTGCTTTGGAACCTCCTATGAAGAACTGCTGTACTGTGTCTTCTCCGGTTTTTGATTGTACTGGCTGGTATATTGGATCTAGGTCTGTGTTTGTTAATAGAGTCTTCTTGAAATTCTCTGGCTGTCTTCTGTTTAGCTTGTCCTACGGTTGGTGTGTTGTCCCAATCAACTTTGTGGCCCCTGTCATCTGTGTGTGTGGCTGCTAGGAATAGCTGGTTGTGGTGTTTAGTGGCTAGTTGGTGTTCATGGATGTGGATTGCTAGTTGTTTGCCTATTTGTCCTATATAGTGTTTTGTGCAGACTTTGCATGGAATCTTATAAATTACATTTGTCCTGCACATAATGGGTACAGGTTCTTTTGTTTTGGTGAATTGTTGTCTGAGTGTGGCTGTTGGTTTATGAGCTGTCGTGAATCCGAATGGTCAGAGAAGTCCGGCCACTGGTTCTGAGATGTTCAAGGCGGACAACTAGCAATCCACATCTACAAGCACCATTCACCCACTAAATGCCACAACCAGCTATCACTAGTAGCCACACACACAGATGACAAGGACTACAAATTTGACTGGGACAATACAGCAATTATAGGACAAGCTAAACAGAGAGCAGCCAGAGAATTTCTAGAAGCATTGTACTCATCTACAGACCATCAATAAACTCAAGTTTGTTGTCATTACAACAAGCAACCAGAAGCAGCAGGAACGGAACCAAATAAATTCTAGAAGACACAGTACAGCAGCGCTTCACAGGGGGCTCTGAAACACAGAAGATGTCACCTAGACGGGACAAAACGTCTGCAAATCAACTTTCCAGCTTGGTGAACATACCCACAACCACAGCAACCTGCTTCCAAGCTATAAATGTTTATGCAAACCTTTTAAGCTACTTACCATCCTGACTTGGAAATAAATTGTCATTCCTTCACTGCTGCTATGTCAAAATCTTGGAATTTCCTTTCTAATGGCATTGCTGATCCACCATAGCAGGTGGATTGCAGTGGTTCAAGAAGGCAGCTCACCACCACCTTCTCAAGGGCAACTGGGGACGAGCAATAAATGCTGGCCAGCCAGTTATGTCTACATCTAGCAAATAAATGATTTTTTTTAAAGTCCATTTCTCTCCCACAATTTGTACTCTTGTGCTGAAGTAGACAGTGCAGGTGCTGAAAATCTGAAATTTAAAAAAAAAATTGTCAGGTATCAGTTGAGGGAAGTGGACCTAAGGTTTTCTGTTAAAACTGGGACATGTTACAGATGTAACTGGATTTAAGGCATGCATCCCTACAAGACAAATGGCACTTGCATCTCTGCAGATATGCCAGACCGGAATATTTTCAGTGTTTCCTGTTTGTACTTCGTTGTTACAATTTCTTGAAATCTACTTTTCCAGTCATCTGTTTCTTCTGCTAAATGAACAAGGGAACATCTTGGTTCTGCAGTGGAGCATGAGCTCGTTTTGCTCAAAGGAACGATTGCAATTGAGTGTCTAAGGGAGGGACTGCTGCACTGTTCAATTAGTCATCTTCAAGTAAAGCCCTGCCTTCCTGTTCAGTTAATTGTAAAGGATTCCTGCTTGAACAAGAGCATCAGAACTTTGCCTTGACATCAGTCTCGCAACTAGCACCACCAACATAGAGCAAAAAGTCAGTTTACTTAGTTATTGCAGAACCTTGTATGCAACTTAGGTGCTATGTTTGGCTACATAACAATAGTGACTGAACTCCAGTAGCAATGCATTAGCTGTAAAGCACTTTGGGATGCTCTGAGAAGGCGAAAGACATGAGATGAATGCAACTCATTTAATTTAAACTGACTGTATCAGATGACTGCTGCAGGAATTAGTACTCTGGCAAGGAGGTCATTAGTTTTGCAAAGAGCAGTGTCCAGTTTTTCTATAAATACCCTGGTCACTAATAGATTTCAAACTCTAATACTTTGAGTTGAAAGGTTAGCATGCCACCTTACATCATTAGCCAGTGTTTGTGAATGGTAGCATATAACTTACATTTCTAGACCTGTAATCCAGAGCTTTGAACTATGATCCTGAAGTGTTGGTTCAAAATCTATCATAGCACCTGGAGAATTTTAATATGTGTATATGGAATTTTAAAAGCTATCACCAGTCATGGAGAATAGAGCCTGTACTTATTTTCTCCTGACTCAGCAGATCAGAATCAAGAAAATACCAAATTGTCCAAAACTGACTCAGGTGAAAGTGCCCTGTCTATTCTAATTTTGGTTCTTGGGGGTGTGTGTTAACAGAAGACAGACCTACTGTTCCGGAACCGGTGCAGAGACACCTTCAGCAGCTGCTGGGTGCGGAAGCAGGTGTGAAAGGCCCACCTTTATGATAGGGGATTTTCAACTCAGCAGTTTAATACAATATCACCCTGCAATCCCTACCCCTCAGACTCACTCCCAGTGCCCCGAGGGATAGTATGTGATTTGGAGAAGAGGAGTACTTTGATGAAACAACAAATCAATAATTCCAACAGAGATAGAGTGCTGTTATATTGGACTGAGACTATATAACAGTTTTTGGATCTCAGTTTGATCTGAATGCATACACAAGATAGATAGTTCACTGTCAGATTCCATCTTGGATTCTTCTACTTAGGGGACAGTTCTGTAAGCTTACATGTGTACCACAAATGTTCCTCCATTCAGCAGGTAAACTCTTGTTGGTCTAGTGGTTGTGGATACAGTGGTCCTATCCACCAAACATTTATACCAGTTGGATTCTAGAAAATACTTTGAAGATCTCACAATCTCTCCATTGCTAAAGAGTTCTGGTTATAATCAGAGAATTGTGAGTAGAACCAAGAGAGGGCAGTATTACCCAACATTTTATAAAGGAAAATAAAACTTTTGTTTCTTACATGGAAAAATGCAACACTATTTAGTTCCACAATGATTATTTTATGTAAATAATTTCATAATTTATGAAACCAGGTGAAGAAGGATCATAGCTCCTTAAGTAACTCCACAGAGGCCAGTATCTCATCAAAGTAGCCCTTTATTTATATGTGGCGAGTTCATGACCCTGATTCAGCTCCCTCAGAGTCAGCTTTCAGACAGAACAAGATGGCTGACCTTCCTTTTTTTTTCTTTTTTCCCCACACTACCGCCTAACTGCGGTAGTGCTTATTCTTTCCCCCCAGCACCCATGGTGTGTGTGTGTGTGCAGGTGTGAGACACAGTGAAAGATACAAGGTGCACAAATCTTTATTCAGTTTCCACCACCAGGAAGAAAAGAAACACCCGAGTGGCCTGTAACAAGCAGTGCCCTTCACATCAAAGGGCAGTGCTGCGTGATCAAACAGTGAAAGGGAGGGCAGGGATACATTTCTTTTTTTTTTGTTTTTTCTCTCAGAGTGAACAGAATGTCTGACACTCCTGTTCTTTTTTATTTTTTTTCTCTTTCTTCTTTTTTCCTTTTTTATTCCCTCAGCACCCATGTTGTGTGCAGGTGTGAGACACAGTGAAAGACACAAGGTGCACGAATCTTTATTCAGTTTCCAGCACCAGGAAGGAAAGAAACACCCGAGTTGCCTGTGACATGCAGTGCCCTTCACATTAAAGGGCAGTGCTGTGTGATCAAACAGTGAAAGGGAGGGCAGGGATATGTTCCTGTTTGTTTCTTTTTACTTTTTAACCTCCACACTACCGCCTAACTGCGGTAGTGCTTATTTTTTTCCCCAGCACCCATGTTGTGTGTCTGCAGGTGTGAGACACAGTGAAAGACACAAGGTGCATGAATCTTTATTCAGTTTCCACCACCAGGAAGAAAGGAAACACCCGAGTGGCCTGTGACAAGCAGTGCCCTTCACATTAAAGGGCAATGCTGTGTGATCAAACAGTGAAAGGGAGGGCAGGGATACGTTCCTGTTTATACCTATCAGCCAGAGCTCCCTGATTGGACCATATTAACAGCCCCAGTCAGTGAGACCTCATGACTGACCCTTGTTACAGTCACTGCAGCTCCCTTCTGTTTCACCCAATTTTAGTCAGTCATAATATTTTTTTAAACTTTCTCAAGCATGCAGCTATCACACCTTAATTAAACTTAGTTAACTGGAGGATTGCCTTCGTGGTGAAGCAGACTTAACGGTCTAATGGCATACTTCTGTTCCTATGTCTTATGGAGAGCTGATTCCAATGTTTTCTTGAGTGAGAAACAGTGGTGTTTTCTTACCCGAATAATAATAGATGACAACAAACACACAGAAAACACAAGTAATGATCTTACAAGAAATGGGAAGGGGGATGTTGGCATGTAGTCCCAACAGGAGAGTTGCACTTCACAGTCTTTTAGAGTCATTGAACTGCAAGAGTCCCAACTGTTTAGGTGTTGCCCTATTTCCTCAGGAGTAGTAAAACTTGCATTACTCTTGATTTCTCAGTTAATGAAGGCTTCAAGTTTTGTTTTCACAGGTATGGTTGTTGAGATGGCGATGGGGGAGGAGAGAGGATCTTTTTATATTCTCGTATAATCCATGTTGCTTTGTCCCCCTTTTGTTGCTTAAATGTGGAGGCGCTGGTGATGGACTGGGTGGACAATGTCAAAAGTCATTTGACACCAGGTTATAGACTAACTGGTTTATTTCAAATCACAAGTTTTCTGAGCGCTGCTCCTCCTTCAGGTGAAGTGAAGAGAGAATGCAAGCGCAGACTTTATAATCAGACAGATCAAAAGATCATAAAATGGTGTGAGTGGAATGTCGAGAGTTGGAATAATAGGTCTCTGCAGGTGATCAAGAATATCAGACGGTATGAGTAAAGTATCAACAGCTGAACAGCAAGTGAATGGATGACTATAATCCAATTAATTGAGGCAGATAATTACAAAAAATTAAAAATAAAATGGTGCTGGGGACAAACCAAATGACTGGAGTAACATGTTAGGTATAAAACTCAGTAAAATTAGCCAAGCATTGTCTTGAAAATTCAATTTGTTATTTCTTTTTGGCGGGGGGGAGGTGGGGAAAAGGGAACCTATCAAGTATGATATTTTGTGGTGTTGCGCCTATCACACTGTGTTTAAATTCTTATATTCAGCAAAAGAATTATGAGTTGACTGTTAATAATGATATATAATAATGCTCATTTACTTAACAAAATTAATATTAGAACAATAAAGAATACTATAAACTAACGATAAACACTACAAACTATCTTATGCTCTAACTTAACTTTGTATGATAGTATACCACCACGCTAGAACTTGGCCGGGCTCAAGATGTTGTCTGGTCTTCTCCCAAGGGCCTCAGGGGTGTCTTCTCTTTTGTTGGTTATTGTCAAGTTACCGTGCTGATCGGGGTTTTGCAGCAATTCTTATCCTTCAAAGTCTTCCCGTCATTTTGGGAGGGTCTTGAAGATCTGCCAGTAGATTGATCAGGGTCGATTACCCTGATTGATCAGACCCAACCAGGGGTTGGCTCGTTGATAGTAGGTTGGCCCTTAGGTGTCCATTATGGTACACGCTGGTTGCACATAGCCTCCTCCAAATAAGGGTCCTAGGCACCTCCGTGTCTGGCAAATGACTCAATTTTCCCGATTGTCCTGAGGGTGACATTCTATTGTCCCATTCAAGTCCAAATTCAGGTGTGAATTGCAGGGTCTGCAGCCATCAAGTTTGTTCGCAAACCGTTTGTGGGCAGCTGTAGCCTATCTGGATTCTGCAGCATAGGAATTGACACAGTCAATTCATTTCCCAGCATGCTTTAATTTATGGCTATTTTATCAAAGTTCATCATAAATCAATTATTTTGGGTGTAAATGTCACTCCAATCACAAGTAAAAATGGTTGACTTTCAACCAAAGTCTATCAACCAAGTTACTTAGCTTGCCAAGTAGCATTCAGTTCCCAGGAAAGAGGCTCACAACTTTCACTTTCTCAAGGCAGCCATGAATGGGCAATAAATGCTGATCTTGTCCACATCTCAGCATCTTCAGCATTTATTAAAACAAGGGGACATGTTGTCACTGGATAATAATCAGGAAATCTTACTCTCCTGCAACTTTCATCATCCTCCCACCAACTACCATACCTCCACTATGCATAACCTACAGATGCTGAAGATCAGTTCTCTTCAATTAATAAAAATGGAATAGTCTTAAGGTATATCCAGTTTTGATATTTGAGTTCTACCAGACTCATGTAACAGATATCCATTCAGCTTGGTCAGTACCACAATAATGTACATTCTAAAGAACAAAGAAGATAAATTTAGAGGAATTATTTATTCGTCCATTGCAAGGATGGATTAGATACTCTGGTAATATCACTGAATTATGTGGTGCAACTGGTCTAGATTTATAAATTCCATAATGATACCAGCTAAGAACTCCACAAGTGTTATAAGATACTGTTAGGTATGGGGTAAGATATGTCATCCACTGCCAATCTAAAGTGTCATCTAATATCTCAGAGACATTCATTGCATTTCCCAAATAGGTGAATTCAGCAGAGAAAGAAAATGGATTTAGTATGAATGAATAATTCACTTTTTTGCATAAGTGCTGAGATCTTTGATGTCGACTTGAAGCCGCTCAAACACTGAGCCTCTATTTTTATGTTTACCATCCACCTTTAAGAGATAATGTTACATTTGACCAATTAATTTACTAAGATTTTTAGAAAATTATCCCATGCAGATAATCAGTGTTTATCAGCGTTTATCACTTAATTGCAGAAAACCACTACTCAGAAAATCATGTCTCACAAACTTGATTGAGTTTTTTGAAGAAGTAACAAAGAAGATTGATGAGGGCAAAGCAGTAGATGTGATCTATATGGACTTCAGTAAGGCGTTCGACAAGGTTCCCCATGGGAGACTGATTAGCAAGGTTAGATCTCAGGAATACAGGGTAAACTAGCCATTTGGATACAGAACTGGCTCAAAGGTAGTAGACAGAGGGTGGTGGTGGAGGGTTGTTTTTCAGACTGGAGGCCTGTGACCAGTGGAGTGCCACAAGAATCAGTGCTGGGCCCTCTACTTTTTGTCATTTACATAAATGATTTGGATGTGAGTATAAGAGGTACAGTTAGTAAGTTTGCAGATGACACCAAAATTGGAGGTGTAGTGGACAGCGAAGAGGGTTACCTCAGAATACAACAGGATCTGGACCAGATGGGCCAATGGGCTGAGAAGTGGCAGATGGAGTTTAATTCAGATAAATGCGAGGTGCTGCATTTTGGGAAAGCCAATCTTAGCAGGACTTCTACACTTACTGGTAAGGTCCTAAGGAATGTTGCTGAACAAAGAGACCTTGGAGGTCAGGTTCACAGCTCCTTGAAAGTGGAGTCGCAGCTAAATAGGATAGTGAAGAAGGCATTTGGTATGCTTTCCTTTATTTGTCAGAGTGTTGAGTACAGGAGTTGGGAGGTCATGTTGCAGCTGTACAGGACATTGGTTAGGCCACTGTTGGAATATTGCGTGCAATTGTGGTCTCCTTCCTATCAGAAAGATGTTGTGAAACTTGAAAGGGTTCAGAAAAGATTTACAAGGATGTTGCCAGGGTTGAAGGATCTGAGCTACAGGGAGAGGCTGAACAGGCTGGGGCTGTTTTCCCTGGAGCTTTGGAGGCTGAGGGTTGACCTTATAGAGATTTACAAAATTATGAGGGGCATGGATAGGATAAATAGACAAAGTCTTTTCCCTGGGGTTGGGGAGTCCAGAACTAGAGAGCATAGGTTCAGGGTGAGAGGGGAAAGATATAAAAAAGACCTAAGGGGCAACATTTTCATGGAGAGGGTGGTTGTGTATGGAATGAGCTGTCAGAGGATGTGGTGGAGGCTGGTACAATTACAGCATTTAAAAGGCATTTGGATGGGTATATGAATAGGAAGAGTTTGGAGGAATATGGGCCGGGTGCTGGCAGGTGGGACTAGATTGGGTTGGGATATCTGGTCGGCATGGACAGGTTGGACTGAATGGTCTGTTTCCATGCTGTACATCTCTATGACTCTATAAGTGCTAATTGGGGGAACAATAGACAGTAAACTCCGTCCTGTCTTTTAAAACGTACCATACAATTTAACATTTGCCTCAACTACTGGAAGCCTTAGAAATGAGGCCTCAGTTTCATGTTTTATTATGCTTATATAAGAACTGCACTCACCTCATATTGCACTGGGGATTCAACTCTAATGTGTTAAGTTTTAAACTTGGATGAACCAACAGCTTCTGAGTTAGAGGTGCCAGAAACCAAACAAAACTTGAGGAAGCTTTTATAAACATACAATGTTACTATTTAACCACAGATAGAGAATTGTACATTGTTCCATTTCCTAAAGTGTTAAAAACTTTATAAAGGCAGTGGAGAAGGTACAAAAAAATTCTCAAGAATGCTACCAGAACTGAGACAATACACTTAACAAGAGAAGGTGTACAGCCTGGGACTGTTTATTCCAGAAAAAAAGACAAACTGGAGATGGCCTGATTAAAGAATTTTAAATGATGGAGTGATTGGATAGGGCTCAAATAAAGCAGGTGTTTTCATTTGTGATGGACACCAAAGTTAGGGGTCACGTACATAAAATACTCTACAATTCAATAAGAGGCTCAGAAAAAACTTCTTTATGCACAGAACATTAAGAATGTAGAATTTATACCTACAAGGGATAGTTGAGCTTGCATTTAAGGGGAAGCTATAACTAAGCACATATGGTAGAAAGGAATAGAAGATTATGCAGATTGATATGTAGGAAGAAGTTCACGGATAACATACATGCCAGCATCATCCAGTTGATCTGGATGGTCTGTTGTTCTGTAGATTCTATGAAACACCAAAGCATTTTCGGCATTGTAAGATTTATAGCCACCTTTACCTTTTTATCATCAACAATTGTTGTGCTCTAAAATTTAGGTAATCTCCCCTAAGAATTCAAAATAAGTTTACATGACTGAGAAACAGAAAATAGGAGCAGAAATAGGCCATTTGACCCTCGAGCCTGCTCTGTTATTATTATGGCTGATCATCCATCTCAACAGTTTTATCCTTGTTTTCCCGCCACTTTCTTAGATCCCTTTCACCCCAAGTGCTATATCCAACTCCATCTTGAAATTATTCAATGTTTTGGCCTCAACAGATTCACCACTCTCTGGGTGAGAAAAAGCTTTCCTCATCTCAGTCCTAAATGGTTTATCCTGTACCCTTAGACTTTGATTCAATGCCTCACCCCCTTTGCCACCACCAATCAGGAACATCGTTCCTGCATCCATCCTATCGTGTCCTGTTAAAGTTTTATTATTTTACATTAATAAAGAAGCTTGATTGATTGTAGATGGGGTTGTATTCATTTCAATTCCTTGGCAATATACAAAAATCAAAAGAAGAGCAGATGGTGAAAATCAGAAATTGCTGGAAGAGCTTAGCAGGTATGGCAGCATCTGTAGAGAGAGATCAGAGTGACATTTTGGGTCCAGTGACCCTTCTGAAGAACTGATGGCATCTAGGAAAATGTTTGCTTTATTGCAGAAGATAGGAGGCGGTGGTGGGGTGCGGTAAGGAGTAAATGATAGATGAGATAGAACCCAAAGAGAGAGGACAGTTGGATAAACAAAAGAGTGGATAACAATCAGCCTTAGAGAATGAATAGCTACTAATGGGGACAATTAGAGGCTAACATTGGGTTGAGTGTAATAGTAGATAATGTGATTAGGCCTGATGTGGAGGGTTGGGTTTAGGACATGGGCAAAGATGCCTCAACCTCTAAAATTGTTGAACTTGATATTGATTCCAGAAGGCTTTAGCATTCTCAAGCATAAAATGGCAGTATATATCTGAGTATCTTGTAATTCTAAAGTCCATGAGAAAGGACAATATTCCCAATTCGTATAACAAACATTTGCTGCTCTGAACAAGCTCTAAAGTAAATCAATTTTCATCTTTAACTGAGAGTGAGGTAACTTACTCCTGATTCCAAAAATCATGCCCATAATTTACAAGGCAGAAGTTGGAATGTGATGGAATATGCCTTCCATTTGTGAGGTGAGTGTAGTTCTAATAACATTTGAAAAACAGTTATAGTCGTCCTACTATAAGAATATTATTATTAAATTGGAGAGGGTTCAGAAAAGATTGTCCAGGATGTTGCCGGGACTGGAGGGTTTAAGGTATAGGGAGAGGCAGGATGGGCTGGTACATTTTTCACTGGAGCATAAGGGTTTGAGGGGTGACCTTTTAGAATTTTATAAAATCATGAGGGACATAGATAAGGTGAATAGCAAAGGTTTTTGTCCCTAAGGTGGGGGTGTTCAAACCTAGGCATATCTTTAAGGGTGAGAGGAGGAAGATTTAAAAAGGACCTGAGGGGCAACCTTTTCAAACAGAGGGTAGTTTGTATGTGGAATGAACTGCTACGGGATGTGGTAGATGCTGGTACAGTTACAACATTTAAAAGACCTTTGGCAAGGTACATGAATAGGGAAGGTTTAGAGGGATCTAGGCCAAATACAAGCAAGAGGGACTAGTTTAGTTTGGGAAATTTGGTCAACATGGATGAGTTGGACCAAAGGATCTGTTTCTGTGCTGTATGACTCTGTGATTGATACCATCCAGAACAAATGAGTCTGTTTGATTGACACTCCATCCACCAATTAAAACATTCATTCTAACCCCCACCAATGTACAGAGACAGCATTGTATAGCACATATAAATAAATAACAGCAACTCACCAAGGCTCCTTCGATAGTACCTTCCAAGCATGTGGTCTCCACCATCTAAAAAGGCAAGGGAAGCAAATTGTTATGAAGGTGTAGAGGTGTACTGTACCTTTAAGAGAGTTGAAAAGCTAGCAACGACTGACAAAGCACAGAGAGTCTTGAACAAATAGCTGCAAGCTGAGTTGCCATGAAACAAAAACATTCAAATTCAGCCAATCAGTTTAAACTATGCCCCAAGATGCCAAAGTCCAATCAAATTGGAATTTAGTATTTTGATAATATTAAAACCAATGACACGATCCAATGTTTTGGGGTATAAAACCAGACATTTTGAACAGTTAGAAGAAGAACTTAGAAGATCCACAAATATAGACTGCTAGTTGAACAGCTCTCTGAAGGTACCTGTCCATGTGAAGTTTGCGCAGCAGAACATTGAAACCAACCTAGAGAAAATCTACTGAGGAGAAACTAGAAAGGAGAATCAACAAAACTGACTTTTTTTTTGAAACGTGATTTTAAAAAAAAATCTTAATTGGGATTTTTTTTATCAGACCAATATGGTAGGGTGGGAGGTAAAAGATACGTTTAAGAGAAAGTTGTAAATAGTTGTTGGTTTTAATATTCTCTGTTGGACTTAAAGAATAAAATTGTTAATTTTTACTTTAGGTAGTGACCTCTAGATAGTTCTTTGCCTCTCAACTTTTAACAGATTACAGCATGAGGTGAACTTTTCTGTGTGTTTGGTTTAAATTATCAGAGATGTTTACCCTGTGTTGTAACAAAATGCATGGCACATCGCTACCAGCAAGTTCCCAACCAAGCCAGACATCCTGACTTGTAATTTTTATCACTACTTCAAACAAAGAGTAAATCCTTTGGAATTTTTGTTTTCCCTTAAGCTATAAGATAAGTACTTTATATTTAGAATAAAAAGTTACTAATTTTGCTTTCAAAATTTAGAATGTTTTCTTTAGTAAAGTATAATTTGAACTGTAAGATTCATTTTCACTGACTCCTAAGAGTATTAACCAGCTGGTAAACCTCATTACTTCCATAAATGCTGCAGTAAATGAAGTCAGTGTTTAACACCTAAATTTAGATTTATGCAACCCTGGGAGAATTCCAGTAAAACCTCCTCATAGACTAACCTTGTTACTGCATAATGAATAGGAAACAAACAAAATAGTTGTTTCATTGCACAGTTCTAATTTTTAAAAAATTAATTCATAGGATGAGGGTATCATTGACTAGATCAACATTTAATGCCTGTCCCTAATTGCTCTTGGGACGGTGGTGATGGGTTGCCTTTTTGAACCCCTGCAAGTCTTTGGGTGTAGGTCATCCAAACTAATTGTTATGAAGGGAGTTTAGGATTTTGACCGATTGATAGTGAAGGAATTATATTGTTTCCAATTAGGGTGGTATGTGGCTAAGAAGAAAGGTTGCAGCTGAATATGCCTTAATTGTACCTTTTACGTGGTGGACAGGAACATTAGAATGTAGTTTTCAGAAATGGAGTGAATTTAACTTTTTTAAGCTTTAAAAATAACCCTTAGATGGGTCGTTTACTTTCTTTCAGCTCTTCAGTGATTCTGACATCCAGGGCAGACGAGAAGGGCAGAATTTTCTGATGCTTCTGTCAGTGCATCTCTTCAACCTGTGGGATCTCATTAGATCATAAATAATAAGAACAGGAGCAGGCCTTCACCCTTTCGATAAGATTTTGGCTGGTCTGATTATGGCCTTATCAACATATTTCTGTCTGTCCCCTTTAACTTCCCTATTATTCTGAGTCTGTGGTTGGTGGTTAACTGCCCTGTGAAATGGCCTAGCAAGCCATTTATATTAACTGCTAGAAAGGAATGATTTTTACAGTCCTTGCTCTGATATTCTATACCTCAATTATAAAGAAAAGCATTCCATATGCCTTCTTAGCTACTCTGTCAACTCACCGTTTTAAAGTTCTGTGGACATTTATTACAAGAACCATCACCTCTTCTACAAATCCCAGTGTTTTCCCTTTAATTGTGCATTCCTTTACCTTGTTTTATTTCCCTAATGCACCATTCATATCTTTCTGCAGTGAACAGCCATCCTCCCCTCTATCATCTGCAATCTCTTGATCATGCTGCCTATATTGGGAATATTGTGTGTAGTTTTGATCTCCGTATTTGAAATAATTTTATAATTGTGTCAGAAACAGATCCATGAAGCTACACCTGATTCACTCTTGAGATGAATGACATAAAAAGACAGGTTGAACAAGCTGGAGCTTTACCCACTGAAGTTTAAAAGAATTAGAGGTAATCATATTGAAGCTTATAAGATACTGAGATGGAATTGAAAATACTGTGTTTACTGTGTGGGAGAGACTAGAACAAGAGGTACAGTTTAAGCACTGTTCTTAAAAGACAAACGTCAGGAAATCTTTCTCTCAGCAGGCCCTTGGCCTAACCATGATCTTAACGAATGACAGAGCAGACTCAAAGGGCTGAATGGCCTAGTTCAAATCTTGATTCCTATGTATTACGTTCCAATGATTAAAGCACAAGATGCACAGGAGGAGTTGGAGGTACTTTGTAAGGTTAGGCCACAAAGGAATGTGTAAAGTCCCATTTCCTTCCTTTCTCCGGGGCACAACTGAAAGTGAGAACTCAACTGCGCAAGCTTCCAGGACCTACTTGAAGGAAGCACAAAAGGCAACAAGTCAGAGTGCTTTAGTAAGAAGGTGCCAAAAATTTGTAATGATTGAAAAATTGATGGAGCAGAACTAGTGAGAATGCAAAGTTATTCAGAGATATGGTGTATAATATTATATGAGTATTAATACATCTTCTGTCACAACTTTGTCCCTTTCAACACTTTCAGTATTTCAGTGAAATTTTAGCCTACTCTTTAAACTCTTAAAAGAAACCTTTATAGTATCTCAGCTAGTGTGGAAACAGGGACAGAACCCCAAATACATTTTATTTAAATGTCAAATAAAGCCTTTGTGTAAGCCAGTCTTGCTTTGAACTTCCCACTATTGAAACCTGACTTCCAAATAAATCCCAAACCATCCGACCCTGCTCTTGTTTAATTCTCAAGTTTATTTCTACAGCTCTATTAAGTAGACAGTAGAAGGAAGTATTCAATGAACCTAGTGGCAAAGATCTTGTTTCTCCTGTCAGTTTGTGTAAGGTTACTTTTACTTGTTCATGAGTTGTGAATGTTGCTAGCAAGGTCAGCATTTCTTGCTCATCTTTAATTGCGCTTGAGGAGGTGGTAGTGAGCAAATGTCTTAAACCACTGCAGTTCCTGTGGCAGAAGTAGACCCATAGGACTGTTAAGGAGTTCCAGGATTTTGATCCAAGAAGTACAATGATGTACTTCCTAGTCAGGATGGTATGTGTCTTAGAGGAGAAATCACAAATGATAGTGTTCCCATAGGTTACCTGTTTTTTTTTCTTCCAGTGGCAGTAGTTGTAACTTTGCAAAGTGCAGTCAAGGGCTTGGCAAGTAGACACTGCTGTCAAGTAAACTGTTGCTAGCAAGAGTTAAGGTGTAAGGTAATGAATAGAATGCCAAATAAGTGGGCTCAGATGGTGTTGAGCTTCTTGAGTATTGTTAGAGTTGCAGTCATCCAGGCAAGTGTAGAAGATTCCATCACACTTTTTAATTGTATCATGTAAATGGTGGACACCCTTTGGGAAGTCAGGAGGTTGAATTACTTTATGTCAAATTCCCAGCTTCTGACTTGCTGTTGTAGTCAGTGACTGATCCAATTTCTGCCAATGATGATCCCAGGATTTCAACTGTGGGGGATTTAGAAATGGTTAGATAATTGAACTTTAGGGAAAGACTGTTAGATTTTGTCTTGTTGAGATAGTCATTGTCTGGAACTCATGTGGCATGAATATGATTTGTCACTTTTTGGCCCAACCCTGAATTTTGTCCAAGTCTTGCTGCAAGTGGCCACAGATTGCTTCCATATGGTTCTGAACATTGCACAATAATCTGTGAATGACCTCAATTCTGACTTGTAACGAAGCAAGATCTTGGTGAAAAAGTTGAAGATGGTAGAGGTTTGGACACTGTCCTAAGGGACTCACAAGGTGATGCCGTTGGGCTGAGATAACTGACCTTCTACAACCTCCTACAGCAATGTTCTTTTGCATTGGTGTGACCCACCCAGTAAAGTTTTCTTCCAGATTCCCTTTGACCTCAATTTTGTTAGGCACCTGATGTGTCAATGTCAGATGCTGAAGATAGTCACTCCCAGCTCACCTCTTTTGTCTGTATTTGGAACAATAATGAGCTCTGCTGTTGAGTTGATTTGATAAAGCCCTTCTACTGTTTATTAATAAGTAAGTTTTTGCTGTGTAAGTGCCATTTGATAGCACTGTCAATGCCACTTTATATCACTTGCTAATGATTGAGAATGGGCAAATGAATAGTTTGCATTGATATGTCCATTTTTTTTGTGAACAGGAAATACCTGACAAACTTTGCAACTTGTAAGTTAGTGGGGTACCTACAATTTTGTGTGATATTTTTGGGGATGTAGATGAGTCAAAGTACAGTATACCCAAACTGCTTTGATCATTCTATCCAAATGCATTTCCAATCGTACTGGTTCTCACTGCAATGGAAAGAGCTTCATGACACTTAAGTGTCCTTCAGATGCCCTTTGCTTTGAGACTCTACAAATGATCAAATTTTCCTATTTTTTCCTTCATGGCAGCAGATTTTCAGGAGGACCTGTGGCAGGAGACAGTTATTTTCTGAGTATTTTGTTTGACATTTCATTTTTAATTTACCCTTAGTAAAGCTAGCTCTGTATTATTCATTATTTTTAATGCATTTTTGGCAGCTGTTAAAAATTGATAAGATTCACGATTGCAGATTGTTAAACATGCAGCATCTGATGTACATGAGTAATAGTTGAACAAAATGCATAAAATGGACTATGTGGAATCAAACCATTCATCCCAACTGTTCCATGCTAATGTTTAAATTGTGCATGAACTCTTCCCAACAATCTACATATCATTCTATTGGCATTTACTTATTCATTTCCTCTAGTTACATGTTTAGCTTTCTTTTAAATGAATTAGGCAAAACTTATGAGACTCCCTGCAGTATGGAAACAGGCCATTCAGCCCAACAAGTCCATACCGACCCTCCAAAGAGCAACACACCCTTTATTCCTGATGAAGGGCTTTTGCCCAAAACGTCGATTTCGCTGCTCCTCGGATGCTGCCTGAACTGCTGTGCTCTTCCAACACCACTAATCCAGCACCCAGACTCATTCCCTACCCTATATTTACCCCTGACTAATGCATCTAACACTATAGGCAACTTAGTATGGCCAATTCACCTGACATGTGGGAGGAAACCAGACAACCCAGAGGAAACCCACACAGACACGGGGAGAACATGCAAACTCCACTCAGGCAGTTGCACAAGGAGGGAATCAAACCTGGGTCCCTGGTGCTGTGAGGCAGCAGTGCTAAACACTGAGCCGTACACAACACCACTAGGCCATCGCTTTTAGTTTTAATGTCTAAAGAATAAATTATTGGTATGTGTTTGGTAGTTTTCTCACGCCCGATCTGATTCATTTCCCTGCTACATTTACATATATTATAATGAGGCTGCAGGAAACACGAGCATTGCTTGATATCAGAGGAAATAAAGTTCATATGTGGATTAAGTGAAGGAAATTCTACACAACCATTCCATCCATTTTGTCAGTCCAGTTTGTACTCAGCGTTAACATTCAGTGAAGTGATAACATACACTGAAGTGATAACATTCAGTTTAGCAGATGGTTTATTTCTATATGTGTGTGTAAACACAATCATGTTTTACTATACACAAAATTCCTCAATCACTCCAGGTCATTTACTTAATTTCTTTTCTCTCAGGCTTAACGAATAAATGAAAAACCAATCAGCTTCACTGAAATGAATCATCCCTTGCTTCATTTCAAAATGTTCACGCATCAGTTATGGGCGAGATTTCCCTCTACAGTGGCTCCTATAATCAGTCAGTACAGCAAAGGGGAAATAAAGAGTAATGGGGCAGGGAAAGCTGGACTCCTGTCCCTGCCAACATTGTTGAAAAGTTTCCTTGCCACTTTCCTCCCCCAGTAACTTGTCCATCCACTCCCTTGACCATCCCACTGAATTAAAATGAAATAGGGAAGGGATTTTAGCAATCCCATGGCTTTCTCTCCTTTCTGTTTGTAAGCCATTGATCCTTTTACCCCATTCCTTGCATGAATGGTATGGCACCTAGTAAAGAGGGAAATGACATGTATGAATAACAGATACATGAGACAAAGAAAAAGGTGTCTGGAGAAGAAGAGGTAAAGGGTGGAACACAATGTGAAGGTCAAATGACCCTGTCAGCAGTTAAGGATTGAAATCATGCTTGTCCCGAGTAAATAAATTTTAGGTGATCTTTAATTTCTAATGTCTAGCCATCTTGATTCCAAGCTATGATGTGATTCATATGGTGTAATGTTGGTATTGTTAAAGGAACTGAGTGAAAAACTACAGGATTGTGCTGTAGGTTAGAGTTATTAACTTTGAAATGAATGAGCCATGAGTGTTAGTTGCTTATAAACCAAGAAGCTGGCAAAAATGAGATTATTGTCTCATTAATCATTTAAGGGCTGGAGATCAGAGAACTAGTTATGATCAAAATAGTTGATGATGTTGCCAAGAGATAAATAATCAATCGTTTAACCCTGAGAAGGCAGGTTCTGTCTATCCAGAACCAATCATTCCAGTAGCAAGTACTCAGCAGGGTACGAAGAGCTATGCCCCACTATAATAGCTGATTAGCTTAGGACAAAGTACTCTGATAAACAACTTGATGACTGGAAAGAGAGAACAGATCACTCCCTCTGTTTCAACTATCGGACAGGTTCAGGTAACCTTGTAAACGTGGAGATGGATGATCAGCCATAATTACTCACTGGAGGATTCTTATACTTTGACCTGTTTTTGTAGTCACTATTTATATGGCTGGTCAAGTTCAGTCTTGAATCAGTGGTAACTGCTGAATCAACATTTGTTTAAGCTGCACAACTCTGCAGCTACTCTGAGGTTCCTGCAAAGTTCCATAAATTAGAGGACCTGTTACCCAGATAATTCATAGTGAGGCATTCAGAATGCTAATGCCAGTGAATGTAAAGGGGCAATGGTTTGATTCTCCATTGTTGGAGATGATCATTGCTTGGCACAAATTATATATACGGCTTGTCAACCCGAGCCTGGGTATTGTCCAGATATTGTTGCATTTGGGCATGGACTGCTTCAGCATCTGAGGAGTCACGCTTGGTGCTGAGCATTATGCAATCATGTGTGAATATCCCACTTCTGACCTAATGATGGAGGGAAAATCATCGATGAAGCAGCTGAAGATAGTTCGGCCATGGTCATCACCCTGAGGAACTCCTGTCCAGATGGCCTGAAGCAGAGCTCAAATGACTGACCAGTTTTCTTTGTACCAGGTTGGAGTCCAAACAGTAGAGAGTTTTCCCCTGATTCCAATTAACTCTAGTTGTCTCCTCCATGCCAAATAAAGTCAAATGTGGCTTTGACTTTAAGGACAGTGACTCTCACCTCACCTCCAGAATTCAGTTATTTTGTCTGTATTTGAACCAAGGCTATTATGAGGTCAGGAGCTGGGTGTCCCTGGCAGAACCCAAGCTCATTGTCAGTGTACAGGATTAGGCCATTCAGCCCCTTGAGCCAGTTTCATCATTAAATAGATCCATAGAGTCATATAGCACAGAAACAGAGCCTTCAGTCCAACTTGTCCATGCAGACCACAATCCCAAACGAAACTAGTCCCACCTGCTTGCACTTGGCCATTATCCCTCCAAACCTTTCTTATTCATGTACTTATCCAAATATCTTTTAAATGTTGTAACTGTACCTACATTCATTGCTTCCCCAGAAGTTCATTCCACCCATGAACCACTGTCTATGTAAAAAAGGTTGCCCCTCATGTCCCTTTTAAATCTTTCTCCTCTCACTTTAAAAATATGCACCCTTGTCTTGAAAACCCCACCATAGGGAAAAGACACTTGGCATTCACCTTATGATTTTAAAAACCTCCATAAGGTCACTCCTCAACCTTCCATGCTTCAATGATGCTGAGGCCATTTAGAGGAAGCTGATGTGGATCATCCACTCAGCACTTCTGGTTGAAGATTGATGCAAATGCTTTAGCCTTATCTTCTGGTTAAACATGGATTCCCATTGAGGATGGGCATATTTATGGACCCTGCACCTCCAGTGATTTAATTTTTAATTGTACACCACCATTCATGACTTAATGTGATGAGATTGCAGAGATTAAATCTGATCTATTGTTGCAGAATCACTTAAACCATTCTCATTTGCTGTTTGGCATGCAAGTAGTTCTGAATTCTAGCTTCACTAGGCTAATACCTTATTTTTAGGTATCGCTGGAGCTATGCCTGGCATGTCCTCTCACTGTCTTCAATGAACCAAGTTCATCCCCATCTTGCTGGCAATGATAGAATCGGGGATAATCAAGCAGTGAGGTTGCGGATCGAGTTGGAGTACAATTCAATTGTTGCTGAAGGCCCACAGCATCTCATGGATGCCCAGTATTGAATTGTTAGGTCTATTTGAAGTCTATTCCAGTTAGCATGGTTACACTGCCAGGAAACATGACGTAATGTATCGTCAGCATGAAGAGAGCACTTGTCTCCACAAAGCCTATATGTTGGTCTCTCTCACTGATAATGTCATGGACAGATAGATACATTTGCAGCAGAGAGATTGGTGAGGGTGAGGCCAAGTATGTTTCTCCCTCTTGATGGTTCCTAGCAGCTATGTCATTTTAAGATTTGACCATCTTGGTCCCTAAAGGTACTGTCAAGCCACGTTTAGTGATAGACATTGAAGTTTCCCATTCACAGTATATTCTGTACCCTTGTCACCCTCAGTGCTTCCTCCAAGTTGTGTTCAACATTGAGGAGAACTGATCCATCAGCCAAGCGTTGGGAGGGTGTACAATATATGGTAATCTGATTTCAATGAATGCATCTTTCAAACTGATAGCAGACTATCTGGAAGGTAGTGTCACAATATTGTATACATACAACACATGGTGAACTCTCTTAAAGGCAAGATATACTTACAGCATTCCCCCCAACTCCCACCCCCCACTTTCTGAAAGAAAGTTTAGCTACTTACAACACCAAATGAGCCAATGAGTCTCTATGGGTTGGTGATGATTCGCCACGGCAGATTCGCCACCGATGATTACCCACCGCCAGTTCTCCACCAACATTTCTCCACCGGGGTCATTTTATCTCTGGAGACTATTCGCCACCGGAAATATATATATGTACTGATTGTTTTCCCTCCCACCTGTTCTTTCATACTTCTCAGTCCCCTTTATTTATACAACTACATACTACATATTGATTTAAAAAAGAGGTAAAATAAATATCATTTTATTGGTTTATATATACAAACTTTAACCAGAAAAAGAAAATATATTTTTAAAATCTTTATAATGGCAGTAAAATCTCATATTAATATTAAATAATGAAATTTTTTAGTTCATTTGATAGTTATGCGCTATTCCTCTAAGATATTCCAAACAATCTCTTTCACCGTATTAAGAACAATTTTTTAAATTCTATCGTCTGCGTCTCGATTTTCTTTTAGCCTTATTTGTGGTGGGTAACCCACTATCAGCTGTTCCATGTATAAATCTTGCCCCTTTTGCACTTTCATTAACGTTCAGTAGGGTTTGGTGGCGCTAAACTAATATCATTCCTTTATCGTCGAATTATTTTCATCATGCTGCTTGTCGTCGGTAAAGATGCTAGGACTGACTGAGGGACATCAGCTACACATTCATTAATAAGATCACTAGGTACTTCCTGCGATTCTTCTGCGTGACGTTTTAAACTTGTTTTCACTTTCGCAACTTGGACAGTTGCTGCGGAAGGGGAATGTATATGTTCATTTATTGTTTTTATCACAGTGCCACTTTTGGTGTGGATCCATCCATTACATCAGCCCCTTTGTTCACATTGCCAAAACTTAATACTTGAATCACTCTTGATAGTTTATCAAAAACATATATAAAACCATTGTGGTAAAATTTCTTATTTCCATGTTTAGTAATAATTTTGTTTCCATTTTGAAGAGTTGAGGGTAAATGGAAAAAAAATACAAGCTTAGAAAAAAACTCTCCTGTGACGAAAATAAGTTGTTAATGAAACAACGCAAACCCTACTTTAACCAATATAACGACAATTTTACATTGTTTAGATATTCTTGGTGGTCAAAGGGCAGTAGCTAATCGTCGGCAGCGAATCTGCTTATTTGCGGAATCGTCTTCAGTGGCCAATGGACGGTGGCTAAGCCTCCTCGGCGGTCAAAGGGCAGTTGCTAATCGTCAGCGGCAAATTAGCTGTGGCGAATGGTCCCATCCAGGTCTTTATAATGTGTAAATAATTTGCAGATGCATCCAGAGCACACGATGGTGAAATTGTTTGAGGATCGTGATTTGGAGGTGCTGATGTTGGACTAGGATGCGCAAAGTTAAAAATCAGACGATACCACGTTATAGTCCAACAGATTTATTTGGAAGCACTAGCTTTCAGAGCGCTGCTCGTTCATCATTCACCTGATGAAGGAGCAGCGCTCTGAAAGCTAGTATTTCCAAATATACCTATTGGACAAAAACCTGGTGTTGTGTGACTTTTAACTTTGTTTGAAGATGCCATTGATTTCTAGTTATCAGTGTTGGTGTTATCAGGTTTATCCATTCATGGAGTGCTGTTGCTATTTTAGAATTTGCTTACTCTGACAAACGTTTTGTTTCAGATTAGCTACTGACTGACCTTGTTGCTCAAACTATTTTGGATGGTTGAAATCTTACTAACGTTTACTGTTTTATTCCTTAGGAGTTTCCAGCTCATTTTGAAACTTCTTGTTTTACAGCTTGGACTCTTCAAATTTTTTAGCCTTTCATTGTTCTGATATATTTTTCTTCTTCATAACCTGTTCTTAGGAAATCATAGTCCACACTGACCCACCAAAGAACATCTCACCCCGATCCCTTAATCCCTGTATTTACCATGGCTAATCCACCTTACCTACACATCTTTGGACTGTGGGAGAATACACATGCAGACATGGGGACAATGTGTCAATGCCACACAGACAGTCACCCAAGGCTGGAATCAAACCTGGGCCCCTTAGCACTGTGGGGTAGTAGGGCTAACCACTGAGCCACTATGCCACCCTAAGTTCTTAATAGTTGTGTTCTTAATAGTTGACCAGCTTTTCAACTTTTATTTTTGGTCTTTAAAGTAACAGCTCAAAATGTGGTCAATGGATTTTGTAGGCTTCTGGCTAAATGACATGAATTTTAGTTGATGAATACAGAATTCTAATCTGAATCTGAATTGGTCTTTTAATGATACCAAAACTTTTGGGGATCTTTTAACCCTTTGGTTGATAATCCTGACGTTTTTAACTTGTTTATTTTGTGTATTTTAGTTTAATTTTATGTGGATCTTTGCTGCTGATTGCAAAGCAAATTTTAATGGCTCACTTTTCTGCACCATATGCACTGGAATCTAGTATTAATTGCTTTGAATGATTTGAATGATGTTTAAACATTTTAATTCTATTAAGACATCTGCTCTATCCCAGTTTAAACTTGGAAATATTTTGGATATTCTAACAATATTCGTTTGACCTTTCCTATGTACTATTCATCTGGTGTACAACCTAATCACTTGCCTTTTTCAAGTAAGTTAAACTGGCGTCTCTAAACGAGAGAGCAAGGAAACAGCAAGCTATATTGTCAATTCTTTCAGACACTACAATGAACAGAGTGTTCAATGGTTGTTTTTTGCACTTAAGCATGATTTATAACTTGTTTTTTTTTAAATGTGTAGATTAATATGTTTTCTAACTGATCGAGCATGATTCTCCACATTAACATAATGTTATCCACTGCTGTTCATCTTGTCATGATGATAATAGACCAATAATTGTTTGTTAGGGATTACAAAAGATTCATTTATTTAACACATAAAACACATTATAAATTATGAAGCAGACACTCCAGCAATTATTTTTATTCATGCAGCTTGCAAACTCATAGAACTGGCAGGCAGAGTCACAACATTGTGTACACATAGTATATGGAGTCCTTCGAGATTAACTCTGTTAAAGGCAAGGTACACATATAACATTGTAAATCTCTGCTCCCTTTAACTGTGACCCTCACCCCCAACCTCCACCCCAGTCCATTAGGTGTTGAGCATATGCCCTGAAACAAAACTGATGAATTTTACCTGCCATGAATGGCAGATTATTAGATGGTAACTGTCTAATTAATTCCAATTCTACTAGTTGGGCTCATCGTGAAATCAGGATAATAGATAAAGATATCAATCTGACTTTCTATCAATGAGAAAACTGCCTTTGAGGATAAAAGAACTCACTGTTTTATTACCCAGTTTCTTTGCTGAAGAAGTTCAGTATTGCTTGAGGTCCTTTTGTGCAAAAGACCATTCATATCGGCAAAAGAAAATGCAAATCTTACCAGGCCATGATAGAGATATTGATCTACTGAACTTACATTTACACTTCTTGAAAGATGAAGTGGTTTGAGGTTGGAGACAGTTAAGCAGCTGCCAAACCTGTAGCCAGCCTTTCCAAATCAAAGGCCAGAAAGAATAAAGTTAGTTTTCCAAATTCCTTTCTGAGTTCACTTCATGACTGTACTCTACCCAGCTACGATAAATATGTTGAAACCTAACAAAATGTTGACTCAAAAGCAATTCAAAAAAGATTGAATATCATAACATTTTACCATGCCAATTGTTCAGTCACTTTTCCATTCCAAACCTAATTCTTCCCTTTGTAATTCTTTCCATTTCTTCATGCTTTTCTATGCATCGTCGTTGGTGAAGTATGCAAAGGGAAAATTCTGCAACTGCTGGAAAATGATTCTGAAAAAGCAGCATCAATGGCACAAGAGCATATAAAATAAGAACAGGAACTGGTTGTTTGGCCTCTCAAGTTTGTTCCCCTCTTCTGTAAGACCACATTGTTGATCAGATTCTGGCATGTCAACTTCCAAAAGTTTAATGACTATTCGAGAGAAGAAATTGTCCCTAATCTTTACCTTTAATTAAAGGTCATCTACTCTGAAGTTTAGGCCTCGAAGACCTAGATTTCCAAATGAAGGGAAACATCCTCTCAGTGTCTATCCTGTCGGGCTATGACAATCTTATGTTTCAATAAGGTTGCTTTACATCCTTATAAGATCCAACGAGTATCGGCTTAACTTGCTCAAGCTTTCCTCATAAACTAAACCCCGTTCATCCCAGGAATCTTCTTGTGAATCTTCACTGAACTGATTCCAAAGTTGATTTATTCATCCTTAAATTAAGTGATAAAAGCTGTACATAATACATTAGGTTTGGTTTCACTAATGACCTACAGAGTTGCAACAACACTTTTGCACTTTTCTGCTGAACTATCACTGCCACCGCTTGTGAAAAAGGTCAATGTGCCATTTGTGTTCCTGATTTCTTGCTATAGCTGCACACTAATGTGTGTTTTGTGATTCCTGTATGAAGATATAAAGGCCCTTATGTATCATAGAATTCTGTAGTCGCTCTCCATTTAAATAATATTCTACCTTTCTATTCTTTCTACCAAATGAATAATTTTCGCGCATTATACTTTATTGCCAAACTTTTGCTCACTCAGTTAACTTATCTATATCTCTTTGCAGACACTTGTGTCCGCCCCACAATTTGTTTTTCCATCTATGTCTATCACCAGCAAATTTTGATGCAAAAAACTAAGTCCCTTCCTCTAATTCATTAGCATAGATTGTTAACCATTGAGACAACAATATTAATCTCTGTTGCATTACACTAGCTACATTTTGCCATCCGAAAAGCTACCTATTAAATCTTATGGAATATCTTTTGAAATCTAAATACTATATATCCACAGGTTCCCTTTTATCTACCTTGCTTGTTGAAAAACTTGTGTTATAAAATTCAAGACAGCAAACATCTTAACAATTATCTCAATGGGTGGCTTACAAATCATTTATGTCAAATCATATGACTCCTTAAAAATGCTATTTTCAACTCATCGTTCAAAATGAGTTTCTGACCTTTTTAAAAATTGTCCTTTGGTCGTTAACAGAACTGACAGTTAAATCAATTTTTTTTTCCACTTTGGAGCCTAATTCTCCAAACAATAATTTTATGATCAACCTTCACCACAGGCAAATAACACTCAGGCAGTAACCATCACCAATGAGAGAGATAATCCAGCCATCTCTCCCATTGTTTGTTTTTGATTGGTATGTACACAATAGGCTGAAGGATTTTTTTCTGTGCTGTAGACCACTATGACATTACCATTACTGAAGTTCACTATCAGAATCCTGGGAGCTACTAATAACTAGAAGCTAAACCGGTCTAGCTATATGCGGAGGAACCTCGATTATCGGAACGAGATGGGCGGGCACTATTTCGTTCAGATAATTGATTATCCGGTTAATTGATTCAATGCCTCTCCTCTGTGGCTCAAATTTTTCTGAAGTTTCCTTTTTCCTCGCTCTGCCTACCTTGCTCCCTCTCTTGTCTCAGGATTTGTTTCTGAGCTGACGCACACTTGTGTGTAAGGGACCTGCAGCATTGCTAAGCCTCCCCCTTCCCTCCACCATCAGTTCAATGGAATTGACACAGTGAGCACTTGCTCAGTCTGCTCCCAGTTCAGGAAACTAGGCAGCAGCACACCGGGCGCGAGTCCCCGCCCCCAACCCCCGTCAGCACCTGTGAGGGCCCCCGTCCGCCCTGTCCCCACTTCTCCGGGGCAGCCAGACCGGACACCAACAGTAAGACTGCTGCTTCCTTTGGTGGGGGGGTGAGTCTCAAAATAGGACGCACGCGCGCGCACACAAACAAACACACACACCACTTTTTACTGCAGCTTTTTGACAGGTTCCACCTTTGCCCTGTACAGGACAATATTGAAGAGATTATCTGTGGAAGGGGGATTTAGGGTATGCCTCTATGTAGAACTCCAGGGAAAGTGTGGGAAGAGAGAGAGTGAGAGAGAGAGCGGGTGGTTAGCCATTTGGAGACTGTGTCTGGGGTCCCATCGATGTTCAGCACTGTTCTCAGCAGTATTTTAGTAAGCCAAATTAATTTTTAATCATTGCAAACAAAAGACGCGATCTGTGTTGAAACACCTCTTTGATGTAATATTTCTATCGGGACCTTGAGATTTTCTTCGGATAATCCGAAATTCGGATAATCGAGATTCCTCTGTAAACGCTGTAAACAAGAGCAGCTCAAAGACTCAGAACCCTGTAGCAGCTAACTCATTTGCAAACTCATAAGTCTGCCCTCCATCTTCAAAGCACAATTTGGGAGTATACTGAAATACTGTCCAGTTGCATGAATGACTGCAAATCCAGCACCAGTCAAGAAACTTGACATTATCTAGAACCAAGTAGCCAGCTTGATGGGCACCCCATTCTCTACCCCAAAATTCACTCCCACCACTGCTGGCACACAATGGCAGCTTTGTGTACCATCTACAAGATGTACTGCAGTAAATCACCAAGACAGTCATAGAGATGTACAGCATGAAAACAGACCCTTCGGTCCAACTCGTCCATGACAACCAGATAGCTCAGTGACTTTCTAAATCTGTGATCCCTACCACTTAACAGGGCAAGGCAGCAGATGCATGGAAAGTTTCAAATTGTTTTGAATCTATATTGCTTTTCCTTTACTGTTACTGGGCCAAATTCTGGGGATGTGGTTTCTAATAGCACAGTGGGCATACCTACATCATGTAGTTCTCAGTGTTTAAAGAAAGCGGTTCATCACTGTTGTCTAAAATAATGTAACTTGTATCTGATTGCTGGTATACAATAAACTACAAGAGCCTTGACTTGGTAAGACTCATTTCTGGTTAAGTGGCTGGCTTATGGATTGCATGGTGGATCAGTGGTTAGCACTACTGCCTCACAGCACCAGGGACCCAGGTTCAATTCCAGCCTCAGGCAACTGTCTGTGTGGAGTTTGCACATTACCCAGTGTGTGTGTAGATTTTCTCCGGGTGCTCCAGTTTCCTCCCACAGTCCAAAGATGTGCAGGTTAGGTGAATTGGCCATATTGCCTACAGTCTTCAGGGATATGATGCATTAGTCAGGGAAATGTAGAGTAATAGGGTAAGGGAATTTGTCTAGGTTGGTTACTCTTTGGAGGGTCAGTATGGACTTGTTGGGCCTGTTTCCACCCTATGGGGATTCTATGATTCCCCTGTTTGTCAGGAAATATCTTACAGTGGTTGTTTAACATGTTTTGCTGTGCAAATATAATTATGTAAATGAGAAAGAGTTCATACTTATGAGTATCCGAAAAGGTTTTTGACTGTTGAGCACCCAGTATTTTATTTTACAACAGCTGCTGTTCATCCAGATAAAGACTTCAGAATCTGCATGAGTTCTTCACTCCAATCTCGCCAACTCTTACATTTCTTACAAGAGTTATTCCCGCCAAACCAAGATAATCCTCAGCTGTATTTTTCAAAAAGTCATTTTAAATGGTCACTGATGATTTGTGATCAGTCTCCACTGATGGATTTTCTTCATAAAGATATTTCCAGTGTCTCATTTCCTTTTTCATTGAGATTCACGAGGCATTGCAATGTTTCTTTTGGGCATAGAATGACGGAAAAAGGGTCCTTTACACCTGTTTATATTTCATATGTTATTGTTTGAACTGTCAGGTGGTTATGATCATATATATGATGAGGGTTTATAGATTTTCTTCATGGGATTGTAGCATCAAGGTTAACATTTGTTGTCCATTTCTAATTGCCTTTGAGAAGATGGTGGTGATCTTCTTTCTCAAAACCCTGTAATCCACACAATGTTTGTGTGAAAGGTACATCCATACATTAGTGATTCTCAACATTATAATCTTTGTGCTGAGAGCAACCACAATAACTTGTATTCATATAGCAACTTAAACTTAGCAAAATTTCCACAGGAATTTTAAAGAATTACATAAGCAACATTTGACACCAAACTACACCAGGAGGTATGTGACATTTGGAACACAGCATTTGGTCCTTCTCATTTATGCTCCTGAAAAAGTGCCCACAACAATATTTTCTCTTCCAAGCACATGAATAATTTTTAAATTATAAGGCTGGACGATTAAGTTCCATTGAAAGAATTGTAAGTTCTTATCTTGCAGTTTCTCCAAACTAAAATCAAAGCGATGTCGTGTGCATTAAAACGTTTATTCAGCATTGTAAAAAATGTAGATTTTAAAGTGATGTAGAACCAACACAGGACACTGTCTTTTTTTCAACTGTCAAATATATCCTTTGAGAAATAACTGACAGGCAGTTCGATCCCAGTTTCATCATCTTGTAGTAAAACAACATCCATGCCAATGTTGCTGTTATCAACATTCAGTTTGCATTGTTCCCATAATTTAGTGGTGCTAAAACTGGTGAGGTTGTCAGCACAGTTTTCAAGTTGTCAAACGAACTCTGATGCCAATATATTGCAAAATGTTCTGGGTTGTTCTATGCAGGCAAAGTTCCAAAATAATCATCACTTTCATTTCTCTAGGTGTTACTTGACTCTGTCCCAGAGTATGCCCAAAAAAACTCACTTTTGCTTTGGCAAATTCACTCTTAGCCAAATTAGTTTTTTTTTAACCAATCAAACGGTTTGGTCACTTAGTGTAAATGGCCTTCCCTGGTACATCGCTCCAAAAGCTTGTGATTTCAAATAAACTTGTTGGGCTATAATTTGGTGTCGTGTGACCTTTGACTTTTTCCACCCCATCGAATACCAGCACCTCCACATCATAATCCTTTCAATGTAGTCCTCCAATCTTAGATTAAGATACGAGTCTACTTTTGTTATCACATTGACTCTATGATAGTCAATACAAAATCTTTGTGACTTCACAACTAGCAGATAAGATCTAAGCTTTGCCCTCCTGCCACAACCAATTGTAAATAATGGTGGTTAATGAAATAACTCACTGGAGGAGGTGGCACCACAAAGATCATTATCTTCAATGAAGGAAGAACCCATCACATCAGTGCAAAAGAAAATGCTGAAATACTTGTAATAATCTTCAGCCAGAGGTGCCCCCAAGTGCATGATCCATCATGGCCTCTGAACATGCCCAGCTTTAGTATTCAGCTAATTCTATTCAATATACATGATATCAAGGAACATTGGAGGCACCAAATACTACAAAGGCTATAGTCCTTGACAACATTCAGTCAATAGTACTGGACACATGTGTTCCATAACTTGTTGCTTCCCTAACTAAACTATTCTAGTACAGCTAAGATACTGAGATTTATCCAAAGATGTGGAAAATTGCTCAGTTATGCCCTGTACACAAAAAAGCATGACAAATCTTCACAAGTAGAGTCATCAGTAAAGTGAAGGAAAGTGTAATTTGCAGTCCTATCAAGTCTTGCTCATGAATAACCTCACTGATGCTCAATTTGGTGTCCACCAGGTTCAATCAACCTCTGACCTCATTACAAGCTTAGTTCAACATGGACAAAAGAAGTGAATTCTGGAGGCAAGGTTGGAGTGACTGCCCTTGATATCAAGTCTTATCTGATTAAATGTGCCATCAAGGAGACTGAGCAAAATTTGAATCAATGTGAATCGGGGCATAACTGCCTGCTGGCTGGAGTCATACTGGGCACATAGGAAGATGGTTGAGGATTGTTGTAGGTCAGTCATCTATCTCTAGGACATCTCTACAGGAGTTATTGCAATACAAATCCTAGGCCCGACTATTTTAGCAGTTTCAGAAACTATCTACACTCCACTGCAAGATCAGATGAAGGGGTGTTATTCACCGATATTTGTACCATGTTCTGTATCTTCTGCGACTCCTAAGATACTGAAGCAGTCCATGCCCAAATGCAGCAAGGCCTGGACAACACTCAGGAGTTAACTGACAATTGACAAGTAATATTTGTGCCATGCAACAGTCATCTCCAACATAAAAGAATCTAGCCATCGTCCTTTTCACTGGCATTATCATTACTGAGTTCTCTACTATAGTATTAACATTGTCCAGAACAAAAAAAAAGCACAGTAACAGGCCCTTTGACCCTCCAAGTCTGCTCCAATCCAGATCCTCTATCTAAACCTGTCACCTATTTTCTAAAGATCTGTATCCCTCTGCTTCCTGCCCATTCATGTATCTGTCTAGATACATCTTAAATGACGCTATCATGCCGCCTCTATCACCTCCACTGGCAATGCATTCCAGGCACCCAGCACCCTCTGTGTAAAGAACTTTCCATGCATGTTTCCCTTAAACCTTTCCCCTCTTACCTTGAATTTGTGACCCCAAGTAATTGAGTCGCCCACTCTGGGAAAGCTTCTTGCTATCCAGCCTGTCTATACTTCTCATGATTTGTAGGCCTCAATCAGGTCCCCTCTCAACCTCTGTCTTTCTAATGAAAATAACCCTGATCTGCTCAACCTCTCTTCATAGTTAACACCTTCCATACTTGGCAACATCCTGGTGAACCTCCTCTGCACCCTCTCCAAAGCATCTCCATCCTTCTAGTAATGTGGTGCCCAGAAATGTATGCAGTTTTCCAAATGTGGCCGAGCTAAAGTCCTATACAATTTAACATGACCTGCCAACTTTTGTACTCAATACCCTGTCCAGTGAAGGAAAACATGTCATATGCCCTCTTGACCACTCTATCGACCTTCGTTGCCACCTTCAATATACAATTGACCTGAACACCCAGATCTCTCTGTACATCAATTTTCCCCAGGACTTTTCCATTTACTGTATAGTTTGCTTTGGAATTGTATCTTCCAAAATGCATCACCTCGCATTTGCTCGATTGAACTCCATCTGCTATTTCTCCACCCAACTCTCCAATTTATCTACATTCTGTTGCATTCTCTGACAGTCCCCTTCATTATCTGCTTGTTCCACCAATCTTAGTGTCGTCTGCAAACATGCTAATCAGACCACCAATTTCTTCCTCCAGATCATTTATGATTAACACAAACAACAGTGGTCCCAGCACAGATCCCTGTGAAGCACCACTGGTTACAATTCTCCATTTTGAAAAACTCCATTCCACTACTCCTCTCTGTCTCCTGTTGCCCAGCCAGTTCTCTATCCATCTAGCTAGTACACCCTAGACCCATGCGACTTCAGTTTCTCTATCAGCCTACCATGAGGAACCTTATCAAACACCTTACTGAAGTCCAGCCTTTCCCCGATCAATCAACATTGTCACTTCCTCAAAGAATTCTGTTAAGTTGGTTTCCCTGCACAAAACCATGCTGTCTATCACTGATAAGCCCATTTTCTTCTAAAATATAAATAGATCCTATCCCTTAGTATCTTCTCCAGCAGCTTCCCTACCACTGACATCAGGCTCACTGGTCTATAATTATCTGGATTATCCTTGCTCCCCTTCTGAAACAAGGGGACAACATTAGCAATTCTCCAGTCCTCTGAGACCTCACCCATATTCAATAATGCTGCAAAGATATCTGTTAAGGCCCCAGCCATTTCCTCTCTCATTTCCCTGAAACTGAACTGGACTTGCTATATAAATACTGTGGCTGCAAGAGCAGATCAAAGGCTAAAAACCCTGCAGCAAGTAACTCCCCTCCTGTCTCCCAGTAACTATCAACAAGGTACAAGTTACGAGTGCTGTGAGATACTTCCCACTTGTCTATATGAATGCAGCCCAACCCTAAATCTAACTTCTTTCTCCTGTAGAGGGGTGTTGTCACAGTGGTGTTAGAATTACTGCTTCAGATAGATAGTTAGTAAATAGTTTGGAGTTATCCCTGGGTAATTTTTTTGAATGAAAAGAATCATGAGTGGACAGGGCCAGGTCTCACCTAAACCAGCAAGGTCTTTAGTCTTGCTTTTGGTTCGTGAGAAGGTTTCTGCTGGCTGCCAAGCTCAAAGCTTTCTTTCCAAGCTGCTAGAGTGAAGTCTTAGACAGTGGGGTTTACTCTTAAAATTCAAAAAGGGCAGATTGTTTCTTTCTTCTGGACTGAAGAGAGACAGCGTGTAAGAACCTTAACTGTTTTGCTGAATTGGGTCTTTGCCAAAAAGTGTGTTGTGGGCTCCTGCCTATATTAGAACAAAGTTAAAAGTCACATAACACCAGATTATAGTCCAACAGGTTTAATTGGAAGCACTAGCTTTCAGAGCGCTGCTCCTTCATCAGGTGATTGTGGAGCATAAGATTGTAAGACACAGAATTTATATCAAAAGTTTACAGTGTGATGGAACTGAAATTATATATTGAAAAAAGCCTGGATTGTTTGTTAAGTCTCACATTTGTTAGAATGACCACGTTGGTTTCAGTTCTTTCATATGTAAATCGCAAAACCTTTTTTCATAAGTTACATTCTCGTGAACTTTAACAATTGGTGTCTGTCAGCCGAGGATAATGTATTGAAGGTGTGAGTTCCCCTGTGTGATACTGTCTGTGCCACAATGTTTAGACTGATTCTCATCCAGAAAAATGAATTTACAGAATCTTACATGGATTCATGCAGTTTTGAGTGAAGTAAAATGTAACTGCAAGTACAAATTTACCTCATAAACTTATGTGTGTGTGTGTGGGTGGGGGGGGGGGGGGGGGCGGCGGTGGGGGATTGTAAGCGTCTGTGAGAGAGTGGGGAGTGGGTGCATGTGTGTGATTTTTTTACATTAGCATCAGTCTAACCATTGTGGTGCAGACAGTATTACGCAGGGGAACTCACACCTTCAGTACATTATCTGGGCTGACAGACACCAATTGTTAAAGTTCACTTGAGAATGTAACTTATTAAAAAAGGTTTTGCGATTTACATATGAAAGAACTGAACGTGGTCATTCTAACAAATGCGAGACATAATCACTCCAGGTCTTTTTCAATATATAATTTAAGTTACATCACACTGTAAACTTTTGCGACAAATTCTGTGTCTTATAATCTTAAGTTCCACAAACACCTGATGAAGGAGCAGCACTCAGATAGCTAGTGCTTCCACTTAAACCTGTTGGACTATAACCTGGTGTTGTATGATTTTTAACTTTGTACATCTCAGTCGAACACCGGCATCTCCAAATCATAATATATTAGAACAGTTGATGGTTAGTGTTTAAAAAATACATCATCTTGACAAGTATTTCAATACAGGCATTTCTTTTATTTGTATTTTACCTGTGTTGTAAGAAAAAAAGTTTGTTTTGATTAAAGACTAGTGGTGGACCATGGAATCACATCTGGAACACAGCATCTTAACACTTGCCTTTAAATATACATAAAGGTTTGGATCTAGGCTATCTCTTTCCCATTCTTTGGTTGAGAGATGTGGTGATGGTCTGGTCCATTACACCCTCAATGCCGAAGAAGGTTAATACCAATCAAAATAAAATAGCCTGGTGGGGAGCATCATATCGCAAGCATTCATTCCCTCCATCACTGACGCTCAGTAGCAGCAGTGCATATGATCTACAAGATGCACTGCAGAAATTCACCAAGGCTCCTTAGACAACTCCTTCCAAACCTGTCATTGTTACCATCTAGAAGGACGAGGGCAGCAGATACATGGGAGCACAAGCCCTGCAAGTTCCCCGCCAAGTCACTCATCATCCTGACTTGGAAATATACTGCTGTTCTTTGAGTGTCACTGGGTCAAAATCCGGGCAACAATGAAGAAATTAGGGCTGTGTAACAATGACAAAAATGAATGAGAAGGGAGTAAATTAAATTAAAATAATGTTAAAGGCACCTCCCCCCCCCAGGTACCATCTACTCGGTCTTGTTTTTTAAATCAATCTGGGGCTGGTGGGACTTTAACCCAGGGATCTTCTGGATCAGAGATAGGGATACTACCACTGTGCTGTAACAGCCTTCAGTACCGAGTCTTATTTTTGTTTTCTGTTCAAAGATGTTATTATACACCTCCAGAACTGATTGGATTTGAATTTGGGTCTCCTGACCCAGAGATCAGGACATTATCATTGCAACACAAGAATCCTGCCTCATCAGTCACTTTCAATATATAATCTATATATTCATAGATGCTTTTACACCATAGCAAATGTTTTCTTTTCCCACCACTAAATCACCCATATTACTTATTTTATCTTTCACCAGTAAATCAGCTGTTTCCCAATTGATTAATTCACATGCAAAGCCTATTATGGGCAATGCAGATTATAAATGTGAGAAAGAGGGAGGGAACTTGCTCTATATATATATAACCAGTCAGTTAATTACTCAATTAACTCTGATCACCTGCTTAATAACTTACTATATTGATATTGGTGGGGCTCTTATGGCCCAGTGGTCATGTCCCTACATCTGAGCCTGGGTTTAACTCTCATCTGCTCCAGAAGTGTGTAATAACACTTCTGAACAGATCAATTAGAAAATATCAGTACCTAGTTTTTTTGTTCTGAGATGTTATTACACACCTCTGGACTCATTAGCTCACTACCTATAACGTCACTCTCTGGGTCACTATTACTAATATCCTTTTGCGTTCAGTGTGGTAATCTACTTTGATTCTGTTTTGAGTGTGTTTTAGATTGGTTCAATTGATGCTATATTGAACCATGTCCTGATTACCTTCTTGGGTGTATGTAATAGTTCACACAGCACTGTTTACAAAGAGCAAAGACGTTTTCCCTGTACATCAATCTATGTCCCTCCAGTAAACATTCTGAGAGAGGAGAAGATTATATGGCCATTGGTGTTCATGAAGATTTTGTTGTGAATAAGCTGGCTCCTGCTTTATAGCCATGTTAAATCTATGACAGTTCTAATCCACTGAATTGTGTAAGAAACAATTTAGAAAGATTTTGAGGTCATCAAAGGCACAAATCAAATGTGGCAATTAATTTATCAAGTAGAAAGGATCAGAGTCAAACTTCCCATATACTTCTCCATGTTTCATTGAAGACATGAGTAAATCAGTAACCAATTCATCCTCAGGCACAGTCTTCAATGTACTGTAAAACTTGTTTATATTGAATACATTGACAGGAAGTCATATGAAACAGCTTCATTTCCTCAGGCTCCAAACTAATGTAACAATTGTCTGAAACATGAATTGTGCTATGCAATTATTTCCAGTAAATGTTTAATGCATTCAAGTCAAATATCAGAGTCGACTATTTTGACAAGAGTCATTTGTCTGTTTAAATTAGCAGTTGTAACATTTGCTTTCTTTAAAATAGCAAACAAAGCAATTTAATTCAAACATATGAGGCATTCATACAATAATCACCAGTGTAATTTGGAGGCTTGTAACTATGCAGCCCCTGGGGCCAATGCCTTACTACATATAGAAAGGAGGCACTGTTCAAATAACTAAAAAGCAATAATATGCATTTATGAAATGTATGAAGCACAGTTTAATCTCTTAGAAACCTTCAGTAATTTGTTTTTACCAAACCTTAACATAGCAGAAGTCAGAATGAATCAAACTAAATTAAATAGAAAACAGCAGATTATTTTTTTAAAAATCCAGGCCAACATTAATGTTCAACTCAAGCCTCCACTCACCTTCTATTATCTACCTCCATCAGAATAACCCTATAATCCCTCTTCTGTTATGAGCATACACAGCCTTCTCTTAGCTGCAATACGATGTGCCTCAATCATTCATTGTCGTTGTGAATTCTATATTGTTGTCAAGCTCTGGGTAAGGACATTTCTTCGCTATTCCCTATTTGATTTCTTGGTGACTATGTCATTTTGATGATGCCCAGACTTGCTGTTCTGCACAACTGGGAACAATAACTCTGTATCTTCTCTGTCAAAACTTTCCATAATTTTAATAATCAATGTCGGGCCACTCCTCAAGCCTTCACCTTTCAAGTGAAAAGAGGCACAACCTGTTTGGCTTTTCCTGATGTGTACCCTTGATTTTCTGGTAAAGTCTTTACCATTCTTTCCATCGCCTCTTGTATCTTTTTGAAAAGACTGTCATTTGTATAAGTCCCACCTGTAGGTGGCACAGAGTGTGCATGCATAAAGAAAAAGCCAATATCACTAGTAAGTGAAGGAAAGCAACAGGCAGACTCAAAAGTGTTCTGAAAAGCTCTTCAGATCTTATAATTTTTTCATAAATAAAAAAATGCAATCCAATCCAAGGCATCCCCTTACTACTGGACAAAACATAACCTGGCTCCCAATGCTTGCCTCCTCTCCTGCACTTCACTAATATCCAGTGCAGGACTGCCTACTGCTCCTGCTCCCATTCCCAGTCCAGAGGAATCTCAGTTTCTTCAGTTCCAACCTTCACCTGTCCCTCATCCCTCGACTCATCCTATCCCCCACCATCCGTGGCCCCCTCAGCATCAATGCATGTGCCAAAGTTGATATCACTGCACATGTGTAGACACTACCTGCAGCCTGTCCTATTCTGGTCTGCTGACCTCATGGACCACCTCAGAATAAGTGGGAGCTTCTTGCATCATGGGTAATGATTCAATTTTCAAAATATAGCAACCTTGCTTACATAGTATCCTCTCAAGTATGGTGACACCAAGATACAATACAAGCTTGGTGTAATTCCTCTATCTCGATATAAGTAGTTTGGTTTTCTTTCTTGTGGCCACATTGACTTGCATTACTACTTTCAGTAATCCATATATTCGTACTCTGAGATCCTTTGTTCTTCTCTCCATTAGATTCTTTATTCTCTATTAGACATTCCAGTTTATCTTAGCAAAATTTAATGCTAAGTATATTCCCAGACTGAAAGTTTTTAAAAAATGTTTTCTTATAATCTGCTGTTGTTTTCCTCAGTATTGATTAAATAGCCACACCTTACACCCCTCCCCTTAACTTGATACCATCTGCAAAGTCTCCATAGTTAATGTAAATGGTGCAAAGCAGTGGCCCATACAAACTGAAGTTGACTATTCAGCCCATGAAGCCAGCCCACTTTTCAGTATGATCATAGCTGATTGAACACTTCAATGTCTTTTATCCACCCTAACCCAATAATCATGTATGCCATTAGTATTCAGAAGGCTATCAATCTCTACCTTAAACATACTCCAAGACTGAATCTCCACAGCCCTCTGTGATAGATAGGTGGCACAGTGGTTAGCACTGCTGCCCCAGAGACCCGGGTTCAATTCCCGCCTCAGGCGACGGTCTGTGTGGAGTTTGCACATTCTCCTCGTGTCTACGTGGGTTTCCTCTGGGTGTTCTGGTTTCATCCCACAGTCCAAAAAATGTGCAGGTTAGGTGAATTGGCCATGCTAAATTGCCCATAGTGTTAGGTGAAGGGGTAAATGTAGGGGAATGGGTCTGGGTGGGTTGCGCTTTGGCGGGTCGGTGTGGACATGTTGGGCTGAAGGGCCTGCTTCCACACTGTAAGTAATCTAATCTAGATAATTTCAAACGTTCACAACCATCTGAGTAAAATCATTTCTCCCCATCTTGGATCTAAATGACATCCCCATTAGTTTAAAATTGTGCTCTTTGATTTTAGACTCGACCAACCCAAGGACACATTTGATCTGCATCTACCCTGACTCTTCCTTTAATCTTTTTGTATGTTTCAATAAGATCACTTCACTTCCTTCGCAACTCTAGACAATACATGGCCTGTTTTCCTAATCTCTCTTCATAGGACGGTCCCATCATTCCAAGAGTAAGTCTAGTGAACATTCATTGCTGTCCCGTTATGGCAATAATATCTCTCCTGAGATAAGGATACTAGAGCTACGGATACTCCAAGTGCAATCTAATCAAGCTCTTATATTATTGAAGCAAAGCATCACTAATCCTATACTTAAGGTGATGTCCAACCACTAATCCTTTTGTGATCCTATTTCCCACCCTCTGTTACTCTGAATAGCTAAGCCTTATTCTATTCCAAGCTTTCTGTCTTAAAACCAAATCGCTATAAAATCTATACTTGTCCCCTGACAACTTAGTAATTGATTCTATGACACTTTATTATTGGCATTTTGGAAATCTGTATAAAATACATCTGCTGCATTATCCAGGCTACACTATTTGTTACCTCTTCAAAAAATTCAATAAGGTTTGTCAATCATAACATTCTCATTTGAAATATAGGCTGAGTATTCATTAATTTAGTTTGGTTTCTGGATATATCTGCCTAAAGTAGGGACTCTATTATTTATCATACCACAAATATTAAGTTGACTGGTCTATAGTTCCCGAGTAATATCCTATTCCCTTCATAAGTAAAAGTATTATTCAAGTTATACACAAGTCCTCTAGCATGCTATTTCTAATGAATAATTAAATCTACTGCAGGAATGAATTTGGAGACCTTCCAAGCTCTCCATGCAAATGAAAAGTGAGGTTTGGCAAACAGCTGGCTTTCCAAATGTATTTTTCAAAGTTATTTCCCATTCAGAGGTCATTGAGAGAGAGGGAGAAGAAAAAGGCTTTCATTTTGTATCACACACTAAATGATTTATTTGAAGAGTGTCTTTCATTTGATTTCTAAAAGAAAAATCAGAGCATGCTCTTACATCTGTCATTTATCATGGCTTGACCACAACTGTGAAACAAGGATTGCAAAAGGCAATTAGGTCTATTGGCTGGTCATAAGTAATATTGTTATCTCTAGCTATGAGAATTTACATTGCTCTATCCATCTTTATCCATCATGAGTTATACTGCAGCAATGTCTCACTCTCACCCATTAATCATAAGTTTGGATCCTATGCCCCCCTTCTTGGCACTGATCCCGCACTAAATAGGAAAAAGCATTTGTCTGTAATGAGGATTATTCCATTTGGAATGCTTTATATTTGGGAAAGCAGGAATTTTTTTTTTCGATTTTACAACTTCTCAGAGTTAATAAACTTACATTAGTACTTTATTAGCCAGCTGCAGGCTTTCAGCCGCAGTATATCATTCGCAGTGGGCCTGATCCTGGAGTTTTCTGTCCTCTCCCTTCTCCTACAGTGTGGACTGCAACTATTCTAGTCGCCTGGTCACCTAGTGCTGATATGCTATCAAGGTGATTCTGGTATCATTCCAAATAACTGAACTGTTGATTCAATAGCTTTCTGGTTGAACCAGCACAAAACAGCATTTGGTGATTTTTCAAAGTCAAACAGAAAGCATGGTTGTCCCGCTATATAATTTTTACAAGTGCAATTTCTTTTTCCAAAATAGAGCAGATGTTTATGTTGATTGCAATATCCTATGCTATGATTTAACCCCTTTGAAATTCACCACAGCTAACTTGGATTTAGGTCAGATGTCAAAGATCACATGATTTGCAGCAGGTATTTAAAAGCCAATTGCATAGTTTTGAAAAATATTTTCAGAAGGTTCATACTATAATGAGTCATGAGATCTTCCCTTACACTATCTGGAGCACCAAGACTGAATGGACCCCCTCAGAATCTTTCCTCCCTCCCACAGTCATGTCTTTATGTGGGAAATAAAGCAACAGATGAAAAGTAATACTCCAGATAATTCCACCGCGAAGACCCCAAAAGTAATTGGAACCAGCCCACCAAGATCCTATTGCAAATGCGTTATTTACATAGACATGTACTGCTCCACAACATGATAAGTTACATGTTCAGTTTCCTTTTGCAGAATTCCAGAGAATTGGCATCTCCTGAATCAGCCACAGTGTGGAGACAGTGTAATTACTATCTTGTGAAGCACCTGCAGACATGACAGCTAATGAAAGCTGCCATAACATGTCATTGTGTTTAGTTGCATGCCAGAAAAAAATGTAGATTCTAATTTGGAGATTTTTTAATGATTTCATTTCAAACAAAATCTAAGCCGCTGAGGCAAAGACATATAAGGTGAGATTAGAATAGGGGAAGATGTTTAAAGCAACTTCATCTTGGATAAAAGTATGAGAAGGGAGGAGAGTATACATGAATTTAAGGATATTGGATGTAGTGATTATAATGAGGTCAGCCAGCTAGACTCACAGGATATGAGTTCCCTGATTGAGGCTGTTAATCCAAGAGTCCTGGCTGACAGATAAGAAGAAGAGTGTCAGACATCCTGGCACTCTAACAGCTGACCTTGAAGAAGTAGTACTAGAGTCAAGAACTCTTCATGTGTAAATAAAGGGTGACTTAGTGACAGGATACTGGAGTCTGTGGAGTTATTTCAGTGGTGATAGAGTAAAGCATGTTTCTGAAGAAACCCATTTGTAACGGTCATCTTTGAGTTGGGATAAGTATTTCTTACATCATGTCTTTGTTTGGGAAGCCCGACTTATTCTGGGCCCAGTTGAGGACTGGGCCCAGAATGTGGAAAGAACATGTTTTTTCGCGCAAATGATATTGTGGCAGATGAAAAATAATGAGTAGTTCTCCTGACAGCCTGTGGAACAGCAGTTTTCTCAGTTATTAGGAGCCTAACTTTCCCTGAAGCACCAGATACTAATACCTTTCAATAATTGATGCACATCATAAAGGAATATTATGACCCCAAGTCTCCTCTAATTCTGACACGTTAACATTTTCACTTGGCAATTCGAGGAACACGGAAATCTGTATCAGGATTTTTGATGAGGTCAAGGTTACTGGCAGAAACGTATGACTGGTTTAACCCTAAATGAGCTGCTAAGAGACAATTTGAATTATGGGATTAATGATACAACTATGCAAAAGTGCCTACTAGCTGAAGCTCAATGGACTTCAAACAGGTTTGACAATTGGCTTTATCATTGGAAAATGTGGCAAGTAAAGCATATGAGTTGCAGAGTATTCCAATGAAACCAGGTACCCTTGCCAGTCTGACTGAGCTTGGAGAACACCACTTGAGTGCAAGCAATTACATAGCCTCACTCAGGATATACCCTGAACAGAGGGACTCTATGTCAGCCCACAAAAAAAAGCCAACCCTCAGCCAAATGGTTAAAACTTTCTTCAGGATTCAGGCCAGCAAGTGATTGTGATTGGTATGGAGACTCGAGATGGCTGCAGAGTCTTATTAGACTTAAACTGAGTAAAATAACTCATTGGCCAGATCCAGGGAAGTTCACACCCTGGAAAGTCTACCTATATCTGGTTTGGAACAGTTAAGTTACATTGCTTAGCAACATCCAAATTAGAACCAATCAAGATAAATATCTGGTTAATTGGGCATGCAGTTCTAATGGAGGTTGATACTGGTGTAGCTGTGTCGCAGAACCAGTTTAAACAAAACTCACTCTGGACTTTAGCCGTTATATTTGCGCAAGACCTCAGCTAGGCTGAGAATCTATACTGGGAAACTTTTATAGATTAAGGTACTACTTCAGTTCCAGTGAAAAGCAGCTGGTTCAGTCACCAGTGATTGTAATAAAAGGCTTGGGCCCAAGCTTGATGGGGTGAAATTGGCTGTGAGAGATTCACCTTGTTGCCTCAACATGTTTCAATATAAAAATGGCTACTTGAGCGAAGTCTTAAATAAATACCCAGAAGTCTTCTGGGAAGGTTTAGAGACTATTAGATGAGCCAAGACCACTTTGTGTGTTGACTAGGAAACTATTCTATGATTCAGCAAGGCCTGTCCAGTGCCATTTGCCTTACCGGCAAAAGTAGAGGCAGAAATCAGGAGGCTGGAAAATGGAGGAATTATGAAACCAGTCCAATTTGCGGAATAGGCAGATATCAGTCACACCGATTTTGAAGCCCGATAGGTCAGTTCAGCTTTGTGAGGATTTTAAACAAATGATAAACCGCTTTTCACAGTTGGATAAATATCCAATCCCTTGTATAGAGGATTTATATACAAAGCTGGCTGGGGTGCTGACTTTCACAAAGCTGAATATGAGCCATGCATACTTGCAATTGTGGTTAGGTGAGGATTCCCAGAAATATGCTACAATTAATACCTATAAGGACCTGTACCAATATAGGAGACTACCACGTGAGGTATTGTCAGCCTGTTTAAATTTTCAGCAGATGATGGAGAACATTTTGCATGGTCTACTTCATGTCACTATTTATTTAGATGACATTCTAATAACAGGGAGAACAAATAAGAAAACTTAGAGAACTTGGACATAGCCCTAAGGTGTTTTTCCAAGGCAGGCATACATCTATGAAGAGGAAAATGTAAGTTGCAGGCCCCCCCAGGTGACCTATTTGGGCTACAAGACTGGGTTACACACATTGGATGATAAAGTGAGGGCGATCAAAAGTGCCCTGGCTTCCATGTCTGTCCAGGTGCTTTGGTCATTTCTTGGGATGGCAAATTATGGGAGAAAGTTCATACATAATCTAATCTCCTTCATGGCACCTTTGCATCAATTCCTAATAAAGGGTCAGCCTTGGAAATGGTCACGTAGCAAAGCCATAGCTTTCAGGGAAATGAAGACCAGCTATCCTCCTCTGAGGTTTTGGCACATTATGATCCCAAGAAAGATCTGGTATTGACATGTGATGCTTCCCGTACGGCATTGTGGTGGTATTAGCTCGTATGTGGCCCAATTGAGAGGCACACCCAATATTGTACGCATCCAGGACTGTGACTAATGCAGAGCATAAATACGCCCAGATAGAGAAAGAAGGATTGGTGATCTTTTTTGGATTCAGCAGGTTCCAGCAATACCTTTATGGACAAAATTTGTGATCATCATGGGTCACAAAGCCCTGTTAGGTCTATTTTAAAAGGACAAGGTTGTGACACCCATAGCTTAGAGCCACATTCATCGGTGGGCTCTAAGTGCATAAGTGCAAGTTAGAACACCATCGGGGGGACTGAGTAGTGAATACAAATGCATTGAGCCACCTTCCATTAACAGATACACCAATGGTGGTACCTTTAATGAAAGAGTCTGTGATGATATTAAATTTTCCAGATGCACCCCCAGTCACAATTGACAATATCTGAATTTGGATGCAGAAAGGTTCAGTCCTATCAAAACTGAATTAAAAACTGTTGATGATGGGGATAGCAAAGGGCTATCACAACCAGAATTGAAATCTTTTTGGATCTAGAAAGACCAATTCACAGTAGAGAATGGCATATTATTATGGGGAACAAAAGTGATCGTCCCAAGCAAAGGTGGCTGCCAGATACTGGCTGAAATCTACTGAGGCCATCCAGGGATTTCCAAAATGAAGATGTTGGAGAGAAGCTATGGCTGGTGTTGGGGATTGGATGCAGACATTGCTGCATTGGTGAGGCAGTGCCCAGATTTGCCAACAAGGAAACAAATTACTGCCAGCAGCTCCCCCACGCATGGAAATAGCCAGGTAAACCTTAGACTTTGTTTTCATGTCAACTGTGCAGGTTCAAGGTCAATTTCTAAATCATTGTAGACACCCATTCAAAGTGGCTGGATGTGCATAGAGTCCATTCACCTAAGACAGAGATAGAAAAACTACACACATGTTTTTCAACGCATAGAGTACAGGAAGTGTTGGTCACAGACAATGCACCATCATCTACAAGCAGGGAATTTGGATATATCCTAAAGTTAAATGGGGTTCAACATATAAAGACATCTCCATACTACCCATCATCCAATGATCTTGCAGAAAGAGCAGTCCAAACTTTGTAGTCTGGATTGCAGAAACTGCATATAGCCTTGCTAAATACCAAACTGTCAAGGTTCTTCTTTGATTGTAGGACCACCCCTAATGCAACCAGAGAGACAGCACAGGCAGCGATGCTAATGGGGAGAAGACCCCATATTAGGTTAAATCTGATATTCCCGGATCTGGGGGAGAGGGTGAACAACCTCAGAAAGCCAATGCCATACATAAGACTCCACTAAATAAGAGAGTCAGTATAATATAAGGGATGAAGTTTGGTCAAAACCATGAAAATGGCCCCACATGGCCATGAGGCATGTTCGGGTGACATATAAAGTTCAGGTAGGTGCAACAGTCCTGAACAAGCATGTGGACCATATGAAAGCCATAAATTTGCAAACGGTGCAGGAACAAACATGTCCGGCTCCTTGGAACAGTTGGAAAGGCTGTTGGAACCTATGGATTCATTGTCTCGGTCAAGCATTGAATCAGAGATAGATTTAACAGATGTAGCTACCTCAATGCCTTTGCCACGGGAAAAAGAGAATGAGATCCTACTGCGGCACTCCTGGCGCAAGTGGTGGTCTCCAAAGTATTACACACTGTCCATATTGGACGCCATATTGGAGGAACCTGACCTGGTACTAAAATGCCCCAGGGAGCTCTCCAAGAAAAATGAATGGTCTATGTCTTCACACTCAGCGGGGGAGGTATGTAGTGATTGTGATGTGGTTAGCCAGGTGGGCATCATAGAATATGAGTTCCCTGATTGGGGCTATTAATCTGGTCCAATTGGGGAGCCCTGGCTGACAGATAACAAAACGAGTGTCAGAGATACTGGCATTCTGACAGCTGACACTGAAGATGCTGTATTAGAGTCAACAACTCTTCATGTGTAAATAAAGAATGATTTGGTGACAGGATACCTCTGTGGAGTTGTTTCAGTGGTGATGAGAGTAAGGCATGTTCCTGAAGAAACTTGTTCACAACAGTTATCCTTGAGTTAGGATAAGTATTTCTTACATCATGCCTTTGTTTGACTCATTCCACCCTGTTATTGAGGATTGGGCCCAGTATGTAGAAAGAATGCATTATTTTTTCCAGCAAACAACATTGTGGCAGATGAAAAGCAACAACTAATTCTTCTGACAGCCTGTGGAGCAGCAACGTTTTCAGTTATTGGGAGCCTAACTTTCTCTGAAGCACCAGCCATTAAAACCTTTCAATAATTGAAGGACATTGTTAAGGAATATTATGATGCCAAACCTCCTCTAATTCTGAGACACTATCATTTTAACTTGGCAATTCAAGAACCAGGGGAATCTGTATCAGGATTTTGGATGAGGTTAAGATGACTGGCAGAAGAATATAACTTTGGTTTACACCCTTACTAAGTTGCTAAGAGATTGTTTGGTATGTAGGATTAATGGTTTGGAAGATGATGGCTAAGGAACATTGGTGAATTTCTGCAGTCCAACTGCTTGTAATTCATATATTTATATCTGTGAGTATACAAAATCTTGTCAGTTCTGAGATGGTTTATAAAATTGTATATAACCCTATTGTAGATTTAGAATGAGGATAATCTATATTATTCTAAGAACAAGTCAATGACTACATATGAATGATCAGAAGGATAGCTGAGAAAAATATAACTTTACCCACACTAGAACCATTTCTTTCACCACTGGAATATTTGCCCATGTCATGGGAGTGATAAATTTCACGATTTAAGACCTACTTGCTTGCTGTAGAAGAATTATGTAAGAAAGCAATATTTATACATTTCTTGGGGGAAGCAGAAGGTAAACAAATATTCCAGCAGCTCATTGAAGCTACATTTGGTATGGCACTAGGTGTTCTGAGAAAGTAGTTCAGACTGAAGAAAAGTATAGTGACTGAATGATATTCTGTCAGACATCACAAAGAAATGGTGAGTCCATTAAATAATTTGTGGCAGTTGATTTTTGCATGTGAAGTTGATATATTAATCAATTAACTAACCATTTAACTGAAAAGACTTAAATTCCACAGATTAAGGAATATCTCCTAATAGAAGATGATGATCTAATCTTGGAAAAATCGTTGACCTTGTCAATCCTTGAATCTGCCATGTCAATTTCAAAGAGGTTATACAGCAATTCACCCTTAAACTCAGGCTTACAGACTTAGCTTGTTCAAGCAGCTCAAATACAGGCGTTATGAACAAGGAGATCGAAGCAAGCACATCACCACATGTCTCATTATGGCCAGTTGTCTTCAAAATAGTGCTCAATTTATAGAAATGTTCATCAAGTCACAATACCATTCCCAATTGAGAGAATAAGCGCCACTCGTGCTTTAAGTGAAATCAATTTGCAAGGATTTGTAGATTTTTGAAGATGAAGATTTCTTCAGTTCAACATGAGGAAGAGTCTTTCCTGAGATTGAGATGTACAAGCCACCACAAAATGATACTCTTGGAGGAGATGGACATGGTTTGCATGAATTAAGTAAGGTTTGGTGGCTGCAATCCTTCATGAGCAAAATGTGTACAAGAACCACAGAAAGAGAAACACATCAGAGGCCATTCCAATGTGAGAGTGACAGGCCTTGCTTTAGAATCCATTCTTTCTATCGAGACATCCAGTGAAACAGAACAGAGAACAAACTGTTCAATGTGGTTTATGTGGAGATTCCTGTTCATAAGTGTTATAAAAATGACACACACTGGAGGGCATAAGTTTTCCAGCAATGAAACATTACATGTGTGCATTTGAAGACCTGCCGGTGAACATACCTACCTTCCTACCGTTACAAAGCTTTCAGCAAGAATGTGAATTAAGATGCATGAAAATACAGACAGGAGAAGAATGCTTTAGTCTAAAGAGGAACCTAGATACATATATGGGGATAGTGTTCATGAGGATACATTTCCTATTCCCAAGAGTGATATTGGTCATTTGACTCATCAAGTTGATCTTACAGAGCCACAACATCTGATTCATAGATCTCATCGTAAAACCAAAAAGACCTTGGCACCTCAAAGACTATTCCTGTATTTAGAGAAAACAGACAGGTAAAACACTAAGAAATGGTTTAGTTCAAGGTATTTGTTTAGTTCAAAGGAGAAGCAATGGCCTAGTGATATTATTGCTAGGCTATTAACCCAGAGACCCAGGCAATGTTCTGGGAACTGGGTTCAAATCCCATCAAATTTGATGCAGATTTCCAGCAGATGCTGGAATTTGAATTCAATAAAAATCTGGAATTAAGAGTCTAATGATAATTATGAAACCTTTGTCGTTATTGGAAAAGTCCTTATGGTTCACTCGTCTTCTTTAGGGAAGGAAACTGCTATCCTTACTGGTCTGGCTACATGTGACTCCAGACCCACAGCAATGTGGTTGACTTTTAACTGCTCTCTGGGTAATTAGAGATGGGCAATAAATGCTGATCTAGCCAACAATGTCCACATCCTGTGTATGAATATTAGAAAAAAGGAAGAAGAGAAGAATTGTGAAATGGCTTGATTGATCTGTATTTGATTACGTCAGTTGGTTCTCATGTCTATGTAACTGTGTTTGATTGCTTAAGCTTGTGAATGGTGCTGGAGAGCTAATTAAACCCAACAACTTCAAGAGAAGTAAAATCAGAGTACTGGTGAAATTTTGTAAATCTGGCAATATTTGTGGAGAGAGAAACATTATTCTTCAGTTCTGAAAAAGAGTCATATTAGACTCAAAATGTTAATTCTATTTTTCCCTCCAAATATCCTGCCAAGCCTGCTGAGTATCTCCAGCATCACCTTTCTTTTATTAATTTTCAGAGAAAGCTTGAGAGCTGGCATGTGTCTGTACAAAATAAGTTTGAAGTTTTGGAATCTTTTATAGATTTAGAACTAGACTAATGTTGTCATTGCTCTGAGATAAATCAAATATCTAAGATATGTAGTATACTGAATGCATAACACATTACAACACTTCATAGCTTTTGGCTGTAAAGTGTTTTGTGGTGTCCTGAGGTTCTGAAAGTCACTATATAAATGTAAGTATTTTCTTCAAGTACAAATAAAGTTAGCTGTAAAATGTGAAATACTCATTTTAAATTTGAGATAGATCAATTTTTGTGAAGAAAAGATATTAAGGGATATGGACAAAAAGTAGGTATGTGGAGTTAGGCCACAGATCAGCCATGATCTCATTGAACTGCAGAACTGGCTTGAGGGGCTGAATGACCTACTCCTGTTCATCTGTCCTATGTAGCCAGTTGAAAAACACAGAAGCATTTTAATTTTATCTTTGCTTGGATATATCTCTTCCTCATTGTATGTGTGCACTTCATTGTGAAATTACCCCTCAGAGAATCACATGGTACTCTTTCAAGGGATCCCAGAGCACGTCTTATTTAAGTTATTAATCACTCCATGAGCACAGATGTTTATTCACTTAAAATCTGTAGAATTACATAGCTCATCAGATTGCCAAAAACTGATCAAGAGGTTCATTGACCCCAGTGAGTGAGCTTGTAATAAATTTTCATTGAGGAGTATCATTGTCATTTGGCAGAATCTCAGGCGTCAAGCTATCAGTTCTTGAGACTATGTTTTTGCAAATAAAACAAAACAGTTGAAGGAAAGGTAATTATCTTCATTAAGTTCAAATAAAATGATATTGTACTATTAGTGGCGTTTCTGTTCTAATTATCTAGACCCAGGATGGAATATTATTGGCTTTGAAGAGTGTAGCAACTAAAATGTTTCAGAGTATCTCAAGCTAATGCAGGGGGCAAGGGTTTAAGGAGCTGGTCTTGTTTTCTTTAGGAAAGGATCGTAAATAGTCTAACTGATGTTTAATACATTTTGAATTTATGAAGTTAATTGAAAAAAAATTGTTCAGGTTTGATTAGAAAAATGACTTTTCAAAATGAAACTTCCTGGCTGGCATTGCCAAAGAATTTTGTGCAAAGGTGATATTGACATAACAGCTAAAGGCACTCTAATACATCCATATATTTCAAAACATACTGAATGTCTACAGCAATACAATATCCTATTTTATACAATAGCCATACATAGATGTGTCGGGAAAAATAACAAACACTTGTATCAATTCTTTAACCCACAAAAATGATATGGGGTGTTGTATGATTAAGTACCTGACACTAAGCATTGTGTGTTTTTAAATTTAGAGGCACATTTGCATTTGCGCACTTGAAAATGTGGAATCACTGCATGCCACTGAGAAATTGAACAAGCTCAGGTTCAAACACTTTTTTTTGGCATTAGAGAGGCAGTCACTAATCAGGTACTGCAGTTAGCTTCTTAAGTGGGATTAGTGACTGTGCCAGAACATCACAGTTTGGCTGAGTTAAGATGAAAGCAAAGGCCAATATAGTTTACAGAAAGCACTCTCAAAGAAAGGAGTGAAGACCACATTTATGTCAGGCACAAGAGCCAAATTGTAGTTAGTGTTTGACATTATAGGTAACAAGAGCAACTTGAAATAACTTGGTTTGTTGTCCTGTAATAAGAGTTTCTTGTACCTCAGCATTCAGTATCTCACAATGCTCTGAATTATTTTTGTCAACAGGCCCACAGTGTTAGCTGCACAACTTCTGGCCGTATCAGTTATTTTTAAAATGGGGTATGAGAAGAAGCTTTGTAATTATTGCGCTTGGGAATTCAACATATTCAGAATCTTGTACCACGTCCAAAAGTCTTCAAAAGGTACTGCAGTACTTCCCTTGATGAAAAATTGTGCTTTTTTTCTAAATCACTGTACAGGAGCTGAATTTTAACTTGAATTGTAATTGTGGCAATGATTTCAACTTCACTTACATTGCCTTCGAATACTGTATTGTAGTTTTGCAAAGACAGTTAAGAACTATTAGTCTAATAATGCAGCACTTTCTCACAGGTCTGTAGATTGTTTCCACAGCAGTTTGAAATCCCTGCACTCAAGCTCAGGGAGTCAGGCCTTTTTGTGGAAGTTTCCTTCAAGCATTTTTAAGTCTCACTTGAAATCTTGTCCTTGAAATGCAGAACTGAATGTGTGGCTTGAACAGAGTGTATGGCAATTGGAGAGTTGTGGGAGTTAAGCAAGGAGGGGAGGAGGTGGAAGTTAGCAAGCAAGACCACAAATGTAGTAATATCTGGATTACTCCAATCACGAAAGGCAAGTGAACACAGAAGTAGGAGGATAAACCACATGAATGCATGGCCAGAAAGTTGATGCAAGAGGGAGGACTTTACATTGCTGGGACACTGGGATTTGTTCAGGGGGAATTGGAACCTGTACAGGCAAATGGATTGAATTTAAACAGAGTCCTACAGTATGGAGACAGACACTTCAGTCTAACTAGGGGAAAATGAGCACTGCAGAGGCTGGAGCTCAGAGTCGAGAGTGTAGTGCTGGAAAATCAGTTCCTGATAAAGAACTTTTCCTGAAATATCGATTCTCCTGCTCCTCGGATGCTGCCTGACCAGCATCACACTCTTGACTTCAGTCTAACTAGTCCACTCTGACCATGTTCCCAAACTTAACTAGTGTCACTTGCCTGCATTTGGACCATAGCCTTCCAAATATTCCTATTCATGAACTTATCTAAATGTCTTTTAAATATTGTATCTGTACCTGCATCTATTAATTCCTCTGGTAGTTCATTCCATACACAAACCACTCTCTGTGTAAAAACGTTGCCCCTCATGTCCTTTTTAAAATTTCTCCTCTCTGCTTAAAAATATGTCCCTTGGTTTTGAACTCCCCACGCTAAGGAAAAGACCCCTGCTTCTCACCTTATCTATTCCTCTCATAATTTTATATACTTCCATAAGGTCAACCTTAACCTCCTACGCTTCAGTGAAAAATGTCCCAGCCTATGTTTATAATTCAGCTGGAAATATCCTAGTAAATCTTTTCTGAACCCTTTCCAATTTAATAACATTTTTCCTATAGCAGGGCAAACGGAACTGCACACAGTTCTTCACCAGCGTCCTGCACAACCTCAATATGACATCCCACCTCCTATACTTAAAGGTTTGTGCAATGAAAAAAAGCATGCTAAACGCCTTATTAAACACCCTGTCCACCTGTGACGCAAATTTCAAAGATGAACCTGAACTCCTAGGTCGCTCTGTTCTACAACATTACCCAGGGCCCTACAGTTAATTGTATAAGGTCCTGTCCTTGTTTGTTCCAAACCTTACATTTATCCAAAAAAATTCACTCCATCTGTCACTCCTCAGCCCATTGTCCCAATTGGTAAAGATCTTTTTGTAATGTCAAGTAACCTTCTTCACTGTCAACAATTCCATCAATCTTTGTATCACCTGCAAGCTTAGTAGCCATGCCTCCTATATTCTCATCCAAATAATTTATATAAATGACAAACAAAAGTGGACCCAGTACTGATCCCTGTGGAACACCGCTGGTCACAGGCCTCCAGTTCAAAAAATATCGTCAACAGAGTATTAGAGTCGTAGTGATGTACAGTACGGAAACAGACCCTTCAGTCCAACTCATCCATGCCGATCAGATATCCTAAATTAATCTAGTCCCATTTTCCAGCACTTTGCCCATATCCCTCTAAACCTTTCCTATTCATATTCCTGTCCAGATGCCTTTTAAATGCTGTAAGATGAGTTTACTTGTGGGATATTTTGCTAATGCAACTGGGGAGGGGCTAAACTAAATTGACAGTGTGAATTTAGTTGACACCAGAATTGAAACCAGAAGGAAATATAAGAAGTGAATACCTGGATGCACAAAATACTGTCAGCACTAAAACAGAGAATAATAAGTTAATAGGCAGAATAAAAATAAAGATAAATTAAAATATTCTAAACCCTGATTACAACATATGTACGTGAATGCACAGCATATGGGTAAGTAAACTAGGTGAGTTACAACTGCAGACTGCCATGTTGAGTTATGGTGTTGTGGCTGAAACAAAGACCTTGCTCAAGGAGGATTCAGTGTTAAATATTCCTGGATACAGTGTGGTCAGGAAAGACAAGAAAACAAAAACAGGAAGGGAGTTCATATTGGTTAAGAAGAGCATTGCAGTGCTGGAGAAGAAGAATGTGCCAGAGAATTCAAGGAGTATACATGGATATTTTCAATATAGACTTTCAATAATGTAACAGTAAGATTAGCACCAGTATATTATTGAATACCGTGCATCGAAATATTTAATGTTAATGTGTAATAAACAGTTTTATAAGGAAGTCTTTGGTCTAATGACAGTTTTTGACCTTTCTTTCTCCTTGACCGGTCTGTCTTGAATCCACAATCATGGTTTTGGTATAAACCCACATGATAAAAGACTCCACAACTTCCATTACTTAGCAGCAGCTTCGCAGTCTCTGAATTAGCTGAATCACCCAAGAAGTCTTTTTCTTCACTGCCACTATACCCCTGCATGGCAATACTGATCTGGACATTCATGAGAAGATTACAGCTGGACTTGTGTGTTGAGACACATCTACATCTAGCTTCCAAGAAGTCACTTATACTTTGCTCTCACAGGAAGCTCAGAACAGAACTGGCCTTGAGTCTCCCTCCCTTGGGAGCTGGTTTACCAATGATATTCCCAGTTTCTCAGCTGCCAAAATACCAACATGGTTAATCCACAATAAGTCCCTCATTGAAGGCATATACAGTACCCTTTAGCATAAATAGTTTAGTTTGGCTACAGTAAAATAACCCCTGTTTTTTTTTAAATGAGGTAGCTGAAAGATATCTAGTGTATTGAGTTAAGCCATGCCTTGGGATATTGCATTTTATTAGCATAGAGCTGAAAGCTAGGATAAGCAATTTTAAATTCTTTTGAGTCATTATACTGTTCAGTTTTGTGAACTTGAAAAACTGCTAATCGTAAGTAAAGATTATATCAGTCTGTGAACAATATCAAAGATAAATAACTCAATTAAAAAAAGCACAAAAAGGTCAAAAATGTGGATCTTGCTACCACAAAGACTAATTGAGATGCCTATGAGAATAATAAACATATTGATAATGAAAGCAACAGAAGTGGAGGCTCATAACGATGAGATGAAGAATGGGAGGAAGCTTGTCACGAGCAAAAACACTAGTTCAGACTTGGTAGACCAAATGATTGCTTTCTGTGTTGTAAATTCAAAATTGTAATTTTCCAAATGAAATTGATTGGAGAAATGGACTAGAAAATTGAGCTGCTAAAGTTAACATTCAGACAACAAAGCACCAAGGACAAAGACAAAGATCCCAGCGTAAATGTTTGGTTTCTGCAGGCCACACAGCCCTTCAAGCATGTTCTGTTGTTCAATAAGATCATGGTTAGTCTTCTATTTTGGATTCACTGTCCTCCCCTATCCCCACACTCCTTGATTCCTTTAGGAGCCCTGAAATCCCCAAAAAAGGAGCCATTGTTAGTTTCAATAAGCACAGATAAGCGAATGTCTGAGTTCTATTTATTTGTTTTGAGTTGCTCAAAATACTGGAAGTTATGGACCAACCTTAATTTAAGCAAGTTTAATAAGTTCCTGACAAAGAATGAAGCAACTATGAATACGAATTAACTATGACCACACAGCTTCAGATTACAAGGGAGTCTGTGCAGGAAACTGGCTTACAGTCTGACTTTGAATACTTATTTCACATTATAGTCAGGAACGGTTGAAAATATTTGAGGTTTCCTACTGAAGGAAATATTCACAAATACAAGGTATTCTCTTAGACAATTTCCTGACCTCCCACAGTCTTTGAAATAATTTTGAATAATGAATCTGCTGTTAAAAGAACAGCTCCCCCTACTCTCCCTTCACATTTTTTTGCTGGAGTTATTTAATTGGTCTCTGATATTGGCATTTCTCTATGATGTTACCAGGACACTACAGCATTTTTGTCTATAAACAAATCTTACTTAGAGCCAATGAAATTTACTGGAACTCATTTTTATTCATGCTGTCAATAGAGTCTCACCTTGTGTCTTTAAAATAAAAAAAAAGTTCCAAGGCCTTATGCAAAGGTGTAAAGCAAAGGAGAAATAAATGTACAGCTGAATAACATCAAGGAGGAATTTACTGAAATTCTTGAAAGGGAAGTGGGAAAAATCCAAAAATACAAGTAGCTCTTCTCAAGAGGTGCTGGGAAGGCAAATAATTGAGTGAGTTTGCCCTCGAGAGATATTTGCCACCATCTCAGCACTTCTAAAATTTCCACTGGGGACTTTCTCGCTGACAGCAATTGAGGCCCTTTAATGGTCAATTAATGGCCATTTAAGGACCTCAACTTGCCATTAGCCTGATTACCTGCCTTCTCAGAAAAAAAAGATCCTGTGGCTCAGTGGTATGCCCCACTTTGGATCCAAGAGGCCTGGGTTCAAGTCCCACCTGCTCCAGAGGTGTGTTATAACATCTCTATATGAAAATATCAAGTTGTCTTCCCAGCAGAGCAAAGAATGGAAAACCAGGGCAACTGCTTGTCCGATTGTGGAGAGATGGGAACCTCCATTTGCCTGAATATTTGGCTGACTAGGGGCAAGAGGGTGATCCCTGCCCTTGGACCCAACACACCAGCCCCTTTTTCTCCTGGTGACCTCCACCTCATGAAACATGAAAGAAGAGGACTTACCTTCTCAGCACTGGAACCCCAAAGTCCAAACCGCAATCAAAGATCCTTCGGACATGAAGCTGCCAACTTACTGACAAGGTGGATCCCACTGTGATAGTGCAAATTTCAGAGCTGTATTAACTGTTCATAGATTGAAAGAAACAGCAATAGCTCTGTCTGGAATAAACTATTAAAGGACAAGGACAAATTTATCGAGGAATTGAAAACAATGAGCCATGATTTGGAAAGGAAGGAGTCGAGGCTACATAACCAATACAGTTTTAACAACTACTAAACACTGGCTGCTTTATGCCACAAGACAATTGATTGGCTCCCGATAGAATCTAAGCAGTTAATCACAGAAAAGCTGTAACAAGAATCAAAGCTGTACCTACAAGTCTCCTCTGCTTTTCTACTGCATTACCTCCTTAACTCTCATCCAGATGGTGTTTTGGATCACACCAATATTTTGTATTCATAGAAACATACAGCACAGAAACAGACCCTTCAACCCAACTCATCCTTGTTGACCCGTTTTCCTAAACTGAGCCAGTCCCATTTGCCTGCATTTGGCCCATAATCTTCTACACCTTTCCTATCTGTGTACTTGTCCAAATGTCTTTTAAATGTTGCAATTGTACTTGCCTCTTCCACTTTCTCTGACAGCTTGTTCTGTCTACTTACTACCATCTATGTGATGGAGTTGCCCCTCAGGTCCTTTTTAAATCTTTCCCCTCTCATCTGAAACCTATGCCCTCTAGTTTTGGACTTCCCTGGGGAAAATTCCTTGGCTAGTCACCTTATCTATGCCTTTCATGATTTTACAAATCTCTATAAGGTCACCCCTTAGCCTTCTATGCTCTAGGGAAAAGTGTCACAGCCTATTCAACTTCTACATATAACTCAAACCTTCCTGTCTCGGTACCATCTTTGTAAATCTTTTTTGCACATTTTACAGTTCAATAACATCATTTCTATAGCAGAACTACCAGAACTGTATGCATTACTCTGAATGTGGCTTTGCCAACATCTCAACTCCTGTACTCAGTGCTCTGACCAATGAAGGCAAGTGTGCCAGATGCCTTCTTCATCACCTTGTCCACTTGAGACACCATTTTTAAGGAACTAAGTCTCTCTGATCGACAACATTCACTAGGGCCTTACCATTAGTTGTATAAGTCTTGCTCTGGTTTGTCTTACAAAAATGCAACATCTCATATTTATCTGAATTAAACTCCAACTGCCAGTCTTCAGTACAATGGCCCAATTAATCAAGATGCCATTATATGCTTAGATAACCTTCACTGTCCAATACATCACCAATTTTGGTGTCATCTGCAGACTCACCAACCATGCCATATTCTCATCCAAAGCGTTCATATAAGTGATGAACATCAGTGGACTCAGTACCAAACCTTACATCACACTGCTAGTCACAGGCATCCAGTTTGATCAAAAACCCTCTATCATGACCTTCTGTCTCCTACCATCAAGCCAGTTTTCTATCCAATTAGCTAGTTCTCCCTGGATCCCATGTGATCTAACCTTACTAATCAGCCTACCATGCGGAACCTTGTCAAAGGCCTTATTAAAGTCCATGTAGACAATGTCTATCGTTCTGCCTTCATTTATCTTCTTGGTCATCTCTTCAAAAAACTGAATCAAGTTTGTGAGACATGATTTCCCATGCACAAAGCCATGCTAACTATCCCTAATCAATCCTCGTCTTTCCAAATGTATGTAGATCCTGCAACAATGTACAGTACTTTGTAATATTTAATGGTTAATTATCTTCAGATTTAACAGGCATTCCTAGCACAAAAATATTCAATCCCTCCCATACATAAATCATTAGTCCATAGTTTTGTTAACTTCTTAACTTACAGATAGAAGTTTTACTTTAAGTCTCTGTCCCATCAGCTAATTTCCTTAATTTAGTGCCATCAACCTATATTGGGACTTGCCTCTTTTTATTTAATTGACATTTTCTCTGTACTAATCTAACATCCAATTGCTGGATCTATAACTTAAAGTTACATTTATTGATGTTGACCACACTTTCCTGCTTCCTTTATTAAGTTGTTAATCACACTGGCATGTGATTCTAAGATATTAACAAGATGAAATGAAATGCTATTAGTGGTGTCCCTGCCTAAGTTTATTGTTATCATTCATCGCGCCTAATATACCTTTGACTTGACAAGTTAATTGATTTAATCAACCACTTATTGCACTGATATCTAGGCTATTAATTATAGAAACACTTGTATCATAAATGCCTGCAGCATCTCCTATCCAACTTCTGTGATTCCTGTATTTCCCCCTCAACTGTGTAACTGTCTTGATTGAACGACGATCTGACCAATTCCTTCTAAATGCTAAGTAAAGATTTTGGATACCATGATGGTAACCAAATTCCTGAGAGATTCAGAATAATGGGTACCAATTCATAATGGACATTTTCAATCAACATTTTACTTGTGCTCCACATAACTATCCCTTCTCTGGGCCCTCCTTTTCCGACAGGACATACCATAGAATTTTCAGTCACTTCCAATGTAAGTGTGAGAGTCATCTCTGAGAGTGATGTTGTGGAAGTCCTGTGCAAACCATTCCACAAATAGATTTGACTTCTGTGTTGCTTGTGAAATTAATGCATGAAATTGTGGGCTCAAGCATCTCCCGATGCTGTCAGTCTCCACATATTAGTGTTTGGTTCTGTACACATGCTGTATCCATTTCCACTGAGCACCAGATCTCTGCTGCTGCCTCTATAACAACCAAGCCAGCAACTCCAATATCAGTTTCATCATTTACCTAAGATCAAAAACAAAAGATCCAGTTAGTTTCTGCACTTATTTACTGTTTATCAGTTTACAAAGACCCTTAATCAAAATGTCGTCCTTCCAAAATTTGTACTCATCAGAATTGTTGCCTGTGAAGTATTCTATACAGATACTTCGATGAACTTATTACTTCAAAAGCACACATTTACCCAGGTGCTCATACATTATCAGACAAATAAAGGACTGTGGTTTAAACTTGGTTTTATTCCTCATTATTTTCTGTCTCTCTAGGGTCCATTACAGGGATACATGAATCATTGGGTTTGGGGTTTGACTTTCACTAAATTCATGTTCCAGTCCCTCTAAGTCTAAGGTGTATCAGGACTTCACATCACACTCCTCTGACACTCCAGGAGACAGGACTTAACCCTTTTCTTAATGACTGTAAGTTTACCCACACCCTTAACCAATCTAGCTTTAAATTCTGCTGTTTGTCTCACTTTTGAAAACACCTGGTTTATGGACCAATTTCTAGGCAATTGCCTGTATTCTCATTTATGCTGTTGATTTTCATTAAATTGTTACCTTTATTTTGGGCTTGGACCAGAGTGGTAAAGGACTGTACAGGGAATCTTTATCCAACTCTGGCAGAGGGGCATCAAGGTCAGAATTGTAATTAAATTCCCTAACATGATCCGAATTGCACACAGCTTCATCCTCAACTAATTCCCAATCAGGATCACCCCTTTCATTCCCTAATTTTTGTCCAGGTACAGAGAAACCTTGTGGCTGGAAAGCTGTGACTGCAAGATATCAATTTATCTTTGGCATTTAGAATGATCAGCACTCTGCAATTGTTGCTGAACTCCCTCTCCCACTGCAACTCCCAGGTCATTTCTTCTGCTCTGAAGCTCTTCAACCATGTTGTGCCCATTCCCCCCACCATCACACCCACTCCAGGTACTGGCTCCGACCCCACTCCCAGCTTCACACCCACACCAGATCCCAGCTCCCGGCCCTGCCGAGTTTTCACCATCCCTCCAGACCTCCCATTCACTGAGGACGAACGATCAGTCCTCAGCAAAGGACTCACCTTCATCCCCCTCCGTCCACGCATCAATGAATTTAAAACACGACGTGACATCGAACAATTCTTCCGTCGCCTCCGCCTCCGAGCTTACTTTCACAATCAGGACACCCGCCCACCTTCAACACACTGCATCCACCTGGACACCCCGCGCTGGCCTATTACCTGCCCTTGACCTCTTCATTTCCAACTGCCGCCGGGACATTAACCGCCTCAACCTGTTTACCCCCCTCCCCCTCTCCAACCTCTCACCCTCACAACGCGCAGCCCTCCAATCCCTCTGCTCCAATCCCAACCTCACCATTAAGCCAGCGGATAAAGGGGGTGCAGTGGTAGTCTGGCGCACCGACCTCTACACCGCTGAAGCCAAACGCCAACTCGAGGACACCTCTTCCTACTGCTCCCTCGACCATGACCCCACCCCCATCACCAAACCATTATCTCCCAGACCATACAGAACCTCATCACCTCAGGAGATCTCCCACCCACAGCTTCCAAACTCATAGTCCGGGAACCCCGCACTGCCCGGTTCTACCTCCTTCCCAAGATCCACAAGCCTGACCACCCTGGCCGACCCATTGTCTCAGCATGCTCCTGCCCCACTGAACTCATCTCTACCTACCTTGACATTGTCCTATCCCCCCTAGTCCAGGAACTCCCCACATACGTTCGAGACACCACCCACGCCCTCCACCTCCTCCAAGACTTCCGTTACCCTGGCGCCCAACGCCTTATTTTCACCATGGATATCCAATCCCTCTACACCTCCATTCGCCATGACCAGGGCCTCCAAGCCCTCCGTTTTTTCCTCTCCAGACGTCCCCAACAGTACCCTTCCACTGACACTCTCATTCGTTTGGCCGAACTGGTCCTCACCCTTAACAATTTCTCCTTTGAATCCTCCCACTTCCTCCAGACCAAAGGCGTAGCCATGGGCACACGTATGGGCCCCAGCTATGCCTGCCTCTTTGTTGGCTATGTAAAACAGTTAATCTTCCGTAATTACACCGGCACCACTCCCCACCTCTTCCTCCGCTACATTGATGACTGCATTGGCGCCACCTCGTGCTCCCGCGAGGAGGTTGAACAATTCATCAACTTCACCAACACATTCCACCCTGACCTTAAATTTACCTGGACCATCTCTGACACCTCGCTCCCCTTCCTGGACCTCTCCATCTCCATTAGTGACGACGACTTGACACTGACATTTTTTACAAACCCACCGACTCCCATAGCTACCTGGATTACACCTCTTCCCACCCTATCTCTTGCAAAAATGCCATCCCGTATTCCCAATTTCTCCGCCTCCGCCGTATCTGCTCCCAGGAGGACCAGTTCCACCATAGAACACACCAGATGGCCTCCTTCTTTAGAGACCGCAATTGCCCTTCCCACATGGTTAAAGATGCCCTCCAACGCATCTCGTCCACATCCCGCACCTCCGCCATCAGACCCCACCCCTCCAACCGTAACAAGGACAGAACGCCCCTAGTGCTCACCTTCCACCCTACCAACCTTCGCATAAACCAAATCATCCGCCGACATTTCCGCCACCTCCAAAAAGCCCCCACCACCAGGGATATATTTCCCTCCCCACCCCTTTCTACCTTCCGCAAAGACCGTTCCCTCCGTGACTACCTGGTCAGGTCCACACCCCCCTATGACCCACCCTCCCATTCTGGCACTTTCCCCTGCCACCGCAGGAACTGTAAAACCTGCGCTCACACCTCCTCCCTCACCTCTATCCAAGGCCTTAAAGGAGCCTTCCACATCCATCAAAGTTTTACCTGCACATCCACTAATATCATTTATTGTATCCGTTGCTCCAGATGTGATCTCCTCTACATTGGGGAGACTGGGTGCCTCCTAGCAGAGCGCTTTAGGGAACATCTCCGAGACACCCGCACCAATCAACCAAACCGCCCTGTGGCCCAACATTTCAACTCCCCCTCCCACTCTGCCAAGGACATGGAGGTCCTGGGCCTCCTTCACCGCCGCTCCCTCACCACCAGACGCCTGGAGGAAGAACGCCTCATCTTCCGCCTCGGAACACTTTAACCCCAGGGCATCAATGTGGACTTCAACAGCTTCCTCATTTCCCCTTCCCCCACCTCATCCTAGTTTCAAACTTCCAGCTCAGCACTGTCTCCCTGACTTGTCCGGATTTGTCCGACCTGCCTATCTTCTTTTCCACCTATCCACTCCACCCTCTCCTCCTTGACCTATCACCTTCATCTCCTCCCCCACTCACCCATTGTACTCTATGCTACTCTCTCCCCACCCCCACCCTCCTCTAGCTTATCTCTCCACGCTTCAGGCTCACTGCCTTTATTCCTGATGAAGGGCTTTTGCCCGAAACGTCGATTTCGCTGCTCGTTGGATGCTGCCTGAACTGCTGTGCTCTTCCAGCACCACTAATCCAGTAATTGTTGCTGAAGCTGGCCATTGCTTTTAAGATCGATGAGTGTGGTGCTGGAAAAGCACAGCTGGTCAGGCAGCATCCGAGGAGCAGGAGAATCGACATTTCAAGCATTAGCTCTTCATCAGGAATGGATGAAGAGCTTATGCTCGAAACGTCAATTCTACTGCTTCTCGGATGCTGCCTGACCAGCTGTGCTTTTCCAGCACCACATTCTTCAATTCTGATCTCGAGCATCTGCAGTGCTTACTTTCTAACATTTTTTTAAAAATAGGATGAACAACACTGTCAAGGCCTGCAATTATCTGAGAACTTCACTAGTTAGATTTTAATAAGCTGATTAGATTTAATTCACCGAGTTTCCTCAGTTGTTAGGAGGCAGTGAATCATTTGCCACTGAATATACCCGTCTCTGCACTTGCACTACAGATTGGAGAATCATGGTCCAAATTGCATGATTGAAAGCCTGATTGGTGAAGCTGTATCTAAAGAAGAGGGGGAGCATTAGGGATTGAAATCAATTTTGGAAAGGGTTGTAATGTTGGAGAAGTTTGAGAAATGATAGTTTTTTTTAATTACAAGCTGAAAATGTTGAGTCTGAGGCTGCATGGGAATTATGAACCAATTTAGCTCAGTGAAGCTTTAATGTGGGATACAACTTGGACAGGTCTGGGTTTATGGCATGAGCTAGGAGTAAAAATGGATAATCAGACAGAAGTAGAAGCAGAGAATCTTTGTGATGGAAAGATCAAAGATCCAGGAGCTCAGCTGCACTTTAGATAGAACGAGGAATCTGGTTCAGAATGACATAATGATTCGGGGCCATTTTGAGTCAGTGTCCAGGTCTAGAATTTGTGCTAAGAATGAAAGATGATGTCTTTACTCTTGCCATTGTGAGAAATTTCCTGTTATTCAAGACCAGAGTTGGAAAAGCAGCCTGCCAATCCTGACAAACTGAGTGAATTAGTAGTAAGAAATTTTGATAACCTTACCTGATATTTTCTAGTAGGAGAAAGTGAGGACTGCAGATGCTGGAGATCAGAGCTGAAAATGTGTTGCTGGAAAAGCGCAGCAGGTCAGGCAACATCCAAGGAGCAGGAGAATCGACGTTTCAGGGATTCCTGAAGAAGGGCTCATGCCCGAAATGTCAATTCTCCTGCTCCTTGGATGCTGCCTGAGCTGCTGCGCTTTTCCAGCAACACATTTTCAGCTCTGATATTTTCTAGTAACAGCTTCAAAGATATGAAATACTGATTTATTTGAAATGCTACCCAACCTCTTTTTTTTAATTTGTTCTTGGGATGTAGACATTGTTGGCTAGGTCAGTAAATTGACATGGTAAAAACAATGACTGCAGATGCTGGAAACCAGATTCTGGATTAGTGGTGCTGGAAGAGCACAGCAGTTCAGGCAGCATCCAAGGAGCTTCGAAATCGACGTTTTGGGCAAAAGCCCTTCATCAGGAATAAATCTGGAAGAACAAGTCAGTGGTCATAACTCTTACAGTAGTCATCACACATAGCGTGTAGCTGAATGCTGGTTGCCTCAGCAGTTACCGCAGTCCTTCCAATGTTTACCCATACCTCGGGCATTTCTCCCAGTTTTCCATCCTACCTGGCATTCAAACAGTGAGAGATTTTTTCTCGCTTTTGGAAATGCTGCTCAAAGTGTCAGATAGTTCTTAACAAATAAACTTCGAAGGTCATTCAACTCTGACCTCAGGAAGTGAAAAGTCTACAAGCTGCATGCCAAATACAACACAAATAAACGTTCTGCCCACATCCTTGTTGATCCTCATTGATCTTCACAGATCATCCACTGCCTGACAGGAGACATAATAAACAAGGGATCTCTTCAAATGAAGAGTGACAGAATTCCCTAATCTTGCAAGAAATTTAAAATGAGGAGAGAACTCGGAGCACAAAGGCAGACTGTGGGTTCTGGCTTTCCATGAAATTCAGAATAACATTTCGGGCTTATATCACTATAATATCTTAGTCACCTGTCAGTTTACAAAACTTTCCCAGCCAGTTACATGTAGTCCTGCAATAGCCTTCCAATGCAATGAGGTTATTTTATAATTGTGCATTCACTGAGCTCAAAGATAGCGCTATTAGCCTGTAGCTTCAAAGATTGTTAGGTCCAGTTCCAAACTGTGCCTTAGAAAATGTTGATACTGAAGGGTGCTTTATTGTCAGAGGTGCTGTACATTGAATAAGATAGTGATGAGTTCATATCTCCTGCTTCAATTCTTAAGAGTTTATTTATTTATGTAGCACCATTCACAACCTCAGTACACCCAAACTGCTTTATAGCCAATGGAAAGTACTTTTAAAGTGGTGTAAATAGGAAATACAGAAATTTATGTACACCAAGGTTATACAAACTGCAATGACACTGTGACCAGATAATTGTTTTAAAATGTCAGTTGAGGGATAAATATTGGTCAGGCTAAAGAAGATCTTCAGCAGGTCTGGCAGCATCTGTGGAGAGAGAAACAGTGTTAACATTTCAAGTCCAAAGTGACTGTTCTTTGGAACTGAAGAGAGAGATGGAAAAGTGATGTATTTTTACCATGTAGAAAAGTGGTGGGAAGAAGCAAGTGGAACAGAAGAGAATGTCATGGAAAGGCTAAAAGGTCAAAGGTGTTTAGAGGTCACACGTGTCCCTAAACAAAAGGAGTGGTGACAGTTGTAGAGAGAGAGATGGGTCCAGGGAAGGTGCTTAACAGCAGATTATAGGTTAGCTCTGTCAATAGCAAAACCAGGAAAGCCAGACACTGGGGTTTGGTGTGTGAGGTGGTGAGGTAGGAACAACCAAATAGTAATCTTCTCACACCCTGCTTCCTGTCAGGTTTCTCCCAGTTTCTCGTCTGCTGTAACTGGCATCATGTTCCTATCTTCCAAAATTATGCCTCCAAGATATCTTCCTGCTTCCTCAACAAAGGATTCCTACCTCCTACCCCTCATGCTATGGTAAGCAAGACATTCAAACACATCTAATCCATTTCCCATATTTCTGATCTCATCTTTCCCACACCCTCCAAGAACCACAAAAGGAGTCCCCTTATCTTCATTTTACACCCATCAGTGTCAGCATTCAGTGGATCATCCTCCTTCTATTCCACCACCTTCAGCATAATGCCACCTCTATTTTCTCCTCCCTGTTAGAATTCTGTTGGTGTCACTCCCTGCCTCGACACCCTAGTCCACTCCTTTATAACCCCCAGTACCTCATTCTCCTCCCATTATAACTTTCTATGCAATCACAGAAAGTGCAACATTTGGCCTTTCACCTCCTCCCTGTCCAAGGTATCCTTCCAGATTAAACAATGGTTTACTTGTACATCTTTCAGTCTAATCTGCTGTAATTGTTGCCCAAAATGAGGTATCTTCTAGATTGAAAGACCAATGAAAGCCAATCCTCTGCTCTGTCCATAAGAATGACCCCAACTTTTGATTGCGTGCCATTTCAATATACAGTACCATCTTGATCCCACGTTAACAATTCCGTCTTACATCTGCTGCAATAGTACACAAATCCCAATGTAAGCTGGAGGAACAGCAGCACATTATCTGTTTAGGGACTTTGTAGCCTTCTGGACTCAACATTGAGCTCAACCATTTCAATCCATGGACTCTGTCCTCCATTGTTTCCTCTCATCTTTTCACATAACCCTCACACCCCTCAATGTCTGATTTTCTTGGTTTTGCTATCAGCAGACCTATATTCTGCAATTAATACTTATTCTGGACCTATCTCTTTTCATTACAGCCGCTGCCACTTCCTTTGTCTTTTGTTCTGTGACACCTGTCATCTTTGATATCTCTTAACCTTTCCTTGGCTTCTCATCTGTTCCACTTGATCCTTCCCACCTTTCTCTATATCAATTTTCTACCTCTGTCTTCAGTTCCAAAGAAGATTGACGCTGGACTTGAAGTTGTATCTTTGTTTGTCTTCCCATAGATGCTGCCAGACCTGCTGAACTTCTCTAGCATTTTCTGTTATTGTTTCCACCGTGTGCACTATTTACTTTATGATGAATTTATATTCCCTGTGAGTTTTCAACCTTTTGACACGGGATCTGCTATAACTATCAAGCAGAATGTGATTTTTAGTGTGGAAACAGGCCCTTCCACCTAACAAGTCCATACTGACCCTCCAAAGAGTGACCCACCCAGACCCATTTCCCTCTGAATAATGCACCCAACACTATGGGCAATTTAGCATGGCCAATTCACCTGACCTGCACATCTTTGGATTGTGGGAGGAAACCAGAGTACCCGGAGGAAACCCACACAGACACCACACAGACAGTCGTCTGAGGCTGGAATCAAACCTGGGACCCTGGTGCTGTGAGGCAGCAGTGCTAACCGTTGAGTCACCATGCCACCGTGCTCATCCTATGAGCTTGGATTTTGTGCTCAGGTTTCTAACATTATATGAGAACCCATAGAAGTTTGAAGGGTTTTTGCCCGAAACGTCGATTTCGCTGCTCGTTGGATGCTGCCTGAACTGCTGTGCTTTTCCAGCACCACGAATCCAGTATTTGCTTTCCAGCATCTGCAGTCATTGTTTTTACCTTAGCAACAAGTGTCACCCACTGAACCACAGGTCACATATGGTGCATGACATATGGGAATGCATAGATGGAAGAACTCTGAAAAGTTTAAATGTACTTTTTACTAGGGAAGGGCTTTCTGCTTGTCTATATGGCATGCTGTGAAGTACAGTTCCGGTTCCCGAACTTCTTTCACTCAAGCTATTCACATAATGTAACTTGGGCTCTTTGATGTCTTTTGGTTATATTCCAAGAAATAAGTATCTCTGCAGACTGCCTCTGGAGATCTTTCCTTAATTGTTTAGTGCCTAATGCTGGAAACAGGCTGTTACCATCAATCAGGCCAATTAAATAGTAAAGAAACCAAGCACAGAGCACTTTTACTACCTACTTTCCCAGCTCCAAATAATCTTGCAGCATATGATCTGAATGACCTCTTCCCTGTATGTTATAGATTTGCGATAGTGAAATTTATTGTTGATTGTCAGTTTTGATTAATTAATAAGGTGTTGAATCTATTTTCCCTTGTACTCAGGAAAAGATGAGACACTGAGAAGGATAATTTAAGATCTTTGGAGTTTTCTGCTTTGCCTCAATGGATCATACGACCCAGGTTGATGCACAGTCGAACCTTAAACTCATGTCAAGAATTTTCACCATGTATGGATGCCCAATACTACCTGAGGAACTGTTCAAGTTTCTAATTATGATGTCATTTTGAAACAGATGCAGTGAATTGAGTATTGTAATCTGGTTAACGCCACAGTTTTTTTAAATCTTGCTTTGTTATATTTCTTTATGTATTCATTTGATTTGAATATCAGTGGCAAGGCCAGTATTCATTGCTCTTGCCTAATTCATATTAAGAAAGTGGTGCTGAGTTGTGTTCTTGACCATGATTGGGCAGGGGTGGTATTTGTAAGTATATCAAGAATTCAGTTTGATTCTATTCTTTCATAAAAGTCATTTGTTGCTGTCAGTCAGACTTCAGCAAATTTGGTGCTTACCTACAAATTTGGTGAATCCTTATTTTCTTGTATAAGGCAGTTAGTACTGAAAAAGATTAACTGACACGACAAGTTAAGCTCCACTCATCAGAATATATTCGTGGGTGGAGGTAATTAGTTCCCCACATGTTCACCAGTGTGCATATAATGCTTCAGTGATTACTCTCAGTGTACATAATGTGCAGCTAATGTACTAATGTGAACTTACTCTTAAGTTGAGCCTGATGTCTCATGACAGAACATTATGTGTCACAGATGTCATGTAGTTAGCTGTTAAGGAATAAGTCGATCTACTGTTCATCAAGATTGAGGCTACCTTCTACCTAAAATGTTGTATGGGCATCCTTCCTATATGGCGTCTGTAGCTTAAATATCACCAGCAACAAGGATTGGTGGCAGCAGATCTATATAAGACAGGTGATGGGATCTAGACAACTTGTATATTGCTTGATCATAATATTTCTAGTATTTATCTCAATTCTGAAAGCTGACCAGGAGTTTTCAATCCCAGAAATAAGGTGGCCTTGAGTGAGAGTTTCAGTGACAGGTGGTGTAAAGTAGAGGTAAAGTTGGGCATAGGGAGATAAAACTGAATCCTTCTAATTCTGGAAAAATGACTGCTGCATTTCCTGCTATTGATCTCATCTGTCTGTACCTGTCTGAGACTGAACCAGACTACTTGTGAATATAGTGTTATATTTGACTCAGATATAAGCTTCTGACCAAATGACCACATCATCACAAAGAACACCTACTTCTACCTCTGTAATATGCCCATCTTAGTATTATAAATGCAAAGTACTGCAGATGCTCAAATCTGAAACAAAAACAAAGTGTTGATGAAATTCAACAGGTCTGGCAGCATCTGTAGCAAGAAACAGAGTTAATCTTTTGAGTTCAGTAACCCTTCCTCAGAACCTTTCTTCTTTGCTGACTCTTTCTTCTTGTTCACCATTGTCACTTTCATTTTCCCTCTTCATGTTTGACAAGATATTTGCCAAAACTCGCTTCTGCAACAGAATCTCATTCCTCAGTGACTGCCTCCAGCTCAGACTCAGCCCAAGTGAATTTCAGTTGAAGTTTAATCTTTCTTGTTTTGAATTCACCTGGGGTCATAAGTATCTTCATGATGTACAGTGCTCCTCAGACAGCTGTTCTCGCTGCATCCTGAGATCATGTGCAACCACATGCACAACCTCAACCTTGTTCTTCCTCTGTACCGCCTAATGATATCTCAAAGCAGTCCTGCCCAGCCCCGTTCCGCTTCATTCTTCAACTCATTTTAACGCTTTAACAATAAACTGTTTGTCTTCCTTACAGGTATTAAGGAATGGAAGCTACAACAACTCAGAGATACCCACACCCCTTTGAATTCATCCTTCCCTCCCCTTCCTTCTGAATCCATCCTTTCCCCTAACACAGTCTACCGTTGCGTATTTGCCATAAGTTCTGACCTTCTAATCTTGACTCAGCAAAGGATTCAATTTTGTCCTTTTATGTCAAACTTTACCTCAACTGCAGATCATCTATCATTGAAACTCTCTACTTCTGGCATTGATAAATTCTGGTCAGCCTCCCTTGTTGGAAACCTGTAAACTTGAGATAATCCAAAGTTTTTCACCTGAGTACTTGCTCACATTAAGTCTCATTCATCCATCAGCCTTGGGCTCTACAATCCCCTGGAAAATCAATGCTCCTCCAATTCAGACCTCTTTGAACATCTTTGATTGTTATTACCTAAACATTTTCAGCAATGCTTTCACCTACTTGGCTTCTAACTTTTGAAATTCCCTCTCTAAATGTCTCTGCCCTTGTAGCTCTGTTTATCCTTAATACATTTCTGCCTCCAGAGTGTGACTTTGACTAATGATTTTCTAAGTTAATGGTAAGAGTACTATCATGAGCCAGTCTAAAATAAATTGTAAAGATCTTTTTTTTTACTTGTGTGCTGTTCAAAGTTGTGAACTGAAATGAGAAAGATTTGTTTTAAAACTATGACTTTTGAAAGGATGGCTGCATGTTTTGAAAAGCAAGTGACCTGGCACCTGTGGCACACATCACAAATAGTTCTTTGAACAAGCATGTTTGTAGATAAACAGGAGCTCAGGGGTTGTTTATAGATAAAGCTGTACAAATAGCAACAAGATGTTGATTGGTTTAGGGACTGATGACCAGTTGTCAATAACGAACACCCTTTGCTTGCCAACAGCCACGTAATTGGTTATCAAGTTCTTGAATAGCTTGTGGCTGGGAACAGGATAAATGAAAGTATTTTGATTTCCTCCAACACAGGAGCTGTCACTCTATTCTCTGCAGTCAAAGCCATTTTAAACCTGCAGACAAGCAATTAATCTTTCCTTCAACAGTTGCTGTAAGTTTTGACTTTTAATTGATAAATCAGAAACATTTATAAGTGAACCAGCCACCCTGCATCTCTTGTGAACCAGAAGCATTTGTGAACCAGAAGCAAAATAAAATCAGGAGAAAACTTTCAGATCAGCAAGAACTATTCAATAGTACTTGGGGAAATAAAGACTATTGAACTGTCTTTTCAGTGTATCCCCTCCAGTCAGGTTTTTATTTTCTGTCTGCATATCCTTCTGTCTATCTGTGTGTGTAAAGGGAAGTTTACAAGTTGAGTGGACCCAAAGCCCTACCTAACCTCATGGAGACCCAGAATCAAGGCCCAATCATACCAAGTGTATGACTCTCCTGTAGTGAGCAAGGCTATAACCAATGCCTATGACCCCATCAAATGTACCCACTTACCATCCTGAACAGCTGACTATCCATGCTGACTCCCCGGCCCAACTAGAAGCAGCCACTTACCCAGGAAATGTGGGAGATGCTATGGCCTGCAGGCAAGACTGAAACAACATGGTTTCAAGTTGCCCTTCCCAGCATACTTCTGGCAAATATCCAAGCCATTGAAAACAGACTGGACAAACATAAAGTTAGATTCACTTACCAAATGGAATTGAGAGGCTGCTGTGTGTTCTGGTTTACAGAGACATGGTTCAGTCCTGCTACACGTGACTGTGCCTTACAACAAGATGGCTTCTCAATTCACAAGATGGACCACACAGCGTCCTTGGGCCAAGGCAAAGGGTAGAGGGGCCTGCCTCCTAAACAATACCTCTTGCTGCTCAGACTTCACGACCTTGGTAAGTTATTGTTTTCCCTTCCTGGAATATCTAACGATGAAGTACTGTCCCTACTTCCTACCAAAAAGGCTTACGTTTGCAATCCTGACACAAATTTACATCCCACCCCATGTGGAAGTGAACAGCACACTTGATGAAATTTACATTGCCACAAAAAGCCTTGAGATGGCCCAAGGCCTTGTTCGTCATAGCTGGTGACTTCAACCAGGCCAATCTGAAGAGTATGCCTCCAAATTATCATTAACACATCATCTGTCCCACCAAAGACTCAAACACCCTTGACCATTGATATGCACAACCGTTGAAGATGCCTACCTCTCGATTCCCTTTCCACAATTTGGTAAATCAGACCGTAAGTCTGCGTTCCTTCTTTTGGCTTACAAGCAGAAAGTGAAGCATGAGGATCCAGTACAGGAAGTCGTACTTTGCTGGTCTGAGGGAACGGATGACTTCTTGGAGTCGGTGGACTCATCCATATTCAAGAATTCGACAGCCAACCTAAATGAGTATGCCATTACCATCACAGACTTCATTAGTAGTTGCATGCCAAAGATGTTAATCTAAGTGTACTGCAAACAAAAACCATAGGTGAACGGGAGATTCACTCTCTACTGGAGTTCAGGTCTGAGGCATTCAAGTCAGGTGACCCGGACTTATACAGGGAATGCAGGTACTTCACTCAATCTAGCCTACTGTATTTGCTGTTCACAATGTGGTCTGCTCCACACTGTGGAGATGAAACACACACAGTGCACCATTTTACAGACTTCACATTCTGTCCACAAAAATGATCCTGAGCTTCCAGTTACCTATCACAACACCACCATGCTCCTTGGCCAACATCTCTGTCTCAGGCATGCTGCAATGCTCTAATGAGGCCCAGCACAAGCTAGAAGAACAATGCCTCATTTTCTGTTTGGAGACTCTGAAGTCTTCAGGACTGAAAACTGAGATCAATAATTTTAGGACCTGAGCTCCCTATTCTATATCCTTTACCTACCCCCCACATCTCAGACCCTATCATGACATGGGCTGCTTTCAGCACAGCCAACCCATTTTCATCCTACTCACAGTCCCCATTATCAGTGTTTCTTTCCCTCTGATATGCCATTCCTTTGTCTCCCTAACTCTCTCTCTGGGCTCCGTCTTCATCTATGTGCTCATTCCTTCCTCACAGCCAGTGTAGTGTCCAGTTTCACAGTCAAACCTTTAGAAAAATGTCAAGATCTTGGAAATGAGGCAGAGAAGTGTGAAGGAGTGGGGAGTTTCAATTATAGTGAAAGATGAATGAAGCTGGCATTATGCTCCAGACAGCAGAGGGAGTTAAGGGACAATTCAACATAGGTGTTCAAAACCTTGTAAATACAATTTTGCTAGAATACATAAGGAGAAATCATTTCCTCTGTCAAGACTGAAGGTAATCGGAGAACATAGAAATGAACGAAAGAACCACAGGGGAGATTAGCAGAACTATTATTTTTAAAGCAGTGCATCATTATGATCTGGAACAAAGTGTTGAAAGGATAGTGAAAGCAGATTCAATAATAACTTACAAAAATAAGTTGGATAAATACCTGAAGGGTAAACATTTACAGCAAAATAGGGAAGCAGAAGAAAATGAGTGAGACAAATTGGATAACTCTTTCAAAAAGCCAGCAAAGGTGTGATGGACACAATGGCCTCCTTCCCTATCGCAAGAAGTTCTTTATAGCACGGCTACAGTCAGAATCAAAGGGAAAGGCTCCTACAACACAGGAACGGTGAGGCGTTGACCTCTGTTTCTGCATTACCAATGTAGAGCACCACATATCACTGAGTCACGTAACAGTAAGCTGGATGAGCCCTGGTAATACAGAAGAGGAATTTGTTCCTCCTGAGTTGGTCTGGATTGCTTTGGTGTGGAAGGTTCTAATTCCATTGAGGAGTGGAAAAATTCATGGTATTTCAACCAAGTGTAAAAATCTCTGATACTAATCCCACTCTTCTCACCACAGGAATTCTAAGTTGTAATTTTACTCTAACTCTTACGGTGAGAGGAATCAGTGATTCAAATACCCACCATCTTGGCCTCAGCTCTTGTATTTACTCTCCTGGGCACAGAAACTATTTCTTCCACAAGCTAAACTCAGAGCAACAGCAATCTGTATCTTGAAAACCTATGGTCAAGAAATGGAATAACATTCCATTTACAGGTGCCTTATGCCCCCAATTCAATGGGTGTACCTCATAATATACGCACCTATTTACCTACATCTATATTTTAAAAATTCCTTCATCGAATATGGGCATCACTGGCTCAGACAGTATTTATTGCCCATCCCTAGTTGCACTGGAAAAGGTGGTGGTGAGCTATCTTCTTGAATCACTGAAGTCTATTTGGTGTAGGTAGATCCACAATGCCATTAGAGACAGGGTTCCTATATCTACACATATATCAATGATCCAATATAATGGGTATACCAATGATATATACACCAAATTACCTATATCTTTACATACCTAAAGAGCCAATATAATGGATATAGTGCCAAACTGGGTGAGCGACAGAGCTGCTCCTACAATCACAGATTCAGTATCAAGAAAAGTGGGCAAAGTGGCAGAAAGAGAATTGTTAATTGGAGGACCTGGCACAGCAATTTTGGAAGAGAGGGCACCAGTGATTGGAAGAGTAGCTTCAAAACACAGACCACAGGGAATCTGAGGAGCTGGAGCAACAAGTTGGGGGAATGGAACATGTGGTTGGAAATGCTGCTCTGTTTCTGCACCACTTGCTGCTCATCCAATCACAACCAGTCCTGGATCCCAACCACTGACAGCTAATGTTTTGCAAAAGAAAAACCTGACAGCACCTCAATTACATAGGCTAGTCTCCTGGCTCATTGACACACTTTACAAAATAATTGACAGTTTAGGTCAAGTTCTGCCAACCCTATGACTGTCTAGTTTGCTTAGTCACTGTATCAGCCCTGATTCTACCTGGGATCTCTAAACCTGTGTGTGTTCTTACCTTGGTCTTTAACATATCATCGATATGATAGCATATCTGTGTCTTGTATGGAGATATAAATGTAAAGGAGTGGCAAATGTTCTGAATTGCAGGGATTGAGCTTTTACTCATCTCTTCTACAGCCTGGTTTGTACATGTCTCTCTTGTTTTTTTTATTATTCTTTCAAGGAATGTGGGCATTTGCTGACTAATTCCTATTAACCTTTGAGAAGGTGGTAGTGGGCCGCTTTCTTCAACTGCTGCACCCACTATGGTGCAGGGACACCCAAGAGCTGTTAGGGAAGGAGTTCAGAACATTGACCCAATGACAATAAGGGAGCAGTGATACAATTCCAAGTCAGGATGATGTGTGACTTGGAGAGGAATTGCTGGAAATAGTGTTTCCCATGCATCTACAGCCGTTATCCTTCTGAGTACTAGAGGATGTGAGTTTAGAAGGTGCTATCGGAGCAAGTTGGTAAGTTTGGTAAATTGCTACAATGCATCCTGTAGATGGTTCGATGCATGTTGTAGATGGTACACACTGCTGTCAGTTTGCATCATTAGTGGAGGATAAGAATGATTAAGTTGGTTGGTAGGGTGCCAATCAACTGCTTTGTCCAGGGTGGTAATGAGCTTCTTGAGTGCTGTTGAAGCTGCACTAATCCAAGCAAATGGAAATCATATAACACACTTCTGATTTGTGCTTTGTTGATGGTAGACAGACTGAAGAGTCAGAAAGTGAATTACCTGCCTCAGAATTCCCAGCCTCTGACCTACTCTTGTAGCTACAGCTTTTATTTGGATGATTCAATTCAGTTTCTGGTCAATTGTATCTCTTAAGATGTTTACTGTGGGAGATTCCAATGCGTTTAAAAGTGAAGGGAAGATGGTTCGATTCTCTCTTGCTGAAGATGGTTATTGCCTAGCACTTGTGTGGTGTGAATCCTGCTTGTTCCTTATCAACACAAGCCTAAATGTTCACAGGTCTTGCTGCATATATGTCACAATGCGACAAAATATTAACTCTAAATTTTCAACTTCCATGATCTGATTTTAATACCTGAAATCTTTCATGGACTAAAATACTTTTAAAAGGAGAAAACTCTGGCATAAAATGGCTGCAGTGGTCACTTGACCACAGATTAATGAAACCTTAGTGAAGCCAATGTGAGATAAGCAAATCCATCTGAATCAAAATTTAAATTTTCAAGAAACATTGGTAACTCAGATCAAGCATTCCCCCTAATTTTCTTCCCCATTTTTGCATGGGCATCCAAGATCTGTGCATGGAAGTGACTTCCTGAAACAGAATTCAGTGACGTGATTGCTGCGTGTAGAATCTTGATACAGCTGTGGGTACATGCAGCCACACAAATTAGATCGATATACTTAATTTTAATGTGTGATAAGTTCACATATTGGGAGGTGAAAGGTTTTCTGGGGTTGCAAGAAAACAATGAAGGCGAAGACGCAAAAGAACCATATTTCAACAGGTGCTTTTGAGTAGCAGAGCAGACAGAAAGAAAATGTATACAAAACAGCAGAACTGGCAGTTTGATCCATCTCTGTGTTTCCTCCTCAACCTCGTGGTAGCCAGCACTGGTGAGAAACCAATCAGAAAACCAACCATTTATCAAGACCTCAAGGATTCTACAATTTTTATTACAACTATGGATACAAAGCACCAATTAGCCTTGCTCTTAGATTCAATTGTTTCAATGCAAGAAGTCTAAGAACTTTGAAGCTGCATAACCTTTATTCTTCCTATGTATTAGACTCCCCATTTTTTAAACATTATAGACATGTTTGTGTGTGTGTTTTAATATTACATGTTTTTTTCAGATTCATAAAGAATACAACACCTCTTTCTTCATGGAAGAAAGCTGTGTAATTGACTACGATGCTGTGTTTTAATTTAAAAATTGATAAAGATGTATATACACAAGAAAAACAACTATTTTTTGCTATTGACCAAAGGGACTGAAAAGAAGGGAACAAATTCATTCCTACTCATATGTTCATGACAATGGATACAGATGGCTTCAGTATCTGAGGAGTCACAACTGGTGCTGAACATTGTGCAATTGTCAGCAAAGATCCCCACTTTTGGCTTTACAGTGAAGGGAAGATCATTGATGGTTGTGCCTGGAACACTACTCTCAGTTATTCTTGCAGCAATGTCTTAGGACTGAGATAATTGTTCTCCAACAACCATAAGTGCTTGCCTTTTGACCAAGAATGATTCCAACCAATAGAGTGTTTGCCACAATTACCAATGATGCTAGTTTTGCCAGGGCTCCTTGAAGTCACTCTCAGTTAAATGTTGCCGTGATGTCAAAGGCAGTCACTCTCACCTCACCTCACCTCACTCTCACCTCACCTCACCTCACTCTCACATCACCTCACTCTCACCTCACTCTCACCTCACCTCACTCTCACCTCACTCACACCTCACCTCACCTCACCTCACTCTCACCTCACCTCACTCTCACCTCACTCACTTCAGCTCACCTCACCTCACTCTCACCTCACCTCACTCTCACCTCACTCTCACCTCACCTTACCTCACTCTCACCTCACTCTCACCTCACCTCACTCTCACCTCACCTCACTCTCACCTCACTCTCACCTCACCTCACCTCACTCTCACCTCACCTCGCTCTCACCTCACTCTCACCTCACCTCACCTCACTCTCACCTCACCTCACTCTCACCTCACCTCACTCTCACCTCACTCTCACCTCACCTTACCTCACTCTCACCTCACTCTCACCTCACCTCACTCTCACCTCACCTCACTCTCACCTCACTCTCACCTCACCTCACTCTCACATCACCTCACTCTCACCTCACTCTCACCTCACCTCACCTCACTCTCACCTCACCTCGCTCTCACCTCACTCTCACCTCACCTCACCTCACTCTCACCTCACCTCACTCTCACCTCACCTCACTCTCACCTCACTCTCACCTCACCTTACCTCACTCTCACCTCACTCTCACCTCACCTCACTCTCACCTCACCTCACTCTCACCTCACTCACTTCAGCTCACCTCACCTCACCTCACTCTCACCTCACTCTCACCTCACTCTCACATCACCTCACTCTCACCTCACTCTCACCTCACCTCACCTCACTCTCACCTCACCTCGCTCTCACCTCACTCTCACCTCACCTCACTCTCACATCACCTCACCTCACCTCACTCTCACCTCACCTCACTCTCACCTCACTCTCACCTCACCTCGCTCTCACCTCACCTCACCTCACCTCACTCACACCTCACCTCACCTCACCTCACTCACACCTCACCTCACTCTCACCTCACCTCACCTCACTCTCACCTCACTCTCACCTCACCTCACTCACACCTCACCTCACTCTCACCTCACCTCACTCTCACCTCACCTCGCTCTCACCTCACTCTCACCTCACCTCACTCTCACATCACCTCACTCTCTCACTCTCACCTCACCTCACTCTCATTTCACTCTCACCTCACCTCACTCTCACCTCACTCTCACCTCATCTCACTCTCACCTCACTCACCTCACCTCACTCTCACCACACCTCACCTCACTCTCACCTCACCTCACTCTCACCTCACCTCACTCTCACAGCACCTCACCTCACCTCACCTCATTCTCATCTCACCCTCACCTCACTCTCACCTCACCTCACACTCACCTCACTCTCAGCTCACCTCACTCTCACCTCACCCTCACCCCACTCTATTCTCACCTCACTCTCACCTCACCTCACCTCTTACCTCACTCTCAGCTTACCTCACCTCACACTCACCTCACCCTCACCTCACTCTCATCTCGCTCTCACCTCACTCTCACCTCACCTCACTCTCATCTCACCTCACCTCACTCTCACTTCACCTCACTCTCACCTCACTGTCACCTCACCTCATCTCACCTCACTCTCACCTCACCCTCACCCCACTCTATTCTCACCTCACTCTCACCTCACCTCACCTCTTACCTCACTCTCAGCTTACCTCACCTCACACTCACCTCACCCTCACCTCACTCTCATCTCGCTCTCACCTCACTCTCACCTCACCTCACTCTCATCTCACCTCACCTCACTCTCACTTCACCTCACTCTCACCTCACTGTCACCTCACCTCATCTCACCTCACTCTCACCTCACTCTCACCTCACCTCGCTCTCACCTCACCTCACTCTCACATCACTCTCACCACACCTTACCTCACCTCACTCTCACCTCACTCTCACCTCACCTCACCTCACCTAACTCTCAACTCACCTGACCTCACTCTTACCTCACCTCACTCTCACCTCACCTCACTCTCACCTCACTCTCACCTCACCTCACTCTCACCTCACTCTCACATCACTCACCTCACCTCACTCACCTCACCTCACCTCACTCTCACCTCACCTCAATCTTACCTCACCTCACCTCTCTCTCACTCACCTTACTCTCACCTCACCTCACTCTCACCTCATCTCACTCTCACCTCACCTCACTCTCACCTCACGCCACCTCACTCTCACTCTCACCTCACTCTCACCTCACCCTCACCTCACTCTTACCTCACCTCACTTCACTCTCACCTCACCTCACCTCACTCTCACCTCACCTCACTCTCACCTCACTCTCACCTCACCTCATCTCACTCTCACCTCACCTCACTCTCACCTCACTTCAATCTCACCTCACTCTCACTCTCACCTCACCCTCACTTCACCTCACCTCACCTCAATCTCACCTCACTCTCACCTCACCTCACTCTCACCTCACCTCACTCTCACCTCACCTCACCTCACTCTCACCTCACTCTCACCTTACCTCACCTCACTCTCACCTCACCTCACTCTCCCCTCACTCTCACCTCACTCTCACTCTCACCTCACTCTCACTCTCACATCACTCTCACCCTCACCTCACTCTCACTTCACTCTCACCTCACTTCACTCTCATCTCACTCTCACCTCACTCTCACCTCACCTCACTCTCACCTCACTCTCACCTCACTCTCACCTCACCTCACTCTCACCTCACTCTCACATCACTCACCTCACCTCACTCACCTCACCTCACCTCACTCTCACCTCACCTCAATCTTACCTCACCTCACCTCTCTCTCACTCACCTTACTCTCACCTCACCTCACTCTCACCTCATCTCACTCTCACCTCACCTCACTCTCACCTCACCTCACCTGACTCTTACTTCACCTTACCTCACCTCACTCTCACCTCACCTCAATCTCACCTCACCTCACCTCAACTCACTCTCACCTCACCTCACTCTCACCTCACTCTCACCTCACCTCACCTCACTCTCACCTCTGGAGTTTAGCTCTTTTTCCATGTTTGGACTAAAGTTGTAGTGGGACCAGGAACTAATTGACTCTATCTTGAAGATATGAAAGGTACCAATTAAAGACAGTCCCTGACAGTAATATTTTTAAATGTAAAGGATATATTCTTCTGTATTTATGCCAAGATGTTCTTGGTATTAAACCCTTTGACTCAGAAAATAATGAGATTTAATAAAGCTTTCTTTTACTAATACTTGCATGACATTTTGATTAGCTCCTTCCACAAATATAAGAGATGAAAAATGTTCAAAACTAAGTAAGGATGTTTTATTGCCCTATATGACAAGGCAGGGACAGCAAATACAAACTCACTGAACACATTGAACATCTTTATAAAGAGAGTATTTCTTCTGGTTCATGGCAAATTACTAATACAAGGCGAAAAGAGCTAAATAATCATTGCTGGAAAATAAATTGATGACTTTCTTGGGAATTCAGATAAGTAAAGATCTGTGATTAATTTTAATTTTATTCTACATTGTGATTATTTTTTAGACCATCAATCTTGTTCATAGTAAGCTAGTTTTGCAACATAACCCAAATTACTATTCTAATATATGAAATTTGTGTAACCCATGGCTTGAAACTCAATCTTGTGTTTGTTCTGTATTCCAAAAGATGAAAGCCAAAGGATGTCTTTGTTGGTCTTTATAGTTTATTCATTAAGTAGTACAAATAATCCCTCAACATTTATAAATGACTTTGTACAAGACTCTCCATTGTTCTTCTGAAATGTAGATTTTTGATTATTTTCTGATTGTTTGTTCAGATGTGTTGGCTCCCGTTCCAACAATGCCTCAATTTTAAAATTCTCATCTTTCCAAATCCTCCATGGCCTCACCACCTCCCTATTCTGTCCCCTCCTCCAATCTTTTAATCTTGTAAGATCTTTGTATTCCTTTTGTGTATTCCCTGTTTGTTTTGCTCCACAACTGGCTGTCATGCACTCCCAAGTTTTTCCTTCCTTCACGGAATATGACCATCATGGCCCATCCCTAGTTGCTCTTGAGAAAGTGATGGTGATTTTTTTCATGAGGGGTATGGATAGAGTAAATAGATGAGGCCTTTTCCCAGGGGTGGGGGAGTCCAGAACTAGACAGCATAGTTTTAAGCTGAGAGGGTGATAAAGATTTGAAAGGGATCTTAGGGGCAACCTTTTCATGCAAAGGGTGGTGTGTGTGTGTTTGTGTGTGTGTGTAAGTGGTGGAGATCGGTACAATTACAACATTTAAAAGGCATCTGATGGGTATATAAATATGAAGGTTTTAGAGGGATATGGGTCAAGTGCTGGCAAATGGGACTAGATTAGGTTAGGATGTCTGGTCGTCATGGACAGGTTGGACTAAAGGGTCTGTTTCCATGCTGTACATGACTGTTTGTGGGATGTGGGCGTCACTAGCTGAGCCAGTATTTATTGCCTGTCTATAATTGCCCTTGAATAGGCGGTGAAGAGCTGCCTTCTTGAACCAGTGCGGTCCATATGCTGTAGGTTGATCCACAATGCCCTTAGAAAGGGAATTCCAGGATTTTGACCCAGCAACAGTGAAGGCACACCGATAAATTTCCAAGTCAGGATGGTGAGTGGCTTGAAAGAGAAATTGCCAGTGGTGGTGTTCCTGAGTACCTGCTGCCCTTGTCTTTCTAGTGGGAAGTAGTGGTGGGTTTGGAAGGTGCTGTTTGAGGACCTTTGGGGAATTTCTGCAGTGCCTCCTTTAGAAAGTTCACGCTGCAACTACTGAGAGTCGGTGGTGGAGGGAGTGATGTTTGTGGATGTGGTGCCAATCAAGCTGGCTGCTTTGTCTTGGATGGTGTCAAGCTTCTTGAATGTTGTTGGTGAGCTGCCTTCTAAATCATTACAGCCCCATAATGCTGCTAGGAAGGGAATTTGATATCCATCTGCAAAGCTTTCTTCCTAACTATCATTTTCCCCTCCTCTAAGATATTCCATTAGACCTATAAGGTTTGGTCACCTGTCCTATTATCTCATTAAGTGTTAGATTTTCACAGATAAACTGCATGAAGTGACTTAGATAATTTATTATATTAAAAGTGCTATATGAATGCAATTGAGCATTACCGTTACATTGGATTCCCTTAATGGAAATGCTCACTACATTATGTGGATCCTAACCACCTAGAACTGAAACATTCCAGGACCAATCCATGGTCACTACTGAATTACCAAGACTGGGAAAATTCCTCACCACTGTCGGTCCAGTGGAGTTTCTATCTCTAATGTTATGGCTTCTGCTATAATTCCAACAAAACAATGCCTGCAGAGCACTATAGTGAGGAATGCCCCAGCCTTAGGCTCAGTTACAGTCAAAATTGGCATCAACTTTCCAGAACTCAGCAAGGATTCACTTACTGAACCACTATGCAGTATCTCTGACTGAAATGTGGGCTTGAGTGGGTTCACGGGAGAAAACAAATTTGGCAAGTTGAGAGGGGTCTTATGTGCTGCCTCACCTAGTAGACAGACAGCTGTTCTCAGCCTCAGCTCATAAATGAGGAATGGCTCCTTTGATGAAGTGCTGATTGATGTCTGAAGGGGAAAAGGTCAAAATCAGTGGACACAAAAATAAGTAAGGACCCCAGTGACCAGCTGAAGAATCTAAATGGAAGGTGTACACCATTTTAATAAAAGGTGGGCCAAAGACAAATAATGATCAGAATAGAAGTTTGCATTCCACTATGAAAAACCGTTTCAGCCTCTGAAGACAAGGCAACTTCTGAAGTAGAGTCATGTTGTCATAGAGATCTCCAGCATGGAAGAAGACCTCTTGTAAGTGTTTGTGATCAAATTATCCACTTCTTCCATCCTCTGTGCATTAGGCCCTCTGAACCCAGTGTCTGCTTCATCTAATCTTCCACCACATGATTAGATCTGAGATAAGGGGCTTAGTTTTCTTTCTCGATGTTACTGGCATTAGTCTAGAAATAACTGATAGTCTTTATTAAGAGTAGTTATAGCACAGAAGGAGACCATTTGGTCTGTCATATCTCTACTGGCTTTTGGAAAGAGCCATTCACCTATTGTAACTCTCCAGATTTTTCTTCATAGATCCTGTATAGTTTTCTCTCCAGAGGATCTGGGGAATGAAATATGTGCAATGATTGCTTTTTTAGGAAATTTGCTACAGTGAGTGCTGCATTACCTCATGATGCTAATTCAAAAGTAGACATAACTGAGTGTTCTTTTGCAGATTCTAGAAACACAAATATTGTAATTGTACCAGCTTCCACCACTTCCTCTGGCAGCTCATTCCATACACGCAGAACCCTCTGTGTGAAAATGTTGCCACTTAGCTCCTTTTTAGATCTTTCCCCTCTCACCTTAAGCCTATGCCCTCTAGTTCTGGACCTCCCCACCCCAGGGAAAATACTTTGTCTGTTTACCCTATCCATGCCCATCATGATTTAATAAACCTCTATAAGGTCACCTCTCAGCCTTTGACACTCCATGAAAAATAGTCCCAGCCTATTCAACCTCTCCTTTTAGCTCAAGCCCTTCAACCCTGGCCCTTCCACCATTGGGCACCAGTGTCTCTATCTCTACTCTGTTCAGACCTTTCACAATATTTTGTCATTGGGAATAAATTTTGCAGAATCTTCCATCAATAAATAGGTTGGTAAAGCCTGTGAACTGCATTTTGAATCTAGAAGAAATTGCTTTGAAAAGTTAAAAGGGTTTCTCAATGAATCTGCAAACTGCAATTTAGTCCAAACCATCTCTATTGATATAAATCTGGTCTGTAATCCATATACGTTAACCTGCAATGTCTTAAAAGTCTCAGGCTAATAACTTTTGCCTCTCTCGTCCATCTTAACTTTGTTTTAGCCCTTCTTTCAAAAGTATGATATTCTACTAACATCGAAGTGTTGCACATGGAAAGAATGTCTGAGTGAGTAGGAAAGACCAGGCTTCCATCTCTGCACACAACTCGGCGAGAGATACTGTCCAAACAAATAAACTAGTTTCTTTTCCCTCCATCCAAAGTATGGAAAAACTAGCAGGAAAATCATAGCCACAAGCAACAGTGACTAAATTCAAGCTGCCAATAGTGTGGAGGAGGGGGTAGGAGTAACAGAATTTGAATCCTAAGTTCAGTATTTGGTCTGAGTTGTTAGGGACTCAAAAGTACTGCCTGGAAATGTGGGGGAAGGCAGGTTCAACTGAGGCATTCGGGGTCATTGGGTATTATTTAGTGGGTAGGGTTGCAAGAATCAGGCGGGAGATTGACACTAAGTTAAAATGCTCATAGAACCCAGTCAGACACAATGGGCTAAATGGTCTCCTGATGCACTATAACAATTCTGTGATTATGATGCTTTATACTGAACTACGTTTACCACTTTCTGTTCTGTTCACTCCTCCTACATCTGAAGCCCAATCTTAATCCTGGTGCTTTACCAGTTTCCCTGCAATATCAAATTAAAGTTAATTAAATCATTTACACTTATAATATCAGCCTGGATCAGTTGGTTACACTTCCATTTCTGAGTCCAGAACATTGTAGTTTCAATGCTGTTCCCAGGCATACTTACAAAGCTTTGGCTGAAATTCCAATGCAGAACCTTGTTCTAAATTTGCCAAACAGATGTTAAACTAAAGTCTCTCAGGTAGATTTAAAATTTCCATTTTTTGCACTACTTTGTAGAAGAGCAGAGGAGCTACCCTTGGTACCTTGGCCAATATTTATCCTCCAATCAGTATCACAAAGACTACAGTATCTGGGATGATCACATTACTGTGTATAGAACCCTGCTGTGCACACACTGGCTGCTGCATTTCCTACATTATACAAAACTTTGAAAGTACTTGGTTGCCTGTAAAATGCTTTGGAACATTCTGTGATTGTGAAACCATATAACAACAAATATCTCTGTTTTAGTTCTCTTAAATCATTCCTAGGAAACTGGGGAATGAAATATATGCAATGACTGTATTTGTAGAAAATTTGCTGCAGTGAGTACTTATGATCCTAATTCGAAAGTAGACATAACTGAGGTATTCTTTTGCAGATTCTAGAAACACAAAGGTAACAAACAATGAGAGTGTCTGGTCCCTTTTATTATGGTCCTTTCTGCTCTAAATAATTTGTGCTATAAACTGAAGCAGGTCTGTATATCAGATCATGTTATGACACTTCAAATGTTCATCCAAATACTTTTCAAAGCTTGTAAGGTTTCCGTCCTCAACTACTCTCGTAGGCAGTGCTTCCCAGAACCCGACCACCCTTTGGAGTGAAAAAGCTTTTCCTCAAATCTCCTCTAAACCTCCTGCCTTTCACTTTGAAATATGGCCCCTCGGTATTGCCCTTTCCGTTAAGGGGAACAGCTGCTTTCTATTCGTCCTGTCCATGCCGCTCATAACCTTACACACTGCTATTAGTACCCCTTCAACTTTCTCTGCTCTAGATAAATCCACCCTAACTTAAAACAGCCTCACTTCATCACTGAAATGCTCCATCCCTGGCAACATAATTCTTTGAAATTTGCATCATTGGTAGACAGGGTGGTTGAGAAGGCATTTAGCACACTTGTCTTCATTGCTCAGACCATTGAGTACAGGAAGTGGGATGTCGTGTTGAGGTTATACAGGACGTTGATGAGACCTCTTCTGGAGTACTGTGTACTGTTCTGGTCACCCTGCTATGGAAGGATTTTATTACATTTGAGAGGGTCCAGAAGAAACTTAACAGGGTATTGCCAGAAATGGAAGAGTTGAGTTATATGTATAGGGTGAGACATTTTTCACGGGCATGTAGGGGTTGAGGGGTAACCTTACGGAGGTTTATAAAACCATGAGGGGCATAGATAAGGTAAATAGCAAGAGTCTTTTCCCTAGGGTGGGACAGTTCAGAACTAGAGGGCACATTTTTAAGGTGAGAGAAGAAAGATTGAAAAAGGACATGAGGGCAACGTTTTTACACAGAAAATGGTCATGGGTGGAATGAACTGCCAGAAGAAGTTTTGAATGCAGGTACAGTTGCAACGTTTAAAAGACATTTGGATATGTTCATGAAAGGAAAGGTTTGGAGGAATATGGGCAGGCAAGTGGGAGTAGCTTGGTTTGGTAACAAGCAAACAGTATGGACTGGTTGGACTGAAGAGTCTGTGTCCGTCCTGTATGACTCTATCCTTTGCACTTTGTCCAGTGCAATCACATCCTTCCCATAGGGTAGTGATCAAAACTGTACACACACTGGTCCAGCTGTGGCCTCGCAAAGTTTTGTACAGCTCTAACATAATCTCTGTGCTCTTGTAATCTATGCCATGGCTGATAAAGACAAACATATGTCGGAGTGAATTATATTTCAACTGAGTCATGCACACACACATCACAGACACGCACACATTATTTTCTCTTGCATTGTACTGATCACTTTGAATTATGTAATTGTGCTTTTATTTATTCCCTATTCATGATTAGAAGCTGGTTGTGAGAAAGTGTCATGTGTTGGGTTTGTCTTATGGTAAATCTCATGAATGGTCATCGAAGAAGAAATTGATATCCTGACCGATGAACTGGTGCACAGATTATTGCCAGAAGTCTGCAAAGTAAAAAAGTTCAAGTTGGAGAACTGTCCCCCTTTGTTTCTCTGACCATAAAGATTAGGGAAATGAAGAAAAAACCCCAATCAGCCATATGTTTCTTCAAGCATCACTTTGAAGAGAGGCCAGACAGAATACATCTAGTGATGGCTGGGACCAGAAGTGATATAACTGGAATCCAATTAGCTGGGCAAAACCAAGTATTACCTTCTTTGGCATAGTTGCAACAAATGAAGAGATATATTAAGAAAAAGACATTGTAAATTATCACTGCTGCAGCTAAGTAGTTTGGTCAGTTGCTCTGAAATTGTATCAGGAAATCCATTGGTGGATTGACCACCCGAGACAGAACTTGGTTTGTGGGACCTTTATGCAGTGAGTCTGTGAGAATACTTAGTTGTGTAATAAAGCTGTACTACATTTGATTTGCATTTTTATTGTCACGTGTAACTAAGGACAGGAATACAGAAGTGCAGTGAAAAGTGTGCAAAGTCACCATTCTCTGGCACCAGGCAAAAGACAGGATTAAAAACAGAAACACAAAGAAAAGAAACCCAGATCACTCCCCCAACATGAGACCTTGCTGCCAGAAAAACAAAGGCACAAAGTCCATCCCACAGTCTGCAAACATTCAGGTGCCCAGGCACCCTGCACGTTGCTGTAGCTGGAACGCCACCACCCTAAAGTACCAGGCCCAACCATGTCCTTGTGTCACTGCTGCCACTGAACCATTCTTTGGCGCCATCTTTCTTCCACCAATATTGTCACTGCCATAAGTCCACACTGAGCCAATCTCAGAAAGGCAGCCCCCCTGAAGCTGCTGGGTCCTGAACTGGACTCAGACTCGTTGCTGGATCCACCACGCCGAAGCAGACAGTGTCTTTTTCTGGCTTATGTTGCTGCCATTGGCACCTCCTGGGACCATCATTTCAGCAAAAGACAATCCAGAAGGAACCACTCCCACCACTGCCAGCACTGCTGGAAGGGGACCATTGCCGCTGATGAAGGAGAAAATAAAAGAGCAAACGTAAAAGAAAGAGAGAGAAAAAAGAAAGGCAGTTGGAATGGATGAGCCCTGGGCTTAGGACTCGACCACGAACTATGCTGTTCTGCTGCCATTAGTGGAGCTGTACCCAAGTTGTTTCATGCTGTTGATATCTGGGCCTGAACCAAGAAAAGGCACAATATTCCAAGAACATTAACGTAGGGTTCCTGAGTTATTACTCACTGACATTACAATTACAACACTGCCTTGCCTAATACAAGTGAAATCTCATGATGCTGAGAGGTTTTATTTGTGAATCTCTTAAGCTGTTGTGTCCTTTAGCAACTCAGTTTCTACTTAACAGAGGAGTAGGTTGAGAGGAGAACAAAGGAGTCAGGTATATGAGGACTGTCTATGAGTTCCCACTGAGATGAGCATTTCAATCTTAATGCAGTGCATGAAGAGCAGTTGCATTCCAGGTCCATTTGCTAATTAGAACCCTAGGGCTTTTGTGATACATACATACATGAATCTGCATAAAAATAATGAGAATTTTGGGAACCCATAAAATTTTATAAACAGACATAAAAACCTGACAGGAAATCAATTAATTCTAATACAAACGTCTACATAGATAATAATCTAGCTCAGTTTAAATATAAATTGCAGGAATTAGCTAGTGTTGATCCAGTTCCCAGAAATCCTGGATTGCCAAATGCCCACAATCACTACAATAGTAACAGGGGAGGTGTTGTTTTAGAATTGGGATTGAAATAACAGTGTAGAGGGAGATATTTTCTGCAATTAGCATTCTGTTCTATCTCAAAGGAAAGCACCGCTGGCCTGTGGTAGTACTTGTCAGATTATCTATTTAAATTTAGTTGCATTAATTGGTGTCCTCACAATGTTCTCTCCTTTTCTCCTGCTGAGTTCTGGGGATATCCATTGCAACCAGGGGATGTCCTGAATTGGCTGAGAGTAAAAGGGGTAAAAGAAGAAATGACGTATGAGTAGGTGCCAATCTTTACCTGGGCTCAGAGAAGGTGAGTGAATCATTTTTCTCAGCATCCAACCCACTTCAAACATCTCATAAAAGTTGAGCCAGAATTTATACTTCTAATGAATAGAATTGGATAGCTTTCATTACCTCTTTTATTTGCCCTCCCTAAAATCTTATGTATTGTTCAGTTCAGTTCAAGTGAAGCCTATTGATGGGTTCTGGTTGGGGAACCAAAATCCATTTCTTGCCCTTGCTATGAACACATTGGAAATGTGCTGTGATATCTGTGTCTGCTGTGAGGTGTATAAGTAAGCCAGTCTGGCTATGAACTGTAGGACCCAGGTTCTTCCCTCAATATGTCTACAACTGGTTGTATTAAGCGTTTTCTAGTTATGTTTTAAAACAAAAATTTTAGATTATTTACATAACAGAAAGTTTGTGATAATCCAAAAACATTCTTAAAACAAATGCCAATACGTTGGCTATTTGGCATGGTTTTGTAGACCTGCAAAGTCTTTGATGCTGGCCAGGAACAGAAAAATCTCTGGTAGCTGAAGCCAGATGGAGATGTTTATAAGGATTAAGACCCTTTTTGACTTATCCAGAGCTCTGCGTTCCTCTTATCTGGAACTATACCCCATTCTCCACCCAAATGCTTCAACCCTTTCTGATTTTTAATGTAAATTCTAAAAAGTATTGGAATGCCTCTTGTTAAGTTCTTCTAACCTCATGATTTTGGAGACAGCAGGGAGATATAGATTTAGATTATGGAAATACATTGGATGTGAGTTCTTCTTCCTTTTCCAAAGAGTCACGGAATATATTGTCAACTGATATGGTGGGAGCTTACTGGATAGGAATGGAATACTTTTCTGTGTTTGACTGCAGATTAAAATGGAAAAAAGAACTATTTCAAAATCGAGGCCTGTGGAAGGAATTGCTGCACTTTTAAAGACTTGCTATTAAAACACACAATGGGAAAAATATTTGTAGATGGCACAATGTGTGATTGTGTGTCTATGTGTCTGCACATGTGCGCACGTGTGTGTGACTGTGTGTTTGCATGTGTGTGTGTGTGTGTGTAATGTGAGATTTGGTGGGCAGTGAACAGTTGATTGGTTTGTGCAATCAGTCAGGGCTTTTGCCCGAAATGTCGATTTTCCTGCTCCTCAGATATTGCCTGACCTGCTGTGCTTTTCCAGCACCAGACTCTTGACTCTAATCTCCAGCATCTGCCATACTCACTTTCGTCCAGTCAGCCTGGTGATAACTCTCTAGTTCCTGGGCAACTGAACAGCTTATAGCTCTGAATGATACAGCGAGAAGCCTTTGGACTGCTAGAAGAGCAGTTGGAGTGGGTCTCTCAGCTGTAAAATACCTGAGGCCTGAAGAAAGCCTTTAATCTTTTTAACCAGGAGAGGTTTTGTACTGAATGTACCAATCACCCTGTGCCACCCAAGAAAAAGTGAAAGGACCTGGAGAAAGTCTCAGTATGGAAAAGGAACATTTCAGCGAACCCTGTACTATTTAATTGTGTTTCCCAGTATTTTTCCTCTGCTCATAAAACAATTTTTTTTGTTTGTTCATATCTGCCTATATATGTGTCAGGATTTTAAAATGGGGTTAGAGTTTTAACATGTGCAGCCATATCTCAGTAGTTCATAACTATTTACTTGTGATTAGAATTTACTTACTTGTTAAAAAAAAAAGGGCTTGGTGAGTACAGAAACCTGGTCAGTATTTTCTGCAACTTGATTCCGACAGACATGTAAATCAGGGACTTAGCATTCTTTGATTAAATCATTAATTTTTGTAGCAGCCCCAGGATTAGTGGGGCTTGAGATTCAGCGCACTTCCCCATGTGGGTGGTAACAGAAGACTCTTCAATGCACAATACTTGTCATCTCCCTCCCATGAACATCCTCAGGAAGGAGGTGAATGAGTTCTTCACTGAGACAGACAGCACATCATGTTAGAAGATTAAGTGCCTTAATAAATAACACTTGGCCCATTCAATCTTCTGGAATGGGTTTAATCACTTCAGGGCTTGGAGTAGTTTTCTCTTATTGGCCATGTTTTTTTTTCCCCATTCTCGGCCTCTTGGCAGCTGAGAGAGACAGAAGAAGGGTGAAGATAAGATGCCTCTGGTTAGGATGGTCCAGCTGGCCTTTCCAAACTCATGTATTTTGTCTTGTTTCAGATTCATTGGAAAACATAGTAAAGATTTTGCCATTTACAGGGCCCATTCTCTGCCTTTAAATATATTAACAACAGATCCATAGAGATGTAAAGCGTTCTCTTTGTTCATCTTTTATTATGCTCTGCTTCAATGAGGGAATACGGTCTTGGCCAGTTCAACAGCTAATCCTATCTCCTCTGCCATCTCGGGTCTGAATCACTGTGAATGACACACATACTATACACATTTCAAAATACATAGCAATTTCACCATAAAACATTATGTGTTTCCATGTAAAGGGTCTTCAGGGGAATCTTTTCAGTTGTTGGTTTGGATTTTTGTCTCTAGTTTGGATACTTTGAGTTTCCTTCTTTTAGACTATTTACAGAATGTCTTCATGCAGAGGAACAGAGAGCTTTTCTATAATATTTGTCGCCAGTCTAGGGAGTGAACAGAGGATCATTTTCAGATTAGTTAAGCCAAAGGTTTTACTAATGACTCAGAGTCATAGAGATGTACAGCACAGAAACAGACCCTTTGGTCCAAATTGTCCAGACCCAACAGATATCCTAAATTAATCTAGTCACCTTTGGTCCATATCCCTCCAAACCCTTCCTATTCATGTACCCATCCAGATGCTTTTTAGATGTTGTAATTGTACCAGCCTTTACCACTTCCTCTGGCAGCTCATTCCATATGCTCACCACCCTCTGAGTGAAAAATGTGTCCCTTTGGTCCCTTTTCAATCTTTCCCCTCTTACCTTAAACCTATGTCCTCTAGTTTTGGACTCCACCAACCTGGGGAAAAGACCTTGGCTATTCACTCTATTCATGCCCCTTATGATTTTATAATTATCTATAAGGTGACCCCTCAGTCTCTGACACTCCACGGAAAAGAGCCTCAGCCTACTCAATGTCTCCCTGTAACTCAAGCCCTTCAACCCTGGAAACATCCTTCTAAATCTTTTCTGCACCCTTCAAGTTTAACAACGTCTTTCATGGGATCCTCCCGGTCTTCTGAAGTGGGAAAATAACGTAACATTAAACTTCAGCTGCAAACAAATGTGGGAAAGAGTAAAAGAATGAACAGTTTTTAATCTACCTCAACCAGAAGATTACATGCTACAGGTACAGGATTTTATTGTAGTCATGATGTTCTGACCAACGTTGTGTGGGGCAGTTTTGATTAACTTTCACCCTTAATGGTTCACAGGGTCCATTGTTCCTTATTGAATGAATTCAGCAGAATGTGTAAGATCTTTCTCCCATATTTTCCTTCATTCCAAAATGGATTTCTGCCAGCATTAAACCAGATTTGCCACAATTTTGTATAGCGTGAATGTACTTGAGAGCACCAGGAAAAACCATTGAAGTGATTTATACTTTCAAAAGAGCAATACAGCCAGAACTATTGGTTGGAGCCTGTCCCAAATGAAAACTAGATAAACAACCTGACAGAAAATGTACAAGCTTTAGTTAATTGAATCTGTGATGGATACAATTGAGGATAATGCAAGGCTGCAGTCCACAGATTGTCAACAGCGAGACACAAAACTGCTGTTACATTCAGTTCATGATATTATGTGAGTATTTCAGACTAAATGCTGGGAGTTGGTGGGTAAGAATCTTTTTGTCCAAGTTTCAATTTTGTTTGCAGTTAGCATTTAACTAATGTTTATAGTTTAAATTCTAAAATTGCTCTTCTTAAGCAGTGTTTTACGTCTCCATTGGAAGAGAAGTTCAATTTAGTTAATTAAAGAAGCAGTTGAAACCAGATTCTCTGTAGCCAGGACAGCTGGGCCTTTTGTGTTCAGAACAAATAAAACTGGACAAGTTATGGTGAATGCAACTTGCGGTAGAGTTCTGAGAATTGATGATTAAGTGAGTTGGGGAGGAAGAAAAAGAGATCGTCTATGTTTTTATCTCTGCGTTCTATAATTTTTTTAGAAACTAGAAACTACAGGAGAAGAAGCTAGTTTTTTGGAATGTATCTCTTAAGTGACCAAGGATCATTCTATTCCAAAAATTTAAAATTGTATAGCAACAGGTGGTAAGGTTATTAAAAATATAAGGATATATATATTTAAATAAAGTAATTAATTAGTTACTTAGAACACATTAAGGATGGCGGGAACATGTGTCACAACCAAAATATGTAGGAGGTCCCGGATTCCAGTGTAGTTGAGGTTAAATACATCTATGGCAGGGTTTAAAGTTCAAGCAGCTTTGCTTCAGAGTTTATGAGCTGGAGGAAAAACTACAGACATCGTGATGCATTAGGGAGAGGGAAGGTTTGCTGGACTATTTGCACGAGACTTCACCTGACGGAGGAGCAGTACTCCGAAAGCTTGTGATTTCAAATAAGTCTGTTGTACTGTAGCCTGGTGTCATGTGACTTCTGACTTTGTCCACCCTGGTCCAACACTGGCATCTCCACATCATGGAATAAACAGGTTGACTTATGAAGATAGGTTGGACAGGCTGAACTTGTTTTCACTAGAGTCCAGAGAGTGAGGGGTGATTGAATTGATGTGCAAAAGATCCTGAAAGACAAGCTAGACTTGGAAAGGATGTTTACTTTTGTGGGTGAGTCCAGAACTGGGGTACACTGATTTAAAATTAGGGGTTGCCTTTGAAGGACAGAGATTGGGGTAGTTTTGTTTCTCTCAGAGGGTTGTGAAAATTTACAACTCTCTGCATCAGAAAGGGAACAAAGGGTAAGTCATTGAATAATTTTAAGACAGAGGTAGATAGATTACCTTGAGGCAAAGGTATCAAGGGTTATCAGGGATCAATGCAAACATGGAACTTGGAACACAAAGCGTTCGACTGGGACAACACTACTATTATAGGACAAGCCAAACAGAGAACAGCCAGGGAATTCCTAGAGGCATGGCACTCATCCACAGATTCTATCAACAAACACATCGACCTGGAGCCAATATACCGACCACTGCAGCGGACAGCTGGAACTGACAACCGGAAGTGGCAGAGACAAACCATTATAAATGCCGGAGGAAACATCACAGAAGCGCTTCACAGGAGGCTCCCAAGCACTGAGGATGTCACCTAGACAGGGGACGAAACGTCTGCAACACAAATTCCCAGCTCGGCGAACAGAACCACAACAACGAGCACCCAAGCTACAAATCTTCTCACAAACTTTGAACAAAGAGATCAGCAATGACTTTTTAAATTGTGGTGCAGGCTTGAAGGGCTGAATGGCCTACTTCTGCTCCTAATTCATACGTTTATATGACAAGGCATCACAATACAGGAAACCATTCAAAAAGTGGGGGCAAAGAGAATATAGTGGTATTGGGGGACAAGATAGTGAAGGAGATTGCCACTGATCTTTGTAGCAAGAAGTGTGAGTCCAGATGAGAGTGTTGTCTGCCCAGTTCCAGGGATGAAGGTGCCTGCTCAGGGCTGGAGATTAACTTGCAGTGGGAGGGGGAAGATCTGGACATCATGGTCCATGTAGATCCAATCGACATAAGCATAACAAAGAAAAAGATTCTACATAGTCAGTCTGAGGAGCTCGGTGCCAAATTCAGAAGGAACATCTCAAAAGGTCATAATCTTTGAATTATCACCTGAGCCAAGTGCAAATTGGATGAGGCCACACCAGATTAGAGAGATGAATGCATGACTGAAATACTGATGCAGGAGATGGGTTCCGGTTTATGGGGCACTGAAAGCAGGGCAAGGAAAAGTATCTTCTGTAAAGATTGGACAGTGTCCGTTTGAAAAAGTGCTAGAGCCAGTCTTTATTTGAAACACATAACTCAGAAAGTAAGGAGGATTTTAAAATAAATAATGGAGGCAAGGGATCAAATTTTAGAAAATGTTGTAGAGATAAAACAAAAGAGGAAGCTATTAATATGGAAAATGGTAAACAGACCATGACAGGAAGGAATAAGGAGTATTAATCTAACAGTATATCAACTGATACTAATAGATGACACAAAAAGAATAAAAGGATAAAACTAAAGGCTTTGTGGTTGGATGCATAAAACATTCAAGACAAAGCTGATGAACTGAAAATGCAAATACAAACAAGTCGGTACAATCTGGCAGCCATTATAGATAGACAACTGCAGTATGGTACTTGAATATTGTATCTGAATCCTGAAGGGTACAGGACATTTGGGAAGGACAGAAGGGACTAGAAGAAAATGGAGAGTGCCTCTGTTAGTTAATGTTAGTTACAATGTGGAAGCAGGCCATTTAGCCCATCAAATCCACACCAACCTATGAAGAGTATTCCACCTAGACTGACCTTATGTAACCCTGCATTTCTCCATGGCTAACCCACCTAACCTGCACATCTTTGGACTATAGGAGGAAACCAGAACAGCCAGAGGAAACCCATGCAGACATAGGGTAAATGTGCAAACTCCACAGAGACACTCACGCAAGGGTAGAATCGAACCCAGGATGCTGATGCTGTAAGGCAGTAGTGCTAACCACTGAGCCACTCCACCATCCCAAATGGTTCAGCACAACAGAGAATGTCTTATCCCAAGGCTAAACAGGTTAGGACTCATGGAAGTTTAAAAGAATGAGAGGTGATCTAATTGAAATATATTGGAATCTTAGGTGCTTGACACGGTAAATGATGAGAAGATGTTACCCCTAATGGGAGAGCCTGGGACCAGAGGACATCATCTGAGAATTAAGAGGCACTAATTTAATACTAAGGTGAGGAAGAATTTCTTCTCTCAAAAGGTTGTGAGTTTTTGGATGTAGGTTTGCTCGCTGAGCCTGTAGGTTCATTTCCAGACATTTCTTTACCCTACGAGGCAACATCTTCAGTGGGCCTCAGGCGAAGCAATGCTGAAAATTCCTGCTTTCTGTTTATATGTTTGGGTTTCTTTGGGTTGGTGATGTCATTTCCTGTAGTGATGTTATTTCCTATGGTGAAGTCACTTCCTGTTCCTTTTCTCAGGGGATGTTAGATGGGGTCTAACTCGATGTGTTTGTTGATAGAGTTCCGGTTGGAATGCCATACCTCTAGGAATTCTTGTGCATATCTTTGTTTGGCTTGTCCTAGGATTGACATGTTGTCACAGTCAAAATGGTGTCCTTCCTCATCTGTATGTGAGAATACTAGTGAGAGAGGGTCATGCCTTTTTGTGGCTAGTTAATGTTCATGTATCCTGGTGGCTAGCTTTCTGCCTGTTTATCCAATGTAGTGTTGGTTACAGTCCTTGCACAGTATTTTGTAAATGACATTAGTATTTTTTTGCAGCTTTGCGTGAGACCCACTGAAGATGTTACCCAGTAGGGTAATGAAATGTCTGGAAATGAACCTTCCAGCTCAGCAAAGCAAACCTACATCCAAAACCTCAACCTGAGCTACAAATCTTCTCAAAACTCACTAAAGTTGTGAGTCTTTGAAACTACTTTGCGCAGACAGCTGTGGGGGTAGAGTCCTTGCCCATATTTAAGATTGAGATAGATAGATTCTTGATCATTCGGGGAATCCAGGGTTACAGAGAATGGGCAGGGAAGTGGATATGAGGAATGTTGGATCAGCCATGATCCTATTGATTGGCAAACCAGGCTTGAGGCTCCAAAGGCCTAATTCTATTCCTTTTTCTTATACAATCACAGAATCCATACATTGTGATAGAGTCCGTTCGGCCCATCGTGTCTGCACTACCTTCCAAACAGCAACCCATCCAGATCTACCTCCCCACTCCCCTACACATCCCTGAACACTATAGGGCAATATAGCATGGCCAATCGACCTAATCTACACACCTTTGGGCTGGTGTTATGGACCAACGTTCAAGAAACCACGATGTGGAAGTTAGGCCAGGAGACACTAATGGGAGTGATGGAAAGGCTTGCTTGCAGAAATCATTTGGTGGGGCACAGCAGACTTGATGTATTGAATGGCCTAATTCTCCTCTTTTATCTTCTGGTCTTATAAAGGAAGAAATAATGGGAGATTGTCAGAAAGCCATGTGATAATCATGGGAGACTATAATCTCCATATAGACTGAAAATGTCCATGGGGTCTTAGAGAAAGTAACGTTCTATGGATAAAGGGGAATGGTGGGTGTACTATAGTTAAATTTCCAGAAGGTATTTGATAAACTATAACATCAAAATTTATTGCAGAAAAGTAAATCTCATGTTGTCTGGCTAACATATTGATGTAGACAGAAGATTGGCTAGCTTTCAGGCAAAAAAGCGTAGGTACGAATGGATATTTTTCTGGTTGGCAAGATGTGATGATGAGTCCCACAGGGATTGGCGCTGAGACCTGAACTGTTTACAACTTATGCAAATGAAGTTAGGAAAGCAAGTTGTGAAAAAAACAAAAAGAGGCTACAAAAGGATGTAAGTAGGATAAGCAAGTGTGAAAAGTTGTGGCAAATGAAATATAAGGAGCGGAACTGTGAGGAAGAATGAAAAGAAGTATATTAAATGCTGAGCAGGTCACATATTGGCAATCCTGCAGAAGGTAACTCACCTTCTGAGTCCCCAATGCCTGCTAACCATTTGTGGTCAGGAATGAGACGGAATACTCCCCATCTGCCCTGAATCAGTGCAGCTCCAACAACACTCAAGAAGTTTAACACTATTCTTGAAAAAGCAGCTTTTTTGATGGACAACTCAGTTCCTCTACCACTAACGGTCAGCAGCAGCAGTATGCACCCATCTACAAGATGCACTGCAGAAATTCTCCTCAGATAGCACCTTCCAAAGCTACTACCACTTTCATCTAGAAGGGCAAGGGGAGCAGAAATATGGGAATGCCACTCACCATCTTGACTTGGAAGTATATTGCTATTCCCTCAGTGTCACCAGTTCAAAATCCTGGAACTCCCTGAGGCTGAGGGGTGACTTGATAGAGGTACTTATTTATTGGTAACATAGACACGGAGATGACAATTTCCCTTGTATATAAGATCCCCATAAATAGAGTCCATATATAAGCTGGTCACTATAAAATCCAATAGGGAATTGAAACTTAGTTATCCAAACAGTGGTGAAATTATGAACTTGCTTATACATGTTGTAGGAAATAACATGTTGCATTTAAGGGGAAGCTAGATAAACACATGAGGCAGAATGGAATAGAATGAAGTCTTCATAGTCTTAATGAGACCATGGTGCTGCTGTCTCATTGGAGAGAGACAACTGATGGTGGCTTAACGTAAGGGTCAGCATGCCTCAAGAGAAGGGAGATCTTCATGGTAACCTCAGCCGATGTGGGAATTGAATCCATGCTTTTGGTGTCACTTTGCATTACTAACCAGCACACTGAACTAATTGACCTCCCACTGGAATAGAATAGAGTGAGATGAAACAGATGGGAGTAGATGCGTGTGGAATAGAAATACATTCAACTGACTCATAGCCTGAGTCAATGCTGTTAATCTTGTGACCAGATGGTTCATCAGTCACCATCACAAATCTCTCAGGAACTTGATCAAGTCAGCCATGCCTTAGTGAAGCCCATCCTTTCTGATGATTTACAATAACTTGAAGTGATTAAAGAGAAGAGCAAAGTGGAAGAGAAAGTAAAATGATAGGAAGAATAGACTTTTAAAAATCTTCATGCTTATATTTGGTTTGGAGAAATGGAAATGAAAAGGAAATCTGATGTGGAACTGACTGTTTTTTCTTTATTTACCTTTCAGACATCTGGCTCCTGGCAGTCCCTAATACATTAGGTGAAAGTGAGGACAGCAGATGCTGGAGATCAGAGTCAAGATTAGAGTGGTGCTGGAAAAGCACAGTATGATTCATTCCTGATGAAGGGCTTTTGCCCAAAACATCGATATTCTTGCTCCTCAGATGCTGCCTGACCTGCTGTGCTTTTCCATCACCACTCTAGTCCCTAATACATTGCCCTCTACAGAGGGCAGCTGCAGGTACAGATCCCAGCAGACAGGCTGAGAGCCAGGAGTAAAACTCATTTTGTTTTCCTTCTTCTTGCTTGATTTTTTGTTTCTTTCTTTCTCAATATTCAGAATTCTTCTTACATACAATTGAACTTTGAACCCCCCACCACCAAATCATCCAAGATATTTTCCATTTATTATTCACTATCACTGGATCATGATATCATGACTTCCAAGATGGCGGCAGTGGGATGGGTAGCATTTGGTTCCAGAGTGTGGGGTTGAGATGCTCCTGCCTCATGTGACAAGTTCTGCCACGTCCATACGAGTTCATTGTCATCCTTTCAGCTCAGTAATGTGTTTTGTTTTGTTTTGGTTGCCTTGGGGTCTCCTCCTGATTCTGGATTAGTGGTGCTGGAAGAGCACAGCAGTTCAGGCAGCATCCGAGGAGCAGCGAAATTGACAATTCAGGCAAAAGGCCTTCATCAGGAATAAAGGCAGTGAGCCTGAAGCGTGGAGAGATAAGCTAGAGGAGGGTGGGGTAGGGAGAAAGTAGCATAGAGTACAATGGGTGAGTGGGGGAGGGGATAAAGGTGATAGGTCAGGGAAGAGGGTGGAGTGGATAGGTGGAAAAGGAGATAGGCAGGTAGGACAAGTCCAGGGGACAGTGCTGAGCTTGAAGTTTGGAACTAGGGTGAGGTGGGGGAAGGGGAAATGAGGAAGCTGTTGAAGTCCACATTGATGCCCTGGGGTTGAAGTCTTCCAAGGTGGAAGATGAGGCGTTCTTCCTCCAGGCGTCTGGTGGTGAGGGAGCGGCATTGAAGGAGGCCCAGGACCTCCATATCCTTGGCAGAGTGGGAGGGGGAATTGAAATGTTGGGCCATGGGGCGGTGGTTGATTGGTGCGGGAGTCCTGGAGATGTTCCCTAAAGCACTCTGCTAGGAGGCGCCCAGTCTCCCCAATGTAGAGGAGACCACATCGGGAGCAACGGATACAATAAATGATATTAGTGGATGTGCAAGTAAAACTTTGATGGATGTGGAAGGCTCCTTTAGGGCCTTGGATAGAGGTGATGGAGGAGGTGTGGGCGCAGGTTTTACAGTTCCTGCGGTGGCAGGGGAAAGTGCCAGGATGGGAGGGTAGGTTGTAGGGAGGCGTGAACCTGACCAGGTAGTCACAGAGGGGACGGTCTTTGCGGAAGGCGGAAAGGGGTGGGGAGGGAAATATATCCCTGGTGGTGGGATCTGTTTGGAGGTGGCGGAAATGTCGGCGGATGACTTGGTTTATGCGAAGGTTGGTAGGGTGGAAGGTGAGCACCAGGGGCGTTCTGTCCTTGTTACGGTTGGAGGGGTGGGGTCTGAGGGCGGAGGTGCGGGATGTGGACGAGATGTGTTGGACGGCATCTTTAACCACGTGGGAAGGGAAATTGCGGTCTCTAAAGAAGGAGGCCATCTGGTGTGTTCTGTGGTGGAACTGGTCCTCCTGGGAGCAGATACGGCAGAGGCGGAGGAATTGGGATTACAGGATGGCATTTTTGCAAGAGGTAGGGTGGGAAGAGGTGTAATCCAGGTAGCTGTAGGAGTCGGTGAGTTTGTAAAAAATCTCAGTGTCAAGTCGGTCGTCATTAATGGAGATGGAGAGGTCCAGGAAGGGGAGGGAGGTGTCAGAGATGATTCAGGTAAATTTAAGGTTAGGGTGGAATGTGTTGGTGAAGTTGATGAATTGCTCAACCTCCTCACGGGAGCACGAGGTGGCGCCAATGCAGTCATCAATGTAGCGGAGGAAGAGGTGGGGAATGGTGCCGGTGTAATTACGGAAGATCAACTGCTCTACGTAGCCAACAAAGAGACAGGCATAGCTGGGGCCCATACATGTGCCCATGGCTACCCCTTTGGTCTGGAGGAAGTGGGAGGATTCAAAGGAGAAATTGTTAAGGGTGAGGACCAGTTCAGCCAAACGAATGAGAGTGTCAGTGGAAGGGTACTGTTGGGGACGTCTGGCCTCCTCCTGATGTCCTCATGTGGGAGGTCAGGGCCCCATGTATCTCCAATGCCCACTCCATCTCACATGGCAGCATTGGACGACAAGCCAGAGCCCCAGTAACCAACTTGGAGCCAGGACCGGTCAGTCAATGCCCAGTGTTGGAGGTATGGGATCAGCAGAGCACATGGAGGTGTCGGTTCAGGTAGTGACAGAAAAGGAGCACATTATCAGGAGCCCGGGGGGTAATGTTGGATGGCAGCAACTCAGAGGGGTAGAAAGCATAAAATCTCTGGAGAGGGAAAGATGGACCTTTGAAGTTTCAGTTTTGGTAATATCAATTTAAAATTAATTTATTTAGTAATTTATTTTGTAATCCAAGATATCGTCAGAACATGGCAATATTATTCACTTTACCTTGGTACAAGCGACAATATATTTATTAAATAAATGAATAAATCATCCATGTTTCTAGTTAAACAATTTTTATGGGAACCCCAAACAAGGACAATATATTACAAGGAGCAGGAGAATCGACATTTTGGGCATCAGCCCTTCTTCAGGAATGAGGAAAGTGTGCCAAGCAGGCTAAGATAAAAGGTAGGGAGGAGGGACTTGGGGGATGGGCGTTGGAAATGTGATAGGTGGAAGGAGGTTAAGGTGAGGGTGATAGGCCGGAGTGGGGGTGAGGGTGGAGAGGTCAGGAAGAAGACTGCAGGTTAGGAAGGTGGTGCTGAGTTCGAGGGTTGGGACTGAGATAAGGTAGGGGGAGGGGAAATGAGGAAACTGGACAAATCTAAGTTCATCCCTTGTGGTTGGAGGGTTCCTAGGCGGAAGATTGTAAATGTCTGTGTTGATTCGGTGTCCCGAGATAGAAATGGAGAGGTCTAGGAAGGGGAGGGAGGAGTCTGAGACGGTCCAGGTAAATTTGAGGTTGGGGTAGAAGGTCTTGGTAAAGTGGATGAACTGTTCAACTTCCTCGTGGGAACACGAGGCAGCACCGATACAGTCATCGATGTAGCGGAGGAAAAGGTGGGGGGTGGTGCCAGTGTAGCTGCGGAAGATGGACTGTTCCACATATCCGACGAAGAGGCAGGCATAGCTGGGGCCCATGCGGGTGCCCATGGCTACTCCTTTGGTTTGGAGGAAGTGGGAGGATTGGAAAGAGAAGTTGTTCAGAGTGAGGACCAGTTCAGTCAGTTGAAGGAGGGTGTCAGTGGAAGGGTACTGGTTGGTATAGCGGGAAAGGAAGAAGCAGAGGGCTTTGAGTCCTTCATGATGGGGGATGGAGGTGTATAGGGACTGGATGTCCATGGTGAAGATAAGGCATTGGGGAAGCGAAAATCATGGAGGAGGTGGAGGGCGTGGGTGGTGACCCGAACGTAGGTGGACAGGACCGTGTCGAGATATGCAGAGATGAGTTTGGTGGGGCAGGAGCAGGCTGAGACAATGGGTCGGCCGGGGCAGTCAGGTTTGTAGATTTTGGGCAGGAGGTAGAAACAGGCGGTGCGGGGTTGTGGGACTATGAGGTTGGAGGCGGTGGATGGGAGATCCCCTGAGGTGATGAGGTTATGGATGGTCTGGGAGATGATGGTTTGGTGGTGGGAGGTGGGGTCATGGTCAAAGGGCAGTAGGAGGAGGTGTCCGCGAGCTGGCATTTAGCCTCAGCGGTGTAAAGATCGGGGCGCCAAACTACTACCGCACCTCCCTTGTCTGCCGGTTTGATAGTGAGGTTGGGGTTGGAACGGAGGGAGTGGAGGGCTGCACGTTCCGAGGGTGAGAGGTTGGAGTGGGTGAGAGGGATGGAGAGGTTGAGGTGGTTAATGTCGCAGCGGCCGTTGGCTATGAAGAGATCGAGGGAAGGTAAGAGGCCAGCATGGGGTGTCCAGATGGATGGGGTGTGTTGGAGGTGGGAGAATGGGTCGTCAGAGGGTGGGCGAGAGTCCTGGTTGAAGAAGTAGGCGCGGAGGCGAAGGCAGTGGAAGAATTGTTCGATGTCTCGCTGCGTGTTGAACTCGTTAATCCGAGAGCGTAGGGGAATGAAGGTGAGGCCTCTGTCGAGGATTGATCTTTCATCCTCAGAGAGGGGTAGTTCTGGAGGGATGGTGAAAACACGGTAGGACTGGGAGCTAGGACTTGGTGTGGGGCTGGAGCTGGGAGTGTGGGTGGGGTTAGGTGTGGGGGCGGAGTTTGGCATGAGGGCGGAGAAACATGCGGCGTGGTCATTGTGCAGGTGAGTGATGTCACTGGGGGCAGAAGTGGCTGTGGTGACGGCAGAAATGGTGTTAATCCCGATAGCTGTGGGCTCCGCGGAGACCGCAAATCTGTCGGCGATAGTCTTCCTGGCGATCGTGGATGCGGTTGTCTGGGCAGTGATCGAGGATGCTGCAAGGAAGATGGGGGCAGAAGTGACGTCATGGTTCGTGGCAGCGGTTTCTGCCGCGAGCAGTGCAGCGACCGCATGGTTAATGGCGCAAGAGTGATTTCGGAGGCCGATGGAAAATTCTGGAACAGTTGAGGAACCCAGAGTGCGGGGGTAAGTACATGAAAGTTTTTGATACTTACTGTCTTTAATTTCCGATATGGCTAGGAAGAACTGTTTACCCTGCCCCCTGTAAAAACGCCATCCCATATTCCCAATTCCTTTGTCTCCATCGCATCTGGTCCCAGGAGGACCAGTTCCAATTCCGAACAACCCAGATAGCCTCCTTTTAAAGACCGCAAATTCCCCCCAGATGTGATCGACGATGCCCTCCATCACATCTCCTCCACTTCCCGCTCCTCCGCCCTTGATCCCTGCCTCTCCAATCGCCACCAGGACAGAACGCCACTGGTCCTCACCTACCACCCCACCAACCTCCATATACATCATATGAGCCGTCGTCATTTCCGCCACCTCCAAACGGACCCCACCACCAGGGATATATTTCCCTCCCCTCCCCTATCAGCGTTCCGAAAAGACCACTCCCTCTGTGATTCCCTTGTCAGGTCCACACCCAACCTCCACTCCCGTCACCTTCCTCTGCAACCGCAAGAAATGCAAAACTTGCGCCCACACCTCCCCCCCTTACTTCCCTCCAAGGCCCCAAGGGATCCTTCCATATCCACCACAAATTCACCTGCACCTCCACACACATCATTTACTGCTTCTGCTGCACCCGATGTGGCCTCCTCTACATTGGGGAGACAGGCCGCCTACTTGCGCAACATTTCAGAGAACACCTCTGGGACACCCGGACCAACCAACCCAACCACCCCGTGGCTCAACACTTCAACTCCCCCTCCCACTCCACCAAGGACATGCAGGTCCTTGGACTCCTCCATCGCCAGACCATAGCAACACGAAGGCTGGAGGAAGAGCGCCTCATCTTCCACCTAGGAACCCTCCAACCACAAGGGATGAACTCAGATTTCTCCAGTTTCCTCATTTCCCTCCCCCTACCTTGTCTCAGTCCCAACCCTCGAACTCAGCACCACCTTCCTAAACTGCAATCTTCTTCCTGACATCTCCACCCCCACCCCCACACCAGCCTATCACCCTCACCTTAACCTCCTTCCACCTATCACATTTCCAACACCCCTCCCCCAAGTCCCTCCTCCCTACCTTTTATCTTAGCCTGCTTGGCACACTGTCCTCATTCCTGAAGAAGGGCTCATGCCCGAAACATCGATTCTCCTGCTCCTTGGATGCTGCCTGACCTGCTGCGCTTTTCCATCAACATATTTTCAGCTCTGATCTCCAGCATCTGCAGTCCTCACTTTCTCCCAATATATTACAATCAATGGTGAGGAAGAGGTAGGGTGGGGTCTCAATTAAAATGGAGTTATCTGCTATACCTCTTCACCAATGTATAGAATGAAGGAAGGGGTCTGAGGAAGGTGAGAAGAAGAGGGAGGAGCATTTTCTATCTCAAGAGAGTTTCATTCCAGTATTAATCGAAAGAGTAGGATCAACTGCTCCTGGCAAACTAATGGAAGGTGGCCACCATGATTAAAACCATGAAGGTTGTAATCTCAGTCTCCAGCATTTTGTAATCTCAAACTCAAAATCTATATTTAAAAGTTTACATCACCTTAGCTTTCAAATGTAACATCTGGGCTGGAGGGCTGTATTACAATTTAAATACTACAGCACATCATTCTTGTTTTTATCCTCCAATGTTTACGTGTGTCAAATTCAGCAGAGTTTTATGTCACATATAAATGACTTTCTAAAACCAACCAGAGCAATAGGAACAGAATTAGGCCATTTGGCTCATCTGGAATACCTGCCAATATACTGTCTACTTTCAAGGACTCCCTCCTTGCTATCCTGGGACGGAGATCACATCACTACAAGATGAAGGTACCAATTTATATAAAACATGGTCGTTGTTGTCTCCTGGAATGAGTTCAATTATCAAGCAGGGCATAGTGGTAACGTCACTGAACTAGCAATTCTGAAGACTGGGCTAATGTTCTGGGGATGTGTTCAAAACCCACCATGGCAGGTGATGAAATTTGAATTCATAAAATCTGAACCAAGTGCTAACTTAATGGCAACCATGGCTATAAAAACTCATCTGGTTTTTCAGTGTCCTTTAGGGAAGAAAATCTGCTATCCTCACCTGGTCTAGTTGATATATGACTTCAGGCCCACAACAATATGGTCGATTCTTAACTGTCTGGGCAATTAGGGATGGACTATAAACACTGGCCTGGCCAGTGATGCTCACGACCCATGAAAGAATAAAAGCAATCATTGATTAGGATCATGGAAACGTAAAGCATAAATGGAAGCCAGTCATCCCATTGTGTTAATATTGGCTCTTTCAAAAATACTTCTTCTCCCCATGATTCTGCAAGTGTGTTCTCTCCAATTGCCTGTTGCAAGTTTCAATAACGATGACTCCCCCGGCTCCCTGCCCCCAACTCTTTAGGGTAGCACAAGCCAGATCTTGGTGACCTTCTGTGTGAATTACTCCTTGTTTTCCCACTGGTGCTTTGCCATTTATTTTACATCTCTGATCTTGAATTAGTGACCCTCGACCATCATCCTTTTCCCTTCCTTAACCAACCCAACTACTGGTCATCACCATGCCCAGGTTTCAAAGTCACCGAGGTAACTGTTAGTCACACTATTAGTGCCAGATCATCTCAGCTGCTAAATTTCTGTATGTTGAGCTGTGAATTGGTAATTCTGACACTAGTCTATGAGTGCTCAGCATGTTTGCAAAATGTCCTTTCCCTAATTTTTTAATAGATTACATCATGAAGATTGTTGATGTAGATAGGGCTGGCAAGATCAGTATATATTAGTTAGCTCCAGTTTCCCTGAGGAGGTGGGGGTGGGCTTCCTTCTTGAACTGAGTGGCTTGTTTATGCTAATTCTGAAGACAGTTCTGAATAAGTCATGTATATATAGATTTAAGTCATAAGCTTTAAAACTCTTTGATATTGCTCTTCCATTAAATTAGATAATAGATAATGCACAACATGCCTTTCATACCAGCTATCTATATTCCTGGAATCACTCAAAGAAACCAAATATCTATCTCCATTTTGAATGTGCTTAATGAATAAATATCCACAGCTCTCAACAGGAAGATAATTTCAACTGGCGTTGGAGTGAATCCCCATCTCTGTCCAAAATGGTTGTTCCTTTATCCTCAGAATATGGCTCCCAGTTCAACCTATCCAACCATGGATAGTTCTCTTTCAACATCTACCCTTTTCAACCCTCTAAGAAATGTACACATCTCAATGAGATAAACTCTCATTATGCTAAACTCTGGAGAATATTGGCATGGAACTGCAATCACATTTCATTAGACCAGCAGAAAGTTTCTTTCCTGAAGGCATCCGAATAAAACAATTGGTTTTTAGAACTATCCAAAAGCTTCATTGTCACTTGTGTTTACACCTGTGCCTTTTTGTTCCAGGTTCTTTAAACAAAAAACTGAATTCAAAACCTTTAAACAGCCACAGTTGGATTTGAACTCATGTTCTCTGGGTTATATAATTCTAGTCCATTGTAGAAGTGGAACATGTTATGTGAATGGAGGACCAAAATAAACTGTAAGTGCCCTAATCAATAAGTGGTTTACCATAACATGCAGGAACAGAAGTAGGCCATTCAGCCCATCGAGTCTGCTCCACTATCCAATGAGATCATGACTGAGCAGGTAATCCTCAACTCCAAATTCCTACCTTTTCCCCATAACCCTTGACTTTCTTACTGATTAAAAATCTGTCTATCTCAGCCTTGAATATAATTTAGTTCATTTGGTTCCCAGTGCCCAATATATCACATACTGTGAGGTGTATTATCAGAATATGCCATGTGGATGTTTTGATGAGGTAATCAACTTGGAGGATAGCATGGAGAATTTTCAGAATTGAATTCTATCAATTATGGTCAAAGAAACAGCCATTTGAACAGTATTAAAAATCAAACTAGTTTCTTTAGGGAAGGGAACCTGCATTTCTTACCTATGCAGGCCCACATGTGATTCCAATCCCATACCACATTGACAGCCCTCTAAAGTGGTCGATCAAGCCACTTATTGTCATTGTCATCCAGCATGGAAACAGACCCTTCGTTCCAACCAGTCTACGCCGACCATTTTCCCAAACTAAACTAGTCCCACCTGCTTGCGCTTGGTCCCATATCCATCCAAACCTTTCCTAATCATGAATTTATCCAAACATTGTAACTCTACCTGCAGCCATCACTTTCTCTGGCAGTTCATTCCATACACGAATCATTCTATGTAAAAATGTTGCCCCTCATATCCATTTTAAATCTTGCTCTCCTCAATTTAAATATATGCCCCTTAGTTTTGAACTCCCCCGTCCTGGGGAAAAAAAACCTGTCCTACTCACCTATGCCCCTCATGATTTTATAAACTTTTCAAACTCCTAAGCTCTGATGAAAAAGATCCCAGCCTTTACAGTCTATTTTTATCATTTTTATATTTTATATCTCAACCCATTCCCGGCAACATCCTAGTAAAATCTTTTCTGAACCCTCTCCAGTTTAATCATATCCTTCCTATAGCAGGGCAACCAGAACCGTACACAGTACTCCAGAAGAAGCTTCACCAATGTCCTGTACAACCTCAACATCACATCCCAGCTCCTATACTCAAAGGTCTGAGCAATGAAGGCAAGCATGCTAAATGTCTTCTTAATCATCCTGTCTACCTGTGATGCAAATCTCAAAGAATTACATATAAACTATAATTATATTCACAATTATAAACTATATTGGTTGAATAGAAGCCAATCCAAACAATCAATGATTCAAATCAGAATGGATATTAAATGTGTTGGCTTTGACATTTACATCCTCAGAATGAAATAAATGAAAGGGTCTGTCCCTGAGTGTTTTCCAGTTCCCAAGTGGAACTTCCAGACCTCCCACACCAAGTGCTGACCGTCCCTTACTCCCAGATACAAGCACAATTCACCTCACTCTATGATACCATTCCTGGTTGTACTGACATTCTGGACCATGTATTACCCACAGCTAGCCTTTTCCTTTTCATCACTGACTCCATTAGTGTCCTGTATAGAATTTTTTTTTTGTTTAAAAATTCAAACAAAGGTCTTCATTTACAGGACATTCTTTGGCCCCAATTTTGACCTGAGCTGCCGCAAAATTCTTTCACTAACATGAATGTATACCTTAAAATCAATATGTTTTATTTACAAAAGTATCTAAGGAAAATAACAATTTTATGAATGTAACAAATATCTATTTGTGCACAAATCTATTAGTCCTTTCTGTGAATTACTGCCATCGGCACCTTGCCATTTTTCATGTCACAGATTTCCACGTCACAAATAAGACAAACAGATAAAATAGTGATTCCATCTGGACATAGGACTGAGCTTGTGTTTCCCATATTACAACATCAAAACTCCTTCACTGATTGAAAAGTGCTGAAGGAGATCCTGAGGTTCTGATAGGCAGTATACAGATGTAAGTTCTTCTCTCTTTCTTTCTCTGCCAAACTATTGATCCATGGCAGCTCAGTTCTTCAACTCAATTTGGCCACCATTGCTCCATATTCCCTGACACACTTACCAAAGAAAGACCTATTGATCTCTGTTTTGAAAACACCACAGGAAAGATATTGTTAAACTTGGGAGGGTGCAGAAAAGATTTATAAGGATGTTTACAGGATTTGGAGAGTTTGAGTTATAGAAAGGGGCCAAATAGACTGGTCCCTTTCTTCCCCTGGAACTTCGGAGGCTGAGGGATGACCTTATAGAGGTTTATAAAATCATGACGGGCATGGATAGGGTGAAAAATCAATACTTTTTTTAGGGTGGTGAAGTCCAAAACTAGAGAGTTTAAGGTGAAGGGGCAAGATTTAAAAAGGACCTAAGGGGTAACTTCTTCCATGCAGAGGGTGGTGCATGTATGGAATGAGTTGCCAGAGGAAATGATGGAGGTGGGTACAATTTATAATATTTAAAAGGCATCTGGATGGATATATAAATAAGGGTTTACAGGCATATGGGCCAAATGCTGGCAAAGTGGCTAGGTCAGATTGGGATGTCTGGTTGGCACAGACCAGTTGGACCAAAGGGTCTATTTCTGTGCTGTATGACTCTGTACTCCATGACTCTATGATCCCCAAAGTCCACAACATTTTGAGGCGACTGAGATCCAGATTTCCATGACCGTTTGTTTGAAGAAGTGCTTTCAGATTTCATCCTAGCTCAAATTTAAGATTGTGTCATCTTTCTCTGGATTATCCCACTAAAGAAAATGATTCCTGAGTTTCCATCCTTTCGAATACCTTTATCATTAATGAGACAGTGACTCACCAATCAACCTCCTCCCACCACTACCAACTCCCCTCCCACCCAAGCCCCTGCTCAGCATGTACAGACTCAACAGCTCACTGTTTCCATCGTCAACAGGACCCTCTTGTTATCTAGAAGGAGTCAACAACTGGTTAGCAACACGCTCGGAAAATCGTTCAACCTGCCCTCCCACAATCAACTCTGCAAACAGTAAAACTTCTCTCACTTCTGCTGGTCTAGCCCGTGGTTTTGATGAAATTCAGAAACCTGGCAACTAGCCCAGGGATTCAGGCATCATCATTTACCCGACAAGTGAGCGCAGCCAATGTGGCAACTGAGCGGAACAGTATAGCTCTAGTTGTCAGCACGGCCTGAAAGGATTCTCTACTAAGATTAGCGATGTCCAGTATGTCAGAAATGGTTCAGAGAATTTTGAGTGTTGAGTGAAGAATTGGTTTTAAAATTTTATTTTGGAAACGTCAAGTAAAGATTGCAGAATAGTTATTTATTTCATGGGTTTTTCATTTTGGTATTTTCTAACGCATTTTTTCTCCGGATGTGGGTATCGTTGGTGTTTATTTGTTATCCCTAGCTGCCCCAGGATAGTGGCACAAATCCAAAAGGACAACCATATTGATGTAAAGCTGGAGGTACATCTAGTCTCGTCTGGCTAAGGGTGAGCAGATTTCCTTCCCTGAAGAATATGGATGGCACAGTGGATCAGTGGTTGGTATTGCTGCCTCACAGTGCCTGAGACTAGACTTCGATTCCAGCTACGGGTGACTGTCAATGTGGACTTTGTATGTTCTCCTCGTGTGAGTGCAGATTTCCTGCGGGTGCTCCGGTTTCCTCCCACAGTCTAAAAATGTGCGGGTTAGGTGGATTGGCCATAGAAAATGCACGGTTATAGAGTAAGGGTCTGGTGGGATGCCCTTTGTAGGGTTGGTATGGATTTGATGGGCTGTATGGCCTCTTTCTGCATTATAGGGATTCCATGGAAGGGTATTAGTTAAACAGTGGGCTTTTACAACAAAGCAGAACTTTCAAAGTCACTTTTACCAATAACATATTTGTATTTCTAGTTTTAAAAATATGAATTCAAGCTTTAATATATGTGGAAAGTTTCAAACTCACTACTCTGCATATTATTAGTCTATTCTTTTACTAATCCTATAGTATAACTCCTTTACTACCCCAGCCATGCTTTTCTATTATATAAAATGAAGAAGTAATTCAAATGAAAGAAGTCTGTATTAAATAGTATTATGCCAAGTGAGCTGGGTCTGTCTTGACGTCAATTTGAACAAAGTGATCAAAGATAGCCTTTACCAAGGAAGTGGGGACTGGAGTTGAATGAAAGTATTTAAAAACAGATGTCAAGATTTGAAAGTACAGTACAGTTTTGAAGAAGTGTCAAACCTGGCTGGAACCATTAACTCTGCCTCTCTCTCTCTCTCTCTCAATACAGATCCTACCATACCTGCTGAGATGCTCCAGCACTTTCTGTTTTTATTCCTGAAAAATACTAATTTATGCATTTCCTTATTTCTGGCAGTGATTATATCTTTCTACTTTAACATCATTGTATCACTCTGACACTAGGGGCTATAACGTATATTCTGGGATCTTCTTATACTAATTGAGTTTATGCATCTATTGCTTGTTTGAGTTCCCGATTTTAACTCCTAGTGGGCTTTGGGGAGGTGGACTTTGGATTGGTGAGTGAGTGGACTTAAAGCAGATGGGATTCAAGTGGATAGACTTTGAATGAAGAGGCTTCGGTTAGGAGGATGGTGTGGAAAATTGGAAAATCAGTTGCCGCAGTAAAAAGCAAACACAGACAGACCTGATGTTGCCAATTCATTTTCCACCTTAATAGTAAGTAATGTTTGCAGGTAACAGCAGATAAACATTCTTTGGGAATGGGTTAAGACAGATTTTATTAAAATAAAGCTGAATCTGGCCGCAATAAACTGGGAACAGTTACATAAGGATTAATTTACAGCACAACAGAATGGGGTCAAAATGATACAGACCCAACGTGTTCCCTTCAGGGTGAAATGTAAGAACATAACATGAACATAAGGACTAGGAGCAGGAGTAGGCCGTCCGGCCCTTCGAGCTTGCTCTGCCACGCAATAAGATCATGGCTAATCTTTTGGTCAACTCGGCTCCACTTAACTGTGTTTTCACAATATTCCTTAATTCCTTTATTTTTCAGAAAAGTATCTACCTTAGCTTTGAGAGCAACAAGCAGAGGATAAAATGTAATAGAAAGGTGTTTAACAGCTACAAAGGAAGCAAAACAACGGAGGCTCTAGAGGAGTATAAAAAGTGCGGGGGGAAAGCAAAAAAGCAATTAAAAGAGCAAAGAGAGGGTATGAGAGCACGCTGGCAGGCAAGTTTAAGAAGAATCCCAAGACGTTCTGTATCAAGGGGAAGAGAATAACCATGGAAAGACTAGGACCTGTTAGGGACCAAGTAAGCAACCTGCATGAAGGCAGAGTACACTGGGGTCCACACCTGCCTTTACACAGGAGAAGGGAAATGCAACAAAATATTTTAGAAGAGGAACTGTGAACTTGAGCAGACAGATGTAAGGAGTGAGGAGATATTCAAGAATTTGGAGTTGTATACCCAGGCTGCTGTGAGAGATGAGGAACAAAATTGCTGGGGCCCTGACCCAAATTTTTAAATCATCTCTGACCACAGGCCAGCAGCTAATGCGGTTCCATATTACAAGAAGGATATCATAGAATCCCTACAGTGTGGAAGCAAGCCATTCGGACTATCGAGTCCTACTGACCCTCCAAAGAGGATCCCACCAAGACCCAACCTCCTGCCCTATCCCTAAGACCCTGCATTTCCCATGCACATCCACCCAACCTACACATCTCTGGACAGTAAGTGGCAATTTAGCACAACCAATCCACCTAACCTGCACATCTTTGTGAGGAAACCCACGCAGACACAAATGTGTAAACTCCACACAGTTGCCTGAGGCTGGAATCGAACACGAGTCCCAGACACTATGAGGCAGCAGTACTAACTGCTGAACCACTATGCTGCCCCAAAGAGCTAGTAAAATAAGACCAGGAAACTACACCAATGAGTCTCACATCAGTGATAGGGAAACCGTTGGAGAAGATAGTGAGGGGGAAAATTAATCTCCATTTAGAGACGCAAGGTTTAATCAGAGGTAGTCAGCATGGCTTAATCAGAGGGAGGTCATGCCTAAAAAAATCTGGTGGAATTTTTTGAGGAGGTGACAAAATGAGTGGATGAAGGTAGGGGCATTTGATGCAGTTTATATGGAATTCAGTATAACTTTTGACAATGTCACACATGGGAAACTGACAAAGCTCAAGGGATCCAGGGTAACATGGCAAGTTGGATCCAAACTTGGCTTAGTGATAGAAGACAGAGAGTGATGGTAAAAGGCTGTTGGTGTGATTGGAGCTTAATGTGCAGTAGCATATCACAGGGATCAGAGCTGGGTCCCTTACTGTTCACAATATTTATAAATGATTTAGATGAGAGTGTGGAAGCAATGACAAGTAAGTTTGTTGATAACACACAAATTGGCTGGGTGCTTGACCGTGAGGAGAAAGGTGTTATGTTAATAGAGAATGTAAATGGTCAGATTAGTGGCAGATGGAATTTAATCCTGATTAACATAATGTTATGCACTTTGCAGAAGGAACATAACAAATGGGTACTCAATGAATGGCAGGACACTGGGAGCCCAGAGGAACAGAGGGATCATGGTGCGCTTACTCGCAGATCCCTAAAGGTGGCAGGACAGGTTACTAGGGTAGTTAAGAAGGTATGATGTTTGCCTTTATTATTGAGGCTTATGAAAGAAGAGCAGGGATATTATGTAGGAACAAAAACAGAAATTGCTGGAAAATCTCAACAGGTCTGGCAGCATCTGTGGAGAGAAATCAGAGTTAATATTTCAAGACTAGTGACCCAATATCCCTAGAATATTTTTCCTATCAATCTCACACTTTCCCATATTGTATCCCATCTGCCATTTCTTTGCCCAATCTTCTCGCCTGTTCAAGTCCTTCTGCAGCCTTCCCTCTTCCTCAACCTCTGTCTGCCCCTCCTGCTAGTCAAGGAACAGTCTGACACAGTCATACCCACAGAATCATACCTTACAGACAATGTCGCAAACACTCCCACTATCACCATCCCTGGGTGTGCCCTGTCCCACTGATAAGACAGACACAGCAGAGATGATGGCATAGTGGTATACAGTCAGGAGGGAATTGCCCTGGGAACTCTCCACATTAACCCTGGACCCCATGAAGTCTCATGGCTTCAGGTTAAAGACGAACAAAGAAACCTCCTGCTGATTACCAGGCACCATCTGCCCTTGGCTGACGAATCAGTACACCTTCATGTTGAACAAATCTTTAGAGGAAGCACTGAGGATGACAAGGGTACAGAATGAGCTCTGATTGGGGGAATTTAAGTGTCCACCATCAAGAATTGCTCGGTAGCAGTAGTACTGTTTGGGTCCAAAAGGATATAGCTGCCAGACTGGGTCTGTAGTAGGTAGTAAGGGAACCAACATACTTGAACTCATCCTTACCAATCTGCCAGCTGCAGATGCACTTGCCCATGACAGTATCAGTAACAGCAACCACCAAATAGTCCCTGTGGAGACGAAGTCCTGCCTTCATTTTCACATTGAGAATACCCTCCATTGTGTTGTGTGGCACTATCACCATGCTAAATGGGACAGACCTCGAACAAATCTAGCAACTCAAAACAGGGCATCCATGAAGTCTGTGGGCCATCAACAGCAGCAGAGTTGTACTCAAGCAGGATCTGCAAATTTATGGACCGGCATATCCCCCACTCAACCATTACGATCATGGCAGGGGATCAACCCTAGTCCAATGGAGAGTGTTGGATGGAATGCCAGGAGCAGCAGCAGGCACACCTAAAATTAAGGTGTCAATCTATGAAGCTACCAAACAGTATAAGCAGCAAGTGATAGACAGAGCTAAACAATGCCATGACTAATGGATCAGGAATAAGCCACATGTCTTGCCATATTTAGTTCTAAATAGTGGTGAACAATTAAACAACTTACTGGAGCAGCACAGCAGTTCAGGCAGCATCCGAGGAGCAGCAAAATTGACGTTTCAGACAAAAGCCCTTCATCAGGAATAAAAAACCCGAAACATCGATTTGACTGGTCCTCGGATGCTGCCTGAACTGCTGTGCTCTTCCAGCATCACTAATCCAAAATCTAGTTTCCAGCATCTGCAGTCATTGTTTTTATCTAACTTACTGGGGGAGAAGGCTCCACAAATATTCCCATCCTCAATGATGCAAAAGCCTAGAATATCAGTGCACAACATAAGGCTAAACATTCACAGCAATCTTCAGCCAGAAGTCTTGATTGGATGATCCATACTGGCCTTTTCCAGTAATCCCAGCATCAGAGATACCAGTCTTCAGCCAATTTGATTCACTCCATGTGATATTAAGAAATGGTTGGAGGCACTGCAAATGCCATAGGCCTGACAACATTCCGGCAATATTCTGAACTTATCATCCAGAACTTATCGCTCCCTTAGCCAAGCTCTGACAATATTGGCCTCGACCGAACAATGTGGAAAATTGCCCAGGCATGTCCTGTGCATAAAAAGTAGGACAAATCCAGCCTGGCCAATTATCGCCCCATCTATTTACTCTCCATCATCAGTAAAGTGATAGAAGATGTTGTCAACAGTGCTATCAACCAGCACCTACTCAGCAATAACCTGCTCAGTGATGCCCATTTGGGGTTCCACTAGGGCCACTCAGCTCCTGACCTCATTACAGCCTTGGTCAAAACATGGACAAAAGAGCTGAATTCCAGAAGTAAGGCAAGAGTGACAGCCCTTTGACTGAGGGTGGCATCGAGGAGCACTAACAAAACTCAAATCAATGGGTATCGGAGAGAAACTCTCCATGGTTAAAGTCGTAGTTGCACGTAGGAAGATGGTTGTGATTTTTGGAGATCAGTCATTTTAGCTCCAGCCCATCTCTGCAGGAGATCCTTATGGTAGTGTCCTGGGCCCAACCATCTTCACCTGCTTCATCAATAACTTTCCCTTCATCATAAGGACGAAAACATGGATGTTTGCTAATGATTGCACAATGTTCAGCATCGTTCCTGACCGAGATACTGAAGCAGTGCATACTCAAATGCAAAAAGATCTGGTCAATACCCAGGCTTGGGCTGACAAGTGACAAGTAACATTCACACCACACAAATACCCAGCAATGACCATCTCAGATAAAAGACAATCTATCCACTGCCCCTTGACATATAATGGTGATACGATCACAGATTTCTGCATTATAAACATCGTGGGGATTACCATTGACTGGAAACTCAGTTGGACACAGAACATCAATACAATGGCTACAAGATCAGGTCAGAGGCTAGGAATATGGTGGCAAGTAATGCATTTTCTGACTCCCGAAAGTCTGTCATAGAGTCATATTGCATGGAAACAGACCCTTTGGCCCAACTCATCCATGCCGACCAAGTTTTCTAAACTGAACTACTCCCATCTGGCCCCGATTCCTTGAAACCCTTCTTAACCAAGTAATTGTCCAAATGTCTTTTAAATGTTGTTGTAACTGTTCACAGATTGAAAGAAGCAGCAATAACTCTGTCTGGAAAAAACTATTAAAGGACAAGGATAGACTTATGCAGGAACTGAAAGTCTATGCATAGATGGGAAAAGAAGAAGTCGAGGCTACATGAACAACACTGTTTTAATAACTGCTAAATACTGGCTGCTTTATACCACAAGGACAAATGATTGTCCTGCAGCAAAAGTTTAAAGAGCCAACTGCAGGAAAGCTGTATCTTCGAACAGGCAGTCAATGCCAAATATAACAAGGAACAAAGCTGTCCCTACAAGTCACCCCTGCTTTTCTACCACACAGCTTCCTTTACTCTTGTCCAAATGGTGTTTCGGAACACTCCAATATTTTGTACTCATGGAGTCATAGAGTCATAGAGCACAAAAACAGATGCTTCGGTCCAACTCATCCATGGTGACCTGGTTTCTTAAACTGAACCAGTCCCATTTGCCTGCATTTTGCCCGTTTTCCTCTACACCTTTCCTATCCATCTCCCTGCCCAAATGTCTTTGAAATGTTGTAACTGTACTCACCTGTACTACTTCCTCTGCCAACTCATTTTATATACGTACCACCCTCTGTGTGAAAAAGTTGTCCCTCGGGTCCTTTGTAAATCATTCCCCCCTTATCTTAAACCTACACCCTCTAGTTTTGGACTCCCCTACCCTTGGAAAGATAATTTGGCTATTCACCTTATCTATGCCCTTCATGATTTTATAAATCTCTGCAAGGCAATCCCTCAGCCTCCTATGCACCAGGGAAAGAAGTCTCAGCCTATCCAGCTTCTCCCTATAACTACAAGCTTTCAGTCTCAATCACACCCTTGAAAATCTTTTTTCTACCCTTTCCAGTTTAATAACATTCTTCCTATAGCAGGGCATCAAGAATTGTAGGAAGTACTCCAATTGTGGCCTTACCAATATCTTGCACAGCCATAACATGACATCCTGAATCCTGTACCCAATGCTTTGACTGATGAAGGCAAGTGTGCCAAATGCCTTCTTCACCAAATCTGTTCCTGTCCTTACAGTGAGGAAGGCTGAACAAGTGCCAGGAACAATGTGCACTCGCTCGTCCTGGTTAGAAATTGATAGAGCTGGGTGACAGCAGCAAGTGTTGTTCCAGTGCCTCTCACCCTCCTGGACAGGATAAAATAAAGAGAGCAAGCTCCTTGTTTGACAAATGAATTCTCCCTCATTTTCCACGTCAGAAAAAGAATCAAAGGGAAATCCCCACATGAAAGTCCACACCTTTCAGCATCTCAGGTGGGCTGGGAAGTTCTTTAAAAGCGCAGTCACAGTTGTATAATATGAGATGAAGCAAGCATTGGCTCCCAGCACCTTCATGATTTTGTGACGTGCAGGTGAGGTACCAACTGAGTAAAGATCGGTGAACCCGGTCTATGGGAGGTCACCAAACGCAGCGAGGACATTATGTAGTAGTAAAGCACAGTGTCTTGGCAGCATTTGAAATTAGCAGCATTGTCCATAGCTTATTAGATAAGCTATTAGATAAGCTCAGATTGGTCTCTGAGCCTGATGCATTGGCATAGTCCAGGTGCGTAAGGCCATCAGGCCTCAAGTTAGAATTGCAATGGGAAAGACATTTCCCCACCTCCACAGTCAATGTAATGTTAACTCACAACCTTGTTAAGTAAATCAGCTGGGACGGTCAGTAGAACACACTCTTGGCTGAGTGAGAGTAGTGGCTGGCTATCCTATCCCAGTGTCTGTCAAGACCACAACAACTCTTCTAAATCTTTATGTGAGTGGCTGCTTCTCAAGATCCACTGTGGACCCATGAGGGATCTCTCGATCCTTGACTCAATATGGAACAAGGCTACATCACATTGAGAGTGCTATATCGTGACACGGCCAAATTCATTAATAAAAAAGGGTCATTGTACAAGTTATCTAAGATCAGTTGTGAGGAAGGTTAGCTCGACCCGAAACGTTAACTCTGATTCTGACAGACCTGCTGAGCTTTTCCAGCAATTTCTGTTTTTGTTTCTGATTTACAGCATCTACAGTTCTTTTGGTTTTTATCTAAGATAATGGCTGTCACATGAGGAGTCTGCATTAGATACCTTAAAAGCTACCATGATGTCTGTACCCTCAATAACTCCCAGGCTCCTGAGAATTTCAAGGGCCAGACACCTTACAAGATTGTTACACCACACAAGGATTATTCACTGCATACAAACCTGATGACTACAATGCACAACTGTCTTGACTGAGGCCAAACGTAGATGTGATACATTCCTGATGAAGGGCTCCAGCCCAAAACGTTGATTTTCCTGCTCCTCGGATGCTGCCTGACATAGAGTCATGGAGATGTACAGCATGGAAACAGACCCTTCGGTCCAATCCATCCATGCCAACCAGATATCCCAACCCAATCTAGTCCCACCTGCCAGCAACCGGCCCATTTCCCTCCAAACCCTTCCTATTCATATACCCAGGAGAAAGTGAGGACTGCAGATGCTGGAGATCAGAGCTGAAAAATGTGTTGCTGGAAAAGCACAGCAGGTCAGGCAGCATCCAAGGAGCAGGAGAATTGATGTTTCGGGCATAAGCCCTTCTTCAGGAATGAGGAAGGTATGCCAAGCAGGCTAAGATAAAAGGTAGGGAGGAGGGACTTGGGGAAGGGGCGTTGGAAATGCAATAGGTGGAAGGAGGTTAAGGTGAGGGTGATATAACTGGAGAGGGGGGTGGGGGAGGAGAGGTCAGGAAGAAGATTGAAGTCAAGAAGGCGGTGCTGAGTCTGAGGGTTGGGATTGAGATAAGGTGGGGGAAGGGGAAATGAGGAAGCTGGAGAAATCTGCATTCATCCCTTTTGGTTGGAGGGTTCCTAGGTGGAAGATGAGGCACTCTTCCTCCAGGCATCGTGTTGCCATGGTCTGGCGATGGAGGAGTCCAAGGACCTGCATGTCCTTGGTGGAGTGGGAGGGGGAGTTGAAGTGTTGAGCCACAGGGTGGTTGGGTTGGTTGGTGCGGGTGTCCCAGAGGTGTTCTCTGAAACGTTCCGCAAGTAGGCGGCCTGTCTCCCCAATGTAGAGGAGGCCACATCGGGTGCAGCGGATGCAGTAAGTGATGCGTGTGGAGGTGCAGGTGAATTTGTGATGGCTATGGAAGGATCCCTTGGGGCCTTGGAGGGAAGTGAGGGGGGAGGTGTGGGTGCAAGTTTTGCATTTCTTGCAGTTGCAGGGGCAGGTGCCAGGAGTGGAGGTTGGGTTGGTGGGGGGTGTGGACCTGACAAGGAAGTCGCGGAGGAAGTGGTCTTTCCGGAATTCTGATAGGGGAGGAGAGGGAAATATCTCTCTGGTGGTGGGGTCTGTTTGGAGGTGGTGGAAATGACGAAGGATGATACGATGTATCTGGAGGTTGGTAGGGTGGTAGGTGAGGACTAGAGGGGCGAGGTTCAAGGGCGGAGGAGCAGGAAGTGGAGGAGATGTGGTGGAGAGCATCGTCAACCACGTCTGAGGGGAAATTGCGGTCTTTGAAGAAGGAGACCATCTGGGTCCTCCTGGGAGCAGATGTGGCGGAGGCGAAGGAATATGGGATGGTGTTTTTACAGGGGCAGGGTGGGAGGAGGTGTAATCTAGGTAGCTGTGGGAGTTGGTCGGTTTATAGTAAATGATCGTGTTGATTCGGTCACCCGAGATAGAAATGGAGAGGTCTAGGAAAACGTTGCAATTGTACCAGCCTCCACCACATCCTCTGGCAGCTCATTCCATACATGCACCATGTAATACACTCTCAACTCTGATTTTCAGAATCTGCAGGCCTCACTGTCTCCTATAGATACGATGCAGCCCATGATTCAACCTGGATCATCGGAGAGCAACTGTTAGGCCTCCTCAATATGCTCTGCAGAGATGGAGCTGGCAAGGAGGGGATGTGATGGCCTCTGAAGGGAGGGAGAATATCAGCGTTGTTCTGAGATGAAAGATGAGTACATTGAGTAGGAGGACAGAACAGAGCAGTGCAGAATCTGGTACAACAACCTCTACAGAATTTAATTGCCGCCGGCTCCCAATAGATTTGAGAAAGGCAAAGAAATAATTGAATTGAATTGAATGTATTGTCATGTGTACCGAGGCAGTGAAAAGCTTGGTCTTGCAAGCAATACAGGCAAATCACAGAATTAAGTAGCATAGATAGTAAATAATAGGTAAACAGCGGCAAAAACAAAAAATCACAGGTACAGACGAATGTTAAGAGTTTGTGAGTCCATTCAGTATTCTAATAACAGTAGGGTAGAAACTGTTTTGAAACTGGCTGGTGCATATGTTCAGGCTCCTGCACCTTCTCCCCGATGGTAAAGTTTTTAGAAAAGTTTGTGGATCTTTGAGAATGCTGGCGGCCTTTTCTTGACAGCGGGCCTGGTAGATGGGAGGTTGGCCTTTGTGATTGTCTGGGCTGAGTTCACCACTCTCTGTAACCATCTCTGATCTTAAATAGTACAGTTGCATATGCCCAGATAAAATGCCTTCAATAGCGCATCTGTAAAGGTTGGCGAGGGTATTCACTGTCATGTCAAATTTCCTCAGCTGCCTGAAGAAAAGGGGAGACATTGCTGGGCCTTTGTAACCAGTGCATCCACATGAAGAGTCCAAGAAAACTTGTTGTGGATGACCACTCCCAGGAGCTTGACACTCTCCACTCATTCCACCTCTGTGCTGTTAATGTGTAGGGGTACGTGAGTAACATCCTGCCAAAAATCAATAATGATTTTTCCGGCACTGAGAGCTAGGTTGTTCTCAGCGCATTATTTTTCCAGGTCTTCCACCTCCCGTCTGTAGTCTGTTTCGTTGCTATCTGAGATTTGACCGACTATGGTGGTGTCATCAGTAGACTTGTAAATGGCATTACACTGGTATTTGGCGATGCAGTCATGGGTATACAGTGAGTACAGTAGGGGGCTGAGTACGCACCCCTGCAGGGCTGCAGTGTTGAGTGTTAGTGAGGATGAAATATTGTCCCCAATCTTCCCTGATTGTGGCCTGTGGGTCAGGAAACTGAGGATCCAGTTGCAGCAAATGGGGCTTAGTCTGAGATCACTAAGTCTAGTAATCAGTCTCGAGGGGATAATAGTGTTAAAACCTAATTTAGTTCTTGCTCAAAGGCAAGCAGCCCTTGTTTTGTCCCAAAACTAAATGCAATATCTTTGTTTGTTCTTTCTTCAATTTTCCTGTTTTTTAAAACTAAAAGTTAACATTTGAAGATTTCACAATATCTGATGCTGCAGCGTTCAACAATTACACACATTATATCATGATTAACATTAGGGAAAGAATTGTACTCCTTCACAAAGTATTACACTACCTCTGTAAAGAGGTGACTCCTGAATTCCTTGCTGGCATTAAAGGTGATTCTTTCATAGAGTCATAGAGATGTGCAGCACGGAAATATATTTTTAGGTCCGATTTGTCCGTGTCAACCCAATCAAGTCCAACATGCCAGCACCTGGCCCACAGCTTTGGACCCTAGTTTTGATCTTCCCTGGATCATTTCTTGAGCTATAAAAAGCAATAGTACAAAATCTTATTTAATCAGGAAATTCAAGAAACAAAACCTCACTGTAGGCAATTGTAACAAGATCAGCCAGGTAGACATCATAGAATAGGAACTCCTTGACTGGGGCTATTAACCTGGCCTCATCAGGGAGCCCTGCTGACAGATAATAATAGGAGTGCCAGACATCCTGTTCACTTGGACAGTTGGCTCTGAGGGAGCTGGACCAATATCAGGGAATCTCCATGTGAAAATAAAGGGTGATTTGGTGAAGGGATACCAACCTCTGCAGAGCTATTTCACTTACAAAATCAGGAAATTCAAGTCAATCTGCAACTGTGATGAGAAAAGCCCTAGTTCATGATTTAGTTGTAAATCTGTGTCAGAATTAAAAACGTATTAATCATTTGGTTATTGTGAGTATTAGTGACAAAAAAAATACATTTGTTTAAGTCGTTTGTCTTGCACACTTCAGGACAATTTGCAAGAATTCCAATTAAAAGGGAAAACCAATATTTCTAATGCTTGAAAGGAGATTGTTGATTGATTAGCAAGTGGGCTTTGATTAGAAGTCGTGTTGCCATGAAAAATGCACCAGTTACTGTTAATTGGCAGTTAATTGTCAGGTTTCATTTACATTTTTAACAAGGCATGTTGACTCTGATTGGTTTAGGCATTGTCATAGAATCCCTACAGTATGGAAACAGTCCATTCAATCCATGAACTCTGCACAAATCCTCCAAAGAGCATCCCATCCAGATCACCTCACCCCTGCATTTCCAATAGCTAACCCACGTAGCCTGCACTGAATATCATGCGCAATTTTCCTGGAGAAGGGCTCATGCCCTAAATGTTGATTCTCCTGTTCCTTGGATGCTGCCTGACCTGCTGCGCTTTTCCAGCAACACATTTTCAGCTCTGATCTCCAGCATCTGCAGTCCTCACTTTCTCCACAATTTTGCATGGTCAATCCAACTAGCCTGTACATCTTTGGACTGGGGTGGAAACAGGAGCATCCACAGGAAACCCATGCAGACATGGGGAGAATGTTCAAACTCCACACAGACAATCGCCCAAGGGTGGAATCGAACCTAAGGTCCCTGGCACTGTGAGGCAGCAGTGCTAACCACTGAGCCACCGTGCCACCGCATGTCCTGATAAATGAACCAAAGGAGACCTGTCAGCCATTTTTTGAGTTTAAACAGGATTGTGTGTCTGTGTCCTCTCTGTCTGCATAGCAACTTATGTAGCTTCTAGTACATGCAAGTTCAACAAACTGTGAATTTGACTGACAATCCGATGGTTATTAGCATAATTCTTCCCAATCTTAGGATTATCCAGCAAATGTCGTCCAATTGTGGAATCACGTATAATGTTGGACACTATTGAAAGTTTTGGAAGTGCAGGTTGTTTGTGTACAGGCTGAGTGTTGCATGTTGTAAACAGCTGGAGGATGTATTAATGACTAGAAGATGAAAATGTTTTAAAAATTAGTCTTTTTACAGCAAGGCTAAAAAGTTTTCGTGCATTAGCAATCTTCTGTGTGGTTCCAACATTTTCTGTTTATAATTTGGGGAGCATCCAAGATGTTGAAATGCAGCTGGACTGTGACTTGACAGTGCCAGCATGGCCTTTCATTTCCTCCTACTTTCTTATGTCCTTCTTTCCTGATTCAGATGTACTGTTTGTAGAAATCTGTCTGAGAAACAGAGAGCTTTTTTATATTCATTTATGGGATGTCATCGAATCATCGAGTCATACAGCATGGAAACAGACTCTTTGGCCCAATTCATCCATGCCAACCAGATTTCCTAACCTGAACTACTCCTATTTACCTGCATTTGACTTATATCCCTCTAAATCTTTCTTATTCATTTACCTGTCCAAAAGTCTTTTAAATACTTCTTACAACTATCTCTTTTGAACGTTTAAATTTTTAAATCACTTCCTCTGGCAGCTCATTCCATATACATGACAACTTCTGTATGAAAACGTTGCCACTCAGGTCTCTTTTGAATAGAGTCATAGAGTCATACACCATGGAAATAGACTTTTTCGTCCAACCAGTCCATACCAAACATAATCCCAAATTAAACTAGCCCCACCTGCCTGCCCCTGGCCCATATCCCTCAATCTTTTCTATCCATGGACTTATCCAAATGTCTTTTAAGTGTTATAATTGTACCCACATCCACCACTTCCTCAGGAAGTTCATTCCATATGCGAACCAAATATGTCCCATAGTTTTGAAATCTCCCATCCTTGGGAAAAAATAACTACAATTAATTCTATCTATACCCTTCATTACTTTGTATATTTCTATAAGGTCACCTCTCAACCTTCTACACTCCACTGGAAAATTGTCCAGCCTTTCTTTATAATCAAACCTTCCACATCCAGCAAGATCCTGATAAATCTCTTCTGAACCCTCTCCAGCTTAATAACATCCTCCTATAACCGGGCGACCAGAACTGGACACAGTATTCCAGAAGGCGCCTCACCAATGTCCTGTACAACTCCTCTACTCAAAGGACTGAGCAATGAAGGCAAGTATGCCAAATGCCTTTTAACCACCCTACCTATATGTAATGTAAACTTCAAAGGATTATGTATCTGCACCCCTAAGTCCCTCTGTTCTACATCACTACCCAAGGCCCTACCATTAATTATATAAGCCCTACTCTTGTTTATTGTACCAAAATGCCTCACATTTATCCAGATTGAACTCCATCTGCCTTTTTCAGTTCATTGACCCATTTGATCAAGATCCCTTTGTAATCTTAGAAAACCTTCACCCTGTCAAATATGTTACAAATTTTGGTGTCGTCCACAAACTTACTTACTATGCCCTCTATATTCTCATCCAAATCATTTATATAAATGACAAACAAAACAGGACCTACAACCGATCCCTGCGGAACACCGCTGATGACAAGCCTCCAGCCTGAAAAGCAACCCTCCACCACCATCCTCTGTCTCCGGCCATTAAGCCCATTATGTATCCAATTGGCAAGCTCACTATGAATCCCACATGACCTAACTTTACTAGTTAGTTTCCCATGCAGAACCTTGTTGAAGGCTTTACTAAAATTCAAGTAAATAATGTCTACTGCTCTGCCCTCATCAATTTTTTTGTTAACTTCTTCAAAAAACTCAATCAAGTTTGTGAGACAGGATTATCCTCACTCAAAACCATGTTGACTATCCCTAATCAATTTTTGCCTCTCTAAATGTCCATAAATCCCATCTTTTATAATCACCTCCAGCAATTTACCCACAACCAGGGCTATAGTTCCCCAGTTTCTCCTTACAAACTTTCTTAAACAAAGGTACAACAATTAGCCACCCTCCAGTCATCAGGCATCTCACCCGTAGATATAGATGATGCAAATATTTCTGCAAGAGATCTCAATTTCCTCCTTACTTTTCACAATGATGAGATAGTGTAGGGGGACGAGCTGAGAATAGTTCACGGGTCGGTGCAATATCGAGGACCAAAGGGCCTGTTCTGCGCTGTATTGTTCTATGTTCTATGCATTCTCTAGACCCCATTTCTTTCTCCACAGATGCTCCAATACTTAGCATCTCTCCCATTTCTTGAGGTTCATCACAAAGATGATGTCCTTGATCTTTAAGGGGCCTTACCCTCTCTGTTGTTACCCTCTTGCACTTAATATATTTATTGAATCTTTTGGATTATCTTTAAACTTAGGTTGCCAATGCAACCTCATAACTCCTGTTTGCCTTCCTGATTTCTTTCTTAAGGGTCCTTCCGTAATGGTAAAGTCCTGGGGAGTGTTGCCAAACAAAGAGACCTTGGAGTTTAGGTTCATATTTCCTTGAAAGTAGAGTCATAGGTAGACAGGATAGTGAAGAAGGCGTTTGGTATACTTTCCTTTATTGGTTAGAGCATTGAGTATAGGAGTTTGGGAAGTCCTGTTGCCGCTGTACAGGACATTGGTTAGGCCACTTTTGGAATATTGCGTGCAATTCTATCAGATGGATGTTGAGAAATTTGAAAGGGTTCAGAAAAGATTTATAAGGATGTTGCTAGGGTTGGAGGATTTGAGCTCTAGGGAGAGGCTTATTTCCCTGGCGTGTCGGAGGCATAGGGGTGACCTTATAGAGGGCTATAAAATCTTGAGGGGCATGGATAGGATAAATAGACAAAGTTTTCCCTGGGGTGGGGGAGTCTGGAACTTGAAGACATAGGTTTAGAGTGAGAGGGGAAAGATATAAAAGAGACCGAAGAGGCAACATTTTCACACAGAGTGTGGTGTTGTATGGAATGAGCTATTAGAGGAAGTGGTTGAGACTGGCACAATTACAGCATTTGAAAAAAATCTGGATGGGTATATGAATAGGAAGGGTTTAGAGGGATATGGGCCAAGTGCTGGCAAATGGGACTACATTGGGTTGGGATATCTGGTCAGCATGGATGGGTTGGACCAAAGGGTCTGTTTCCATGCTGTACATCTCTATGACTCTATGAATGCCCCTACACTCTTTATATTGATTAAGAGATTCAGTTGAACTAAGTTGTCTATATCTAAAATAAGATACTCTTTTATTCTTGACTAGAACCTCAATATCTTTATTCATCCATTGCTCCTTAATCTTATCAGCCTTACCCTTCACTCTAAAAGAACATAATGCCTATCAACTCTTGTCATCACACTCTTGGAAGACTCCCACTGTCAGGCATCCTTTTACCTGTGAACAGTGTACTCCAAATCAACTTTTGAAAGTTCTTACCTCATGCCATTAAAATTTGCCTTACTCCAGTTAAAAACTTTAACTTTTGTGGAAGGCTTATACTTTTCCATAATCATTTTGAAACTAATAGAATTATGATCGCTAGACCCATCTGTTCCCCCACTTTTACTTAAGTCACCTGCCCTGTCTTATTGCCCAAAAGAAGATTTAGTTTTGATCCTTCTTTAGTAGGAGCATCCACACATTGATAAAGAAAATTTTCTTGAACATGTTTTACAAATCCTTCACCATCCAAACCTTTAATAATATGTTAGCCCCAGTCAATATTTGGAAAATTAAAATCCCCCATTATTACAACCTTATTATGCTTACATATATCTGAGATTCCCCCTACATATTTGTTTCTCAATTTCTGTCTTACTATTGGGGGGCCTACAGTACAATCCCATCAAGATGTTCTTTCCTTTCTTATTTCTAATGTCTACTGGACAATTTTCACTGGACAATTTTTTTTCAGAAATATCTTCTCCAGTTACAGCAGTAATGTTTTCCTTAATCTCGAACCTCCTCCTTTCTTGCCTCCTTTCCTGTCTGTCTTGTAGCATCCAAAACCCAGAACATTGAGCTGCCAGTCTCGTCCATCTCTCAGCCAAGTTTCTGTAATAGCTATGACAGCTGAATCCCATATCCTTAAACATGCCCTGGATAGAACAGGGACAGGAATGGCTGTTGCAGATTCCAGGATTCAGATGTTTCAGTAAGAACAGAGAAGATGGTAAAAGAAGGGGAGGTGTGGCATCATTGATCAGGGACAATATTACAGTTGTAGAAGGGATGTCTAGGGACTCGTTAACTGAGGTAGTGTGGGCTGAGGTTAGAAACAGGAAAGGAGAAGTCACCATGCTGGGAGTTTTCTATAGGCCTCCGAATAGTCCCAGAGATGTAGAGGAAAGGATAGCAAAGATGATTCTCAATAGGAGTGAGAGAGACAGGGTAGTTGTCATGGGGGACTTCAACTATCCAAATATTGACTGGGATCACTACAGTACGAGTATTATAGATGGGTCCAGTGTGTGCAGGAGGGGTTCCTGACACAGTATGTAGACAGGCCTACAAGAGGTGAAGCCACTTTAGATTTAGTACTGAGTAACGAGCCTGGCCAGGTGTTACATTTGGAAGTAGGTGAGTACTTTGGAGACAGCGATCACAATTCTGTCAGGTTTACTTTAATGATGGAAAGGGATAGGTGTACTCCACCAAGCAAGAGTTACAGCTGGGGCAAGGGAAATTACAATGCAATTAGGAAAGATTTAGGAAGCATAGAATGGGGAAGGAAACTGCAAGGGATGAGCACATTAAAAATGTGGAGCTTATTCAAGGAAAAGCTCCTGTGTGTCCTATATAAGTATGTACCTGTCAGGTAGGGAGGAAGATATAGAACGCATGAGCCATGGTTTACTAAGGAAGTGGAATCCCTGGTCAAGAAGAAGAAGAAGGCTTATGTTCGGACAAAATGTGAAAACTCAGGGCGCTTGAGGGTTACAAGGAAGTCAGACAAGACCTAAAAAGAGAGCTCAGAAGAGCCAGGAGGGGACATGAGAAGTTGTTGGCGGATAGGATCAGGGTTAACCCTAAGGCTTTCCATAGATATGTCAGGAATAAAAGAATGACGAGAATTAAATTAGGGCCAATCAAGGATAACAGTGGGAAATTGTGTGTGGACTCAGAGGACATAGGGGAAGCACTAAATAAATATTTTTCGACAGTGTTCACTATAGAAAACAAAAATGTTGGCGAGGAAGATACAGAGATACTTGCATCTAGACCAGAAGAGATTGAGGTTCACAAGGAAGAGGTATTAGAAATACTGCAGAGTGTGAAAATAGACAAGTCCCCTGGGCCGGATGGGATCTATCCTAGGATCCTCTGGGAAGCAAGGGAAGAGATTGCCGAGCCTTTGGCATTGATCTTCAAATCATCATTGTCAACAGGAATAGTACCTGAGGACTGGAGGATAGCAAATGTGGTTCCCTTGTTTAAAAAGGGTAGTAGAGACAACCCTGGTAATTACAGACCAGTGATTCTCACTTCAGTTGTTGGTAAAGTGTCGGAAAAGGTTATAAGAGATAGGATTTATAACCATCTAGAAAAGAATAATCTGATCAGGGATAGTCAGCACGGTTTTGTGAAGGGTAGGTCATGCCTAACGAATCTTATTGACTTTTTTGACAAAGTGACCAAACAGGTAGATGAGAGTAAACTGGTTGATGTGGTGTATATGGTTTTCAGCAAGGCATTCGATAAGGTTCCCCACAGCAGGCTATTATACAAAATGCGGAGGAATGGGATTGTGGGAGACATAGCAGTTTGGATCAGTAATTTGCTTGCTGAAAGAAAACAGAGGGTTGTAGTTGATGGAATATGTTCATCTTGGTGTCTAGTCACTAGCGGCATACCGCAAGGGTTGGTGTTGGGTCCACTGCTGTTTGTCATTTTTATAAATGACCTGGATGAGGGCTTAGAAGGGTGGGTTAGTAAATTTGCTGACGACACTAAGGTCGGTGGAGTTGTGGATAGGGACGAAGGATGTAGTAGGTTGCAGAGAGACATAGATAGGATGCAGAGCTGGGCTGAGAGGTGGCAAATGGAGTTTAATGTGGGCAAGTGTGAGGTGATACACTTTGGCCGGAGTAATCGGAATGCAAAGTACTGGGTTAATGCTAGGACTCTTGGGAGTGCAGATGAGCAGAGAGATCTCAGTGTCCATGTACACAGATCCCTGAAAGTTGCCACCCAGATTGACAGGGTTGTTAAGAAGGCATACAGTGTTTTGGCCTTTATTAATAGAGGGATTGAGTTCCGGAACTAGGAGGTTATGCTGCAGCTGTACAAAACTCTGGTACAGCCACACTTGGAGTATTGTGTACAGTTCAGTTCACCGCATTATAAGAAGGATGTGGAAGCTTTGGAAAGGGTGCAGAGGAGATTTACTACGATGTTGCCTGGTATGGAAGGAATGTCTTACGAGGAAAGGCTGAGAGCCTTGAGGCTGTTCTCGTTAGAGAGAAGACTTAATAGAGACATACAAGATAATCAGAGGGTTAGATAGGGTGAACAGGGAGATCCTTTTTCCAAGTATGGGGACGGCAAACACGAGGGGACATAACTTTGAAGTGAGGGGAGATAGGTATAAGACAGATGTCAGAGGTAGTTTCTTTATTCAGAGAATAGTAAGGGTATGGAATGCTTTGCCTGTAACAGTAGTAGATTCGCCAATTTTAAGTGCATTTAAGTCGTCATTGGACAGGCAAATGAACGTATATGGAATAGTGTAGGTGGGATGGACTTCAGATTAGCATGACAGGGTGGCGCAACATCGAGGGCCGAAGGGCCTGTACTGCGCTGTAATGTTCTATGTTCAATGAATTCATCAGCCTTACCTATAAGACCCTTTGCATTGAAATCAATGCAACTTAGTTTTCAGAGTCACTACATACTCTGAGTCTCTCTTGTCTTTCTTTTCTAATTGACTGCTGTCTTTACATTTGGAACCTTCCCCATCAATCTTTCTGTTTATACTGCTACATAGAATTCCTCCACTCCCCCTCTCTATCAGTATAGAGTCTCCCTTATTGGAATGAGCACATCTCCCTGCTAAGGTATTAGTTCCTTTCCGGTTCAGGTGAGATCCATCCTTTTTGAACAGGTCCTTTCTATCCCAAAAGACATGCCAACTATCCAAAAACCTGAATCCCTGAACAATACATCAGCTCTTCAGTCATTGATTTATCTCCTTTAACTTTTTGTTCCTTTCCTCATTTAAGTAAACCAGAAATTACTGCTTTTAACTTCTATTTTTTTTAATCTTCTACCTAACCTCTTAAATTCACTCTGTACTGCTTTAATCTTTTCCCTAAAAATGTCATTCCTATCAACGTATACGATAATTTCTGGCTTCTCAATCTCAATCTAACAATATGCTTGAAACATTAAGAGACACCTTTAATCCTAGCCCAAGAACAGCAACATAACAATCTAAATTTATGTTCACTGCCACAGAATCTCCTATCTATCTCCCTAACAGAAGAGTCCCCTATAACAATAAATCTATTAAGTTTTGTCAAATGGTGCCGAATATAAGAATCATTTCAAGTGTCCAATAACTGACTACACCTTCCATTTTCCTTTGAGAGATTATCCCTTTCAACAAACAATTATCCCAAAAACTGAATATCTGTTTGATAGAGGAATAGTCACCGGAAACTTTTGAACTATCTTCTTATTTTTCCTGATAGTCATCCAACTATCTCACTGATCCTGCTGTGTAATAAGTTTTCTAAATCTACTAGCCATCTCAGTCTATACCTCATATTTGCCCTTAATAACATTAAGCCTAAAAAAAGGAACTTTAAATAACATATATGTGAAATAAACTACTTTTGATTACCTAAAAAAGATGCTGAAATGGATAAAAAGTTTATATATATGTCAAACATGTTCACTTCTCACCTTAAAAATAAGCCCTCTAGTTTTGGACTCACCTACCCTGCGGAAAATACCTTTGCTGTTCACCCTATTCACCCAAACTACCCATCCTCTTGGTATAACTCAAACTTTCCAGTCTCGGTAACAGCCTTGTAAATCATTTTTGCTCCCTTTCCAATTTAATAACATCCTTCCTACAGCAGGCTGACCAAAATTATATACAATAGTTCAAAACCGGCCTTACCAATGTTGCCCAGCCAGCATTTCTTGCCAATCCCTAGTTCCCATTGAGAAGGTAGTGGTGAGTGGCATCATGTACCACTGCAGCCCTTGGGATGTAGGAGGTCTCATGGTGCTGTTAGGAAGGGATTTCAAGGATTTTAATCCATCTGAAGCTGAAATGAGCCCAACTTCTGCCTAACCACTGTGTATGTGAATCCTAATGGCTCAGTTGGCAGATGTTTTAGATGGGGTTTCCATCACTACATCATGATTCAATTTGCCAGTGCACTGAAGAACCAAAACAGTAATATACTGCAGGGGTGTTGTTATTCCTATAAAATTTTACAGCAAGCCTATTTTTGATGGTTGAGACATACATTAAAGACCCTACCCCACTGGTTGGGTTGAAGACATGATGGTGGCTCAATGGTTAGCACTGCTGCCTCACAGCACCATGAACCCTGGTTTGATTCCTGCCTTGGGAGACTGTCTGTGTGGAGTTTGTACATTCTCCCCGTGTCTGTGCTCTGGTTTCCTCCCACAATCCGAAGATGTGGAGGCTGGGTGGATTGATTATGCTAAATTGCTCATATTGTCCATGAGTGTACAGGCTAGGTGGATTAACCATGGGAATTTCAGGGTAATTGGGTAGGGTCAGGTGGTTATGCTATTCAGAGTGGCGGTATGGACCTGATGGGCTGAAAGAAAGCCTGGATTTGAGAAGACGAAGGGCCCCTATATTAATGAATACCCACTAACACTTTCAGGACAGTGTACTGTTTTATAGACTCAGGCATCAGCGTGAATGAGACACTCCAGAAACTCATGTTACATTCAGCAGAAACCCTTGTGAATCTGACTGTTTACAAATACCAGAATTCCTGTCTATCTGGTAAATCCTGAAAAGCTGGATTATAACCATGTTCTAGAGACTTTAATCCAAACTGGTTGGAAACAGAACTGGACATTCCAACCTTTGGCATGCAGATCCTGGTCTTAGAGATAGTCTTATTTCCCTTTTACCTGTTTAAAATCCATCATGTCAGCAGGGTCTTGGCTTTTTGTGTACTATGAGTGGTGTGTCTGTGTGGAATTAAAGGAATATCGTTTTAATTCTGAATCATAGTTTAGATGGCATGTGGTATGAATGAAGGAATTAGTTTGAGTTTGTTAAAGAAAATTGATGGATATTCCTTTTGTTTTGGGTAGTAATATTAAATGAACAATTAATGATTTTGATGATTGAATCATCACATTCACACAGAACAGCTAGTGGAAGTTCCATCAAAGTTCTATCATAGGAGAGAGATTATGTTATGGAAGGTGAATAAAGTCAAGGCTTTGAGTCCATGTGAAATTGTTGTTGATGTATTTAAATGCTAAAATAGGGCTTGTAAGTCCTCGGTAGAGGCCTCACCCTCATTCCCCTACGTTCTCGGATTAACGAATTCAACATGCGGCGAGACATCGAACAATTCTTCCGCCACCTTCGCCTCCGTGCCTACTTCTTCAACCAGGATTCTCGCCCACCCTCTGACGACCCCTTCTCCCACCTCCAACACACCCCATCCACCTGGACACCCCGTGCTGGCCTCTTAGCTGCCCTCGATCTCTTCATAGCCAACTGCCGCCGTGACATTAACCGCCTCAACCTCTCCATCTCTCTCACCCACTCCAACCTCTCACCCTCAGAACGTGCAGCCCTCCACTCCCTCCGTTCCAACCCCAACCTCACTATCAAACCGGCAGACAAGGGAGGCGCAGTGGTAGTTTGGCGCACCGACCTTTACACCGCTGAGGCTAAACACCAGCTCGCGGACACCTCCTCCTACTGCACCCTTGGCTATGACCCCGCCTCCCACCACCAAACCATCATCTCCCAGACCATCTATAACCTCATTACCTCAGTGGATCTCCCATCCACCGCCTCCAACCTCATAGTCCCACAACCCCGCACCGCCCGTTTCTACCTCCTGCCCAAAATCCACAAACCTGACTGCCCCGGCCGACCCATTGTCTCAGCCTGCTCCTGCCCCACCGAACTCATCTCTGCATACCTCGACACGGTCCTGTCCCCCTTAGTCCAAGAACTCCCCACCTTCATTCGGGACACCACCCACACCCTCCACCTCCTCCATGATTTTCACTTCCCCGGTCCCCAACGCCTTATCTTCACCATGGATATCCAGTCCCTGTACACCTCCGTCCCCCATCATGAAGGACTCAAAGCCCTCCACTTCTTCCTTTCCCGCCATACCAACCAGTACCCTTCCAATGACACCTTCCTTCGACTGACTGAACTGGTCCTCACTCTGAACAACTTCTCTTTCCAATCCTCCCACTTCCTCCAAACCAAAGGAGTAGCCATGGGCACCTGCATGGGCCCAAGCTATGCCTGCCTCTTCGTAGGATATGTGGAACAGTCCATCTTCCGCAGCTACACTGGCACCACCCCTCACCTTTTCCTCTGCTACATCAATGACTGTATCGGCGCTGCCTCGTGCTCCCACGAGGAGGTTGAACAGTTCATCCACTTTACCAACACCTTCCACCCCGACCTCAAATTTACCTGGACAGTCTCAGACTCCTCTCTCCCCTTCCTAGACCTCTCCATTTCTATGTCGGACGACCGAATCAACATGGACATTTACTATAAACCGACCGACTCCCACAGCTACCTAGACTACACCTCCTCCCACCCTGCCCCCTGTAAAAACACCATCCCATAGTCCCAATTCATTCGTCTCTGCTGCATCTTCTCCCAGGAGTACCAGTTCCAATACCGAACAACCCAGATGGCCTCCTTCTTCAAAGACCGCAATTTCCCTCCAGACATGATCGACGATGCTCTCCACCGCATCTCCTCCATTTCCCGCTCCTTCGCCCTTGAGCACCGCCCCTCCAATTGCCACCAGGACAGAACCCCACTGGTCCTCACCTACCACCCCACCAAACTCCATATACATCATATCAGCCGTCATCATTTCCGCCACCTCCGAATGGACACCACCACCAGGGATATATTTCCCTCCCCTCTGCAATCAGCGTTCCGAAAAGACCACTCCCTCCGTGACTCCCTTGTCAGGTCCACACCCCCCACCAACCCAACCTTCACTCCCGGCACCTTCCCCTGCAACTGCAAGAAATGCAAAACTTGCGCCCACACCTCCCCCCTTACTTCCCTCCAAGGGCCCAAGGGATCCTTCCATATCTGCCATAAATTCACCTGCACCTCCACACACATCATTTACTGCATCCGCTGCACCCGATGTGGCCTCCTCTATAGTGGGGAGACAGGCCGCCTACTTGCGGAACATTTCAGAGAACACCTCTGGGACACCCGGACCAACCAACCCAACCACCCTGTGGCTCAACACTTCAACTCCCCCACCCATTCCACCAAGGACATGCAGGTCCTTGGACTCCTCCATAGCCAGACCATTGCAACATGACGGCTGGAGGAAGAGCGCCTCATCTTCTGCCTAGGAACCCTCCAACCACAAGGGATGAACTCAGATTTCTCCAGTTTCCTCATTTCCCCTCCCCCCACCTTGTCTCAGTCCCAACCCTCAGACTCAGCACCGCCTTCCTAACCTGCAATCTTCTTCCCGACCTCTCCGCCCCCACCCCCACTCCGGCCTATCACCCTCACCTTAACCTCCTTCCACCTATCGCATTCCCAGCGCCCCTCCCCCAAGTCCCTCCTCCCTACCTTTTAGCCTGTTTGGCACACTTTCCTCATTCCTGAAGAAGGGCTCATGCCCGAAACGTTGATTCTCCTGCTCCTTGGATGCTGCCTGACCTGCTGCGCTCTTCCAGCAACACATTTTCAGCTCTGATCTCCAGCATCTACAGTCCTCACTTTCTCCTTGTAAGGTGGAAAAAACTTTACTACATTTACCATCGAATCTGAAAACGGACAAAGCATCTTAGTTTGGAAAGACCAGCTGGAGGATCCCAACTAGTGGCTTCCCATCCTCCCCCTTCTCCACTCTCCCAGTAGCCATGTCATCTCCTGCAAGAGACAGAGAAAGATGAAAAATTCAGGACCCATAAGGGCAAAACTAGACTGGAAGTTTCATCTCTGATCCCGTCAGATAGTTGAAGCCAGTCCAGGAGATCACTGTGTTATCTATAAAAACACTTCTCCATGATGTCTGCCCCTGTCTCCAGAGAGACAGTTTACTCCAGTCCCTGCTCTTCCCTTATCTGGTAAACTTGAATCATAGGCTTACCATCTATTATTTTGTTATTTAGACAGTTGTCATGATTTTGTTCTGGAATATGAGGGGTTGGGAAGGAGAATCGGAAATTGGGAATACTATTATGTTTCATTTGCAAAGGCATGGTTTTGTGACAGGATTCAGGATATATTCACCTGAGCCTGTGTTGACATGGTCTCCGAGCTATGGACCAAAAGCTGAATATTGGGATTAGTGTAGTCAGATATTTGTTGTTTGGTGAGGACACAATGGGCTGCATGGCCTCCAGCTCTGCAATGAGTGAAAAGAGAGCATTGTGTTTCAGAACGAGTGTCAATCTGATTGAAAGATGCCGGGAGTAAACAGTGGATCATTGGGCCTGTGCTGTAGTCATTAGCTGGGTGTAAATTTGCTGGAACCCTTAGAGATGTAGAACGGGATAGAAGTCAGAAAGATTCAAGCTGAGATTGAAACACAGTGAGGATAAAATGTTTAATATTTGCTTCTTGAGGTTCAGTTATTAAGTCATAAAGTCATACAACACAGAAACAGATCCTTCAGTCCAACTCGTCCATACCAACCAGATTACCCAAACTAAACTAGTCCCATTTACCTGCATTTGGCCCATGTTCCTCTAAACCATTCCTATTTATGTACCTGTCCAAAGGACTTTTCAATGTTATAATTGTACCTGCTTTTACCACTTCCTACCAGTTCATTCCACATACAAACCACCCACTGTGTGAAAAACTAAATCTGTTTTGCAACTTAATAACTTGCTTCCTATAGAAGGCAACCAGACCTGTACACAGTACTCCAAAAGTGGCCTCACCCACGTCTTATACAACCATAACATAATGTCCCAACTCCTGTACTCAGTAGACTGAGCAATGAAGGCAAGCATGCTAAACACTTCCTCCACCACCCGACAATGTGTGATGCCCTTCCATGGAACTATGAACTTGCACCTGTAGGTGCCTCTATTCAACACTCTCCAGGACCCTACCATTAACTGTGTAGGTCCTGCCCTTATTCATTTTACCAAAATTCAACACTTATCCAAATTACATTCCATTTGCCACTCCTTGGCCCATGATAATCTCGGACAACCTTCTTCAATTGCACCAGGATATGAAAAGAACTGGAAAGAGAGAAAGAAATCATTTTCCATCTGCAGTGTAAAATCAGGGCAAGCAATTTGCATGCAGCAAATGTCTTCAGTTCAATGAACAATAAGACATCTGTTCTATTGGTGATATTTGAGGGGAAAGAGTTACCAGGAATCGCTCTCTTGATCATCTTCAGATTGATCCTGAGGATCCTTTAAATCCACCTGAGATGGCAAACAGGGCCTCAACCTGATATCTTATTCTAAAAGCACTAACTGAGAGTACAGTGCGTCTCTGTACTGCACTTAAGTGAAAAGGCAATAAACTTGCTTTACTGAACCTGGGGGCTCCAACGGTAGCAGTGGCCAATTGCTCAACATTTTCCAGTTTAGTGCCTTCTCAAGCACAGAAGATAGTTTGACATTCCAGACAGCTAGCACCTTTCCACATGCGTGAGTTCATAATTATAATCAACTTCACACGCAATTGAGGAGATGGAACAGTTACCTCGATATCTGTGGGCCTTCTTTAATAATTTTTTTCAGCAGCCAGTATAAGCTTCCCTTGTTTCTTTACAGTTAAAAATAAGTCATATTTCTACTTGATGTGAGGCTGAGTACAATGTGTTTTTGATGGTTGTAGCCAGCACTCACAGAGCTGGCTTTCTTTGGGGAGTTTAGGTTCAGCTCTACTGGGACAGGAGCAACCTACGCACTCAGGGGTCTCAAACATGGAGGACTTAGCACTTCCTCCCAACCACACTACTATGGCCCTGCACCACAATGTTTTTAACAGTTCAGTTGGTGAATATATTAACATGAACATTTGGAGTCTCGCCTGCTTCAAGACAGTCTCCGATTGAGTGTGAGGCTGGACTGAAGCATAATGCTTTGGCATGTTTTTCCCTCAACTCGTTCGTTAATGAAACTCACACTATAAATCTCCAAAAACTTCAATAGGCATCTACTAGATTATAGGCGGCTGTTTAAAGTCTTGCTCTGCACCATTGAAGAATGAGTGAATATGAGTGAGAGTCTGCAACTGGTCAATAGGAATGAGGAGGGGACAATTTTTATGTTTACTGCTTGGTTGGTAATCCCCAGAAAGAGAATCACGGGGTTTCTAAAATAAGGAGATAATTAAATACATCCAGTAATCACCAAGGCAGCAATGCTAACAGTACCTTCAGTCACAGAAAAAGACAGAGACTGGAATGCAGAAAAACAGAATGACAGAAAAAGAGGATTGAATGATGAAAGTGCATGACACTGAAAGGGTGAGTAAATAAGAAAATGATCAAAAGAAAAAGAAATACATTTATAAAGCCGGTTTCAGAGCTATATTATATCACAATTACAGCAACAACCAATTTATACAAAGCAAACTCCTACGAACAGCACAGTGATAGCAACAAGATCTTCTGTTTTATGTGATGTTGATTGAGAGGCAAGTATTAACCAGGAATGAGTGAAAGAGAGTGTGCGAGTGAGAGAATGACTCAGAGAATGTGAGAGATTGGGAGACAATAAAGGGAGATATTGAGTAACATTAATGAGAATGTGAGATTGAGAGATAAAATCAGAGGGAAATGTAAAGGATTACTTTAAGCTTGTAATGGTCGTAGTGTAATTTGGGTGAAGTGAATTGTCAGCTCATTTAAACTTAATTAATTTTTATTTTCATTGACCTTTACATTGTCTGAATATCTTAACTCCCTAAACCCCATTATCATTCTGGTACCATCCATAAACTTAATATATCCATCCAGAGAAATTGTGCTCAACACTACATACAAGAATGAGGTTTGATCAAATTCCTGTTCATTTGAAACATTGTCTCAGATGTACCTTGATATAAAGATCAATATTCTATTAACCATTTTAATTGCTTTCTATACATATCAGGGTTAGATCAAACGATTGATATCAAGGTTTTCACAGTGAGTCACTGACATTAAAATAAACATTTCAGGCCAAACTTTGCAGAATAATGGTAGCATGATGGCTCAGTGGTTAACACTGCTGCCTCACAGCTCCAGGGACCCAGGTTTGATTCCAGCCTCTGGCGACTGTCTGTATGGAGTTTACACATTCTCGCCGTGTCTGCGTGGGTTTCCTCCGGGTGCTCCGGTTTCCTTCCACAGTCCAAAGATGTGCAAGTTAGGTGAACTGGCCATGCTAAATTGCCCATAGTGTTCAGAGATGTGTAGGTTGGGTGCATGAGTCAGTAGAAATGTAGAGTAATAAGGTAGAGGAATGGGTCTGGGTGGGTTGCTCTTCGGAGGGTCGGTGTGGACTCAGACCAAATGGCCTGTTTCCACACTGTAGGGATTCTATGAAATAATGTACTTTTAACTTCATTCATGGGATGTAGATATCATTGGCCAGGCCAGCATATATTACACATCACTTCTAGCCCTGAAGAAGGTGATGTTGAGCTGTTATCTTGAATCATTGCAGTCTTTTTGGTGTAAATACACCCAGCGTATTGTTTAGGAGGGATTTCCAGGACACTGAAGGAACAGCGACATGTTTCCAAGTCAGGACGGTGAGTGACTTGGAGGGGAGCTTGCAGGTGGTGGTGTTCCCACATACCTGCTGTCCTTGTCCTTCTAGCTGATTGAAGTCATGGGTTTGGAGGGTGTTGTTTAAGGATTCTTGGTGAGTTGCTGCACTGCATCTTGTCGATCATATGCACCGCTGTTACTGAGCGTCGGTGTAGAGAGAGAGAGAGAGAACCTTAAAGGGATTAGATGAAGTGTCAATCAAACTGGATGTTTTGTCCAGAATAGTGTTCAGCTTATTGAGTGTTGTTGATGCTGTTCCATTACACTCTTGACTTGTGCTTCATGGATAGTGGTCAGATTTTAGGGAGTCAGCAGGAGAGCAACTCTTTGCAGAATTCCCAATCTCTGATCTGCGTCTGAGGTCGGACTATTAGAATAGTGAGTCCAGTTCAGTTTCTGGACTTTGGTAACCCCCAGGATGCAACAGTGGAGGATCCAGGGATGGTAGTCTCAAGGGGCGATGGTTGGACTCTCTCCTGTTGGAGATGGCCAATGCCTGGCACTTGTATGGCACACCAAAGTCACTTTGGTTGAACTTTCAGGCTGCATATATGAGAAACTAGACAGGTCCTTTCCTGAATCCCAAATTGCATGTCCAACATACGCCAACACTGCCTTGGAATTTCATGTTTCCACACTGCATTCACAGTGCAGTTTGTGAGCCACAATGAAGTACAAGAGAAGTGTCAATGTGGAGGCATGCTGGTTAGAAGGCAGGCTTAAGTTATAGAGTCAGAGATTCAAACAGAATGGAAACAGACCCTTCAGTCCATGCTGACCAGGTTTCCCAACCTAAACTAATTCCAGTTCTCAATGTTATTTCAAGAACAGCTAAATCTCATCCCTACGCCTCACACCCCATGATGCTGTGTGGACCTCCAATGTCCCCATACCATTTCATGTTCTATATGCACCCTTAATGTTACTCCGAAATCTTTACCTCCTCAGATCCTTCATGGCCCTTCTGCATCAGATCCCTTGTGCCATCCATGTAACCCATGGATGCTCCACAGACAGGAACCCAGTAATAGCCTGGTGAGCCATGGAATAACAGTGGGAATTCTTTCAAAGGCATTGGAAAAAAACTGTGATAATCTTGTTCAGAAATTACATTGGTGATGCAGAAAGAAAAATTGTACTCCGATAAAGAAATATTTTAAGCAATCATTAATCACTTAAGCACACAAGTAAACATACAGAAACCACAAAGCAAGTATATGTTATTGCACCTTCTGTAATCTGCCACCCATTTCCAAATAGATGTACCAATAGACCAACTGCTGAGTTAGGTTACTTATAGATTTTGAACTCAACCAAGCGTTCATAATAGCCACAGATATCAGAACAAACCATTACAGCTACAAGACCCTGAAACTGAAAGAACAGGTGGTGTTAAATTTCCATTTCAAAACATATTACCTGACATTAGTATTTTTTAAGATGTTCAGCAACACGTTTTAAAGTCAGAGTTGCCTGTATGTTACGGAAGTAAATGTGACAGGTGGTTTACTAATATATTTTTGCATATTTTTGAAAGTCTCATGGCTCATTTTTTGAAGGAAAAAGTATAGTAATATATGTTAACACCTACCCAATCCTGGCCAATATACTGGTTAAATTACCATTGCAGAACGGAGTTCTATGATGAATAATTGCTTTATAAATGTACCCACGTCACATCTAATAGTGATATTTGAAAGTGTCAAAATTTTATAATTACCTGTCAGAGTGTCTCCAACTCTTTAGCAGGCTCCCTTCAGTGAAGTCTGTAAGGAGATACATTTATTCCAAAATAAGCATGAAGATAAAAAGTGTGTGTGTGAGGAAATACCTTTTCTCTTTCCTCCCCAAAATGGGAACATGGATCTCAGAGGGGTATGTGTGCATTTTGCACCCTGACCCATGAAAGAGCCGCACAGAAATGGTGTGAGGTCAGAAAAGCACAGGGAAATTCTTACCCCTTTATTTAAAAAAAAGCATTTTGCGAGCCAATTTCTACCCAGTTGAGGACATGAAAATCCAATCCTAATCTCATGATTAAACTAGTTGCACAGTGTGTTTGGGATCAAATTTTAGGTGGGCCATGGGAAGGATGGATGTGAGCTGAACGACCTTTCATAGGAATGGAGGAAGATAGGAATAGGAGTAGGCCATTAAGCCCCTTGAGCCTGTTCCACCATTTAATGAAATCATGGCTGACTTGTGGCAGCACCTGTGGAGAGAAAACAAAGTTAACTTTTCTGGTCCAGTGACTCTTCTTCGGAATCATCTTCAGAGAAAGTTCTGAAGCAGGGTCACTGGACGCAAAACGTTAACTAAAAACTGAGAGAAATCCTCAGAAGGTTCATTCGAATCAAAACATTAACTCTGATTTCTCTCCACTGATGATGCCAGACCTGCTGAGCTTTTCCAGCAATTTCTGCTTTTGCAAAACATTAACTGTTTTCTTTCCATAGATGCTGCCGGTTAGTTGAGTTTCTCTAGCAATTTCTGTTTTTGTTTCAGAAACCTAGCATCATGCAGTCCTCTTCTTTATATTGATGTTTTATATTGACATGTAAAGCATTTTGCAAAGCTCGGAGTTATTGATGGGATAGGGTGGGTAAGGTTAACATTGCAAGAGGGTTCATTTTGATTCCTTCTTTGACATCCCTTTCTATTCAATGACAACTGATCAGCTTAGTTCCTCACCACCTGCACAACCTCCATTATTCTTTCCTGATCAAAATGAAACATTGCAATCCTGGTAATGTTCTGAGAACCACTCATGAACCCCCTCCCTGTTACTGCACAAGCAGTTACTACATTAACTCAGAGAGTGCAAAACTATTTTGAATGGTCCATTGTGATCCCACTATGAAGCATGACTTGCCTGTATGATTTAAGCCCTTACGGTACACTAAGCCTAGTATACAGTGGTGTCTGTGCAAGTCTTGCAGAAATTATTTTCTCCTCAAATACCTCCAGTTTAGGTTCCAGGAAAAACAAAACATCGTATGGGTTTCTGTTTTAAAAAATAATTCAAGAGACCTGTAATAGAAAGGACAGCTTCAGTGTGTGAAAGCTCAGCAATTTCTGACAGCGCTGAAAACATTGACAGCCTGACATTTGACAACCGACACTTTGAGAGGTTTGAAATGTCAGAACCAGTGACAGAGTTAGAAACAGGCAGCAATCTCCTGGAAGCCTTAAAATCTAAACATTTTTCACAACCACAGGATATCACAAAGAATTCACTTACCTTTGAAAGTGCAGTCACTGTTCTCTACATGAACTCAGCTGCCAATTCATGCACAGTAAACTCCATAAAACAGCAGTGATCAAATCATTTGTTCACTGTGGTGAAAATAAATATTATTCAGAAGACTGAGGGACAATCCTCCTTCTCTTCTTAGACGACATGTCATGATACACCTGATGCAAGTAAAACTGATCCTAGACCTTCCAGCTCAAAGGTAGGGATAGTGCCACTGCACCAGAAGACTATTCTGGCTCTTCTTTGGAGTTGAGTGCTTTTGTCTTTGCCTAAGAAAGCAGACAGGGCCTTAGACATTGAATCAGTCTCTTAGAAGTCACATTGAGAAAGCCCAAGTTTGCAGACTTGCATGGCTACCCACAGTATGGTCAAGGGTGAATTGCTTCATTGTGTTGGGGCAGTCCTTTTAACTTACTTTTTGTCCATTTCCAGTCGGATCTACTGTAATGCGTGTTTCTTCAATGCGAACTGGCTTTAACACAATTGAAGATTTTAGACTTATTTATAGTATGTGAATGTTTCTTACCTGTGTTGGCTGTAACGTGATTCCGGCTCCATTAGTTTAAATGGCATGGATGTTGATGAGTTTCTTATAACGCAATATCGCCCAAGAACGGAACTATTGCGTTATATCAGAACTGACTGTATCTCCCTGTGCTCTTTGTGCTGTTCAAATGAAACAACACACCACTTAATCCCCAGGTAGTTCCTTCTAGTCCCCCCCCATTCCTTGTATTTCACCTGGGAGTCCTCAATCTTGATGTCAGGAAAATCGATGTTTCGGGCAAAAGCCCTTCATTCTGATGACGGGCTTTTGCCCGAAACGCGATTTTCCTGCTCCTCAGATGCTGCTGACCTGCTGTGCCAGCACCACTCTGATCTAAACTCTGGTTTCCAGCATCTGCAGTTCTCACTTTTGCCCAATCTTGATGTCAGCCTCTCTCACAGGTTGCGTCAAGCTAGTGTTAGAATTTTGAATTTTATCGTCTGTCACACATACCGTATGTTGACACCATCTGTGTGACTCAATTCTATATTTTTTTTCTTTCAAGTAACTCAATGTTGGATACTTTGTCCTCCTATTTAAGACCTATCATGTTTCAATTTCATCTCTGGTGAAACTTGTCCAACTGTCCAATATGTCTTGAGTATTATTCCATGTCTTATAGACATGTAATAAAGAGATGTGATTTAAATATTACCTTTTAATAGGATTACCCGCACCCACATAAATGTATCTCAAACTTTTAAACAAACAAGGCTTTGCTCAGAAAAAGGAACAAAGTTTAACGAAAACAATGAGACAACTAAAAGATCGTGTCATACAGTCCAGAGAACTTTCAGAGAGCGCTCACAATAACCAGTTTATAGGTGAAATAAGTTTATTGCATTTCTGAACTCAGTGGGAGACTTCAACCCCCTACCCGAAGAGCAACAGCCCTTTCTCTCTCTCTCTCTCTCTGTCTTTCTTTGCAAATCCTCACAGCAAAGTGTATGAGCTGAAAACAACCTTTTGGAAAGAGTTCCTGAAGAGGATTTTTATGGAAACTACCCAACTATCTCTAGCAAAGAGACTTCAGCCAACTATAGCTGTTCCAGGAAGACACCTCTGTCCCAATAGCCTATGCAAACACAGACATGGAACACCATTTGGGACAAGCCATGAGTTATCCTATTTTAATGAGTCGAACTTTTAGAAGGATGAGGATTGAAGCCTATAAAACTCTGACAGGGTTAGACAGACTGGGTGCAGAGAGAAGGTTTTCCCTGGTTGGGGAGTATAGAACCAGAGGTCACAGTGTCAGGATATGGGGATAGACAGATGAGGAAACACTTCTTTTCTCAGATGGTGGTCAATCTGTAGAAATTGTTACCACAGAAGGTTGTGGAGGTCTAATCTCAATACATTCAAGAAAGAGATTCCTTTTAAAAATATATATTAAAGACATAAGAAGTACAGAGAGAAAGCTGGGATTTGGCATTGACTTAAAGAATCAGCCATGATCATATTGAATGGAGGATTAAAGCAGGCTTGAAGGGCTGAATGGTCTACTTCTGCTCCAGGTTTCTATGTTTTGCTTGTGTCTTCCTGATTTCAATTTTGAACAGCCTACTTCTACTTTTAAAATCTATTCCCTTGTTCTCTTTATTCACCCTATGATGGAAGTATACAATTTCACCATACCGACCCGACAAAATCCTTAAATCATTTTCAGCAGCTCAACCCTTCAATATTTCAGGGTTCATATTCACACAGCCAATCCTCACAACGTTACCCTTGCAGCCACAGTCTAAGTCTGTCTCTCCCTTCTGAAGTCAGTACACCGTCAGCTCAGGATCAACAATATGAGACTGATGTCTAATACTTGGCCGTACGGGAGGCTCTGACCTTATTGAAACATGAAAGATTCTAAAGAGCCTTGACACGGCCGATGCTGGGAAGATGTCATGGAGGAATCCAGACAGTTTAGAGAGAAGTGGCTTCCCATTTAAAACAGAAATAAGTTTGAATTTCTTCTCTCCAAGGGTGGTTAGTCTTTGGACGTCTCTTTGATAGAGAGAGTAGTGCAGACCAGGCTATTGAATATATTCAAGGCAGAGTTACACAGAGTTTGATTGACACGATAGAGCCGAGAATTGTGGTGACAGGCCAGAGGACACTGCTATAGAGGCCACATTGGGTAATGCACAATCTTATAGATAGTGGGGCAGGCTGGAGGGGCTGAATAGTCTACCCCAATCCTATTTCTTATGAGTTTATGATCTCTGGAGATGTTACTGTTGATGCTAGTACATTTATTCAAAGCATTGTGGCATAGCCACAAGCAGCCTTTAAAAATTCAGGCAAAGATGCCAGTGGGAAATGCCCTGTGCTTCCCTGTGGTGCATAATGCCCACGACTGTTTAACTAGAACATTCTGTAACCAAACAAAATAACATGCAGTGAATATTTTTCCTGGATGCAGTGAGAGACTCACAGCTTATAGCAGAATGAGCCAGTTAGTCTGCATCGCGTACTCAGTAAACTGAGAGCCATGATGAAATGGAGATGTGCTGGACAGTCATGAGCAAGGTCAACAGCAAAGAGGTTACACCTGTTGAGAGGTTCCTCCAAATGCTGAACTTTTGTTCCAAAATGTGATCATCTCTGTGCAAATATCTCCACAATCATCAGATTCTGGCTTATTGCCTATGCCTGATTTTCATGGCTTCACCATTGGGGGCTGTGCCATCAGCTGCCTGGGCCCCAGGCTCTAGAATTCTCTCGCTGACCGCCACACACCTCCACCCTCCTACTCTACAGTACTCATCCTTAAACATTTATATCCTGGATCAACTTTTCAGTCACCTGTCTCACATTTCCTTCTGTGGTTCAGTGTTAGTTTTTGCTTGGTAATCGCTCCTGCAAATCTCGGGAGGTTGTTCTAACTTAAAGATGCTATATAAATGCAAACTATTGTTACTAAAACTTCCCTTAAAGACAATGGGACCATTTTCCTTCGAATGTATATGAGGAGACAGGTCTGTTTCTCATTAACATCTTATGTGTTTTCTCTGACAGAACATTGAGACAGGAAGAACATAGAATCCCCATTCTGGTATTAATCTGATGCTCATTGTCCGATGATTGTGGTATGGCTAAAAGTGAAATAAAACTGATAGTGGGTCTTAGTCTGTTATTGTAGGCCCCATTAGATCCCGAGGCACCAAAGTGGACTCCCCTCAACAGCATGAGATCAGGTTGGTGTTAGGGTGACATTAGTAACCAGTGGGCAGAGGATTATAAAAAGGGCTTAGTGATTGGTTGGCTGGGGATGGGGTGAACAGACAGGAGGCGTGGGAGGTCCTGGGTAGGGCACAAGCTAAAGCTTTCCTTGTGGGGCCCAGAACACCATTCTCTCTCACCCTGACACCGGAAGTTTAAAAATTTGTTTCTACATATCGAGATTCTGTTGGTTTTGACTCCACTTCCCACAGGTTATCTGGCCCAGTTCTGGAAAATTACAACCGTTTCCCTGTTACGTTTTCATAATTGAGGTGTTGGTAGACTTTCGGGATGTTCCTGGAGGTCAATTCGCACATTTATAGAACGGTGTCACAAGCGAGGCCCCTCACTTGTACAGAACAGCCGTGTGAAATCACAGCTGACAGGACACCAGCGGCCAATATTCATGGATAGTCCTGTGGATGGAGAGAAAAAATCTCCCCTTTATAGTTCGAACTAATCAAGCTGATCCCTGGAACCATGTGTCTGTGCTCCAAATCAAAACCCAACCAGAGACTATGCAACTAGTTATGATCCACAGTACGCTGCCTAAAAGAGAGGTGGAAGCAAATTGAACAGCAACTTTCAAGACGATATTGGATAAATACTCTGAAAGGAAAACACTTGTGGGGGCAGAACAGAATCGTCACATTTCTATGGGTTTGAACTTACTGTGCATCTTCTGTGCTTCCCCTATTACAACAATGACAAAACTTCAAAAGTACTTCATTGGCTAAAGATCTTAGAGATGACCAGTAGTGCTATATGAATGCAAACCTTTCCTTTCTTTATATATGACTCCAGACCCACAGCAATGTGGTTTACTCTTAACTACCCTCTGAAATAGCAAGACACTCAGTTGTACTTTCTCAAGAACAAATAATTATGGGAAATAAGATGCCGGTCTTGTCAAAGACACTTGGATCAAAGAAACAAAAAAATAGAAGCAGAGTTAGGCCTTTTGGCCCTTTGTGCCTGTTCTATCATTCATTATGATCATGGCTGATTATCCAACTCATTCCTCTGTTTCTGTTTTCTCCCTTTGACCCCTTCAGCCCTAGGAGTTATACTCTTTCTTAAAAACACATCATGTTTTGACCTCAACTGCTTTCTGTGGCAGCGAATTCCACAGGCTCACCACTCTCTGGGTGAAAAAAGTTCTCCTTGTCTGAATCTTAAATGGTTTAAACTTAGAATGTGACTTCTAGCTCTAGACTGCCTGGTCACTGGGAACATTTATCCTACATTTACCATGTCGGGTCTTCTGATAATTTTATAGGTTTCAAAGGGATCACCCCCCACTCAACATTCTTCCTCACTCCAGTCAATATTGTCCTAAACAATCTTCATACATCATTCCTGCCTTCCTAGGAATCAGTCTGATAAACCTTCATTGCATTTTCTCCATAACCAGAACATCCTTCTCAGGTAAGGATACCAAACTGCACCCAAGATTCCAGGTGTGATCTCATCAAGGCCCTGTACAATTCCAGCAAAACATTCCTGCTCCTGTAGGCGAATCCTCTCACTACAGCAGATGTTGTAAATCAGAAACAAAAACAGAAATTGCTGGAAAAGCTCAGCAGGTCTGGCAGCATCTGTGGAGAGAAAGCAGACGTCTGAAGAAGGGTCACTGGACCTGCTGAGGTTTTCCAGCGATTTCTGTTTTTGTACAAATTTAGAAATGCCTATTTAGGCAAGCAAGGAGGGTGCAGGGTGGATAGAGACACACAGGGTCACGTGATGAAACCTTCAGCAATAAACTGAGCATGATGGGAATTCTACTTCCAGGAGACTGCGTGGGTGTGGAAAGGGGAAGGGAGGTGTCGAGACATGATACTCCTGTCCGTTTGAGTGAGGGCTAGCCTAGATCAATCAGCAGTCAAAGTCAATCGACCCTGATCAAGAGGGTAATAAAATCAGAATTTATTTCTCACAAAAATTTACATATCAATTATAAATTGCATTTGTTTCATAAGAATTCATTGATTTGATTGCTTCCCTTGAGTTTCCCCCACTGAAAGCTGGTTATTCCCACTGTAACCTGGAAAAGTGAAGGTGAATGAGGAGAGATTGGAGTCACAAGGCTCCAGATTAAAAACCAAACAATGATGAGAATGTTTAAATCTAGGGTAGCTAAACCGGGAGCCTTTGTAAATCAGCATTCACAGAAGTGAATGGATCCTGGTGGGTATTAGCACGTGGGCGGTAGATGACTGGTGTTTCGCAGGCTCTTAACTCTGCATGAAGAGGTGGAAATTGGTGCGAGTGAACTCCTGATGGATGGTGTTCAGGAAGTTGTCAGATTCCTCTGGGATCTCTCGGACCACTGCCTGCCTGGGAAGGCAGCCTTGTTCTGGGGTGTAGGTGAAAGTGAAGGTGCTGGAGAAGATGATTCCGTCACTTCTTATCAGAGAGAGGGGAACCGTGACAGGCTGTCGGAGCCAACGCCATTCACTGCTGTATGCACAGATATCAGGCACCACACAGATCACCGATTTGGGATTTCTGTCAAGGAAAGACATCGGATAGATGAGAATCCAGCTCTCCCAATTCCCATTTCTGGCTTACTATAGCCCCCATTCCTCAGATAACACATGCCTTGTTAAACCTCTTCTGTTAAACTCTTTCCAGGGTCTCAGGTGATTACTTCAAATGTTTAATCTTCTCCTATTTTCCAGTTAAGAACTTTAGAGATCATTCATTTTTAGAGAAGATAGTGACATTGTGCTACTGTCACCAGAACAGTAATCAAAAGGCTCAGACTAATCCTCTGGGGACAGGGCAGCTAGAGGAATTTAAATTCAGTATTTTGAGGAAATGGAATTTAATGTCTCACTAATGGGGACCATGCAACCTTCAGCGATTGACATAAAAACCCATCTGGGTCAATAATCTCCTTTAGCAAGGGAAATCTATCATTGTTATCCAGTCTGGCCTACAAGTGACTCCAAATCTAGCATAATGTGGTTGACTGCCTTGAAGGGCAATTAGGATGGACAAAAAATGCTGACCTCACTAGCAATACCCACACCCCATGAATGAAAATAAATCAATATTCTACAAACCCCATGCCAAATGTCAGTGTTTCTGCAAGTGGATGTGCATGCATATGTGCAGGGAGGTTGGTGGCTCGGTGGTTAGCACTGCTGCCTCACAGCAGCAGGACCTGGATCTGACTCTACCCTTGGGTGACTGTGTGGAGTTTTCACATTCTCCCCTGTCGGTGTGGGTTTCCTCCCACAGTCCAACGTTGTACAGCTTAGATGGATTGGCCATGCTAAATTGCTCCATGTATCCAGGGATGTGCAGGCTAGATAGGTATGCCAGGGAAAATGCAGGGTTATAGGTAAGGGGATGGACCTGTGTGAGATGCTCTTTTGAGGGTCAGTATGGACTCGACAGGGCAAATGGCCTGCTTCCACATTGTAGTGATTCTATGATATGACTATATGTTGTGTATACACAGATCATATAAAGTTCACATACGTACATATTGAGGCAATGATTTAAATTCATGAAATGGTTTGACAGAGGCTAGCAGTACCAATTGGGCTCAAAGTGAGTCAGCTGATGTTTCACTAACTTTACTAACCATGAGTTTGGAAATGATTGCTGATGTTTTTCATTTCAAATCAAGTTAAAAACCAGCAACATGGATGTCATGTTGTGTGTTTGATGTTTGAATCAAGCCATCAAGCTTGAAGAAGTGAGAACTCTAACTAGTTTAATACTCACGGGCTGCTTATACTGAAGAGGTCCCAATTCAGACTGTAACAGGCAGGGGTACTACTGGTTCAGTTACACATTACATGATTCTTAAATGTGGCTGTGAAATGTTTCCTACTGGAACACTTTAACACAACACTTTAGTTCTAATCCTAACATATTATAATATTTGGGCGGCACGGTGGCACAGTGGTTGGCACTGCTGCCTTACAGCGCCAGAGACCCAGGTTCAATTTCCGCCTCAGGCAACTGCCTGTGTGGAGTTTGCACATTCTTCCTGTGTCTGCATGGGTTTCCCCCAGGTGCTCTGGTTTCCTCTCACAGTCCAAAAATGTGCAGGTCAGGTGAATTGGCCATGCTAAATTGCCCGTAGTGTTAGGTGAAGGGGTAAATGTAGGGGAATGAGTCTGGGTGGGTTGCTCTTCGGAGGGTCGGTGTGGACTTGTTGGGCCGAAGGGCCTGTTTCCACACAGTAAGTAATCTAATCTTATATATTGTATTGTATTTATAGAATATATACAATGAAGCCTAGGAAACTAATCTCAAAAATAGTTTGAGCTTTAATCTATTATCTGTAATGGAATGATTGGGTGCAGTCAAAAATTGGTTTCTAATTTGCTATAAGCCTGCTTCAAACCAATTTCACACATAGGTGTTTTCACTTGTCAGAGAGTCCAAAACTACAGTCCAGGGGGCTCTTGTGGTTCAGAAGTAGAGTCCCTACCCCTAGACCTGGCTTCAAGTCCACTGCCTCAGAGGTATGTAATAACGTCTCTGAACAGGTTGATTAGAAAAATGGGTTAAATTAAAAAGAAACTACAGCCCATAAATATAACAGAGAGATCAGGTGAAATTTCTTTCCAAATGGAGTGGTTAGAATGGGGAATTCAGGGAACTGAATCAAACAGTTGCACTTCAGGAGAAGCTATAAAAACTCAGCAGGGAGAAAGGAATAGAAGGTTATGCAGACAATATGGGCAACAGTATGGAGGAAGTTTCTTGCAGAGCATATCAAATGAATTAGGAGCATTTGATGCATAAGCTTGCTCTACTGTTTGATAAGTTCATGGATGATCCGAATGTAACTCTCTCTTTTGTAACTCTTCTTTTCTATCTATCACTATATGTCAAAGTGGAATCCATTGAAATATTCAATGACCCTGCCTCCAATTGCTCTTTGGGGAACATAATTCTGCAGACTAGTGATCCTTTGAAAGAAAAAGATCTCCTCATGTCGGTCTTCACCAGGAGATCTCTAATTTGTGTCCCCTCATTCTAGACTGTCCCATAAATGGAAACATCCTCTCAGCATCCCGATCTCATGTTTCAATAAGCTCACCTCTCATTCTTCTAATGGAGATTGTCATCCCAGGAATAAGTCAAGAGAACTTTCTCTGAGCTAATTCTAATGCAATTTTTCTGAAGCAGAAATGTAGCACAGACATGATAGACTGAGTGGTGTTGTACGACTCAATGAACATGAAAGAATTTGGGTTCTAAAAACATTCGGTTCAGTACAGTCAGCTCAAGATGTCTATAGGTACAAGTCTAATGTCTACTACAGGTCTTACCTGTACATAGTTTCTGCCTCCACATCACCAAACCACACTTTCAAATTTGGGCTGAAGTTCTCTCCTTGTACTTCTAACATTGCTACATCACCTCCTCCATTCAGCTTGGGAAAAGAGAGAAGAAACTGTAATTGGAATTGAAACATAGCCTACAAGGTTATAAGGGGTCAGTCAGGCACAAACATCAGGATCTTGCAGTGAGCTCATTCTCTTTCAACCACATGACCAAGAAGACAAAGATTTCAAGTGCTAAAACTGTGTTGCTGGAAAAGCGCAGCAGGTCAGGCAGCATCCAAGGAACAGGAGAATCGACATCCCATATTCCACACTGCCCCCCGTAAAAACGCCATCCCATATTCCCAATTCCTTCGTCTCCGCCGCATCTGCTCCCAGGAGGACCAGTTCCAATACCGAACAACCCAGATGGCCTCCTTCTTCAAAGATCACAATTTCCCCCCAGACGTGATCGCCAATGCCCTACATCACATCTCCTCCACTTCCCGCTCCTCCGCCCTTGAGCCCCGCCCCTCCAATCGCCACCAGGACAGAACCCCACTGGTCCTCACCTACCACCCCACCAACCTTCATATACAGTGTATCATCTGCCGTCATTTCAGCCACCTCCAAACGGACCCCACCACCAGGGATATATTTCCTTCCCCTCCCCTGTCAGCGTTCCGAAAAGACCACTCCCTCCGTGACTCCCTTGTCAGGTCCACACCCCCCACCAACCCAACCTCCACTCCCAGCACTTTCCCCTGCAACCGCAAGAAATGCAAAACTTGCCACCCACACCTCCCCCCTTACTTCCCTCCAAGGCCCCAAGGGATACTTCCATATCTGCCACAAATTCACCTGCACCTCCACACACATCATTTACTGCATCCGCTGCACCCAATGTGGCTTCCTCTATATTGGGGAGACAGGCCGCCTACTTGCGCAACGTTTCAGAGAACACCTCTGGGACACCCGGACCAACCAACCCAACCACCCCGTGGCTCAACACTTCAACTCCCCCTCCCACTCCACCAAGGACATGCAGGTCCTTGGACTCCTCCATTGCCAGACCATGGCAACACGACGGTTAGAGGAAGAGCGCCTCATCTTCCACCTAGGAACCCTCCAACCACAAGGAATGAACTCAGATTTCTCCAGTTTCCTCATTTCCCCTCCCCCCCTCCAGTCAAATCCCTCAAACTCAGCACCGCCTTCCTAACCTGCAATCTTCTTCCTGACCTCTCCGCCCCCACCCCACTCTGGCCTATCACCCTCACCTTGACCTCCTTCCACCTATCGCATTTCCAACGCCCCTCCCCCAAGTCCCTCCTCCCTACCTTTTATGTTAGCCTGCTGGACACACTTTCCTCATTCCTGAAGAAGGGCTTATGCCCGAAACGTCAATTCAATTGGATGCTGCCTGACCTGCTGCGCTTTTCCAGCAACACATTTTCACCTCTGATCTCCAGCATCTGCAGTCCTCACTTTCCCCTCAAAGATTTCAAGTGAACTATCAAACCAAGATCTTGTTAGCCTTCATGGAGGAGCATTAAAGATGCCATGGCACTATTATAACCAAAGGAACTTTTATCTAGTGTCCTCTCTCAGGCTTGACCTTTAGCCAACATCACTGAAAAACAGATGATCTTGATGATTATCTCATTACTGTGTGCAGGACCTGTGTGTGAACATTGGCCGTGCATTTCCAACACTACCACAGTGACTACACTTGGTAAAATACTTCATTGACTGTAAAGATACAGGAGTCGTCCTTTTGTATTGAAAAATTGCACATGTCTCTCCACTTTTTAAGAAGGGCAAAAGAGGAAAAGCAGAGAACTACTGACCAGTTATCATAACATCTGTGGCGGTGAATTTGCCACGGTCTGTGATCAAGGGGGAGGTAACTGAACATCTTGAAAATTTCCTATTAATCAGGTAGAGCCAGCATGGACTCATGACAGGTAATGAATGTAGGTTTGCTCGCTGAGCTGGAAGGTTCATTTTTAGATATTTCGTCACCATACTAGGTAATATCTTCAGTGAGCTTCCGGTTAAAGCACTGCTGGTGTTTCCTGCTTTCTACTAGTTTCTACAGGTAGGTCATGCCTGACAAACCGCAAGGAATTGTTGCAAAGGCGAGTAAGGTAGTGGACAGGGGAATGTCCATAGATAACACAAAACCACAGATGCTGGAAATCTGTAACAAAAACAGAAATTGCTGGAGACACTCAGCAGGTCTGGCAGCATCTGTGGAGAGAGCCACAGAGTTAAAGTTTTGAGTCCAGTGACCCTTGATATGTCATGTCGTGCCCAAAATTCATTAAGGTGGGAGTGCAGGGGGATAAAACAGACTTTTACTGAGTACAGAACGTTCAGCATCAGACAGCGGAAAGTCAATAGGGATAATAAATACACAGCAGGAAGTGGGATTAGGAGAGGGGATGGAGTCAGAGAGGAGGGGAGGGGAAGAAGGTTCCAGAGGGGCAAGGGTATCTCTGAGTTGTTGCATCTTACGTTCCATAATGCCTGAAAAGGAGACGTTTATTGTTAGAACGAGCTGAAGGATGAAATGGAACTGGGGGCAGTGCAGCTTTGAGACAGCATGAGGCGGTGCTGATGGAGAGAGAGGTTAAGAGTATATGGCATCACGTGTGCACTGAAATCTAATGAAATGTTGGCCTTTATATCGAGACACCTGAAGTACAAGAACGCAGAAGCTAGACTGCAGTTACATAAAACCATTGTTAGACCCCCACTTGGAGTAGTGTAAGCAGATCTGGGCACCACACCTTAGGAAGGATATATTGGCCTTGGAGAGGGCACAACACAGGTTTACAAGAATGATAACTGGATTTCAGGGGTTACGTTATGAAGACACATTATATAAATTAGGCTTATGTTCTCTAGAATTTAGAGGGTTAAAGGACAATCTGATCAAACTCTTCAAGATATTAACAGGAAAAGACAGGTTAGATAAAAATAAACAATTTGCACTGATTAGGTATTCTAGAACTAGGGGCATAGGCTGGGAATTGGGGCCAGACCATTCAGGAGAGATATTAGGAAGCACTTCTACATACAAAAGGTAGCAGATGTTTGGAACTCTCTTCCACAACAGCAGTGGATGTTGGATGAGTTGAGACAGGTGATGGCGTAGTGGTATTTTCGCTAGACTATTCACCCAGTGACCCAGGTAACGTGTTGGAGACCTAGGTCTGAACCCCAGCATGTTAGATGGTGGAATTTAAATTCAATAATAATCTGGAATAAGACTCTATGGATGACCATGAATCCATTGCCAATTCAAAGGCAAAACCCATCTGGTTCAGCTCATGTCCTTTAGGGAAGGAAACTTGTCATCCTTACCTGGTCTGGCCTACATGTGACTCCAGACCCACAGCAATGTGGTTGATTCTTACCAGCCCTCTGGGCTATTAGGGATGGGCAATAAATGCTGGCCAGGCCAGTGATGCCCTCATTCCATGAATGAATAAAAAAAAAGTTGTTAATTTAAAATCCGAGATAATTTTCTTATTAAGCAAAGGTGTTCAGGGAGATGGACCAAATATCAAAGTGTTTTTAACTGAATCTGTGGAAGAAGAAATGTGTTCTTTTGTTTTCTTTTGCCTAATGTATGCATGGTGTTGTATGCATATTTTGGGATATTTAGAGAGTAACCATTTATATTTTCATACAAGCTGTGTGTGTTAATCAATGCTACATTGTTATGGAATAAATTTTGTTTTATAATAAACTAATAGGTTTGATGATTATTAACAAAACCTAGTGGATAGATCATTTTATTCAAAGTTTATTATAGTGAAAACATATGATAGTCAATTTTAGGAATTGGGTGAAACAATAAAATTTATGTTGTGACCCTTGGACTAGTGGAACTGGAAAGAGACAGCAAACTCTTTCCACTTGGGTCTCAACCCCAAGTTCTTTCTTTCTGACAAAAAGAAACCATCCCTCAGGCTCAGAGAAGTGTCAATTAAGCTCTATCCATTGGACAGTACTCTATCTAGTGCTTCTTTCTTAGACCTTACGTGGTATGTAAAGCTCACTATTTACAATATCGCTGAAAAATCTTGCAAAAAGGAAGGAGTTTCCGCTGGCTATTTAGAATGGGTTCATCTCAAATTGGGGGAGTGGTAACATTGTGGTAATGTCACTGGACTAGAAGTCCCGATGAAGGGCGTTTGCCTGAAACATTGATTTTCCTGCTCCTCAGACGCTACCTGACCTGCTGCGCTTTTCCAGCCCCACACTCTCGACTCTAATCTCCAGCATCTGCAGTGCTCACTTTCGACTGGAAGTTCAGAAACTCAATCTAATGCCTGAGAAGATTGACTTGAATCACATCACTGCAGATGGTGAAATTTTAACTCTGAAGAAGTCGTGTCATACTCAAAACATTAATATTTGTTTCCCTCTCTATAGATGGTGCCAGAACTGCTGTGTTTCGCCAGCGCACTCCTTCTACTTCTGCAACATTGACATTGACCCTTGAACTGGTTTCCCAGTTTAAATATCTAAATGAAGGGACAGGACAAAGTGTTAAATACCATCAGACATTCTCTGACATTACTACGAAGCTCTTACCTCAAGGCTGCTGATGATGGGAATCGGAGTGACAGGCATGTGAAGCTGTGCCAAGCTCTCACTAAATGTGTATTCTACAGTCTCGGTGCCAATGATTGTCCAGCATGCACCATCATTCAGTACTTCCTTATTGACATCCTTAGAACAAGGGGTCGCCTTTGAAGGGTCAGAAGAAAGCATCAGTTTGGAGTTCTTCATCCCACAATTGGACAGCACTTGCTGAAATATCCTCAGTATGCTAGTGAAACCATTTTCAATTGTTGTAAAAACCTATCGCGTTCACTAAAGTCCTTTTGGGAAAGAAATCTTCCATCCTCACCCGGCCTAGTCTACATGTGACTCCAGGACCAGAGCAATGTGACTGACTCTTAACCACCCTCTGAAATGGCTGAGCAGGTCACTCAGTGCAAGGGCAGTTTGGGATGGGCAACAATTGCTGACCTTGCCAATGACACCCACTTCCCACCAAAGAATTAAAAAGAAGTTGGCCAACCAATTCTTCACCCAGAGCCTTCAAATAGTCTAATTCCCCTAGATACAGGAACGGAAAGTCCTGGTGACATTACCTGGAACTGTATGATGTTCTCATTGGAGAGACACAGATACATCCTGTTGGTGTCCTTGATGTGAAAGGCACATTTGTGAAGTTGAGAGACAGGTTCATCCACATCCAGCACTGCATACTGCTTATTCACCTTCCGAATGATCTGGCCACACAATTAACACAGTGAGATACAAATTATGCTTTTCCAGCACCACACTGGTATGGTGCGTATACACCAGTTTTTAGATCAAGGAGGTAACAATATCTACCATTTCCATAAATACTGATGAAGGGAGAGCTATGTTGCCAAAGCTTTTTGACTTGTGGACAAACACAAGAATGCCAAATATCTAATAATCACAACAATTTTCACTACAAACAAAAGGGAGCTTGGAGAGCCTATACTTCCCTGTTGCTGTCTCCATGGCAACCCATCAGCTAATCAGAGGTGTGCTGGCTAGGTGAATTAGCCAAGGTGGGAGAGACTAGGACATGGGGGCACAGCCTTAGAGTAAAGGAAAGACCTTTTAGAACAGAGATAAGGAGAAGCTACTTCAGTCAGAGAGTGGGGAATCTATGGAATTCACTGCCACAGAAGGCTGTGGAAGCCAGGTCATTGAATATATTTAAGACGGAGATCGATAGGTTCCTGATTGTCAAGGGAATCAAGGGCTACTGGTAGAAAGTTGGAGAATATGGTTTAGAAACCTATCAGCCATGATTGAATGGCAGAGCAGACTTGATGGGCTGAACGGCCTAATTTCTGCTCCTCTGTCTCATCGACTCATGCGAAGGTGGGGCTTGGGGTGGGTCTGGGTGGGATGCTCTTCAAAGGGTTTGGTGTGGTTTCAATGGGCCGAATAGCCTGCTCCCACACTGTACGGATTATATGATTCAACAAAAGTCATGTCTAACGAATTCTTTGAATAAATATCATGCATGGCAGATGAAAGGGAATCATTGGATGTGATATTAGATTAGATTAGATTACTTACAGTGTGGAAACAGGCCCTTCGGCCCAACAAGTCCACACCGACCCGCCGAAGCGTAACCCACCCAGACCCACTCCCCTACATTTACCCCTTCATCTAACACTACGGGCAATTTAGCATGGCCAATTCACCTAACCTGCACATTTTTGGACTGTGGGAGGAAACCGGAGCACCCGGAGGAAACCCACGCAGACATGGGGAGAATGTGCAAACTCCACACAGAGAGTCGCCTGAGGCAGGAATTGAGCCTGGGTCTCTGGCGCTGTGAGGCAGCAGTGCTAACCACTGTGCCACTGTGCCGCCCACGGTGTGCTATACTTAGATTTTCAAAAGCCATTTAATAAGGTGCCACATCAAAAGGTTACTATGCAAAATAAAAGCTCTTGGTGTTGGGAGTAATATACTGACATAGATATTCGCTGCTCGTTGGATGCTGCCTGAACTGCTGAGCTCTTCCAGCACCACTAATCCAGTAATAGATAAAAGATTAGCTAGCTAACAGGAAGCAGAGAATAAAGATAATTGGTTCATTTATTAGTTGGCAAAATTAATGACAGTGCTGGGGCCACAATTTGAATGGTGGAATGGCAAATGGTGGAATTTGAAGTCAATTTAAAATGTCTGGAATTAAGAGTCTAATGATGACCATTTAACCATTGCCAATTGTTGGAAACACCCATCTGTCCTTTGGGGAAGGAAACTGCCATCCTTACCTGGTCTGGCCTACATTATGACTTAGACCCACAGAAATGTGGTTGACTCTTTGTCCCCTGGGCTATTAGGGATCAGCCTCATTGGACTTGAATAATCTTCTCATGAAAAGTGTGTTTTGATCAAGATAGTGACGCATGTCATAGTTTAACAATTCTTGATCAGACACTCTCATGTGAGACGATAAGTTAAACTAGAAGAGGGCAAAATAAGCAGCAATAGTGAGGATAACTGGACTTCACTCTAGGCAAAGGCCACCTGATGTGGGTCATACCATGCTTGGTAAGGACACTCCTGATGTAGTGCATACTAATTTGACAGCTGATCCATATCGGATGTATCCATCCCCAGGACAGAATTCACCTCTTGGACATTGGTCGTTCTCTGCTGAGGAAACAAGAGCGTTAGGGATGGGCATAAAGGTGGCACAGTAAGAAGCTCTGCCTGCTCCCCAGAAATTATTTCAGGGAATGTTCGAGCATTCAGCCTACTGTATCTGTTCCAGCTCTTTAAAGAGGTCTCCACTTCATCCTGCCAACAACTCCCACCATCTTTCTTCCATTATTTTGTTTCCACTCTTCAACTTGGAAATTGTTATGGACCAGGCCAGATGCCCTCAAGACATTTCAGGAAGGTAGCCCTGACCCTAACTTTGCTGGTTGTTTTAAGCAGGTGTATCGCAGATATTCCAGGAGAGAATCAGCTGGTCAAACCATTTAGTTTTAAACAAAACAGAATTTATTTACAAGATTACTGAATGAAATACAAACTAAAACAGAATACCAAATAACTCAACCTATCCAAAAACCCAACAGATCATCGCAACTTAATGATGCTCTACCAAATACCATAAACATCCCATGGCACAAAAGGTTAAATCAAACACAGGTTCTTATAGGATAGAAGTCACAGAGAGAGGACCTGCTCTGTGGGTCCAACAGCCTTTCTTCACACTACCTGCTGAAACCAAACCAAATCAGAGCAACGCTAAACTGGGAGAACTGGCTACACCCCTTTTATTGTACGAGTGTTTATTTAAAAATTTGAAAGCCTCTGCCTGAGACATTATCTGTTAGTTTATTATCAAATCAGCACTAAAACCCTTCAACCCCCAAACTTTTCGGAGTCTGTGTTGTTTATGAACCTCTCTGTCAAAAAAGCCAAGGACTGCATATCCTTGTTAAGGAAGCAGCTTCGTCACAATATTATGACTGGATCTGCTTCTATCAGGCAACACATTTCGCTCATAGCAACTCAATCTCCTCACCTATCCTCTGGTTCATTGCCAATCATTTTAAATGTGTGTTCTCAGGAAACTGACCCTCCTGACCCCTGACTCCTGACACTTAGTCTATCGGAACCCTTTGTAATCTTTGAATCCCTAATAAATCTCCCTAACACTCTCCTCTCCAAGGAGACCAATATTAGCTTACAGTTTCTTTGTGTAATTGAAGTCTTTTGATCTTTTCCTTTCCTGAGGCAGTCCCTTAGGCCAGACGGTGACTCATTTTCACTCAGGGTCAAGAGGTTCTGAGTTCACGTGAGTCCAATGCTTATTCTGCAGACTTTGTAACATATGGGGCAACATGGTGCCCTGATATTCCATGTCCCAAATTTCATCTTGACCAGATATGTGGGCAGGATCTCTTTACTTTTAAACATGGAGTGGTCATTGCCGCTGAGGGGCCCACGGTCTTGGCAGGGTGGGGCTTTGATCCAATATCAAAGGGATTCCAGACAATCGGAGGCTGGGCTCTGTTGTCAGACATCACCGTGGTCTGTGCATGAGGAGGAGTTGGAGGCCATTCGTTTTCAAACCGTGGATGGCAACCCATCCCCTCCCCACACCCCAAACTCCCTCATCCCCTCTCCAAAAGGGGAAAAACAGGTCAGAGTTGGGGCAATGAGTTTCTCCCTCCCTTCAAGGCCAACTGCACAGATGTGCTCTGCCCAAGACATTGACAATACATTGGAGGTCAACCTGAGCACCTTCCTAACACTGTCTCCTTCCAGTGGCTCAGTGCAGTACTATGGGTGTATGGGAAGGGATCACAGGCCCCAGTGTCAGCTGTGTTCCTGCAAGTGTTATTAAACAGCTCGGCCAGTGAGTGGTGGAGATGTATGTTAAAAAGGAGTTTCTGCCCAGTGTTCAGTTTACAAATCAATCTTTATTTGGAGCTCCTTAACCACGTGTGTGGGAGAGGTCAGAGACTGCTCCAAACTGGTCTTTCACATGGGGCCCAATTGCCTTTTTAATTACAGGTCAGATCGGTGGAGAGGTCAGTGACACTCTACCTTTCCCAGTAAAGAACAGGATATTTACACATACCGCTTTACAATGGTTATATGCAACATTGACATCAGTGCTTGCCACCACCCATCTGACCTACACATCCAATCCTGTGAATACACGATCAATGATGGTCAACATTATGGTCCACCTTAGGTCCTCCCATCAGCTCATGAAATTTGCCAGGCCCCCTATCACCTGTCCTTGGGCTCCTATGATTATTGACCACATTCTAACACTAATTGTTCTGTCTCTTCCTATACATTTTCCAGCCACATCGTACTCTTGCTTGTTACCAATGACTTTTCAAATTCGATCATGCAATTCATATCCATTGCTGATCTTAATACAGAAGATGAAAAGGGATGTTAATTTCCACCAATTGTTCTCTTATTTGTAATATCAGCTCTAAAATAAAGTTACTTATAAAGTTATGCCTAGTTAAACCTAATACTATGATTCTGTGACAAAGCTAACAGTTTCAGGAACAGCTTCCCTCTTATCCGACCTGTGAAGCAGCAGTTGTTTATTCTCTCGGCCACAGTGACCCTATTTCAACATTGTTTCTGAACCCCCCGCCCCACCTTGCCATATTATTTGTCTCTCAGTACTCTTACAAAGTCACCATGTCTATACCTTTTTGCTGCTCTATTCTTCTTGCTGATGGAAAAAGCAGTGTCTTCAAGGTTATCTCTGCATCCAAGGCTAACTGCCTTCAGAAATTTAATTCCCCAATATCTAATAAATTGTAAACCTCTATTCTTGTATGAATCTGTGTCTATTCTAATATGTAATTATAGTTAATTTAAAAACCTCATTTCAGGTTGGTCAAGCTTTCCCTTTCTATTTCATATTAAAATCAGAAATCTCAAATCAGAAGGTTTTCATCTAAGCTGCCTTATCAGAGTCTTACTGTCTACATTCTAGTCCCAGCTAACTAAGGCTCAGAGGCATTTTGTTGTCTGGCTGTGAAGGCCATGATTTGAGCAATATAAAATGCTACATCAGCTAAAATTTCCTTTGATTGGCTGTGTCAGTTAAAAAGAAAACCCCTAACAGCCATTTTGTCATATACAGCCCTGGGCAACTACAACAGTGTGTCAGAGCCTTGCGGGGCCTGAGTATACCAGAGGTCCTGCAACACTCTGTGACCTTTCCAAAGCCTTCACATCCTTCCTAAATCATGGTGCCCCAGAACGGAGTGGAAATTGAACCAGTGATTTAATGAAAGCTTGTCATAATGGTTCGTGAAGTTACAGTGGTATGCAGCAAAATTGACTATTATTTCCTATCAGAAGTATCCCCTTGCAAAGGCTGATGTGATTCATGGTGAACTCTTACCCAGATGCAGAGTGAATGCTGCCCATTGCCTGGCACTAGCAATGAACTCCTCTCCTTCCACACACAGGTACCGTGTACTGACTGTTTGAGATCGCAGACGATTGAACAAAGCCACCTTGGAGCCTGAAGGGATACATACTGGGCACAGACGATTAAACAGTGAATACCTTGTGAATGGAAGAGACTGCATCCCAATAACACACCCTGAACAATTAGAAGGAGGTGCCTTTGAGTACAGTGTTTCACAGAGATTGGGGCAGCACATTCACATCTGAATGGGTTCTCTTATATATTCTTTATCTCAGAGCTATACCGAGGTGACAGTAGCTTGTATAAATATGTACCACGGTTTTGTTCACAGCACTTTAACATGTCTACTCCACGCTTCTAGTTGGAATTTCTGGCTCTTTTCCCACTTTGTTCACTTTCCCCTGAGTCCACACCCAGGCTTAACCATTCAAGTGTAGTGAGCATCAAGAGTAACCAGACTCTCTCAAATTGAGCACTGAAGAATTGAACATGACGATTTCAAGTCTCACTGTCGAGATTTGGGCTGACACTCCAATGGGGTACTGAGGGAATAGCCCCTTTTCAAAATATAGAATATACCTCAAAAATCAACATTTCTCATCTCACCACTGACTAGACCCCAAGGTGACAGGCATTCAGGGTGAAGGGGTTTTGGAGAGGTCACGGAATGACACAATAAGGAAACCATTCAGCTCATTGAATCTGTACTTATTTAAATAACTTAAAAATAAAATAAGCAGCTAACTGTTGGGGATTCAGAATTGATGAGGCTTCAATTAACTAAATACTAGGGATGTTGCCTCCTTGTTTTAAGATAATTGCGGTGCAAAGATTTGGAGGTGATTTAATTATCTGTGACTTACAAAAAAAAGGGAAACTCTTGCGGTAAACTGGCAGTGTCCCTACCTCAGATTCAGGAGGTCTAGGTTCAAGTTTCACCTGCCCCAGAGGTGTGTCCTACTGTATCTGAATAGGTTAATTAAATTATGTACAAAAAAGAAACTGGGATTTCTCTAGCACTTTTCTTCATGTTGTCACTCCTATGAATAAAGACAGGAGTCAGTTTGTGCACAGTGAGCTCACAGAAACGATAATGAAGTTTTTTTAAAAAGTGGTTTTGTCTGAGTGTTAAATATCGGTCAGGTCAGTGGGGAAAACTTTCCGTTTGTTCTACAAGGTAGTAACGTGGGATTTTTTACATCTACCTGAAAAGGCAGTTGGATGTTTGGACTTGATGCAGCCAACTCGTCCAACAGCTTGCACCCCAACAGTATGACAGTCTATTAGTGATCCGTTGAAATGTCAGCATCACTTTTGGACTCAGGATCCCGGAGCTGGATAGGACCTTGTGATCTTTTGACTCAGCCGCTCACCCAGTCCCATCTCCATGAGAGAACTTTCTAATTCCTAGTCTGCTGCTGTGAAGAACACAGTAATACTGGACTCAAAACATTAACTCTGTTTCTCTCTCCCCAGATGTTGCCAGATCTCATAGTCTGAGAGTCACACAGCATGGAAATAGATTTTTTGGTCCAACTAGTCCACGCTAGTTCAGTCCATTTTCCCAAACTAAATTTCCCATTTATTTACTTATCAAAACGTCTTTTGAAATTCTGAGTTTCTCAAGAACTTTTCTGTTTTAATTTCACTTTCTAACTGACCACTTACCCAGTGATACTTACAGTCTGCATTCTTAATAGAGTGCTTCTTCTGGGATGGCTTTGAAATAACCTTGATGAATTTACTGTAGAAGGTGCCAACCTCTTGGCCAGTTCCAAGGAAGAGACTGAAAACAATCCGAAAGTGTTTGCGTTTGTCAGCGTCAGATATGTACAGCGCTTTAGCACAACCGAATTTCTGTAGGTAAACAAAATCCACAAAACTCAAGTGTATAATTTTAAAGATTTGGTTTGATTTATTATTGTCACATGTACTGAAAAAGTGAAAAGTATAGTTTGCATACTAACCGACAAATCATACCTTACATAAGTACATCAGAGTAATGGAACAGAATGTAGAATTTAGCAATACAGCTATAGAGGAGGTGCGGAAAAGGTCAACCCGAATATGCGAGAGGTCTGTTTAGAAACTTACAGGGTGCAGGAAAGATTTACAAGGGTGTTGCCAGAGTTGGAGGGTCTGAGCTATAGGGAGAGGCTGAATAGGCTGGGGCTGAGGGGTGACCTTATAGAGGTTTATAAGACCATGAGAGGCATGCATAGGTTGAATAGCCAAGGCCTTTTTCCCAGGATAGAGGAGTCCAAAATTAGAGGGCATAGATTTAAGGTGAGAGGTGGGGAAAAGTTTAACTGGGACCCATGATGCAGCTTTTCACGCAGAAGGTGGTGGGTGTATGGAACAAGCTACTAGTGGAAGTGGCGGTGGCTGATACAGTTACAGCATTTAAAAGATATCTGGATGGGTCACATTACCTGATGAAACCAAACCAAATCAGAGCAACGCTAAACTAGGAGAACTGGCCACACCCCTTTTATTGTACGAGTGTTTATTTTAAAACTTGAAAGCCTCTGCCTGAGACATTATCTGTTAGTTATTATCAAATCAGCACTAAAACCCTTCAACCCCCAAACTTTTCGGAGTCTGTGTTGTTTATGAACCTCTCTGACAAAAAAGCCAAGGACTGCATAGCCTTGTTAAGGAAGCAGCGTCGTCACAATATTATGACCTGATCTGCTTCTATCAGGCAACACATTTCGCTCATAGCAACTCAATCTCCTCACCTATCCTCTGGTTCATTGCCAATCATTTTAAATGTGTGTTCTCAGGAAACTGACTCTCCTGACCCCTGACTCCTGACACTTAGTCTATTGAAACCCTTTGTAATCTTTGAATCCCTGATAAATCTCCTAAACACTCTCCTCTCTAAGGAGACCAATATTAACTTACAGTTTCTTTGTGTAACTGAAGTCTTTATTGATTAATTTGGGAAATCTGACCGACAACGATAAATTGGATTGAAGGTATGTTTCCATGCTGTTATAACTCTATGTCTAATAACAGTGGGGAAGAAGCTGTTCTTGAATCTTTTGGTACATGTTTTTAAACTTTTGAATCTTCCGCCCGATGGAAGGTTTGCCAGAATTGTACAAGGCATGAGGAGCTTCAATTACATGGAGAGAAGAAAACATTTCCCTTAGAGCAGAGAAGGTTGAGGTGACAGCTCATCGAGGCATTCAGAAACATGAAGGAGTTTGACACAGTAATAAAGGGGAACAGTTTTTAATGACAAGAAAATTGGTAAGTTGCAGAGAGTTAAGGTGATTAGCAAAAGAGCCAAAGTGGAAGTGAAGATTGGTTTAATGCAGTGCATTGTTGTGATGTGGAATGCTCTGGAGTGATGGGAGCAGATTCAATCATAATTTTCAGATTGGAATTCTTTGAGAAGTATTCTTTCATTCATTGATGGGTTATAGGCATTGATGGCTGGGCGCATTCCTAATTGCCCAGGAAAGTGATGGTGAGCTGCCTTCTTGAACTGCTGCAGTCTATATGCAGTCATGATTTGACTACTTTATTGATTAAGGATTAGAATCTAACAGAAAGAAAAGTATGGGGAACCACAGCCAGAAGAGTCACGTTTCCTTCCATAGTCCAGAGATGTGCAGGTCAGGTGAATTGGCCGTGCTAAATTACACATAGTGTTAGGTGCATTAGTCAGAGGAAAATGGGTCTGGGTGGGTTACTCTTCAGAGGATCGATGTGAACTGGTTGGGCCGAAGGGCCTGCTTCTATACTGTAGGGAATCTAATCTAATTCTGGGCGTTAGAATTTCAGCGGGATAATAACTTTCGAGAGGGTGCAGAGTAGATTGACCAGGATGGGATCAGGAATGAGGGTTAGGGTTCGGGAAGATCACAATGCTCATCTTACAACAGTATGCTTTAGGGGAGACTTGATAAAGACATTTATAATCATGAAGGGACATAAGGAGGAATTGTATCCACTGGCAGGTGAGTCAGTAACCAGAGGACACAGATTCAGACTGATTGGCCAAGGAACCAGTCAGCAAGTGAGAAAAGTTTATTTTACTCAGCGACCAATGTAATCTGGGGCTCTTGTGGTATAGTGGTAATGTTCCTACTTCTGAGCCTGGAGGCCTGGGCTCAAGTTCCCTTTGTTCCAGAGGCGTATCACAATACACCAAGAGAGACTGATCCGGAATTAATTAAATAAAGAGATTATTGTAATCTGGAATGTGCTGTATGAAGAGTGGGAAACATCCTTTGAAAAGGGAATGTGAAACAGGGGGAGGGGAGAAACAATTTCAAGGTGGTGAGGATAAAGAGACTAATTGCACAGCTCATTCAAATACGGTGGGCGTTCAGTGATTATTACCTTTATTCTATGATATAGGAAGTGAATTCAATCCAGAAAATAATCACTGGGAACCTTTATCGTATTGGTTGGAACTATTGTTTTGAATCTCCATTTCCTCCCCACTTTACGCTTTCATTGTGGACTCTCTGAGGCCACTTTTATTCAGACTGACCAATGCCTCAGTGATCTCCATTATGACAGTAATACCAAAAGCATCCTACAGTCCAAGGGAGTCACTGATTCCCTTTGGAAGGTAGGATGCTTGACCTCTCCAACAGGACACCATCTGGTGGCCAAGCTGAGAGTACCCAAGGAGTTACAATTCCAGATGTAGGTTTGCTCGCTGAGCTGGAAGGTTCATTTCCAGATGTTTCATCACCCTTCTAGGTAACATCTTCAGTGGGCCTCAGGCGAAGCACTGCTGATAAGTCCTGCTTTCTATCTATGTGTTAGTGACGTCACTAACCCAAAGAAACTCAAACATATAAATAGAAAGCAGGACTTATAAGCAGTGCTTCACCTGAAGCCCACTGAAGATGTTACCTAGTAGGGTGACGAAACATCTGGAAATGAACCTTCCAGCTCAGCGAGCAAACCTACATCCAGAATCTCAGCCTAAGCCACAAATCTTCTCAAAACTTGCTAAGTTACAATCCCCCCTGCCCCTGCCACCCTCTTGTGTCTTGGATTATCACAACCCAACAACTCAACCTTCACCACTGAGATTCTGGCATCTCCAGATTGACAACTGATAGCAAAAAAAGGCAAAATAGTGTGGAGGCTGGAAATCCAACAAAAAAGAGAGTCCTGAGGAAGGGTCACGTGACCTGAAACATTAACTCTGATTTCTCTCCACAGACGCTACCAGACCTACTGAGTTTTTCCAGCAATTTCTATTTTTGTTTCCAATTTACAGCATCCACAGTCCTTTCAGTTTTTCAAAAGACGAAGAGTGTTGAAATTACTCAGAGGGTCAGGCAGCAACTGTGGAGAGTGAAACATAATTAATGTTTCAGATGAAAGATTATTGACCTGATCTCTCTCCACAATTAATAACAGACCTGCTAAACATTTCAATTTCTTTGTTTTTATTTCAGATTTCCAAATTGACCTGCATTCATTCACCAAATGGTTGCTGTTGCTGATGTGTGTGTTTGTAAAAGACTGATTAACACATTCACATCAATCTTATACTATTTTAACTGTTTGATCTTTAGAAGGTTTATTTTTGCTTCGAAGTATAGGATAAGACTAAATATGTTTATCTTTAGTATTACTGGACATTTATCAGAAAAATTTAAAAAGTTGAATTTCTCATCTTTGTTTTTAAGTTGCTTCAAGGCTGTGTCCCTCCTTATCTCTGTATCTGTTTCAGCCCTAAAATATCGGAAATAACTACAGTCCTCAAATCCTGGTCCTTTATGTATCTCTGGAATTCCCCATATCTCCATGGGTGGCTGTACTATCAGAGAGTTGCGCTACAAACCATAGAACTGGCCCACCACTAACTTTCCTGTAAAGCCCTGAGTAAACTTCTCCACCTTTCAAATTCTCTCTCTTTTCCGTAAAAGCTATGTTTTGGCCCCCCTTTTGGTCATCTGCCAAGCATTTCTTTATGTGTTTCAGACTAACATGCCTCTGAAACACCTTGGTGCATTTCATTATGTTAACAACGCTACAAGAATGCCATATGTTGTCTGAAAGTGTAGGAGGAAGATGAAGGGAATAGAGGATACAGTTGTAGAGTAAGATAAGGAAAGATAGCAGGAAGCTGGAGAGGAGCACAAACTCCAGCATGGACTGAGGGTGGCACGGTGGCTCAGTGGCTGGCACTGCCTCCTCACAATGTCAGGGATTTGGGATTGATTCCACCATCAAACGACTGTCTGTGTTGAGTTTGCACATTCTCCCTGTGTCGACATGGGTTTCCTCTGGGTGCTCTGATTTCTTCCCACTATCCAAAGATGTACAAGTTAGGTGGATTGGCCATGCTAAATTGCCCATAGTGTCCAGAGATGTACCAGTCAGGTGGACTAAGAGAACTGCAGGGTTACCGGGATAGGGTAGGTTATGGGTATGGGTGGGATGCTCTTTGGATGGGCTAAATGACTTGCTTCCATGCTGTAGGGATTCTGTGATTGGGCTAAATGACCTGTTTCTGTGCAGCATAACCTCCAGAAAAAAGCACATCCCAAAGGGATCGAAGGCCACATCCGATGATTTTAAGACACAACCATTAAAGATTCCAATGGTACCTTGGAGTCGGGCTGTTCTTCAAAGTTGATCTTCATTGCAGCTTCTTGACTGTTGGTAATGCCATCTAACCCCATGTACCCACAGAGTCTACAGCTGGATTCGTTGAGACCACACACTGAAACAAATATTGATGTTGGTAAATTGTTGTGGCCACCTCAACCAAGATGAGATAGTCCAGAAAAAACTCTACCCTCAAACCTCATCCCTCCCCCCCCCCCCCCCCCCCCACAGACACACACACGTACTGGTGCAACTGTGATGACAGTGGAGGAACAATGGCAGATATTTCTGTGTATAATGCAGAAGATGCAGGATCAGTTCATTCCAAAAAGGAAGAAAGATCCTAGGAGGAGGCATGGGTGGCCGTGGCTGAAGAGGGAAGTTAAGAAACACATAAAGTTAAAAGAGAAAAACTATAACATAGCAAAGATAAGTGGGAAAACGAAGGACTGGGAAGCTTTTAAAGAACAACAGAGGATTACTAAGAAGGAAATACGCAGAGAAAAAATGAGGTATGAAGGTAAACTGGCCAAAAATATAAAGGAGGATAGTAAAAGCTTTTTTAGGTATGTGAAAGGCAAAAAAACGGTTAAGACTAAAATTGGGCCCTTGAAGACAGAAACAGGGGAATATATTACGGGGAACAAAGAAATAGCAGAAAAATTGAATTGGTACTTCAGATCTGCGTTCACTGGGGAAGACACAAGAAATCTCCCTGAGGTAACAGTGGCTGAAGGACCTGAACTTAAGGGAATTTATATTTGCCAGGAACTGGTGTTGGAGAGACTGTTAGGTCTGAAGGTTGATAAGTCCCTGGGGCCTTATACCAGGGTATAAGAGTACTCAAGGAGGTGGCTCGAGAAATCATGGCTGCATTGGTGATTATTTTCCAGAGATCGATAGATTCGGGATCAGTTCCTGCAGATTGGAGGGTGGCTAATGTTGTACCACTTTTTAAGAAAGGTGGGAGAGAGAAAACAGGAAATTATAGACCAGTTAGTCTGACCTCAGTGGTGGGAAAGATGCTGGAGTCTATTATAAAGGATGAAATTACAACACATCTGGATAGTAGTAACAGGATAGGTCAGAGTCAGCATGGATTTATGAAGGGGAAATCATGCTTGTCTAATCTTCTGGAATTTTTTGAGGATGTAACTCTGAAGATGGATGAGGGAGATCCAGTAGATGTAGTGTACCTGGACTTTCAGAAAGCTTTTGATAAAGTCCCACATAGGAGGTTAGTGAGCAAAATTAGGGCGCATGGTAATAGGGGCAAAGTACTAACTTGGATTGAAAGTTGGTTGGCTGACAGGAAACAAAGAGTAGTGATAAACGGCTCCATTTTGGAATGGCAGGCAGTGACCAGTGGGGTACCGCAGGGATCAGTGCTGGGACCGCAGCTTTTTACAATATATATTAATGATATAGAAGATGGTATTAGTAATAACATTAGCAAATTTGCTGATGATACTAAGCTAGGTGGCAGGGTGGAATGTGAGGAGGATGTTAGGAGATTACAGGGTGACCTGGACAGGTTAGGTGAGTGGTCAGATGCATGGCAGATGCAGTTTAATGTGGATAAATGTATGGTTATCCACTTTGGTGGCAAGAACAGGAAGGCAGATTACTACCTAAACGGAATCAACTTAGGTAAAAGAGCAGTACAGAGAGATCTGGGTGTTCTTGTCCACCAGTCAATGAAGGTAAGCATGCAGGTGCAGCACGTAGTGAAGAAGGCTAATAGCATGCTGGCCTTCATAACAAGAGGGATTGAGTATAGAAGCAAAGAGGTTCTTCTGCAGCTGTACAGGGCCCTGGTGAGACCACACCTGGAGTATTGTGTGCAGTTCTGGTCTTCAAATTTGAGAAAAGACATTCTGGCTATTGAGGGAGTGCAGCGTAGGCTTACGAGGTCAATTCCTGAAATGGCAGGACTACCTTACGCTGAAAGACTGGAGTGACTGGGCTTGTATACCCTTGAGTTTAGAAGACTGAAGGGGATCTGATTGAGACATATAAGATTATTAAAGGGTTGGACACTCTGGAGGCAGGAAACATGCCAAACCAGAGGACACAGCTTAAAAATACCCCGTATGACCATTTAGGACAGAGATGAGGAGAAAATTCTTCACCCAGAGAGTAGTGGTTGTGTGGAATGCTCTGCCTCAGAGGGCAATGGAGGCCCAGTCTCTGGATTCATTTTAAGAAAGAGTTGGATAGAGCTCTCAAGGACAGTGGAATCAAGGGTGATGGAGATAAGGCAGGAACAGGATACTGATTAAGGATGATCAGCCATGATCATACTGAATGGTGGTGCAGGCTCGAAGGGCTGAATGGCCTACTCCTGCACCTATTGTCTATTGATACACTGAAAGTGGTGCAGTTAACCCCAGGGATTTCTAGAACATTCTGTCATCTTCCCAACACAACTTGGTTTGAGACAATATTCCAGGTGGTCAACCAGTTGCTTCACCTACAATTCCAGAAAGATCATGGCAAGGCAACAGCCTTGGGAGCACATGGGGCTTTAGGTTAAAGCTAGTGACAGTGACCAAAGAACTAGAAGATTTGATAAATAGCCACCATAGCCACCGATCAAAGGATACTGAATCTTCAGGGTCAAGACTCACCTCAATTTAACTGGCAAGTTGCCAATGAATAGTTCGAAAATCATTTCTACAGCAGCCTTCAGTTGTTACAAAAGTGGGCTGTGGCTGTGGCGAGGGATGATGGCAAGAAAATGGGAAATCCATTGGAAGGCACTGCTGAGCAAGTGACATCTTAAAGCATTGGAGCACAGAGATTTTTACAGCAACCCTATTCTAGACTGAGCAGCACTGTTTGAGGGTGGAACTGTTTAATTTGGAGCTAACAGTCTAGGTGACAGTGATGTTGTGTTAGAGTTCAATCGGGGAGCCCAGCTCGATGCTGAAACACTCAACTCACATGTTGCTGTCTGAAGCCATAGGTAGCAATCGTTCTAATGTGCTTTCCATCCCTTGGCTGACCAAGAATTGTTCCCACACGTATCACCTTCCACTGGCTTCTGCTGGAAGGATTTACAAATTGATACTTGTAATGTTTAGCCACCTTCCCCAAGCTTCTGGAGTGGAACTTGAACCCAGAACTTTGAGATCAGGGGCTGGACACTACCCATTGCACCAAAACAGCATAAGATCCTTCTTTAAGTGTTTCTTCACAAGGCTCTTGTCTGTTTCATCCACTCTTTATCACAACATTGATTCAAATATTGAATCCACAGGGCCATGAGGACTGTAAGCTTGTTTACTTCCATATTTTTCAAGATGACATTGTCAATTTGATAAACGTTGATAATTTTGATAAACGTTGCTCACTTCACACCCACCCTTGAGTAAAGCAAACAGCAAAACCATGAACGATACTCAGTAATCGTTAAGTAAAATGTAATTACTCTTCCCGCAGAAAATAACCTGACATTATAAAGGAGAGCCTGACTCTTGATGGAACTTAGCAGGATATTAACTTTCCTGATTTTATCCAGAAAGTTTTGTAAGAGCCTCCAATGCATTCATCAACATCTGAATACACTCTGAAACAGTTTGGAGCTAAATTCATGTTCCTAAAACAGACACTTGCACCAGCATGGATGTAATGTAGGAAAAATGTCTACTGCTATAACAACTATCCAAAAATAACGTCATTGTAAAAGCAGTTATCAACACCCTCTTAAAGCTTTGGGTTTAACTCTTATTTACATAAATGCATTGCCAGCTTGTACATTTAGTGCAAGTCTGGCCTTAGCACTGCTCAGAATTTAAGATAACTCTAAAAGACACCACAGACATCTCTTCTCTGGTAGTACAATGAACTCACGATTTGCTGGCCAGTTTCTAGTCCTAGAAACAAGATGAGGCCATTCAGCCCCTCAAGACTATTCCATCAATTTACCATGGTTGGTCTGTCTCTCAACTCTCAACTCCAGTTCCCTGCCTTGCATCCACATCTCTTGATAATCATGAGCCATCAAAAATCTCTCTAAACTAATTGAAAACATCATTAATATCTACAGCATTTTTCATGGTAACATTCAGAGACTGTTCCAAACTTCCACTAGCCTTTTGATGAAAAAGTATTTCCTCATTTCACTCCTGAAAGATGTTTGAATGGACATTTCAATGGACAGCGGCTGGAACAGGGATGAGCCTTTTGAACTTTTATTTAAAGAGGGACCTATACAATTGAAGGGAGTCTGATGGTGCAGCAAGTAGTGTACCCACCTCTGAGCTAGGGGTTCTGGGTTTGAGTCCCACTCCAGGACTGGGTGGCTAAGGAAGGCACATGTGCAATGTGGCAAAACCTGTCAAGTATCAAGCTGCAAATCCTTCCAATACATGCAAGTGGTAAGAATGGGTAAAATTCCTGGTCAACCATAGGAAGAAAAGAAATTGAAGGCTTTTTAGTCAGTATTTTGATTTATTTGTTTGTGGTATGGTGGGCCTTACTGGCCTGCACTTATTGCCCTTGATTTGTTGCCCTTGGCAAAATAGTGGTGAGTTGCCTTCTTGAACTGCTGCAGTCTATGTATTGAAGGTTCACCCACAATGCCCTTAGGAAGGGAAATCCATTGACAACAATGGGGGAATGGAGATATATTTCAAAGTCAGGATGGAGAGTGGCCTGAAGGTGAACTTGCTGACAGTGGTGTTCCCATGCCCTCATCTTTCTAGATGGAAGTGGTCATGGGTTTGGAAGGTGCTCTCTTAGGAGTCTTGGTGAATTTCTGAAGTGCAGTTGCTATCTATTATTCCAGAATAGAACACACAGCATTTTGCCACGTACACTTGGACTCCCTGAGTGAAGTGTAACACATTATTATCACACCGCCCAGACTGTGAGTCAGATCCCAGATAATTTTCAGCTACCAATCAGCCTTCCACCCTCACCTTTTGAGATGATGTTCTGGATTCACTGAATTTGTAGATTCTCCGTCTTTCTTCGCCAGCTCAGCATGAATCCATAGCAAATAAATAAATTAAACAAGTTCGCATGAACTGCAGTTTTCACTCTGAGCGTGTTGGCTTGAGAAACTAAAATGTCAACATCAAGTGAGCTTTGGTTTTAAGCGTGCCGCGAGAGGAATATAGAAGGACATGTCACTTGCACCTAACTCACGCTATACAGCAATAGCAAGTTTTGATTGTGACTGAAATATTGAATTCTTTTCCATTTCAAAAATAAAATTCATTCTAATAATTTTTACAAAAATTATAATTCCCCAACAGCAATACCCTTACAGTGAGGTGTCCAATTGTCTGCATAGACCTTAAGGACCCCAAGGCACACATCAGAAACTACACAAACCTCCACGTTCAGCAATCGAAAGATTAAGTGCACCATCACTCATGTAACACCCCTAGCATACAAACAAACACTGTGTCTCTTTGGGACATATGATCTTGAAATTACAAAGCACGATATTCATTCTTTAGGGGTTTTTTTGTAACTTATTAGTTTGATGTTTGATTTAATTCTATCTCTGATAAGTTACTGGCCAGGAAGTGTAAGTATGAGCAAAAGTAAAGGATTTAAATCTCTCATCAACAAAGGGAGTATTCTTCTGTCTGGTATTCCAAAATCTTACCCCTCCTGCTATCTCTCATTTACCTCTAGCTACAGATCCCGACAAGGCCAGTTCTAATTACAGGATTAGATACCTTGCTGTTAGCCAACAACTGTTATGCTTTAGCCAGGGTGATTTCAAATCAGGACTTCTCTCATTCTTAGCTTAAAACCTTGGCATCGAGTCTATCTAGCAATTCATACAGAGGAAAAGTTCAAATCAACCAGTTTAAGATGAAGGGCAGGAGCTTTAGAGGATTTCAGGAAATGTTTTCCACCGAGAGGGTCATGAAGGTCTAGAATGTACTGCCGGGGTGGAAGGTGAAGCAGATAATATTCACAACCTTTAAAAAGTACTTGGATGTACATGGGAAATGGGGTCCAGTGCTGGAAATTAGGACTAGTGTAAATGGGTCATAGCAGACTCTATGGGCTGAAGGGCCTCTTCTGGGCTGATGACTCTATATCTATAAAGCTAACAATATCCATTAGCATTCTAAATCATCCCATTGCCTGTAGGTTGAGCTTGGCAGACAGCTGATATCTTGTAGACGTGGATTTGCGACAAATTGATAACTCAGGAGCATTTCATGCTCAGGTTGGGAATTTGTACATTGGCAATAACCGGGAAAGTGATCAGAATGCAGAGGAATATTCGGATCGGATCACAGTTTTGCTGGAATAACCGATATGTTTGGCCAGTGCTGATTCCCATGTTTCCAGGTTGAACTGCAATGATGCGGTCAGACAGCGGGTTTGTCGAAACCGGATCAAGATAACTTGTACTACTGCACCATCAGAAAGCTCAAACTCTGTGCCAGCTGTTTTCAGGATAGCTGTTTACAAAAGTTTAAACCAACACCAGCTTCTATGTCAAAGATGGTTGGCTAGCTCGGTTGGCTGGTTGCCGATGCAGAGAGACACTGATAGCGTGGGTTCAATTCCTGCTCCGGATGAGGTTACCGTGACGGTTGTACCTTCTCAATCTTTCCCTTCACCCGAGGCATGATGACCCTCGGATTAAACTCTCCATCAGTCATCTCTCTTTCTAATGAAAGAGCAGCCCTATGGGGATTATGGCAATGTGCTCTTTATCCTATACGGAAATGTAATGTTTCAGAGGGAAAGCGGTCTGACACGTTTTTAATCCTTTGATGAGAGGGTGTTTCTACTTGGTACATTGTTTTTGTGGTTCACCAATATTGACAGGGATTCAGGAAAACCTTCTTTACCCAGACAATGGCCTAAATGCAAATGAGGGGAATATCTCTGAGGGAAGGTAGGTTCACACTCAAGGGGGGATAGAATACAAGGTCATGTTGATAGAGTCAACTGAGGTAGAGTCAATGAGATTCACATGAAGGATAAACATCAGCACAGACTTATTAGGCTGAATGGCCTGTCACAGGGCTGTGAATTCTATAAATGTTTATCTCATTGCAGGTGTTCCTATCAAACAATCCAAAATCAAGTTAACAACTGCAGGGAGACAAACTCAGCAGTCTGACTTGACAATAGGGTACAAGTGGATGGTGTTGAAAAGTGTGGCACTGGAAAAGCACAGCAGGTCAGGCAGCATCCGAGGAGCAGGAGAGTCAACATTTTGGGCATAAACCCATTCCTGATGAAGGGTTTATGCCCAAAATGTCAACTCTCCTGCTCCTCAGATGCTGCCTGACCTGCTGTGCTTTTCCAGCGCCACACTTTTGAACTCTGATTTCCAGCATCTGCAGTCCTCACTTTCCCCCACAAATGGACAGTGCCTATTGCACCAAGATAGTAGTTCAACTTTGGCACACTTTGCATCTAGTTGTGAAATACCCAATGTTGTGCCACATTATGGACACCATTATACAGTGATCCCATGCTCTTCAGCAACTTGATTAAGGCTATTCCCAACTCAACAGCTATCTGACTCTTGCAACCAAACAACTAAGGAACCTTTGTCCTGTCAATCTGAAAGTGAAAGGTCAGCGTATTCATCAACAGGACAAATTATTAAGGGGTGGCATTGTCATAATTTCACTGGATGAGTAGTCCAGACCCCAAGATAATGTTCTGGGGACATGGGTTCAAATCCCATCCTAGCAAATGGAATTCAATGAAAATCTGGAATCAAAACAAATTAGCTTATTTGATTAGGCAGGTTGACCCTGGCTCTGACCCTCCCAACCCATGAGCACTCCTGATGGCCTCCACATCCATTATTGGTTGTCATTAAATCCCATCTGGTTGACTGACATCCTTTCAGAAATCTGTGACTCCAGATTCTCAGCAATGCAATTAATTCTTATCCACCCTTTGGGCAATTAGGGATAGCCATTAAATCTATGCCTTGTTACCTTGTTTGGATTAAGCCTCTGGTTCATTCATCCAGGTCTCTGGATTAATGTCCAGTAACATAACCACTTTGCTACTATACCTCCACGCCTGTCAGTCTAGCCATTGCATGCAGATATTGAAAAACAGATCCTATACAAACACAGTCATTGCTAAGTAAATATCTGGTTAATGTTAAGACTGCCTTACATTTCAGTTGCTCATGTTTGAGTCTCCATCCTGGACCAGTTAGATAGACAGATGGTGGTGGACAGAAAAACCTGAACGGAATTTCAAAGAAAAAAATTTGTTAGTCACATGAATAGATTGATGTTGGTTGCTGGTATCAGTTGAATGAATTTTTCTTCCACACGCACCAGTTCCCACAGGAAGGCTCTGGTTCCAGTTAACACTAGCCCTAAGAATGTCTCTCTTTAATACTTGATTACGGGAAACCTCCATCACACCAAATAGGAACAGGATTTTACTCCTTCAGCCTGCTCTACCATTCAACCAGATCATGGTTGGTGCAAAGCACTGTTGCACCATCCATCCCTTTGAGCCCCACATACACTCCTTTGTCAAATAACATTGAATATTAATTTAGAAACATTCATGGGAGCTGGACCAGTAATTACTGCCCATCCCTAATTGCACAGAGGATAGTGAAGATTGAAGCACATGTGATAGCGTCACATGTGATTCAGACTAGGTAAGGGTGGGGTATTCTTTCCCAAAAGGACTTTAGTGAACCCGATATGATTTTACAATCAACATGTCACTGTAAGGTTAGTTTTTTATTCCAGACTTCTGTTAAATTCAATTTCACCATCTGCCATGGGGGGATTTGGACCTGCGTCCTCGAACATTAGCCTAGGGTTCTAGTCCAGTGGCATTACCACTATGCCATTGAATTCACTCAAGAGGAGGCATTGAGTCAGCTGCCACTGCTCTCTATGAAAAGAGAATTTTAAATACTCACAACCCTCCACAAGAGAACAAAATTCTTCCTCATCTATCTTAATGGGAGATCACTTATCTTTAAACTGTGGTCCCTTGTTCTATATTCCCCTCTCTTGGGGCACATCCCCTCAGCATCAGCCCTGTCAAGCCCTGCCCCTCTCCTCAGCAAAATCTTACGTGTTTCACAAAGCTCACTTCTCATTCTGCTCAACTCCAATCTGCTCAACCTTTCCCCACAAGAAAATCTTGTCATCCCATTAGGAATTTACAAATCACTCTGTAAGCCATTGCAGTGATGGCTATATCTATGGAATTAAAGGCACAGAAAATGAGTATCTCTGCGAGCTGTGATGTAGACCATAAATACTTCTGTATAAAGTTAAAGTGATACATAAATGATTGGCTTTGGTTTCTTACCTCTTTTCGTTTCCATATGATTTCTGAGCAACCTTCGCGTGTAGAATCAGCACCGTTTGGTCAGGGCGTTGTTGCAGGTATTGGCGGAAAGTGTCACGAGTCATACTGAGCTGGTCAGAGCCAGACCTACAGGGGAATGGAATGATGGCTTAAAGATGATGTTTGATGTCACAGATCTCTGCGTTCATAATTTGTGAATGGCAGTATTATCCAATCATTGTTTTGCTGAAGCCCCATTCCTGGGAATGTTGCAACAAGCAGGGGGTTGCTAGCTGAATGAAGGTCAGATACCATGAGGAAAGGAATAAGGAGGTCTATTGGTCCGGCAGTCCCATAGCATTTGAAGAGCTTTTCACTCATTGTGGGTTAAGATAACACCCCCGTTCTCTAAAGGTTTGTTTCCAAAGTTTTCTCTTGCTTACTGCAAGTGGGGGAAGTGAACAACTGCACAGTGCAAATGTACAGCAAAGTCCCAAAAGGATCAAACAGCGGGGTTAAATCAAGTACAGACACAGAGCAGAATGGGCCAGGAGGCAGTCATTGGCACCAGTTCCAATGTAGTCATCTTTAACTTAGATGCAGGCTCCAAGTGCTCTCCAGCACTGTAAAATCTCACAGTGTAAAAGGAACAGAGTCTCATTGTAACTGCCCACAGCCCACATTTCTTGACCCTTGAAGTTAGAAGATAGTTATTCTTTGAGGTCAGAGAAGTCAGCCCTGATCTTTTTTTTCCTGCGTACTCATTTCTTTTAAGTTTTGTCAGAAGTCACACAACACCAGGTTAAAGTCCAATACTTCACCTGAGGAAGGAGCAGCTCTCTGAAAGCTAGTGATTTCAAATAAACCCGTTGAACTATAACCTGGTTCATGAGATTTTTGACTTTGTCCATCCCAGTCCTACATCTGCATCTCCACATTTTAAGTTGTGTGAGTAATCTCGTAATGTAAAGCCAGGGTTAAACTATCATATGCAGTTCATTCAGATATAACCCAGAGATTAGGATGATTATCCACGACACAGAATCATTCGTTGCTCTTGGGGCTATTTGCATTGTTGCGAAATAAAAAGTAAGTAATGCATCTGAGCTCTTGTAAAGGAAATCTATCTGAATAAGAAAGCATTCCAGTACCAAGGGTCCAGCTCCTTCTGTCAGTTCTCAGTTGAGTGTCACAGGCTGTCAGTTTGATGAAAGCAAGACCAAGTTCTGGAACAGCAACCCATTTGATAATTTGAGTCTGACGTCATTCCTGACACTAATCCAACAAGCATACTATTAACGGACTGGGCCATATTGTCAGATCCTCCCAAGTGTGAGCTTGAACCATTCCAAACTGTTACTTTATTAAACTATAACCATATCATCAAAAGCCACATAACACCAGGTTATATGCCAACAGGTGTATTTGAAATCACAAGCTTTCAGAGTGCTGCCACTTCGTAAAGTGCAGTCTCACTTCACCTGATGAAGGGGCTGCTTTCTGAAAGCTTGTGATTTCAAATAAACCTGCTGGACTATAACCTCGTGTCGTGTGATTTCCGACTTTGTCCACCCCAGTTCAAAACCATCACATCATATCATAGAATGTTACAATACACGAGGAGGCCATTCAACCCATCATGACAGTGGTAAAAACAATGACTGCAGATGCTGGAAACCAGATCTGGATTAGTGGTGCTGGAAGAGCACAGCAGTTCAGGCAGCATCCAAGGAGCTTCGAAATCGACGTTTCAGGCAAAAGCCCTTCATCAGGAATAAAGGCAGTGAGCCTGAAGCATGGAGAGATAAGCTAGAGGAGGGTGAGGGTGGGGAGAAAGTAGCACAGAGTACAATGGGTGAGTGGGGAAGGGGATGAAGGTGATAGGTCAAGGAGGAGAGGGTGGAGTGGATAGGTGGAAAAGAAGATAGGCAGGTAGGACAAGTCCGGACAAGTCATGGGGACAGTTACTGAGCTTGAAGTTTGGAACTAGGGTGAGGTGGGGGAAGGGGAAATGAGGAAACTGTTCAAGTCCACATTGATGCCCTGGAGTTGAAGCGTTCCGAGGCGGAAGATGAGGCATTCCTCCTCCAGGCGTCTGGTGGTGAGGGAGCGGCGGTGAAGGAGGCCCAGGACCTCCATGTCCTCGGCAGAGTGGGAGGGGGAATTGAAATGTTGGGCCACGGGGCGGTTTGGTTGATTGGTGCCAGAGTCCCGGAGATGTTCCCTAAAGCGCTCTGCTAGGAGGCGCCCAGTCTCCCCAATGTAGAGGAGACCACATCGGGAGCAACGGATACAATAAATGATATTAGTGGATGTGCAAGTAAAACTTTGATAGATGTGGAAGGCTCCTTTAGGGCCTTTGATAGAGGTGAGGGAGGAGGTGTTTGCGCAGGTTTTACAGTTCCTGCGGTGGCAGGGGAAAGTGCCAGGATGGAGGGTGGGTTGTAGGGGGGCGTGGACCTGACCAGGTAATCACAGAGGGAACGGTCTTTGCGGAAGGCGGAAAGGGGTGGGGAGGGAAATATATCCCTGGTAGTGGGGTCTGTTTGGAGGTGGCGGAAATGTTGGCGGATGATTTGGTTTATGCGAAGGTTGGTAGGGTGGAAGGTGAGCACCAGGGGCGTTCTGTCCTTGTACGGTTGGAGGGGTGGGGTCTGAGGGCGGAGGTGCGGGATGTGGATGAGATGTGTTGGAGGGCATCTTTCACCACGTGGGAAGGGAAATTGCAGTCTCTAAAGGAGGAGGCCATCTGGTGTGTTCTGTGGTGGAACTGGTCCTCCTGGGAGCAGATACGGCGGAGGCTGCTGGAGGTAGGGTGGGAAGAGGTTTAATCCAGGTAGCTGTGGGAGTCGGTGGGTTTGTAAAAAATGTCAGTGTCATGACAGTGCCAGCTCATTCAAAGAACTCTCCAATTAGTTTCACTTGCTTACTCTTTCCCAATATCCATGCCAATGCATTTTTCTTTTTCGAGTATTTATCCAACTTCCATTTAGAAGTTATAATTCAAACTGCTTCCTGCAATATAGACCAGATTATAACAACTCACTGTATATGGACTGTGATTGTGAGGTCTGTCCATAGAGAATTAAAATGGAGGCCTTTCAAACAGGCAGTTAAGACTTTCATGATCACTGGATTTGGAAAACTGTTTGTTTTGCTTAATTTACAGTATGCCATTTATTTCATATTCGGTGAGTTCCAAGACTGTTTGTGACTCACCATCACTCTTGAATGATCCAAGCAGCTAATCTTCATGCATTAAGCCTTGTCAGTGAATGTTAATGGTCTCTTCAACTATGGGCTAGGATTTAACTTTACCCTGGGGTCTGATACTGACTCACATATAGCACTTTCACTGACAGGAGATTGTGACAGGGAGTGAGAATTGAGGATGGTTAGGAACAAGGAAGGATTTTAGGCCAGCAGTGGGAATGGTCAGTGATGTACTATTCTCTTATTTATTCATTGGTTGTGGACAACATTGGAGAAAGCTGTGTTTATTGCCATGCTGACGGCAACTGAGTCCTCATAAACTTTGAAAATTAGACTGCATTTTCACCTCATCTTCATCCCAATGTATTTTACAGTCAATGACATACATTTGAATTGTAGCCATTATTGTAATGTAGGAAATAAACAGACAATTTGTGCACAGCAACATGTCAGCAGTAGAAACAAAGACAGAAGTTGCAAGAAAAGAAACTTCTGGTAGCATCAGTGAAGAGAAATCAGAGTTAATGTTTCATATCCAGTGACCCTTCCCCAGAAAAGACAAAGGGTCACCGGACATGAAACATTAACTCTGATTTCTCTTCACTGATGCTGTCAGACCTGCTGAGCATTTCCAGCAAGTTCTGCTTTGTTTCTGATTTATAGCATGCACAGCTCTTTCAGTGTTAATGGTGGTTTTTTTTTTAAGCTGTTGATCGAGGGAGTTCTGGGAGAATTTGCCTACTCATAAGATCATAAGATACAGGAGCAGAAGTGGGCCATTCAGCCCATTGTGACTGCTCGGTCATTCAATGAGATCGCGGCTGACCTGATAATCCTCAACTCCGCATTCCTGGTTTTTCCTCATAATTCTTGATTCACTCACTGATTAAAAATCTGTCCATCTCGGCCTTGAATCTACTTAATGACGCAGCCTTGACAGCCCTTGTTGATAAAGGATTCCATAGATTTGCTGCCTTCAGAGAATAAATTCCTCCTCAAGTCTATCTTAAATCTGCAATGGCCTCCTCTGAAATGATGCCCACTGGCTCTAGGCTCTCCCAAAAGGGGAAACAATCTTTCCACATCTACCCTGGTTAAGTTCTGTAATAATCCTGGATGTTTCAATAAAGTCATCTTTCATTCTGCTAAATTGTAAATTAGTCTCTGAAAATAATGCCATGAGCTCTGCAATGTTCAGCTAAAAGGGCAGTCAGAGACTCCTTTTAATGCCTGATTTGGAGGATCTGTTCATTACTGACTTGGTTCCAGAGTGGAGTGTCAGCCTTGATTTTTTTTAACCTAAATCACTGAAGTGCAATCTGAACCTAAGCCCTTTGAGGGCGATAGTGTGCCCAACTGATGAAAATATCATCAGTAGACATTGGGATTGAGACTGGGCAGCCATGGAATTGAGAATTCCAGTAGGAATATCACTTGCCACATCACTTGCCCTTCACTCCTCCCTAGAACACCTTGACACCAAGGGCAGTACGTAAGAATCCTACTCACTGACTACGTTCAAGCTTTAACACTATTATCCCCTCAAGATTGATTACTAAACGTAGTGATCTTGGACTAAGCCCCACTCTCTGCAACTGGATCCTCAGTTTCCTGACCCACAGGCCACAATCAGGGAAGATTGGGGACAATATTTCATCCTCACTGACACTCAACACTGAATCCCCCCAGAGGTGCATACTCAGCCCCCTATTGTACTTACTGTATACCCATGACTGCATCGCCAAATACCAGACTAATGCCATTAACAGGTTCGCTGATGACACCACCATAGTCAGTCGAATCTCAGATGGCGACGAAACAGACTACACGGGAGGTGGAAGACATGGAAAAATGGTGCACTGAGAACAACCTAGCTCTCAATGCCAGAAAAACCAAGGAACTAATTTTTGATTTTCGGCAGTATGTTACTCATGCCCCCGCTGCACATTAACAGCACAGAGGTGGAACAAGTGGAGTATGTTGATGGGAGTGGTCATCCACAACAAGCTTTCTTGTACACTTCATGTGAATGCACTGGTTACAAAGGCCTAATAACGTCTCTTCTTCCTCAGGCAGCTGAGGAAATTTGTCATGACGGCGAATACCCTTGCCAACTTTTATAGGTGCGCCATCGAGAAGCATTCTGTCTGGATGTATCATTACCTGGTATGGCAACTGTATCATTCAAGATCAGAGACGGTTACAGAGAGTGGTGAACTTGACTTGGACAATTACAAAGGTCAACCTCCCATCTGTAGAATCCATCGACCAGGCCCGCTGTCAAGGAAAGGCTGCCAGCATTCTCAAAGATCCATCCCACCCTGGCAATGTTTTTCTACAACCTCTACCATCGGGGAGAAGGTACAGAAGCCCAAACATGTGCACTAGCCGGTTTTGTAACAGTTTCTACCCTACTGTTGTTGGAATACTGAATGGACTCACAAACTCTTAACATTTACCTGTACCTGTGTTTTTGTTTTTGCTGCTGTTTACCTATTATTTACTATCTATGTTACTTAACTCTGTGATCTGCCTGTATTGCTCGCAAGACAAAGCCTTTCACTGTGCCACGGTACATGTGACAATAAATTCAATTCAATTCAATTCAGAATAAAATAATGATTGGGTTAGGATAGAGCTGAGGAGAGGCAACAAGTTGTGATTGGGAATTTCCGTGACCCTGATGGGAGGAGTTCACTGGGTAACCAAGCCCCACTATTCAACACACCGTCACACATGTATAAATGATCATTTGAGTCATTAAGATGGTTACTCGCTTGACTTTGGCTGCAAACAAGGTTTTCATCAACAAAAATAACAGTTAAAGACAAAGTTATCCTTTAACATGTAACAAAATGGATTATTAAGTAGGACCATGAAAATTTAACCTATATCCTCTTGAAACCCAACCACAGATGTATTCATTCACAAACAGGACAGATAAGGCAACAGTTCTGGAAATGTATCTAGAAGAGAAAACATAAGCAAGAAGGAACAAATTCTGTGAATCAAGAGACCAAATCATAAATGTGGAATGAGGTGACTTCCTCACAGTTCTTTTTGATGATCATATCACTTCGTTGTCAACCATAGAATTTTCTCAAGTCAGTAGCCGGTCAGTTAGACTTAGGTCTTTGCTTGAATTCGATATCTTGCTTTTCAGAGACCTTGAGTGCCAGTTTTCTTCCACACACAGAGGGAGAGAGACAGGGACCTGTGTTGGTCTTCTGGATTTTGTCAGTCTGAGTGCAACTATCTTCTCAGGTCTGTGATAGCCTGCAACTGAAAACCAATTCACTGTTGTTGCTGAATAGCTTTTTAAGCCAGTATTGGAGCCAACAAGATTGACTAAAGTTTCAAATCCAAATTCTCCAAGAATTATGAGACCTTTCAGTGTGAACAAAAAACAATATACTTTGAACATTCTTTGCAATACAGAGTCCAAATTTCCATTTTTCCCAGTTTATATTTTGGAGGAATATAAATTGAGAAAAACAATCTTTATAGAATGGATAGAGATAAAGAATGGGGTTGAAATGGGACTATGAAGAAACAGTAATCAGCGTAGGATAGTTATTCCACACATTCATGAAAACAGAGCTGAGTCCAACCTCACTAGCCTTCACTTCTGGCTGAGCACAGCAACTGAATCACCATCATCTGTAAGGCATCAGCATGGGGCAGCACAATGGCTCAGTGGTTAGTGCTGGTGCCTCACAGCACCAGGGACCCAGGTTTGATTCCACCCTCGGGTGATTATGTATGTGAAGTTTGCACATTCTCCCCGAGTCTGTGTGGGTTTCCTCCCACGGTCCAAAGATGAGTAGGTTATGTAGACTGGCCATGCTAAATTGCCCATTGTATAGGTTAGGTGGGTTAGCTTTGGGGAGTGCAGGGTTACAGGGATAAGGTGGATCTGGGTGGGATGCTATTTGGAGGATCAGTGCGGACTCTATGTAGGGATTAATAAAAACACATGGAAGGGGTACACACAGGCATGCAGTGGTAAGTCACTAAATTAATACAAAGACTATCTCTTTATAAATATGATATTAACATATAGGCTGAAATTAATAACTTCAACAGGGTTCATGTTGACTGCCTCAATACCAAAAGACAGAAACCCAGTAACTGTGGGTTTTATGTCTGTACAGTGGGCGCCAGATTATTTGAAACTGCTTAAGAATTATTTATACATCGTCCCAGGCTTCAAAAGTGTAGCAGTGTTATCACTGTGAGTCACTCCTGAAATAAGCTGTATTTAGGGTTTCAGATGATTTAGTTTGTTATATGATCTCAATCAGAGGAGTGACTCCAGACTTCAGTGTTGGGCTCTGAAGCACTGATCATAAGACAGTCTCAAGTACAGCAGCTAATGTTGACAGTATATGTGGGAACGTACAACTCACTGTCTGCGCCAATGTTTCTTGTCTCTATTTTGTTGATACTACGATGGGCTTACAACTCTCCAAGAACACTGTGTTCATTCAACACTGGCTTCTCAAGCATCCCCCAGTTCTCTACATCGCTCCATTAACACCTGCACATTTCAGCTCAACTCTGTGCACCGAGCCTCTCTCTCTCTCTCTGCTCATTTAGGATTCTGCACTAAACCTTGTCACTTGCACCAAGCTTTAAGTCACTCTCCTATAAGATTTCCTTCTTTGGTTCAATGTGACATGTTTGAATCATTTTTTTCAAGTCCCATAAGACCAGTCTGCAATAAAAGATGTTCTATAAAGCCATTATTGTTTGCCGCTGAAGTTCCTTGCTCCTTTTTATCTCCAAGTTGCAATGTACAAACCTAACCTTCTCCCACCTCCATTCCCCACTGTGTAAGGTCTCACGATCTGTCTCCTAAAAGTAATCATCATTTTCAAATATCGCAAAACTACAAAGTTCCTTGATTAGCGATATAGAATCACACAGAACGATGTAGGCCACAGTGATTAATCAGCTATCCAATCAATCTCATTATCCTTTCTACAGTCCACAGGTTCTTAAAGAAATTGCAAACTTGCTCTCAACATCTTGTGCTACTTCATTTCAACTTTGCTAATATTCTCCATGTTTTATCAGAGTTCCCTAAGAATTTATGGGCGGCACGGTGGCATAGTGGTTAGCACTGCTACCTCACAGCGCCAGAGACCCGGATTCAATTCCCGCCTCAGGCGACTCTCTGTGTGGAGTTTGCACATTCTCCCCGTGTCTGCATGGGTTTCCTCCAGATGCTGCAGTTTCCTCCCACAATCCAAAAAACCTGCAGGTTAGGTGAATTGACCGTGCTAAGTTGCCTGTAGTGTTAGGTGAAGGGGTAAACGTAGGGGGATGGGTTGCGCTTTGGCGGGTTGGTGTGGACTTGTTGGGCCGAAGGGCCTGTTTCCACACTGTAAGTAATCTAATCTAACCTAATAAGAATTCTTGATGCACCCCAGATTTTTCTAGGTTCTGATGAATGACACCCCTTCACCCAAACAAAGAAAAAGCCCACAACATTGCATCATTATCTTCAGGTCCCCTGGTCATTTTTGTAACTCTTATTTATTTATTAAATGTGTGTGATACTGCCAAAGCTGCACATATTGCCTTGTCATCAGAGATGGCTTTTTCCCCACGTGAGCTCAGGGAAGGGTAAAGCAGTCGTTTTAGTCCCAAACGCAAAGCCTTATTGAGTTGAACTTCAGGCCATACCATGATATGTCCCCATTTTATCCTTCTACATCTCTGCAAATCATCTTCTCCTAAATTAAACGTGACAGTGTAACAATCCAGAACCCAACTTAATGTTCTTGGGACATAAGTTCGAATGGCAAATAGTGATATTTGAATCGAATTGAATTCAATAAAAATATAGAAGGAAAAGTGAGGTCTAAGGGTGACCATGTTCATAAAAACCCCACTGGTTCACTAATGCCCTTTAGGGAAGGAAATCTACCATTCATACATGGATCTGGACTACCTGCAACTCCAGATCCAGAGAAATGCGATCGATTCTTAATCTCTCTTAAGGCAATTAGGGATGGACCAATAAATTATGCAACAACTACATGAACAATTTTTTTTAAAAACTAATTCAAGTTGATGCTACTTAATTCCAGCTGACCCAAGAAACTGTGGAACATTATAAATGGTGAAATATATATCCTGTTTCTACCAGCTAGTCAGGGATTAAAAGGCATGGATAAATTGACAATACAGACCCAGAGCTGAAATGAAGAGCTATTTTTCATACAGTGAGTTATTTTTCTTAATGGAAGATTCAATAGTAAATTTGAATAGAGAATTGGATAAAAGCTTAAACAGGAAAAAAATACATGATCATGGGGAAAGAGCAAGGGAAGTAAAACTAATCAGATAGCTCAAAGAGCTAGCACAAATGGGCTGAATGGTCTCTTTTTGTGCTTTAAAGTAGTTTAATATTCAGACTAACACTTCCTGGCATTCTCACTCACAGACAGAAATATCAATAAAACAATATTTATTAAATTAGTATCTCGCTAACTTTAAGGGCACTTAAATGGTCATTGAATGAAAATGGAATAGTGTAGGATAGATGAGCTTCAGATTGGCTCCACAGGTCGGCACGACATCAAGGGCCGAACGGCCTGTACTGTGCTGTAGTGTTCTACAATCTATGTTCTAATGTTCCTGCTTTATCAGATAGCAACAATTCTTCATTTATTCTGTGATTCACATATGATAACCAAAAGGCTTTTTATCACATTTTTATTGATATATTATGATGATCTAAGTACATGTGAGGCTTTATAAAAAAAAGCCTTCATTTGAATTCCATATTAGACTTACATTAGATGTTGTTTCAAAGTGCTTTGTAAATTTAATAAATGTCAGGGACAGCTCAATACCTCAAGTGAATTAATTCAGACTTAATCTGTTTAGCTGCCTTAAAAAGTAATTTAAATGGATAAGGATATATACCTTCAGGCATTTTATAAACCATCAATTCATATTTCATGGTAGTGATTGACTTTTGCTTCTCCACTTGCCTACGCATATTTTCATGACGATTAAAGACAGCAAATGGAAAGTCAGAGACTAGCAAGTTCAAATGGAAAACTCAACTTTTCAGTTTCCTGATCTACAGAGTAGGATCCCAAATCATGGTGACAGTTTAGACATCACATTGTTCAGCCAGCCCTTTCAGATTCAGAATATCCCATTTCGAGCAAGGCAGTGGGGAGATCTGTCTTAAACACCAAAGGCCAATAGTTGCACCACACAAAATACAAGTCAGGAGTATAATGGATACTCCCTGTTTGCCTGGATGAGTGCAGCACTAACAGTAGGCAAGAAGCTTGACACCATCCAGGGCAAGGCAGTCCACTTCAGTGGCACATCGGCAAACACCCACCTCCTCTGCCACCAACACCAGTAGCAGCAATGTACACCAACTACACAATGCACAACAGATAACTCTTTTGACAGTACCTTCCAAGCTCATAAACACTACCAACCAGAGGACATGGGAACAGCCCATCTGCAAGCTCCCTTCCAAGCCACTCCCCTTCTGGTGGTCACCGGTTCAAAATCCTGAAACTCCCTCCCCGCCAGTATTTTGGGTCTACCTACACCAACTGGACTGCAGCACTTCAAGAGAAAAGCTCACCATCATGTCCTCAAGCATAACTTACAATGAACACTAAGTGCTAGCCCAGCTAATAATGCCCAAATTTAATGAATGAATAAAAATAGAAATTCATTCTTGGACTGTGGATAACTTCAAATAAAGTAGCAGCAAATAAAGCCCATCCCTCACTGTCCTCAGAATATTAAAGGTCAACTATATAGCAAGGGCCGAGAATCCCATGTAATCTAATCAAGTGTGAGACAGCCTATCTCTTTCCCATTAATGAACAGATGGGTTCTTCAAACAAAATGACAGCTTCTTATGGTCATTTACTGGTCCTAACCCAGCAATGATAACATGGAACATCATTGCAGACCATGGTGGGAGAGTGCTTGTCGTCTGAGTTGTAAGTCTCTTATGTTAATTACCAGGCAAAAGTGAGGACTGCAGATGCTGGAAATCAGAGTCTAGATTAGAGTGGTGCTGGAAAAGCACAGCTGGTTGGGAAGCATCCAAGGAGCAGGAAAATCGACGTTTCAAGCAAAAGCCCTTCACCAGGAATATGTTAATTACCAGTCAACTTCTGGTGGCTTCAACACTCCTTCCCAACTAAAGCAGATCAAAAACAGAAAAGAACACAGGCCAGTCAGCATCTCTAAGACTAACTTTCACCTCAGCTGGAGAAAATCATCTCAAAGACCGAGATGTCTTTCTTTTACTTCAAATATTCACCATTCCCAGAGAAAGGATTCCACCTAAGAGTGATTTTCCAAGTTGGAGGTAGTGGTTGCAGATGGAGGGGATGGGGAAGATGGCTGTCTACTGTAAGTGATGGAAGATCTATGTAGGGCGAGGGGGAGATGTTAGTGGGTTGAGACTTCTGGACCAGTGCTCCAGATTGGTCTGTTTTCCCAGGACCCCTGACAATGGCATCAGTTCTCTCTCCACTATCTGCTTGTAATTTTATAAACACACTGAGGGAACACCCTACTGTATTCAAAAACAGCTAGAACACTCTTCCTGTCTTATTTACTGTGCTGCTCTCACAATTGGCATTTGATGTTTTCCCATCCTGTGTGTTTTTCTGAGCTTATTTCATTTTTCAAAAGTATTAATTTGATTCCATCATACTGAAAAAAACTATGAAATAATTTTTACTTTGGTAACACCAAGATTGGGCAAGGAATAATAATACTTCAAATATTTTTATGAAAGCAGAATAATATTCCTGAAATTCTTTAAAAGTTAATTCACAGGATCTTGGAACCCTTGCAGTGATGTCCTGGGACTGAGATGATTGATCTCCAACAATCACAAACATCTTCCCTTGTGCCAGGTATGAGTCCAACAAACAATGATTTCCCCACTTTTTCCATTCACTTTCACTTTGCAAGCACCCCCAAAGCCACATTCAGTTAAATGCTGCCTTGACATTAATTGGGAGTCACTTTCAATTCATATGAGCTCTTGTGCACATGTTTCGGTTAAGGCTGTGAGGTGAGCTGAGGCCAAATAATCCTTGCAGAACCCAAACTGGGCAAACTTTTAAAGAATTATTAAAGAACTGCAGATGCAAATAAAAACTGTTGGAAAAACTCAGCAGATCGGACAGCATCTGTAGAAAATCAGTAGACATTTCAACCCACAGACCTATTAGATTTCTCCAGCAATTTCTGTTTTTTGTTTGTGAGCAGATTATTACTCTCTAAGTACTACTTCATCCCACTGTTTGCAAGATCTTCCATCACTGATTATCGAGAGTAGACTGATAGAGTGGTAATTGGCCAGATTAGTTTCATCTTGCTTTTTTGTGAACAGAACATACCTGTAAATGTTTTCCCATTGTCAGATAGATGCCATCATTGTAAAGGTAAAGTTGCCATAGTCTTACCAGACTACAGGGCTGCTCTCTCACTGGAGAGAGACAACTGGTGGTGGTTTAACCTGAGGGTCACCGTGCCACTGTGAGGGGAGAGGTTAAAGAGAGTCTTTCATGGTAGCCTCAGCTGGTGCAGGAATTGAACCCACATCACTGTGTCACAAGTTCTGCTAAATGAACTGACCAAACCCATAGCCAGTGTTGTAGCTGTACTGAAATAGCTTGTCTACGGGCAGGGTTAGTTCTAGAGCATAAGTCTTCAGCACTATTGCTGAATTGAAAACAACAAATGCTGGACGCGGGTCAGACAGCTCTTCCTCATGCCCGAAACATCGATTCTCCTGCTCCTCGAATGCTGCCTGGCCTGTTGTGTTTTTCCAGCACCACATTTTTCAACTCATCCATGGTGAGATAGCAAGCTAATGTATGAGCGCTAAATTGTTGCTTGGGTCCTTGGTTTTTGCAGTATCTATCTCCTGACAACACGATAACCTTCCAAAATATATACAGGTATGGAGTGGAGCTTACAAGGTTAATTCTGCTCTGAAAAGTCGACATTTAAATTTTAGTGCACAACAAAAAAATGTTTGTTAGTTTTCCCAAATCGGCAATAAATGGACTCCATTGACAGAACCACAATTCTCAGAGGAATTCCCTTGACCAATAATGTGGTACAGAAAATCTATCTATTTTGTTTCAGTATCGGCTTTACAGTTTCAGAATAATTCCTGCCAATGAATTTCAGCTCTGCAGCCAGCTTTCTGTGTCGCTGACTCTCTGCAAGAAATCCTAGACAGTGTCTAACGTTCGCCCAGTGGGTTTTCAATGGGACATTCATCCAAACTGCTCTGATCCCTGACCCTATGGAGCATTCCAGAAGGAGGGGCTAACTTACCCCTGGCTGAGGCAATGTATTAAAAATCTGCCCAACATTCCTACCCTTCTACTCCGGGACAAGAACCCCACCCGCAGATTTATTTGAGTAGGTCAGGCAGAAAGAGAGGAGTTTTAACCTCGTATATTCTTCCTGAAATTTTGCATCTGATATCCATTCATTCATTGGAATCCCAGAGGTTACTAACTGGAGAATATCTCCGGGAATGTGTGTCTGTGTTTTTTTTAATTAATTGAAGCAAACACTCGTGGTCTTTTTTTAAAATACATATATAGTTTTTTAAAAATAATAGAATTATCTTACCTCTGCCACAAGTCTGCCCGGAAGAAGTTTCTATCGCCATCCGTCTCTCCCAGCGGTTCGATCGGGATCCTGTGCCGCCTTTCAGCGCTCCCAGCCCGGATCAGGTGAGTGTGTGCTCCCGCTGGGGTAGGTACTGAAGCATCTCGGACCAGGGCTAAGTGGAAAGAGGATGGGGAGTGAGCGAGAGTTTATTTCTGATAAGTACTTCATTCTTCTCTGAGCATGATTGTTCCGGGGCTGGGCACAGAGAGACAATTTACAGCGAGAACGAAAAAGCCACTTATTCCAAAAGGGACTGCCTTAGATTTGAATACGTTCTATTTGCCTGAAAGGAAAGTGATGTACACAGATAAAAATAGACTTAAAAGATTCTTGAGCAAGTCGCACCTCTGGGCACTGCTCCTGTTGGAGAAAGCAATCGGTTTAGAGTAATGCAGTTCAGGATAATGTAGTGGGATCTCAAACAACAGCATACAAAATAATTGTGAATGAACTCAGAGAGTGAGCTCTGTTTCCCTCCCTTGGGTCTCTGTGTCGGAGAGACTGAAGAGCTGGATATTCTTTTTCAGCATTTACTTTGTTTATAATTAGTATTTGCTTTGTAGGAATATATAAATTAACGGACCTTCTTGCAACTTTGCAATGGGTTGCTTATTATTGTACATACTGTTCTCAGGGTATCTCAAGACATAGCTGAACACATGTCCTATGTTTGCAAATGCTAAATAATGGAAAGCACAGGAATATAATATTCCTGGAATGATGCAGGGGTTTTTAAAAGGGTTGATTATCTGGATGAATTTTGAATTAATTGAGTCAGAATTTTACTTTACAGGAGACCATTCGACCCATTATACCTGTACCAGCACTTGAAAGAGCTACCCAACTGGTCCCATTCTCGCCATAGCCCTCTACATTTATCCCTTTCAAATACATATCCAGTTCTCTCTTGAAACCTCAAATGGAATTCACCTCCACCACTCCCCTAGGCAGTCCATTCCAAATCCTAACAACTCTCTGAGTGAAGAAGTTTCTCCCCATCTCATTCCTAATTCTCTCGCTGACAATCTTGAAATTGTGACCCCTAGTTACAAACATACCAGCTAGTGAAAACGGAATATCTTTCTTTACTCTGCCAAAATTATTCATTATTCTGAACACATCAGTAAGATCAACTGTTAATCTTCTCTGCTCCAAAGACAATAAACCCAATTTCTATAATCTTTCCTTATATTAGATTAGATTAGATTAGATTACTTACAGTGTGGAAACAGGCCCTTTGGCCCAACAAGTCCACACCGCTCCGCCAAAGCGTAACCCACCCATTCCCATACATTTACCCCTTTACCTAACACTCTGGGCAATTTACCATGGCCAATTCACCTGAACTGCACATCTTTGGACTGTGGGAGGAAACCGGAGCACCTGGAGGAAACCCATGCAGACACGGGGAGAATGTGCAAACTCCACACAGTCAGTCGCCTGAGTCGGGAATTGAACCCAGGTCTCTGGCACTGTGAGGCATCAGTGCTAACCTAAAATCCTTCATCCCTGGTATCATTCTCATAAATCTCCCTTGTACTTCCTTCAGGACTTTAACATCCTTTGTAGAATCGCTGTAGTGTGGAAGCAGACCATTCATCCCATTAAGTCCAGAATGACCCTTCAAAGAGCATCCCGCTACACATGCCTCCCCCCACCCCACCCCATATCCCTGCAATTCCCATGGCTAATCCATCTAGCCTTCATTTCCATAGACAACTTAGCATGGCCAATTCACCTGACCTGCACATCTTTGGACTGTGGGAGGAAACCGGAGCACCCAGAGGAAACCCACACAGACACTGGAGAATGTGAAAACTCCACACAGACAGTCATCTGAGGTTGGAATTGAACCCAGGGCCCTGGCGCTGTGAGGCATCAGTGCTAACCACTGAGCCACCATGGCACCCCACCCTTCCTTAACTAAGGTGTCCAGGCATGAACACAATAATCCAAATGTGGTCTGACCAATTCATTTGAGCATAAAAGACACACAAGTGGGGTGAGCTAAGTGAGCAATTAAAGGATTTGACACGGGGTAGATGGAGAGAAATTATTTCCTAGAGAGGGAAGGATGGAACTGTCTGGAACACAAACATAACTTTAAAAACAAAATTAGACTATTGGGCTGAATAGTCTCCAGTGCTTCATAAATTTCAATGCTCAGTGGAGCTTTAAACTGGTGGGCACCGTCAAATTCCATCACAATCCATTTTAAAAACATTTCAATTCAGGTATGACTTGGGATACTTGTTCTGCTCTTACAATAGGCTCTTCCTTTATCCTCAGACATTCCAATTTCATATTAATTTTGTAAATAAAGCAGGAAACCTTCAAGGTTATAGTATTCATGTGGAAAACCTTTGCTACAATTTCAGAGTTGTTCCAGCCTTTAGTTGTACTGACTTTAGTTGTCAAGATTAGAGTGGTGCTGGAAAAGCACAGCAGGTCAGGCAGCATCCGAGGAGCAGGAAAATTGATGTTTTGGACAAAAGACCAGCACCACTCTAACCTTGACTCTAATCTCCAGCATCTGCAGTACCCACTTCTGCCTAGCTAACTTTAATTGTACTTCAGATATAATCACAAAGCTGTCATTCACCTCAAACTGTTTTCAGGCTGCACACTGCATTCAAACTTCAGAATGAACACACCTGTTTAAAATATTTTACTCAAGAGGAGGACTGATTGGTTTAAGTTTTTGCTCAACTCAATATCTAAATGGTGCATTTTTCATGTTAAAACTGCTCCCTGGCAAATACTGAGTCATTGTTACTCTTCAAAGGCCACTCCCTATCTTATCTAATAATTTAAAAAGGCATATTTGAGTTACCACATCACATCATGGTGTGGTACAAGTCATCTGTTCCATTGTGCCTGTCCAGTCCTTTGAAAAAGTGCTATCCTGATTGACTTGGAACTAATTTGTCATTCCTTCTTGGTGTCTAAGTCGAAATCCCAGATCTCCCTCCTCAATATCACTGTGGGTGTACCTATGCCAAATGGACTGCAGTTGTTCACAAAGGTGGTCCCTAGCACCTTCTCAGGAGAAATTAGGGATGGGCAATAAATACTGATCTAGCAACATTCAGAACTCATTTGATGATTTTTTTTTAAAGATTAGTCCCTCTCTCTTATTTCTCCATAGCCTCACATTCTTTTCCTTTTCAATTATTTTTTACACAATTTTCTTTTGAAAGTTCCTATTCAATTGGCTTTCACTGCCCTTTCAGACAACACATTCCACATCCCAACTATTCACTGCATTTTAAAAATATATAACTTTTGGTCTCAGGTTTTTTCATTAATTACCATTGATCTGTGTCCTCTGGTTAGGAACTCCCTTACCATGAAAAAATGGTTCTTCTTATTTGCTCAGTCAACTTCGTTTTGAACATATCTATTAAATCTTGTTCCATTTTCCGTGCTCAAGGGAGAACACACACCAGTTTCGCTAGTCACTTTGTGTAAGTAAACACTCCCATTCCTCCAACTTTTCGGGTAAACCTTCATATTCTTTCCCGCCATACGATGAACTCAATACTTCAGCTGGGATCTAATTTGTGAGTTGTGAAAGTTTAGTGTAGTCCCCTTGATTTTGTACTCTGTTTCTCTATTAATAACAGAATAGGTTGTCCACAAAACTGGTGTCCAGTGATTAATGACAAAGAACGTGAACTCTGAAACAAAGTCATTCCTTCACCAAGATGGTGTTTGTTATTTTAATTCTTTCATGGCCTGACCAGTATTTGCTACCCATTAAGAAAGCCACTTTCTTGAACTAAGGCACGTTGCTAGGCCATCTCAGAGGGCTGTTATGAGTCAACTACATTGCTCTGGGTCTAGAGTCACATGTAGGCCAGACCGGTGGCGATAGTAGATTTCCAGCCCTTAAGGACAATAGTGAACCAGATGGATTTTTACAACAATCAATGGTCATTTCGTGGTCACCATTTCTGGGACTGGGTTTCAATTTCAGATTGAAATATCATCAGCTGCTTGGTAGTATATAAACTGGTGCCCCTGAGGCATTAGCCCAGGCCACTGACTTCCTATTCCAGTGACATTATCACTGCGCCACCATCTCTTCTAGTTAGCAGATTGTGTAAGGTTGTGTATTTGGAGACAGGGGTCCCACCAGCCAGAGCCAGTAGCCCTCTGTTCCCCTTCTACACACCTACAATATATGGAATGCGAATGGGCTACAGGTTAATGTGGTACCTGCAAACTGAGAATTGCACATAGAGGAATATTTATTTGAATGTTATTGCCAGTGAAAACAACCAAACTAAGAAAGATTTCTGGTTACACAATGCCTCTCACAAACTCAGGATGTCCCTATATGCAATGTCTACCTTATGGAAGGTCAGTCTCTGTTGTTAAAATAGGAAATGCAATTGCCAGTTCTCATAACAGCAAGCTCTCATAAATAACAATGGGATTATGAGCAGATGATCTGTTTTATTGATGTTGATTGAGAGATATTGTTAGGAAGGATACGGGGATCGTCTCCCCTTCCATTCTTCAAAAGAGCAGTATGGAACCATTTACAATAAAGCAGACAGATGGGCCTCAATTTAACATCAAATCTATAAACCAATGCCTCTGAGCATGCAGCACTCCCTCAGTACTCACACTGGGAATATTAGAGCCTCAGCAGTGACTCAAGAGGCAGGAACAAAAGCTAGTTCCTTCCACTTGGTATGAAATAGAATAAATTATTTTGTTTTAAAACAATAAAAGGGAGACAGCAAAGCCAAAGAAATCAAAGATCACTCATGTCAGCATTTGGATTCATAGAGAGACTGACATCAGAATTAATTTGTTCACTATGTGCATTCATTAATTAAAAAGTCTTGGGTTATCACTGCTATTGAATGCATTGTTTCTGTAGTTCAAGGTATCCAGATGGATGGCTCAGTGCATCCAGATCTAATTTCTACCAGTTATGCATGGTCAATATTCAACAAGATGAGATGACAACTGCAGCTCCATTGGTAACAGAGTTGCCTACGTGCCAGAAAATCCTAACCCAGAGCCTGGCCTGGGATTCAAGGCTAACACTCCTGTGCAGTGCGAACAGGTGCAGCACTGTCCACAGTGCTAGGCTTTCTGTGAGATGTTAAACCAAGGCCCACACCATCTGGTAATCTGGCCCATATTAATTCTGTATTAATGTAAAAATATTGTGAAAACTGATTATGTAGCTGTGTGTGTTCCTGCCTGTGGGAGCTTGCTGTGTGGAAATTAACAGTTATGATTCCTAGATTACAACACTTCAAAAGCTCTTAATTGGCTATGAAACACGTTGAGATATCTGGTTTTGTGGACCATTCCAAGTCTTTCATTAATTTCCTTCTCTTTACTCCAGTGTATAACATCATCAGTTATGTTAGACACTTTGATGCATATATAAATATTTTATTATGTACAAAGTATATAAAATCCAAATATAATAATAGTCATAGTGTCATAGTGTTATTGGGCGGCACGGTGGCACAGTGGTTAGCACTGCTGCCTCACAGCGCCAGAGATCCGGGTTCAATTCCCACCTCAGGCGACTGACTGTGTGGAGTTTGCACATTGCACATTCTCCCAGTGTCTGCGTGGGTTTCCTCCGGGTGCTCCAGTTTCCTCCCACAGTCCAAAGATTTGCAGGGCAGGTGAATTGGCCATGCTAAATTGTCCGTAGCGTTAGGTAAGGGGTAGATGTAGGGGTATGGGTGGGTTGCGCTTCGGTGGGGCGGTGTGGACTTGTTGGGCCGAAGGGCCTGTTTCCGCACTGTAAGTAATCTAATCTAATCGAGTCAGAGTGATGTACAGCACGGAAACAGATCCTTCAGTCCAACTTGTCTATACTGACCAGATATCCCAACCTAATCTAATTCCACTTACCAGATACCTTTTAAATGTTCAATTGTACAGCCTCCACCACTTCCTCTAGCAGCTCATTAAAACACGTACCACCCTCTGCGTGAAAAAGTTGCCCCTTAGGTCTCTTTTATATCTTTCCCCTCTCACCCTAAACCTATGCCCTCTACTTCTGGACTCTCTCACCCCAGGGAAGAGACTTTGCCTATTTATCCTAACTATGCCCCTCATGATTTTATAAATCTCAGTGAGGTCACCCCTCAGCCTCCGACACTCCAGGGAAAACAGCCCCAGCCTGTTCAGCCTCTCCTAATAGCTCAAATCCTGCAACCCTAGCAACATCCTTGGAAATCTTTTCTGAACTTTTTCAAGTTTCACAATATCCTTCCGATAGGAATGAGACCAGAATTGCATGCAATATTCCAAAAGTGGCTTAACCAACATCCAGTACAGCTGCAACATGACCTCCCAACTCCTGTACTCAATACTCTGACCAATAAAGGAAAGCATACCAAACGCCTTATTCACTATCCTATCTACCTGCGATTCTACCTCCAAGGAGTTATGAAACTGCACTCCAAAGTCTCTTTGTTCAGCAACACTCTCTAGGACTTTACCATTAACTGTATAAGTCCTGCTAAGATTTGCTTTCCCACAATGCAAAACCTAAGTTAAACTCCATCTGCCATTAGCCCACTGGCCCATCTGATCAAGATCCCATTGTAATCTGAGATAACCTTCTTCGCTGTCCACTCCACTTCCAATTTTGGTGTCATCTGCAAACTTACTAATTATACCTCCTATGTTCACATCTAAATCATTTATAAAAATGACAAAAAGTAGTGGACCCAGGACCGATCCTTGTGGCACTCCACTGGTCACAGGCCTCCAGTCTGAAAAACAGCCCTCCACCACCACCCTCTGTCTTCTACCTTTGAGCCAGTTCTGTATCCAAATGGCTAGTTCTCCCTGTACTCCACGAGATCTAACCTTGCTAACCAGTCTCCCATGGGGAACCTTGTCGAATGCCTTACTGAAGTCCATATAGATCACGTACACCAAATTTCACTAGTACCTGAAGATCATGTTGTTCAGTTGTGACCGTACTGAGGCTCTACGTGTTGAGTTGGAATCATGCTTAGGGAATTATATCCTTTCATGTGAATTCTGTATAAGATATTAAATATCTGAAATCTGTACCTGAGAAATGTGCCACCACCTTGGCATCCCAAACGGCAGCTGAAGAACTAAGGAAGGGGTATTTAACCGTTTGTTTTGAGGGCTGGTGGGTTAGGATTTTTTTTGTGGAGTATTCAAGCAATACTTCAATTTGGAGTTGAATTTCTACTGGTTCGATAGGGGCAGAGAGAGCGTACAACTTATAGAAGGCACATGATATCTTTCAAACAGGTTTCAAATATGGCATAAGAACACAAAAAGATGAAATTTCAGTGGGAACATCGTGTTCATGTTGAGTATATTAGGAGGCTGCAACTGATTTCACACGTGGACTCTGTCAAGTTGCCTGTTTTTTTGGTGATTTTAGATTTGTGTCAGGTACTTGTAGAGCATCGTGTCAGATCAGAAATGCAAAGAAATATCAGCACAGGGGTTTGAGGAGCAATGTGAAACAGTTGTAATCCCATTTGTTTTTTTTCAAGTGAATCTTGGTAGTTAGAATGCAGCTGACTGTCTCTAGCTCTCAGTTCAGAAACACCTCCATTTTTAAAAATCTCAACCACTCTCTACCCATTTTTTTAAAGTTTCGTCATAGAATGTGAACATTGCTGACTGGGCCAGCTTTTATTGCCCTAATTGCCCAGAGAGCAGTTAAGAGTCAACCATATTGCTGTGGGTCTGGAGTCACATGGGGGCCAGAGCAGATAAGGATGGCAGATTTCACATCACTGAACCGGGTGATTGTTTGATCCTACTAGGAAGGATGTTGCTAAACTTGAGAGGGTGCATAAAAGATTTACAAGGATGCTGCCAGAACTGGAGGGTTTGAGTTCTAAGGAGTGGCTGAACAGGCTGGAATATTGAAGGTTGAAGGGTGACCTTATGGAGGTTATAAAATCATGAGCGGCATGGATAGTGTGAATAGTCAAGGTCTTTTCCCCAGGGTTGGGGAGTCCAAAACTAGAGTGCATAGTTTTAATGTGAGAGGAAAAAGATTTATTAAGGACCTGAGGAGTAACATTTTTATACAGAGAGTGGTGCATGCTTAGAAGAGCTGCCAGAGGAAGTGGTGGAGGAGATACACTTACAATATTTAAAAGGCATCTGAATTGGAACATGAATAGGAAGGGGTTAGAGGCATATGGACCATAATGGGACTGGATCAGATTGAGATGTCTTGTTGGCATGGACAAATTGGACCGAAGGCTCTGCTTCTGTGCTGTATGTCTATATAACAGTCAACAGTGGCTCCATGGTTACCATTATTATTGAATTCAAATTTCACCAAGGCAGGATTCAAAACCATTTCCCCAGAAGATTAGCTTAGGGTTCTGGATCATCAGTCCAGTGACATTACCACTATGCCACCATCTCCACTCAAAGCCTCTTCCACTCTACAATCCTCCAAGATCTCTGCTTTTCTCCACTCTCTAGGCTCTTACCCCTCCCTTTTACATCTTCCAACCCACTTTGCCTTCAACCGCCGAGCTCTAGAATTCCTTCCCTAAAATTCCCTGTAAGCCTATCTCTCTATTCTTTAAAACCTCCCTCATTCATCTGTCCTAATATCTCCTTTTGTGACTAGGTGTCAGATTTTGTCCATTAGTTCCCACATGTGGCTCCTTGGGATGTTTTACATTGCAAGAAGTGATAGTGTATATTGTTATTGATCAAGGGAAAAGTTGGCTCACTTTAGGTAACATAGAGCTGTAACAGTAAGACCTCTGTGAGATGAGATCCAGATGTCTTTGCTATATGATCATTTATAGCAGTCACATGCAATTATTTGAAGTGTTTCTCCACATGGGTTAAAATGACAAGTGTTAACGGGTTTTGGTGTGAAAATAGTTTTCTGTGGGCTAAAGTGCTATTTGTACAGTAACAGTCCTGTGCAAGCTATGTTAAGCCAATATTTGTCATCTTATATTAACAGCACTGTGATCTCAGATATCTTTAAGAATGATATAGTTGTAATGGTAGAGGATTTAAGTTTCCAAACAGACTGGGACTGCCATAATGTTAAGGGCTTGGATGGAGAGGAATTTGTTAAGTATGTACAAGAAAAATTTCATATTCATATTGCGGATGTACCTACTAGAGAAAGAGCAAAACCTGACCTTCTGCTGGGGAATAAGGAAAAACAAGTGATTGAGGTGTCAGTGGGGAACACTTTGGGGTCAGCGATCATAATTCTGTTAATTTTAAAATAGTTGTGGAGAAAGATACACCTGATCTAAAAGTTAAAGTTCTAAATTGGAGTAAGGTCAATTTTGATGGAAAGTGGGAGGCCTTTAAGAATGAGATAATAGGAGTTCAGAGGTAGTATGTTTCTGTTAGGGTGAAGAACGAAGCTGATAGGTGTAGGGAATGCTGGATGACTAGAGAAATTGAGGCAGTGGTCAAGAAAAAGGAGGACCTTATGGGAGGTATTGACAACTGAGATCAAGTGAATCCCTCGGAGTATAAGGGAATATCTGAGAGGGAAATCAGGCAGTCAAAAAACGGGACATGAGATAACTTAGGCAAATAGGGTAAAGGAGAATCTACCAAGGGCAAAACATATTAAGAGCAAAAGAGTATCAAGCAAGAGAATAGGGCCCCTTAAAGATCCATAAGGCTGCCTATGTGTGGAACTGCATGAGATGGTAAACAAGTATCTCGCATCAGTATTTACTATGGAGAAGGATATGGAAGCTAGGGAACGTGGAAAAATGAATAGTGATAGCTTGAAAAGTATCCACATTACAGAGGAAGAGGTGCTGGATGTCATAAAAAGCAGAAAGGTGGATAAATCCCCAGGACCTGATCAGATCTATTCCAGAACACTGGGAAGCTAGGGAAGTGATCGCTGGATCCCTTGCTGAGATATTTGTATCATCGATAGCCACAGGTGAGGTGCCAGAAGACTGGAGGGTGGCCAACCATTGTGCCACTTTTTAAGAGAGGTGGTAAGGACAAGCCAGGGAACTATAGACTGGTAAGTCTGACATCAGAAGTGGGTAACTTGTTGGAGGGGACTCTTAGAGACAGGATTTACGTGTATTTGGAAAGGAAATGATGGATTAGGGATAAGCAGCATAGCTTCGTGCATGGGAAATAGCATCTCACTAACTTGATTGAGTTTTTTGAACAAGTGACAAAGAAGATTGATGAAGGCAGAGCAGTGGACATTGTCCATATGGATGTCAGCAAGGCATTCCACAAGGTTTGCATGGTGGACTGGTTAACAAGGTTAGATCACATGGAATCCAGGGAAAGCAAGCCATTTTGATACAAAATTGGTTTGAAGGTAGGAGACAGAGGGTGGTGGTGATGGATTGTTTTTCAACTGGAGGCCTGTGAGCAGTGGTGTGCTGCAAGGATCAATGCTGGGTCCACTGCTTTTTGTCATTTACATAAATGATTTAGATGTGAATATAAGAGAAATGGTTAGTAAGTTTGCAGATGACACCAAAATTGGAGGTGTAGTGGACAGCAAAGAAGGTTACCTCAGAGTACAACGGGATCTTGATCAGATGGACATGAACCAAGGAGCAGCGGATGGAGTTTAATTTAAATAAATATGAGATGCTGCATTTTGGAAAGGCAAATCAAGGCAGAATTTGTACACTTAAATGGTAGGGTGCTGGGCAGTTTTGGTGAACAAAAAGATTTGGGATGTGGGTTCATAGTTCCCCCATGATAGGCTACTGCAAAAAATACAGAGGTATGGCATTGAGGGTGAATTGGAGGTTTGGATTAGGAATTGGCTGGCTGGAAGAAGACAGAGGGTAGTAGTTGATGGTAAAGGTTCATCTTGGAGTGCAGTTACTAGCGGTGTTCCACAAGGATCTGTTTTGGGACCATTGCTGTTTGTCATTTTTATAAATGACCTGGAGGAGGGGCTAGAAGGTTGGGTGAGCAAGTTTGCGGATGATACAAAAGTCGGTGGAGTTGTTGACAGTGAGGAAGGATGTGGCAGATTACAGCGGGATATAGATAAGCTGCAGAGCTGGGCAGAAAGGTGGCAAATGGAGTTCAATGTAGGTAAGTGTGAAGTGATTCACTTTGGTAAGAGTAACAAGAAGATGGGGTACTGGGCTAATGGTTAGATACTTGGTAGTGTGGATGAGCAGAGGGATCTTGGTGTCCATGTACACAGATCTCTGAAAGTTGCCACCCAGGTAAATAGTGTTGTGAAGAAGGCATATGGTGTACTGGCTTTTATTGGTAGAGGAATTGAGTTCCGGAGTCCTGAGGTCATGTTGCAGTTGTATAAGACTCTGGTGCGGCCGCATCTGGAGTATTGTGTGCAGTTTTGGTCGCCATACTATAGGAAGGATGTGGAGGCACTGGAACGGGTGCAGAGGAGGTTTACCAGGATGTTGCCTGGTATGGTAGGAAGATCGTATGAGGAAAGGCTGAGGCACTTGGGGCTGTTTTTATTGGAGAAAAGAAGGTTTAGGGGTGACTTGATAGAGGTGTACAAAATGATTAGGGGTTTAGATAGGGTTGACCATGAGAACCTTTTTCCGCATATGGAGTCAGCTATTACGAGGGGGCATAGCTTTAAATTAAGGGGTGGTAGGTATAGGACAGATGTTAGGGGTAGATTCATTACTCAGTGAGTCGTGAGTTCATGGAATGCCCTGCCAGTAGCAGTGGTGGACTCTCCCTCTTTATGGGCATTTAAACGGGCATTGGATAGGCATATGGAGGATAGTGGGCTAGTGTAGGTTAGGTGGGCTTGGATCGGCGCAACATCGAGGGCCAAAGGGCCTGTACTGCACTGTATTTTTCTATGTTCTATGTTCCTTGAAAGTGGAGTCACCCCTCCATCTCCCCTCGCCCCCAACCTTTACTAGTTTAAAAGCTTCCTGAGCATCTCTAGCAAATCTCCCTGATAATATATTACCCCCCCTTCCAACACAAGTGCAATCCATCCTTCTTATACAGGTCACTTTTATCCCAGGAGACATTCCAATGATCCAAAAATGTGAATCCTTCTCTCCTGCACCAGCTCCTCAGCCAGGCATTCATCCACTATATCCTCCTATTCCTACCCTCCCCAACTCATGTAGTACCAGGAGTAATCCAGATATTACTACTCTCAAAGACTCTTTTTTAAATTCTTGCCTGACTTCCTATGTTCTCTCTTCAGAATCTTGTCCTTTTCACTTCCTATGTTGTTAGTTCCATTGCGTACAATGATCCCCTTTGAGAATATTCTGCACCCTCTCTGAGATATCTTAGATCATGACTCCAAGGAGGCAACACACCATTCTGATTGCTTGTTGTCAGCCACAGAAATGTCTGTCTGTGCCTTGGACTAGAAAGTCTCCTATTACAATCGATCGCTTGGAACCTGGCATACCCCTCATTCCATTTGAGCCGATCTTGGTATCAGGAACTTGGCTGTCATTGTTACATTCACCTGAGGGTCCAGCACCCCTATATTTTCCAGAACAGCATACATGTTTGAAATAGGGATAGCCACAGGAGACTCCTGCACCACCTGCTTCCCTCCCTTACCTTTACTGTAGGTCACTCATCAACTTGACTGTATCTTTGGTTTATCTCCCTCCCTGCATCACACTCTCTAGCTCCTGTAAATTCCTCATTGGCTCCAACTGCTGCCCCAACCGATCCGTACAATCCAGTAAGATTCGCAACCAAACACATTTCCTGCAAACATGGAAACTGTCCCTAATCTCCCACTCCAACGGGAAGCACATTTTTGCACTTTAACAATCTACAGACCCAGAAAATAGCACAGTCTCACTGCTCTAAAAACTCCACTCCAGACTAACTGACGACCTATGATTTTATATTTTTAAAGTTTAATCAAGAGACAAATCTAAATAATAACATATAATAAAAAAAACCCGCTCTACTCACTATTGTAGATTCACAGAAGAAAAAGGTTACACTTTAAAAAGTCACTGAGCTGCTCCCCTCCTATGAGCTCCCACACATAGGTCAGCTATAAATTTTGCTGCTGGTTTATTTCTTTTAGAACAAACTCCAATATTCAGAAAGGCAGTAGTTGAGCAGGTTCACTGCTGGGTCAGACAGAAGTGTAGGTTTCTTTCTCCTTTTGACTCACTACCCGTGTGGTCACTGTCCTTTGTTTGTCTTCCTCCTTTTTAAAGAGCCGTCATTTTGATTTTATTTTTCCCCAAAGTTCAAAAACAATGCAACAGCTTATAAAGCAGTAATTAGTGCTTCCAGAATTCGAGGAAGTCAGCTCCAACGCTGAAAATGCCTCAAAAAGAAGGAACTCTTGCAGCCACAATTTTCTCCTGTCCTCCATCTTGATTAAACTTGAAAGAGTGCCAAAAAGATTTATAAGGATGTTGCCAGGGCTGGAAGGTTTGATCTATTGTGAGAGGCTGAATAGACTGGGGCAGTTTTCTATGGAGCTTTGGGTGCTGAGGGGTGCCCATATAGAGGTTTATAAAATCACGAGGAGTATGGATAGGTTGAATAGCCAAGGTTTTTTCCAGTGTTAGGGAATCCAGAACTAGAGGGCATAGGTTTAGGGTGAGAGAGGAAAGATTTAAAAGGGATCTAATGGGCAACCTTTTCATGTAGAGGGTGGTGCGTGTATGGAATGAGCTGCCAGAGGAAGTGATGGAGGCTGGTACAATTACAACATTTAATGGGCATCTGGATGAGTACATGCATACGAAGGGTTGAGAGAGATATGGGCCAAATGCCAGCAAATGGACTAGATTAATTTAAGATATCTAGTTGGCGTGGATGTGTTGGACTGAAGGGTCTGCTTCTGTGCTGCACATCTCTATAACTCTCACACTAACAACTGAGCAAACTTTTCTTGTTCCAATTTTTATCAAGTTCTGCAATTGATCTGGGAGTATAACAGCAAAAGGAGCATCCTGCATTAAAAGGATAATCATTCCAATGTTACGTATGTAAATTATTCAACTGATGTCTCGAATTGAACTACCTTTAAACACTGGAGAGACTCAACAGCATCTATGAAGAGAGAAATAGATTTAACATTTTAAGTCCAGTATGAATCTTCTTCAGGACTTCTCAACTTGGGAGCTCTGAAAATGAATCATGTCCCACTTGAAACCTAACTCTGTTTCTCTCTCCACCCATGTTGCCAAACATATGATATTTCCTGCACTTTCTGCTTTTATTTCAGATCAACAACATCTTCAATAAATTGTTTTTATCGTATAAAGGTTGTTATTCTATTTTAGTGTCAAAAACAAAATGAAAATTACTTAAATTCTGTTTCATTTTCTCCAATAAAATATTGCAAACTAAAAAAAAGTCACAAGCTTGCTCCTTTGTCCTTTAACTGAGGAATCTCTCATTGTTGCTACTGATTATTAAAGATGAGGTTGGTGATGTACACGGTATTTAGAAAGCTACAGACCCAGTTTCCAAAATCCAAAACTTTTCCTCTTTATTTCTTAGAGATTTGTTGCATGAAAGGAAATGTTCAGCGACTGCCAATGCCAAAATGATTTCTTCCTCATGCATTTTAATGTTTTAGAAATCTGTTTCTGATATAGGGGGAGAAATAGTCTATAATATTCCTTGATTCACTATTTACATGGAAATGTTAATCTTCTCAAAATGAATGACAATTTTGAATAGGTTGACTAAACTATGTTACCTTACCAGGTCCAGGTCCATATTCCAGGTCGTTTTGTATAGCTCCAGACAATGGGGTGGCCTCATGGTTCAGTGGTTAGCACTGCTGCCTTACAGTGCCAGGGACCTGGATTCAATTCCAGAGTTGGGTGTTATCAGTGCAGAGTTTGTATGGGTTTCCTCTGGGTGCTCCAGTTTCCTCCCACAACGCAGGTTAGGTTGATTGGCCATGGGAAATGCAGCGTTACGTAGATTGGGTTGGTTCGAGGTGGGACCCACTTTGGAGGGTGAATGGGCCGAATGGCCTGCTTCCCACATTGTAGGGATTCTATGATAACCTATAAAAAACACATGTGTATTCGCTTGAAGCATCATTCATTGAAGGCCCCATGTAGGGGCCCCCAAATCATATGCTAAGAATTATCAGATCCTATAAATGCAGCAAAAAGCATTAATCTTTATTCTCAGGATATGGCCATCACAGACAAGATGGCATTATTGCCCAACGTAAGAGGATAATAGCAGGACTTGAACTGTCATGGGCAGGACGGTGGAGACGTTCCTACATTGCCGATATGTAAGGAGATCAACGGTGGTGAAGGAGCAGTCAAACTATAGCCAAGACAGGGCACTGTGTTACCTGGAGGGGAACCTGGAGGCATTGGTGGTCTCCAGTTGGGGAGTGGGTCTAAGTGGGATGCTCTTCTGTTATGGGCTGAATGGCCTGCTTCCACAGGACTTTATGATTCTAGTTTGCTCAATCTCTAATCGTAGAACTTCATTCCCCAGGGAACAATTCACTGATCCTTCCCTGATGTGCCTCTGAGGCCTTTTGAGCCTTTTGTAAAAGTGACAAACAAAACGGTGTACAGTCCTCCAGATGTGTACAGTTGTAACAAGATCATTTCATTCCTCCACTCCAACCCCCCCCCCCCCCACCCACCTCCAACTGATATCATTCACACATTATCTGTATATATTTATATCTGACCAGTTGAGTCCACTTGAAGACTTTATCCTAAAAGAGGAGCGTTACAATTAAAATCTAAACTTGGCAAAAAGGTTTAAACACAAATGATTAATCCATGGCATTTAACATGAGGAATATGGGGCACACACAACTCAGGAAACACCAGCCAAGGAGTAGTTGGAGGTGCAACTCTGAGATTGAGATCATCAACCACATGAGGACATGCAGGACTCATGACCAGCGACATGGAATTTCCTAGGTGCACAATTAAACTTGTTCGTGAGTGGTTGCCAATGCTTCATAAACGTAATCTTCAGAAATGAAATTAGACACCAAGATTAATGAACCAAAATAAACAAAGAAAGTAAAATAATCCCAATATTAAAACGATAAAGAATTGCTCAGCTTGGGAATTGTCAAGAAAAAAAAATGGAACTATCAAGACAATGATCTGGGTTTTCCAATGTCCAAAGCTGAAACATGATCTTTGAAAAAAGATCCAAAGACTAGAAAGTTGTGTACTGTGGTTATGGTGAAGGATAGAGTGGAACCCAATGACTGGTATGTTCAGAACCAGGGGGTCACAGTCTAAGGATACAGGGTGGGCCATTTAGGACTGAGATAAGGAGAAATGTCTTCACCCAGAGAGTGGTGAGCCTGTGGAATTCTTTTCAACAGAAAACAGTTGAGACTAAAACATTGAATATTTTCAAGAAGGAGTTAGGATGTAGTTCTTGGGGCCAAAGGGATCAAAGGGTATGGGGAGAAAGCAGGAACAGGAGACTAAGTTGGATGATCAGCTGTGATCATATTGAATGGGGGAAACAGGCTTCAAGGGCTGAATGGCCTACTCCTGCACTTATTTTCTATGTTTCCAGTTGGGGAGATTAAAAGAGCAATGACAAGATTTCAGAATGGTAAAGAAGGAAAGCCCATCAATAAATATTACCAAAAAACAACCAAAGTTGGGCTGGCTTAAGAACATGGTGTAGGAGTTGACTGAACAAAGAACAGAAGATGTAGACTAAAAAACGGAAAGAGAATGATGACGATAGGCAACTTGAAATTGAAAACAAGAAGAAATTGGAGCTTTATGAGAAAGAGCACAGCCAGTCCGGCAGCATCCGAGGAGCAGGAGAATCGAAAGGATTCCTGATGAAGCACTAATGCCCGAAACGTTGATTCTCCTGCTCCTCGGATGCTGCCTGACCTGCTGTGCTTTTCTGGCACCGCAGTCTCGACTCTGAGAGTGTCCTCACTTTCTCCTGCTTTATGGGAAAGGACCTGTCCCTGGGCAGATTGCATTAAATTGCCCACTCCCGACCTCCCTTCCACCACCCCCCCTCCCCCCCCCCACCTTCCTCTCCCCCCTCCTTCCTCCCCCCCCCCCCCCCCCCCCCCCCCCCCCCCCCCCGCCGCCAACAATGGAGCCAGTAAGAGTTAGGGAGTGACACATGCAGGTTGCTTCCTTGTGCCCTAATTCTGCACCAGTGAGAACTACCAGAACAGGCTTAAAGAGGTCCCGGACAATCCGGCTGGGCAGAAATCCAGGCCCACAACCTCAGTTTTTCAAATATTTCACTGGAACAGATTTCTGCTCATCCCTGGATGCCAGGTAAGAAACATGATACTTGATGGCAACATTGCAGCATTACGGTAGGATTGGGTGCCATCAATATATTTGTGAAAGCATTTTAGCAGGGACAGAGACAGCAGCAAAAACCCATTTTTAAACAACTTTCTGGTGGGGTCTCATCTGAACTTCCAAGAAGTCTATAAAGATAAATAAGTGAAGCAATTGTGTTATTCTATTAAAGTTACTTCATTGTGTATATACCTTTCTGTTACAAAAGAACATTGCACACCAGTTTTCCATTTGGTAATGTATAATTCATAATCTCCCTTGTCAATACTGCAAATGCTACACCATTAAGTATCCACTTATCTACATTGAGTGCGCAGAGTAAATATAATAATCTCATGCACTTCATATATCCCTGGACTGTTTGATGTAAGAATCATTTTATTTTTGCTCTTTTATCTTTTATCTTTAAGCCAGGATGATTGGTTACAACAAGTAAGTTAGGACAACACCTGAGTAGGACACTAAACAAATAGATTTTTAAAAAAAGAACCGTGGATGCTGGAAATCAGAAACAAACCAGAAATTGCTGGAAAAAAATCTGAGGAGAGAAAACAGAGTTAGCGTTTCAGGTCCAGTGACCCTTCTTCAGAACTGACCGTAGCGAGGAAGAAGTTGGTTTGAGAGGGAGGAGGACGGGGAGTAAACGGTAGGTGGAAATGGAGCCCAGAGAGAGAGAGAGAGAGAGAGAACAGCAATCAAGCAGACAATGGAATGGTAGAGGTCAGCCTGGGAGAATCAATAGCGGCACAGCGGCTCAGTGGTTAGCACTGCTGCCTCACAGCACCAGGGACCTGGGGTCGATTCTGACCTCAGGCGACTGTCTGTGCGGAGTTTGCACATTCTCCCCACATCTGCATGGGTTTCCTCCGGGTGCTCCGGTTTCCTCCCACGTTCCAAAAGATGTGTAGGCCAGGTCAATAAAACATGCTAATTTGCCAATAGTGTTAGGTGCATTAGTCGGGAGTAAATGCAGGGAAATGAGTCTGAGTGGGTTACTCTTCAGAGGGTCAGTGTGGACTTGTTGGGCCAAAAGGCCTGTTTCCACACTGTAGGGAATCTAATCTAGTAGCTCAGAATGGGGGCCGTTTCTTCAGAAATGTTCTGAAGGGTCACAGGACCTAAACATTAACTCTGCTTTCTGTCCCTAGATGCTGCCAGACCTGCTGAGTCTTCCCAGCAATTTCTTTTTTTGTACCCAAGTAGGGTTTTGGTGCTCAAAAATTCAACTCCCTCACAAGAATGCTTCTAATTCAAATAACTCCTACAGGTTTTACAGTTGTACACTGCCTGTCTGGTTCGAATCGATGCTAGTACAATGCATAAACATAATTTAGATCAGGACTATGTCACAGAGCCCAAAGGTTACAATTCTTAGTTATTAAAATAAAGCTAATAATTCACCTATGACAGAAAGAGATTAACCATTATCAAACCAAAAGTGTTTGAAACTGTCTTGTGTAGAATAAAAAGATTTCTAACAAAAACTTAAAAGGATAGAGGGTACACAATAGAATCCCTACAGTGTAGAAACAGGCCCTTTGGCCCAACAAGTCCACACTGACCCTCTGAAGAGTATCTCACCCAAACCCATTCTGATTACTCTACATTTACCCCTGCCTAATGCACCGAGCCTACACATCCCTGAACACTATGGGCAATTTAGCATGGCCAGTTCACCTAAACTGCACATCTTCAGATTATGGGAGGAAACTGGAGCACCCAGAGGAAACCCACACAAACAGTCTGAGGCTGGAACCCAGGTCTCTGGTGCTGTGAGGCAGCAGTGCTAACCACTGAGCCACCATGCCACCCCCAATCCTATCATAAACAAAAGGCTAGGAACATTGGGAATGAATGAAGTAGCTGGGTTTTTTTTTCTCCAGATTAGAGATGGTGAAGGGCATCTAATCAAGGTTTTTAAGATTACAAATAGGGTAGTGTGGAAGATGTTTCCACTTCTGAGGAAATCCAAAACCAAAAGCAGAGTCATGACAGTCACTCATGCAAGGACAGTCACAACTAAATACGATAACGAATTCAAGAGAAATTTCTTTACCCAAGGGGTGGCGAGAACATGTGTCCGATGACCCGAAAAAAGATATGTAAAGCAAATAGCAGTCGTGTAGCTTAGCAGGTAGCACTCTTAACTGAAAGACCCACAGCTCCGAGTTCAACTTAAAGCTTACACTCCAGTGCAGTATTGAGGGAGGCTTTCACTGTCAGAGGCACCAATGTTTGGTTAAGATGTTAAATCCTAGAGAAGATCTAATGCCTGCCCAAGTGGATGTAAATGATTTTGAAGAATAGCAGGAAAGTTATCTTCAGTCTCCTGGTCAACATTGGAGTCAGTGTCACAGAGATCTACAGAAAAAGGCCCTTCAGTCCATCACATCTACGTCAGTCAAAAACAAACCACCTAAGTATTCTAATCCCATTTTCCAGCACTTGGCTCTAACCTTGTATGCCTTGGCAGCACATGTCTCAATACTTCCTAAATGTTGAGGGTTTCTGCCTCTATCATCCTTACAGGAAGTGAGTTCCAGATTCCTAACATCCTCTGGGTGAATTAGCTTTTGCACACATCTCCCTCTAAACCTTCTGCCCCTTGACCAAAATCTATGTCCTGTGGTCATTGATCCCACCAACAAGGGAGGCATTCCTTCCTGTCTACCCTATCTATGTCCCTCATAATTTTATACATCTCAATCATGTCTCTTCTCAATCTCCTCTACCTAAAGGAAAACAGCCCCAGTATGTCCAATCTCTTATCATAACTGAAATTCTTCAGCCAGGCAACATTCCAAATGGAATGTTTGTTATCATCTGCATTTCCAAGGAACAAATGTAGATTCTGTCATGGCACCTAATCCTTACTCCCTTCACCCAACCATTAACTACTTGACTAAATGCAGTTGTCATATATTGGACCAATGGACATCTGAAGCCCTCTGTCCCACTCTCTGCCAAGAGGATTTAACAGGGTAAAACCACATGAGGCCCCAAGCTTTGATAATGCAACCTCCTGAAACCCAGATACGTCAGCTCAATTTCATGTTTAGTTTATATTTCTTGTTTAGTAAGTTTGCCTTGTTTGACCTTCATGAGTATGAGAGTTTGAAAAGCCTTGCTTTCAATGCTATTCGAGTCATTAAGTCATACAATAGAGAAGAGGCCCTTTGGCCCATTGAGCCTACACTGACTTACCTGCACTAATCTCACTTTCCAGCATTTGACCTGTAGTCTTGAACATTATGCCATTCATAGAAACATAGATATTAGGAGCAGGAGGAGACCATTTGGCCTTTCAAGCCTGTTCTGCCATTCAATATGATCATGGCTGATCCTTATCTCAATGTCATATTCCAGCTTTCTCGGAATACCCTTTCTGCTTTAAAATCTAAAGCATATTGAACTCTTTCTTGAATCTATCCAGTAATGTGGCCTCCACAGTCTCCTGTAGTGAAGAAATTTCTCCTCTTCTCAATCCTAAATGGCTTACCCTACGTCCTGAGATTGTGACTTCAGAATCTTGACTTGCCAACCAGGGAAAACATCCATTCTGTCCAGCTCTGTTAGAATGTTATAAATTTCAATCAAATCCCCTCTCATTCTTCCAAACTCTTATTAATACAGGCCCTGTCGAACCAATCTGTTCTCAAGGACAGTCCAGCCATCCCAAACATCCACTGCACACATTCTACGAAAGTTTGTCCTTTCTTAGGTAGAGAGACCAAAACCACACACAATATTCCAGCTGTGGTCTTACCAAAGCCCTGCGTAACTGCAGTATGGAATCCCTAGTTCTGAACTCAAGTCCTCTTGTAATGATACCCAGTTTATCATTTGTATTCCTATATCGTTACTGCACTTCCATATTCACTTTTCTTTGGCTGCTTTACAAAGATGCCCATATCCCTTTGTACATCAAAATAAAACAGAGAACTGCAAAACTGCTGGGGATGCTCGGCAGATTGGGGCAGCATCTGTGGAGGGAAAACAGAATCAACATTTTGACTCCAGTGACCTTTGTTCAAAACAGAAGGGGGTTCTGAAGAAGGGTCATGAGACTTGAAACACTAACTGTTTCTTTCTCCACAGACGTAGCCAGATCTGCTGAGTTTCTCTAGCAATTTCTGCTCCTGTGTGTTTCATAGGGTGGCACTGTGGCTCAGTGGTGACTGTTTCTGTGGAGTTTGCACATTCTCCCCATGTCTGCATGGGTTTCTTCTGGGTGCTCTGGTTCCCTCCTACGGTCCAAAGATATGCAGGTTAGGTGAATTGGCCATTCTAAATTGCCCGTAGTATTTAAGGATGTGTAGGCTAGGGGCATTAGTCAGGGCAAGTGTAGAGTAATATGGTAGGAGAGTTGGATATTCTTCGGAGGGTCTGTGTGGACTTGTTGGGCCGAATGGCCTTTTCCTCACAGTAGGGATTCTATGTTGTCTGCAGTTCTTATATCATACATCCACATTTTCCACCAGATATAATCTACATATTTGTCTGTTTTTTCTGAATTTACAACAAAATATACTTCACGTTTAACAACATCATTCTGCATCTGCTATGCATTTACCTGCACCTTCAAATTGTTTGAATCGCCTTGAAGCCTCCTTGCATCCTCCTCACAATCCCATCCAGTTTTATGTTGTTAGCCATTCGGGATTTATCACACAAAGTCTAAAAGAAATCTGAATTCCTATCCTCAAACAATACAATGAGAGCTTTCAAAAAAATAGAGTTTTGAATACTGTTTTTTGAAAGGGTTACAAGAAGCAAAGGCGGAAAAATGGAAACGAGACACGGATCAGTCACGAGCTAATTAAACGGGGCAAACAATGCATCTAAATACTTGCTTTATGTTTTTATTCTAATTCTGAGTTTATGCCCTGTTACCCATTCATCAATCAACATAGAGTTCAGTATTTCGATGACATTTTCCACACAATTCATGTATTGTGTTTCTCCACTGGACAATAATTAATGCTCTGAGTTGGGGAAGGCGATTTCAGAGACAATAAACTTCCCAATGAGAAAGCTTGCCAGATCAAGCAACAATTAGGTACTTAACAGTGAGCTTTACATTCAACCAGGAGCATCTCCACTGAGGTTCCACCTTGCCCAAGGCTGCTAGCTAATAAACAGCATTGCTGGACACCCAGGGAGTGTGGCCAAAATGAGTTGCAACAATGAAGAGATTTGTTTGTGTCGGGGTGACGGGGGGTTGCTGGGGGAGTTCATAATGTCAGGAGCAAGGGTAGCTCAATGGCTTTCAGTGGCCACACCCTATCCCAGTTGCCCCCAGGTTTGGGGAAATATGTCCCCATTTCACAATCCCATCAGACAGGTTGCCGCAGTTATCATTTTGGAAAGACCACCATTTTTCTTATCTGCCAAGAAGGCAGCTCATTAGGTCATTGCTGTGTTATGGACTATCAGTGGACATTAATTGACCACTTAAAAGCTGGTATCTGGTCACCCAGGGACCTTCCTAGTAATTGCTGAGGTGGCAGGAAAGAGACAAGTACCTCTCCAGGACTAACCCCCCCCCAACCCCCCATCCTCAATTATCTGATCTTCCTCACCAACTTTGGGGATGCGAAAAATCACCAGCCAATGTTCTTAAGCTTTTCATTTTAGCTATATAACAACAATGTTGGAATAAAACTTCTCCTAGGTTGAAGAAGCTCAAAGAGAGCATTATCAATAAAAATTTTCTCAATAACCTACAGAAGGAGATATCAAGTCAAACAACCAAATACTTGGTCAAAGGGGTTAGCTTTTATTGAGTATTTTTGAGGCTAAGAGAGAGGCAGAAAGTGAAAGACAGGGAATGCCAGAACTTAAAGTCACAATGATTAAAACAATCCTGGCCTCCAATAAGTAATCCATTATTTCAATCTCTGCTTCAACTCCTGTCTTTAAAGGATGAAACTGCAATTATATAGTGCCTTTGACAACCTCAGGGGGATGTCTGCAAGGGGATTATTCTATCTCTATCAGCAAGTTTGGACTGCATGAGAACAAACAAAATTGGAGTGGTGGTAGACCATTCGGCCCACTGAACTACATCACCATTCAATTCCATTGTGCCTGATCTCTGCACCAACTTCTGTTCCATTCTCAGTGTAATGCATTTGGAACACAAGAGCATCGTAATAAAGGGCACACAGTTGCAGCTTGTTAATGTTGTTTTTAAGTTGGAGCTTGTTATAAAATTTAGGAGTTATCTTTTATATCTCACAGTATTTAAGTGCCTCTGTTGATTTTATTTGCAAAAATATTATATCCATAAATTATGTATAAGTACATTACAAGAGTTCAAGTCCAACATTATAGAAATACAAAAAAAAACATTTTCCTAGAGTTTTGCACTCTAAGGTACCTCCATCCAAATGCAAAACTTGAAAATTTACCAAACATCAGCAAAATTATTTACAATACAACACAAGCTACATGGTGGGTCAGTGGTTAGCTCTGCTGCCTGACAGTGCCAGGGTCCCTGTTTCAATTCCACCCTCAAATGATTGTCTGTGTGGAGCCTACACATTGTCCCTGTGTCTGCATGGGGTTTCCTCCCACAGTCCAAAGATGTGCAGGGCAGGTAAATTGGCTATGCTAAATTTGCCCGTAGTGTTCAGGGATGTGTAGGTTAGGTGCATTAGTCAGGGGTAAATATAGGGTAGGGGAACAGGTTACTCTTTGGAGAGTTGGTGTGGACTTGTTGGGCCGAAGGGCCTGTTTTCACACTGTAGGGATTCTATGATCTAAGCTACCAGGGGCTCTATATGTTAACAGACTTTTGGGATATCACCAAGGAAGAAAGGCCTTAGTCTGTAACTTATACGCACAGTGCATTGGGGGAGGCTTCTCCAAACATTTAGAGGTTCCCTCAACACAGACCTGAAGCTTGGAATTTTTCTGTTTGCAACATTCAGCAGAGGACAATTCTTTTATTTGATTGAGTTAGTCAATAAATTGGGTGGTATGGTGGCTCACAGCACCAGGTACCCAGGTTCAATTCCACCCTCGAGCAACTGGGCATGTGGAGTTTGCACATTCTCCCTGTGTCTGCGTGGGTTTCCTCTGGGTGCTCTGGTTTCCTCCCACAGTCCAAAGATGTACAGGATAGGGTGGATTGGCCATGCGGAATTGCCCATAGTATCCAGGGGTGTGCCGGCTAGGTGGATTAACCATGGGAAGTGCAGGTTTACAGGATAGGTCTGGGTGGGATGTTTTTCGGAGGGTCGGCGTGCACTCGATGGGCCGAATGGCCTTCTTCCACACGGTGGAGATTCTAAACGCCCTGGAGCGTTTTACAGTCAATTAAATTCTTTGTGAAATAGTGACCAACCAAACAAGCATTGGCGAAATCTGCAGTAAAACTGCCAATCCAATCAGTTACAGATTGCAAGTGTCATTGGGAAGTTGGAATGATCAGTTTCAGGTGAAATTACCATTGTGGAATGTCCGTGGGCTGTTGTATACATTGCACTCAGTGTCTTTCTGACTTTAAACCCACCCCCTCCCTCGGGGGGGGGGGTAATGTAGTGTGTAGGACCTGGTCTCTAGCCCCGGCTACTTACTGCAGTGGGTCCGGCTCTGGTGCGCGGCCAGCGGAGGATCCCTGGACATTGTGCCCGGGGCTCGGTGCGTTCGCTCCCGCTCCTCTCTCTCTGAGAACCCGGCACTTTCTCCCTGTGGTCTAATCTGCTCAACACGCGGCTGGTTCTCACGCCCTCTTCCCCTCCCATGATCTGTCAACAAGGAAGCGGATTTAACAAAGACAGGGAACTTAGTAAAGAGAGAACTTAGCAAAGAGAAAGCCGGGGGGGGGGAAGAGAGAGTAAAGGAGTTTGTCAAAGGGAGACGGAGAGGGAACCTGGCAAAGAGAGAGAGCCAGGAGAGGGGAAACTTAAGAAGAGACGAGGAACCTCGCGATGAGATGCTCCAGTTATTCAGAATCGGAACCTATGAACTGATGTTTCCTATGCGGTGAAGATGGAGCCCACAGCTTGAGTAGATGAATGTTAGAAGTGTCTCCATGCATCAGGTGCTCTCTGAGAACCTCTGTTTTATTGTTATAAACTGTGGCCACTGTTGCTAGATACCTAGAACAGAGGTCATTGGCTGTGGGTGTGGCCTCCTACCCCACTAGGGGGTAATTATAGGGCCTGGACAGACACCATCAAGAATATACTGGTGTTGCCTTCTAATATGCCTGCCCTCCACAGCATCCTCCAACGACCCACAAGCGAGCACTTGCATATTGTAAACTATCTGCTCACTGCAACCAGGTAGGTATTCCCTCCAACTTCCATCCCGAGCAAGGTCAGCCAGAGAACATAAGAACATCAGAAGTGAGACTATTCGTACCCTTGAGTCTGCTCTGCCCGTGTTCAGTAAATTCATAGCTGATCTGGTCGTGGCCACAATTCCACTTACTTGCCTACTCCACCATCATCAACCCTTGATCAAAGGAATGGTAGAACAGGGACTTCCTCAGCTCACTCACTCAATGCCCTGTCCTAACCTACTCCTGGTCCCACCCTCGGAGACTATCCTAACTTGACAGGTAAGATTCTGCCTTTAACCCAGTGCTGTGATGGAGACCGGAATTCACATGTAGACCAGACTAGGTAAAGATGATGAGGAGAAAGTGAGGACTACAGATGCTGGAGAACTCCTTCCTGAAAGGTGTCAATAAACTCATTGTGTTTTTATGATCATCTTCTTGGTTAAATATCTGGTGGCACCTCATGTCCCCTTGATGTGATAATGTCGGCAAATCACTTTTGAACCTGTGATCTCTGTGGGGCGTGGGGGAGAAGAAAGTTTTATTCATTCTTGCTGAACCTAGCATAATTTAAATACTCCTGAGGAAAAAAGCACAGCTTCTCTAGTCTGTCCATATCCCTGCATTCCCTCATCCCTGAGAACATTCCAGTAAATCTTTGCTGCACCTCCAGAACTTCTGACAGCCAGTTTGGTGAAGGAGAATCATTCTTTGCTCCATTATAGATAGATTTATTCATAACATGAAACATTACCAATGCACCCTGCCTAACTCTACACCTCCCCAGTATGCAGGTCTTGTGGGCAAAAGCTAAACAGGTTGGAACTCTACTCGCCGAAGTTTGGAAGAATGAGGGGTGATCTCATTGACATTCAGGATTCTTAAGGGACTTGACAGGGTAAATGCTGAGAGGCTGTTTTCTCTCATGGGACAGTCTAGAATCAGAGGGCACAGTCTCAGAATAGAGGGGCATCAATTTAAGATGGTGACAAGGAGGAATTTCTTCTGAGGATTGAGACTCTGGAACTCCTTGCCACAGGGAGCTGTGGGGGCAGATCCTAGTGTATATTTAAGGCTGAACTAGATTCCTGATCAGTTGGTAAATCCAGGGTTACCAGGAACGAGGATATGAGGAATGGCCAACTCCCATTCCTATCTCTTATTGTTTAAATGCCGCCAGTGTTACATACGGTGCATATTTCTTTATGCTTTGCATAATCAAAATAAGAGTAAATCAAATCAACAAATTAAGTTAACAAAAGAAGGACTGCTAACAAAGCTTTGAAGGAAATTTTATTAAATGAAATTTTCTGGGGGGGGGAGGAGTAGGAGGAAAATGATGTGTTTTTCCCCTTGAGCTGCCCACTACAGAAACTTCAAGTGATACCAGTGGATCATATGTGCTCTCTCTTCCAATCTGTCAGGTCTCTTTCAAAACCTTAAAAACCAAGCACCTCTTTTAAGACAGATTGCAACAAAAACAAACTTTTAAAGGAAACTGATCATAATTCAGTTGTGTTTGGGGACTTGAGTTGTTCCAGTCCCCATGGTTTTCACCATCACAGAGGAATGTTCTCTATTCAGCATCAAATCAGCAGGTTAATAAATAACCAGCCTTTTAAAGGGACACCGTAGGGAAAACAACACTTTTTAAAAGGAAGATGTTGAAACAAGATGGTGTTGCTGGGGGCAATGATGTGTTTCAGTTGCTACAAATTGTTCCTTTACACTATTCTAATTAACCAGTCAAGAACTAATAATTCAGTTAACTAATTCAACAGTAGTGACTAGTGATAAGCTTTTAATGTCTCGTTATATGTACTCAAGTAGTTGTCTAATGATTATGTCTCACTTGTATACACTTAACCTTAATTTGCACAATTAATATCTAATGCCTTTATGGTGCCCAGAATTGGACAAAATGATCCATTGAGGCCTAACTAGAGTTTTAGATATTTTTAACCAAACTGTTCAGAAATGTCATGGTACATCTCTGGGGCAGGTAGGGCTTGTACCCAAATCTTCTAGAGACAGAAATGAGAGTTTTATAAAGGTTTAGCAGGAATTCTGTCCTTTGTATCAACTTCTTTTAATCAATATAAACACGTCAATCATCCCTAACTGTCCTCTAGTCAAGTCTGACAACTAAATAATCAATGTTTACATTTTAATTGTCCCTATTCAACAGAGTTAGTTGGATAGATACAGGATCTAGCTTGTCCTTCCAGGGAAGAGTTAAAGGGGTCTCTCTGTTATGTGTTTTCAGTTCTATGACAGGTGGCTCAAGGGTTAATTCAACTCACTGTCGTGTAATCTGCCCCAATGACATTTGAGATGAATCTGTTAAAAGTTAGAGTGCAGAGTGGAGAAAGCAAACTGATTGTGAGCGGAGGGTGGACAACAAGAGCTCCCTTTGTATGGCAAACTTCTGACACAAGTTTCAGAGACTGTACAGGAAGCCTGACGCAAAGGTTAGATTATTTCAAACATCTCTGAAGAGCTGTTCAAAAGCCCTTCAATAGTTTTTATTACCAGGGAATTGACGAACCTGAAGCTTTGGGACACTGAACAATAGGCTTCTTCAGTGAAACCTTCAGTCCTCTGTACTGGAGTCACGTTAGAGTTTATATTTATATAACACCCTGCACACCCTCAGGACGTCCCAAAGCACATTACAGCCAATGAAGCAATTTATGAAAGTAATCACTGTTGACTTGTAGGATATGTGATCGGTAATGTATTCAGAGAAAGATTCCACAAACAGCATCATTGTGTTTACCAGTGCAGATGGGGTGGGCTGAATGGCATTCTCTTGTACTGTAACCGTTGCTTATAGAGTCGTACAGCATGGAAACGTACCCTTCAGTCCAACCAGTCCATGTCGACCAAGTTTCCCAAACTAAACTACTCCCACTTGCCTGTGCTTGGCCCATATCCCTCTAAACCTTTCCTATTTTTGTACCTATCCAAATAGCTTAAATTTCTGTGATCATGGCTAGACAATCTGTTTAAGGTATCAGATGATGGATTACCAGACCATAGGGGCTGCTCTCTCATTAAAGAGAAGTGACTGCTGGTGATTTAACCTGAGGGCCACCAGACCTCAGGCAAGGGAAGAGGTTGAGAAGGAGAGTTCTTCATGGGAACCTCAAACCAGTGATGGGAATTGAACCCATGCTGTTGGTAGTACACTACACTGCAAACCAACCAACCAATTGAGCTAAAGCGATTTCCCCAGGTAAATTTCAGTAAGAACAGCAAAACAAAATCCCTGCTACTCTGTATGTTATACCAAATAGGAACTTTTCTGTCCACTTAAAAGAGATGACAGTACTTCAATCTCATCTTAAGAAAAATACTCACTTCTGGCAGTGCAGCACTCCCTCTGTACTCTGCAAGAATGAACACCCAAATTTTGTGTTCAGGTCTCTGGTTTGTAGTTTCACCCTCAGCTGTCTGAATCAAAGGCAAGATTTCTTCCTGTCCTCCATGGCTGATCTGTAACTCAATGATATGCACTTGTCCCAGGTAACGACAGAGGTTGTGGTGTGACATTGCAATCAGAAGGAGAGGAAGCACAGTCATGGACTGAGAGGGCCCAATGCGTGGCACCTCACCAGTGATGGGTTACCACGGCTGATCTTTCTTTTGCTAAACCTTTCTTCGGGGCTGTGCAGGGAGAGGCTTCCATCCATGCATTCCCCCCAAGTCTTCCCACCCTTTGCTATTACCGTCTCCCTCCTGTTGCTGCAGTGGAATGTCCAGTGATAGGCCCTCTCTGTTAAAGCCAGCACCACCCAGACAGGTGGGGTCAGATGCATGGCAGAGTTGATCTGATTGACTGGTTTCCCACACCAATCCGACCTCCAACATCCTCCTACACCGGAGATGGGAAATCCAGCATGAAATATAATAGTTGCTTATGACTGACTTCTCCAAACATGTTATGCATTGGTTAATAAGTAACTGGGAAAGGCAGCAGGTTTGCTAGGAGACATTTTACAAGGTGATAATTTCGCTGAATAGTTTCTAATCACCATCTGGAAGCAGAACATGATAACAGCCTTACAATGAAACTTGGGCCACTGTTCTCTGGTTAAAGGGATAGTGTTACTTCAGGTTGTAACTCTCTGGTCCTGTACTACCTATTTAGCTAAAGCACAAATAAAAACCTTTAACAGGAAAACTAAAGGCATGAGATTCAAGGCACCTTTGTGTTGGTGCATATTCTGGTCTTAAGATATAGTGGATACCTTACCCTGCATCTTGCCTTTCCAAATCAAATCATCGGGATGATAATTGCTGCCAGAGACAGATAATGGAGATAAAGGAAAAATACTGCAAATGCTGGAAATCTGAAATAGAGCTAAAAAGGACCAGAGAAGCACAGCAGACCTGGCAGCATCTGTGGAGAGAGTTAATGTTTTAAGTCTAATAGAATTCTTCTTCAGAACAGATGTAACTGTAGTAGTCAGCACAGAGCCAGGGATTTGAGCACAAAATTAATGAGACCGAGATTAAAAAGTATTTTTGGTGCCCACAGAAGTGAATGTCCAGCCAACGAAAGCATTAATTAGCCTGAATGAGTAGCAAATCTTTACAGTATTTCAGAGCATCCCAAAATACTTTGCTATTGTTGAAATAAAATTGAAGTGTCACTATTGTTGTAGGAATTGCCAAGAGCAAATTTAAATGCTGCAATGTCATAATTATCTTCCTTTAGCATGAAAAAAATACTTCTAATGCTAAATCTGAAATGAGAACAGAAGGTACTGGAAGTACTCAGCAAACTGCCAAATGTATTGAGAGTGTGGTGCTAGAAAAGCACAGCATGTCAGGCAGCATTTGAGGAGCAGGAGAGTCAACGTTTTGGGCAAGTCCTGATGAAGGGCTTTTGCCCGAAACATCGGCTCTCCTGCTCCACAGATGCTGCCTGACCTGCTTTTCCAGCACCACACACTTGACCCTAATCTCCAGCATCTGCAGTCCTCATTTTCACCTGCCAAAAGTATTGAACGATTCCACCATTTTCTATGTTGTTCTTTCAGGTGATTGTGGTTGAGAGAAGAATGTAGGCCAGGCCATCATGAAGAACTGCCTTGTCCTTCAACATTGTAGTCTCTTAGATTAATATCTCATCTGAAAAACGGTACCGCTGACAGTGCAGCACACCCTCAGTTTGACACTAGGAGTGTCAGCATGAGCTTTATTTTCAATCTCTGGAATGGGAGTTGAACCCATGGCTTACATACTTTACACTGAACTGCAGTCGACGTCCACTTTGACTGCTCCTACAGCATACTAGGTCTCCCGGAGCGAGGAATTTGTCCTGTTTACATTGTAGGGTGGGCTTTGAAATACCATCTGCACTGTCTGAAATTACTGTCTGATCTGCTCTAAAAGGAACATCACCTCATTTAGGATACTGCAGGAGGTGTGTGTCAGTGCCGTCCTGAATGAAGGGAACATGAGGCAGCTTCTATATATGTCAATACCTTCAGATTGAAGAATGTGTACACGGAGAGTTGCTGGGTAGCTGAATATAGGGGACTCACGAATCATGATGGCTGACTGAAATGGGAACCTTAGAAATTTACAGCACAGAGTTGGCCATTTGGCCCATCGTCTCCATGGCTGGCCAATGAGAAACCTGCCTCTCTAATCCCATTTACCACCTCCTCAGGGACATACTTTTCCATGCTCAAGTCAATATCATTTTTAAATGGGGTGAGGGTTTCTTCATCTATTGTCTTTCAGGCATTGAGCTCCAGATTCTCACTACCCTCTAGTGAAAAAAAAATCCCTTTTGAATCCTTTTTTACTGTCATAGCTTTGACCCTAAATCTATACCGCCTGATCATGAACTCCTTAGCCAAGAGGAACGGGAAGAGAATGATTAGGGAGGTTCAATCTAGAGCTCTCACTGTTTTATTCACCCAATTAGGCATCCCCTCCGCCTCCTCTGTTCCAAAGAAAATAACCCTCATTAATCTAATCTTTCCTTATAACTAAAATTCTCCAACCTGGACAATAGCTTGGTAAATCTTCTATGTACATGGCCCAGACGGTGTTTGTCACAGCTCCAACATAATCTCCCTACTCTTCTATTCTGTGCTGTGGCTAATAAAGGCAAATATAAGCCTTGGTCATCTCATTCAACCTGCCCTGTCACCTTCAGGAGGACTTGGTGCAGCGTAGGTTATAGGCAGCAGGATCACATGAAGTTTACAGTAAGCTGGAGGATAGAAGGTTGACCAAAAGATCATTTGAATGAGTGGATGTGGAGGTGACAAAGCCATGGGTCTGGGATCAGCGGGAGAAACAATATTGGAGGTGAATGACTGAAAGCAACAAATTCTGGAGATCACAGCGAGTCAGGCTGCATCCATGGAGAGACAGCAAGCTAATGTTTCGAATCCAGGTGACTCTTCATCAGAGCAGAGATGAATGACTCCACTGGATAGGAAGCAGATGGACTTGTGATAGAGCCATTTGGGTTCAACAACACAACTCAGGGTCACTTTGGACACAGAGTTGATAAACAAATTCACCTTGAGCCAGTGGTGAGGGAGATGGAGAGAATCAGAAGCACGCTAACAAGAGTTTGTGGTGAGGTCTGAAAATTAATGACCTTGACCTTCTCTATCTTCAACTGGAGAAAGTTGTTCTTCACCCTATAGTGGGTGCCAGGAAACAAGAGAAACAGTCGTGAGAGACACTGAAAAGATCGAAGTGAGTGTCATTGGCAGGTATCTGACATGGATTTCTGGATAATGTTGCTGAGGGACAATAGTGGATAGGGACAAGGTGGGTTGCAAGGATAGATTATTGGGGTACACTTGGAGATAACGGTGCAGAAATAGGAAGAAACGTCATTGCAAGGCATTACAGGACTAGCTGGTAAGCTTAGAAGAACCAAGTGAGAGAAGTCCCACTGAGCTGGCCATTGGAGAAAAGGCATTGTGAGAGTTAGTGAGGTTGAACTGTCCCTTACAACTATTGCCATTAGATCCCATTCCCAAATCTGACTTGCATTTAGATTTGCAATGATAGCACTGAAATCCTGACTGATTTCAGCTTCCAATCAAAGATCAGCATATGCCTAAACCAAGCATCCTTTTCTCCTTTTATCAAGCACCTTGGTACAGCCTCTTGTGTGAGTGGAATTTGACATAAGATCAACTCTAGTTTGTCGTGACCTTGACAGACATCAGCCAGAAAGAAAAAAGCACAGGCAAGCTTCCACCAATAATGTAAAAGGAGTTAAAACCATTTAATATCTAGATTTATAATTCAACTAACAGGCTATTGTAAAAGAGACAACAGGATAATTAATCAGTCATTTATTATGTGAGCTGATGGTAACATTTAATGAAAATTACTCTTCCAACGACAACTTCAAAAAGCAGTCAAACAAATAAGTGAATAGATGAAAAATTGCCTCTAATATATATGGCAAACATTGTGACAAAGTGAAAGGGACTCAGTTTGTATATGGGACAGATTACTTCAAAGGTAGTCAACTGAGGACGGGAGAAAACTGGTTCCCAGTAAATGCACAAAACAGCAGAAGATGATTGGTACACTCAACAGGTCTCATTTTCTACCTGTATCTCAGTGGATAGTCTGAACCAGAAGATTGGATTAGTGGTGCTGGAAGAGCACAGCAGTTCAGGCAGCATCCAACGAGCAGCGATATCGATGTTTCGGGCAAAAGCCTGAAGGGCTTTTGCCCGAAACGTCGATTTCGCTGCTCGTTGGATGCTGCCTGAACTGCTGTGCTCTTCCAGCACCACTAATCCAGTATTTGGTTTTCAGCATCTGCAGTCATTGTTTTTACCTTGAACCAGAAGATTGTCAGTTGAAGTCCCTGGCTTAGCTTGATGATTCTGATAGAGTTGATGGGGCGGCTGAATTAGGCTGGAAGATTACTGGTTGAATATAACTCTGCTGCTGATGACCCACACACTTTGTGAATGCACAGTTTTGAACTGCTGGATCTTTTCTGCATCTATTTCATTTTGCACGGTGATGTTCCCACACAATATAATCAAGGGTATGCTCAGTGTGAATGTATCCAATCAGGGTTGGAGTTCCACACCACAGGCTTACTTCTGAACTTCTCCATTTAATGTTTGGGAGAAGATTTGTAGCTCAGGTGCTCGTTGTTGTGGTTCTGTTCGCCGAGCTGGAAATTTGTCTTGCACACCAGAACTACAAAAAGAGGAAGAGGAACACCTATACAAAGTATTCGCCAAAAACGGATACCCTCGCAATTTCATCAACAGATGCCTAAGGGAGAGACAACGGAACGAGGACATGCCGCAATCCAAAGGACTAGCCACACTACCATACATCAGGAGCATTTCTGAACTGACAGCCAGACTACTGCGACCACTAGGACTCATAACAGCACACAAACCAACAGCCACTCTCAGACAACAACTCACCAGAACGAAGGACCCGATACCCAACATGAGCAAAACTAATGTAGTGTACAAAATCCCATGCAAGGACTGCACAAAACACTACATCGGACAAACAGGAAGACAGTTAACGATCCGTATACACGAACACCAACTAGCCACGAAACGACACGACCAGCTTTCCTTAGTAGCCACACACACAGACGACAAGCAACATGAATTCGACTGGGACAACACTACCATTATAGGGCAAGCCAAACAGAGAACAGCCAGGGAATTCCTAGAGGCATGGCACTCATCCACAGACTCTATCAACAAACACATCGACCTGGACCCAATATACCGGCCACTACAGCGGACAGCTCAAACTGACAACCGGAAGCGGCAGAGACAGGCCACTATAAATGCCAGAGGAAACAGCACAGAAGCGCTTCACAGGAGGCTCCCAAGCACTGAGGATGTCACCTAGACAGGGGACGAAACGTTTGCAAGATAAATTCTCCATTTAATATTCAACAAAGTGTTGGATATCAAAAATGCATTGGCCTCACTCTGTTTTGTCTGCACTTCACGTACAATGGAGAAAAGCAGAATGTTTCACTAATATATCTTGGCCGAGTTGTCATATCTTTAGATGGGAAACAAGGTCTGGACAGCATTAATCTAATCCAAAATGTACAGATTAAACCTCAGTATAAATCTTCTCTTCATCTTAGAATTAGTCAGAACTGGTTTGGCAGTCCTGATCGGAAAAGCAACAAGATAAAACTGTGTGAGGAAAGGACTCCCACACAAGGGGTTTGTCTTTTAATTTGTTTCTCAGATTTGGAGGTGCCGGTGTTGGACTGGGGTGTACAAAGTTAAAAATCACACAACACCAGGTTCTAGTCCAACAGGTTTAATTAGAAACACTAGCTTTCGGAGTGCTCCAATTAAACCTGTTGGACTATAACCTGGTGTTGTGTGATTTTTAACTTTCTCAGATTCAGTATTATTCAGGTATGCAGGCAAAATTTTGTCTTGATTTGTTCATCTTCACCTGTTACTGAACAAATAATTCCAAATCACTGACTAAATACTGTGAACTAATGATTCTGCCTCCATTCTGGAGATTGGCTATTGCAAAATTCCTGAAGAAGGGCTCATGCCTGAAACGTCGATTCTCCTCCTCCTTTGATGCTGCCTGACCTGCTGCGCTTTTCCAGCAACACATTTTCAGCTCTGATCTCCACCATCTGCAGTCCTCACTTTCTCCTATTGCAAAATGTTACCATGCAAAATGTTACATTGCTTGCCCCATTGACTTTTGATCTGCTCAGATTGATAGAGTTAGAGTGTGATGCTACAGAAGAAGGCTATTTGGCCCATTGAGTCTACACCAGCTCACCAAATGAGCATTATGGCTTATACCTATTCTCCTGCCTTTCCCCATATCACTCTCCATTGTTTCTATCCAAATAATCGTCTAATACACTCAACCTTGAAACTTCCATGGACGGGAACAGTTAGTCCTTCACTTCCAGGTCCTGACCTCTCACCATTTCGAAAGGTTCTTATCAGATTTCCTCTTAGTGTTCTTCTCTCCAAGAAGAACAATCCCAACCTCTCCATTCCATCTTTATCCCTGGAGTTTCTCAATTCTGGAGCCAATGTTATCAATCTCTTCTGCATTCTCATGAATATATTCACATCCTTCTGAGAGTGTGGCACCCAGAACTGTACCCAATACGTATAACCTTACATTCAGCATAACTTTTTTGCTCTCACACTCTATGCCTTTATTAGCAATCCCAGGATTCTCTATGCTTTACTTGTAACTGTATCTGCCTTGTCATGTCCAATGATCTATGCGTCAGGTCCCACTGATAACTTCAGGTGCTTTCAAATAATACCCCCAATTTTCTATTCCTGTCAAAATACATTGTCTTACACTTATCTGTACTGAACTACATCTGCCACCTATCTTCCCAGTCCACCAAGCTTGTCAATGTCCTTTTGGAGGTCTACACTATCCTCACAGCTTACAATCTTCCAAGTTTTGTACTATCCATAAACTTTGAAATTATCCCCTGTCGTCCAAAATCTGGATTATTAATATAAAATAGAGTCCAATCGAACACCAAATGTTAAAGCAAATTAGTATAGTCAATGTAATAATTGATGGATACAAAGCCACTGTGTTAGAGCTGTGTAATATAGGACCAAATTATTCTCCTGGCAGACTCCACACTTAATAAAATCGAACTCAACTAAAACACTGCTTCCTAACTCCTGCCAAGACCTATTACCCATGTACCCACTGTACTGACCTATAAGGCATCTAGTTCAATGACACCTTAATTTTAGAATTCTTACCCTTATTTTTGAGTCCTTCCCTCTGCCTAGTTCTGTAGCCTCCTCCTTGCAATCCTCCAAGATCTTTCAAAGTGTCATCATATTAGGCTGAGTGCCCATCTTCTGTGCTACATGTGAGTCAACTCACCTGTACGTTCAATACTTTCTGGTTTGCACACAGGCTATGTTACTGAGTTGGAATTCAGAGATCTAGGCACATAATTCAGAGAATGTAAGTTCAAAGCTAAAGTAAGTCTTTTGAGAATTTGAAATCAAGATATAAAATATCTGTAATTTCTTTTAAAACCCTGCTGAGTTAAGTGACCACGAGGGTGCTCAATTGGTTAAGTAATTGGTTCACTGGTGTCTTAGAGAAGGAAACCTATTGGAATAAAAATAAATGCTATGAATGCTTGAAACCTGAAACAAACACAGAAAGTTGTTGCAGAAACTCATCAGGTTTGGCAGCATCTGTAGAGAGAGAAACAGAGTTAACATTTTGAGTCCGATATGACTCTTCTTCAGAACAAAAGAGTCATTCCAGACTTGAAACATTAACTCTGTTTCTCTCTCCACTGATGCTGCCAGACCTGCTGAGTTTCTGCAGCAATTTTCAGTGTCTGTTTAAGGAAACCTATTACCTTTACATGTGAGTTAGGTCCCACACTAACGTAGTTGACTCTTAACTATCCTCTGAAGTGGCCTAGCCAGCAGTTGTTAGAAAACCTTACAAAGAATAACTTCATCCCTGAACACCTAATGATTCAAAGAGAAGGGACAACACCACTTCCTGCGGAGGCAACTAAGGGACAGACTTTGTCAGTGCTGGCCATATTCTAACAATTAGCTAAAACAAAACTGGATTAGTTGAGCCCTTGCTTTAAACCTGTACATTTTCTCCCTTCATCCTCTAGCTGCGCCCTTTTTTGCGTGTCACTTGCTGTCATCATTATCATCAATACCCTCAGAGAGTAAGAAACAATGGCAGACATAAGGAATGATAAATGTGCTCCAGTCGTTGGTGTTGCTAAATGTTCTTCATTCTCTCTCATCAGACGCCTTGTCTCTGTTTCTCAGTCAATCACACACCTCAGTTTGAAAGATGAAGTTGCCTCTGGCAATTGGTTTACTCCTGATAATAGAAGTTCTCTTGATGGATGGGATTCAAGCAGCCAAAAGAAGACAAATCAAGATAAGGGACAGAAAGGAAGGTAAGGAAAACTATTGGGAGATAAGAGACACAATATGGATGACCAATACGTCACGTAAAACAATGAAGGCCTTAACCGATTCACTTGTAGACTGGACATCATTTTATTAGTCCTATTTTTAGGAGAGATCAGGCATTTGCTGCAAACTGTTAGTGTCAACATGTCAATGGATTGTGCCAGGAGTTGAGGAATCCATAGTCAATTCATCTCATTTAGCTGCTTTTTGGCTGAAATGAGAGGGATAGCTGGAAAGCAAAGAAATATGGACATGTTGACAAAATAATCCTCTGGCATTTCAGAATCATATTGATATGATTCTGAGTTTAACTGAAACATTTTAAGGACTCTCTAACTACCTCTTTTCTCACTGCCTGGGAAAGAGTTACAACTGAGGATTAGAGAGAAAATGGTAGGAATTTCAAACCTCCAACATTAAAAAATATATGTTTCCCCATGTTGAAGTACAAATGTTTTTGTGAAGCAACATTCAAAATGGTCCCTTGTTTTGCTTTATATTGCATGTCATAAGATATATTAGCTAACAAGACTTGCACACATATGAATTAGGAAAAGGAGTCAGTCAATTCTGCTCTGCCATCTGATTGTGGTTCAAATCTATTTCCATTAGAATTAGAATCAGAATTAGATTTTATTGTCACATATATTTCAAGTATAAGAAAGCATGAGTACAGTGAAAAATGTGCAAAGTCCCATTCTCCAGCACCATTTTGATTACAAAGCCAGAATATTAAAAACAACAGAAATAAAAGAAAACCAAAAAGTAAGAAAAATATTCAAATATTAAAGTCTAAGTCTTATCTCCATAAAGGTGTTTGGGGCCACCAATGCAGACCCCCCAGGCCTAGCCAAGGGCTGAAGTCTCGGTCGGCCTGTGATTCTCACATCAGTCACCAGGAGGTGCTGCTGACAATGCCAACACTGCCTCCAATCACTAGAGGAGCTTTGCCACCCCCTAATGCCTTTTCACTCCTTGGCCATTCAAGAGCTTATAACTCTTTCATGAAACCTGCCTCCTTTGCTCTTTGGCAAAGAGAGTTCCAAAGTAATGACCCTCAGATAGAAGGTTTCTCCTCGTCACTGCCTTAAATGTGGGAGTCCTTAATTTTAAACTCTTAATTGTAGTACCTCCCACACGACAAAACATCTGCTTAGCTTCCACTTTTTAGATCCTCTGAGGATTTTACATGTTTCAATAAGATTACCTCTCATTCTTCTAAAGTATAATAGATATGCATCCAATCTTTCCCTTAAGTGGAGCCCTTCATCCTTGGAAACATTCAAGTGAACCTCCTCGAAACTGCTTATAATGCAATTATCTTCTTTCTTACATTATCAAACCAAAATTGTACACAGTATTCTAGACAAGGTCTCATTAATACACCTGTCATAACAATTGGTTACTCTTATATTCCATTTGCTTTGAATTTGCCTTCCTAATCATTTGCTGTAACTAAATTTGTGATTTCCAAGATATTGGAAGTAAGATAATATTTAGGAATTTGTGTTACATTCCTAATTTAAATTAATCATAATAAGTTAAAGATTTGGGCTATGATATAAAACTTATGACTTTGTCGGGAAAGAATTTCTAAAATTACACATTATAGCACACATTTATAATCGGAAACATTCCCAAATAACCTGATGTTGCAAGGCTACACAGGGGTGTGGAGATGAAAGTGGTTGAAACTCTTCCTTCTGCTCACTATCCCAGGATCCATCAGGGAAGAGGTGGAGTTGGATGTGAGGAAAGACACACCAATTGTGCTGCCTCGGCAATTTATGCAAAATTAACCAGTTGGTGACAATAACTCTTAAATATCTTTGCAGGAACAATTTGGAGCAACAAGAATGAGTGATTATTGGTTTCCCCCAAAACAGCCTTCATATACTGTAATAAAAACTTAGTAGAGCTTCTTTTTTTGCAAAAAAGACTTTGTGTGACTCAGGGGATGGCTTATCAGAGGTTATTAAAGTTTCCAAACCAAGTAATAAGACAGTAAGTATGGAAAGGATCAGGAATGTAACTTCAGGTACAGCAGATAAGGGGACAACTATGAGAAGAGGGGCAGTCAACACAGGATGAGGGTCTTGTCCTTAAATGTATGTACTATATGAAATGAGGTAAATCAGCTTGCAGCCCAGATTGAAATTCGCATGTATGATGTTGGAGGTACCACAGAGGTGTGGCCGCAAAGTGATCAGGACTGGGAACTAAATATCCAAATCATCGAGTGTACTTAAGACAGATAAATAGGTTAGATTAGATTCCCTACAGTGTGGAAACAGGCCCTTCAGCCCAACAACAACCCTCCGAAGAGTAACTCCCCCACCTAACACTATGGACAATTTACCATGGCCAATTCACCTAATCTGCACATCTTTGGATTGTGGGAGGAAACCAGAGCAAACCCACACAGACACGGGGAGAATGTGCAAACTCCACACAGCCAGTCACTCAAGGCTGGAATCGAACCTGGGACCCTAGCACTATGAGGTAGCAGTGCTAACCACTGAACCACCGTGCCATGATAGGTTCTTGGTTGGTAAGGGGATCAAGGATTACTGGGAGAAGGCAGAAGAATGGGGTTGGAAAACATATAAACCATGATTGAATGGTGGAGCAGACTCGATGGGCTGAATGGACTAATACTGGATTAGTAGTGCTGGAAGAGCACAGCAGTTCAGGCAGCATCCAGCGAGCAGCGAAATCAACGTTTCGGGCAAAAGCCCTTCATCAGGAATAAAGGCAGTGAGCCTGCAGCATGGAGAGATAAGCTAGAGGAGGGTGGGGGTGGGGAGAGAGTAGCATAGAGTACAATGGGTGAGTGGGGGAGGAGATGAAGGTGATAGGTCAAAGAGAAGAGGGTGGAGTGGATAGGTGGAAAAGAAGATAGGCAGGTCGGACAAGTCAAGGAGACAGTAAGTGAGCTGGAAGTTTGAAACTAGGATGAGGTGGGGGAAGGGGAAATGAGGAAGCTGTTGAAGTCCACATTGATGCCCTGGGGTTGAAGTGTTCCGAGGCGGAAGATGAGGCGTTCTTCCTCCAGGCGTCTAGTGGTGAGGGAGCGGCGGTGAAAGAGGCCCAGGACCTCCATGTCCTCGGCAGAGTGGGAGGGGGAGTTGAAATGTTGGGCCACGGGGCGGTTTGGTTGATTGGTGCGGGTGTCTCGGAGATGTTCCCTAAAGCGCTCTGCTAGGAGGCGCCCAGTCTCCCCAATGTAGAGGAGACCACATTGGGAGCAACGGATACAATAAATTATATTGGTGGATGTGCAGGTGACCCTGGAGGAAGAACGCCTCATCTTCCGCCTCGGAACACTTCAACCCCAGGGCATCAATGTGGACTTCAACAGCTTCCTCATTTCCCCTTCCCCCACCTCATCCTAGTTTCAAACTTCCAGCTCACTTACTGTCTCCTTGACTTGTCCGACCTGCCTATCTTCTTTTCCACCTATCCACTCCACCCTCTTCTCTTTGACCTATCACCTTCATCTCCTCCCCCACTCACCCATTGTACTCTATGCTACTCTCTCCCCACCCCCACCCTCCTCTAGCTTATCTCTCCATGCTGCAGGCTCACTGCCTTTATTCCTGATGAAGGGCTTTTGCCCGAAACGTTGATTTCGCTGCTCGCTGGATGCTGCCTGAACTGCTGTGCTCTTCCAGCACCACTAATCCAGTATTTGATTTTCAGCATCTGCAGTCATTGTTTTTACCTTGAATGGACTAATTCTGCTTCTGTATCTTATGGTCTCATTGACTTTGGGGGCCCCCAGACACATCATAATCAGTGACTTACTTTAGTAATGTAGGGGAACATAGCAGTCAATTTGCACACAGGAAACTCCCACTGGCAGCAATGTGACAATTAGATAATCCGTTTTTAGTGATAGGATAAATTTAGCCAGGACAGATGGAAGAATTCTCTTGATCTTTAAAGAAATGCTTTAGAATCTTTTACAATCACCTCATTGTTAATTTTTCAGTGGATACACATTGGCCAATTTAGAATGGATGAGATTTACTAATTGGCTGTCAAGTGAGATACAAAGGTTTGATGTTAGAGTAAATCAGTAGGAAAGCTAAATAAATAATTCATTAAAAAAACAACTAAAATATGAAAGAAGGTTATCTGACCATTTATAATTTTCCACCCCTCCTTTCCTGATAGTGCATAGGTCTGACCTTAATGGTCTGTTTATTCAATATTTCCCTTATCTAATAGCAAAGGAAACAACTGGCCCAGAAAATGGATAGCCATTTCAACATACTCCTCATGGGTCTTGTGGTACAATGGTAGTGTCCCTAGCTTTTGAGCCAGGAGAACCAGGGTCAAGTTCCCTACCCACTCTAGCAGTGTGAAATGATATCTGCAACCTACTCCTGTTAAAAGCAGGCTAAGCCCTGGATAGACTAAGTGCTGAAGACTTGAGAATAGCCTGTTTAAGTTAGAGGCCTATGTGTACCCTAAACATCACCACATATATAACGAGGAGGGAACTGAGGAAAACACAGAGCATTCACAGGGACTTGAGACAAGGTCATTGCAGATGTGTCTTGTGGGACAAGGTCCATTCACATGTGAAAACCATCTTGAGATCCGTGTTGCAGAAGCCCACAAACATTAGCAAACTCATTACTTTCAATTTTTAAATTTGTAAAGCCGACCAGGAGGGCAGGTGACTCTGCTTTTGTTCCTGAGAGAAGAAGATTCAGAATCGTGTGTGTCCTTTCCAACACACTCCACATTCTCCAACCTTTACCTCTGTTCTGGATTCTCCTCTTCCTGATGTGGTTGGTGCCCCAGATTGTGCCCCCGATGGTTCCGATGCCTAGCAATGAGACCTCTGCCTGAGCCCTTGGGCTGGTCAAGGGTCAAAGGTTATAGTTCTAGGTCTAGGGTATCTCTGTACGGAAGCTGAGGTATGCCAGAACATAGACGTCCAAGTCAATAGATTCCAGAATCCGAATAAATAATTAAATAATGAATAATGCACTTCAAATGACTGTCATCCCAGTTTGCTGCAACAAACCTTGTCTTTCATTTCAGGTAAAAAGTGCACAACAGGTCCCATGGATCTGTTGTTTATTATTGACAGCTCCAGGAGTGTCCGCCCGTTTGAGTTCGAGCTGATGAGGAACTTTGTGATCGACATGATCAATTTCTTGAATGTGGGACCTGCTGCTGGCAGGGTTGCTTTGATCCAGTACTCCAGCCAGATCCAGAATGTTTTCTCCTTCAAAACCTTCCAGAAGAAAGCTGACATGATCAAGAGTGTCAAAGAGGTGATCCCACTGGCTCAGGGAACAATGACTGGCTTAGCCATCCAGTATGCCATGAACGTTGCATTCACGGAGGAACAGGGTGCCCGACCCCTGGCACAGAAAATCCCAAGAGTTGCTATCATTATAACAGATGGGATGCCCCAGGACCGGGTGACAGAGGTAGCAGCGGAAGCTCGGGAGTCTGGTATTGAGATCTATGCCGTCGGGGTGCAGAGAGCAGAGATCTCCTCCCTCAGAGCCATGGCCTCCTTGCCACATGAGGAACATGTCTTCCTGGTTGAGAACTTTGACTTGATTGATCAGTTCGCTAAGACCTTCAAGGACAAGTTGTGTTGTAAGTAATAAAATGACCAAAGGGGAAGTGTTCTAATTCATGTTTCTCATCTTGAGAACTCTTTGTCACAGTGAGGGACGCCAAGCCATTACATGTCCCTTTGCAGTAGAAAGTTAGGAGCTTTTGTTATATGTCCCCTCTCTGAAAGAGCAGTTCTGTGAGTCTCATTTCCCTGTAAATTGTTCCCCTTGCCATGATTGTACCTTCATCCACCAGGCACTGCTTTCCAGTCCCTTACCAACTGAGATCATAAAAAGGTTTTCCCTTATGTTGCCAATTCTTCTTGTGCCATTTACCTTAAATCACTGACATCTCATTGATCCCTAGCTGCATCGACAGTTGTTTGATTGTCCAGAACTCAAATAATGCTGAAAAAAGATACAGCTTGTCAAAGCTTTACATTTTGTACCAATCAGGCCAATTTGCAATGTGAAGGGAAAAGAATATCTGTACTGCGCAATAGATGAGCATTGATTGGTTGGTAGGTAGAGTTACCATACAGAATTCTCTCAAACTTTGAAAAAACGTGTTCTTGTTTCAGCAAAACCCTAGCTCTATATTAACCTGTATTTGACAGGTTATTTTTTTAAAATTCACTTCTGAAATGTGGGGATTGCTGGCTGGGCTTGCATTTATTGCCTGTCTCTAGTTGCCCTTGTGAAGGTGATGGTTAGCTGCCTTCCTAAACTGCTGCATACCATGTGGTGCAAATTTAACCACAATGCCATTAGGGAGGGAATTCCAGGATCTTGACCCAGCCTCGCTGAAGGAACGACGATATATTTGCAAGTCAGATGGTGAGTGGCTTGGAGGAGAACTTGCAGCTGGTGGTGTTGCCATGTACCTGCTGCCCTTGTTTAAGATATTTTGCTCTATAATGACCAGCAGTTACACCTGTCTAATACCTGTGTATTAATCAATCCATAAGAACTCAAGTCCTTTATTCACCTCAAGATTCCCGATAGGTTTTGTGGGATACAACCACTGCGAAACCCTGCTCACACTCGGTCATGCTCCAATGTGAGATGTTGACTTCCATTTAAATGTATGATGCACAGAATTTGCAAGTAGTCTGCACAGGATGAAAATAAATTAGGGGAACATTGTTCATTATTATATAATACATACCAATCTGCTTGAGACCCATAGTCATGTGTTACCTTGCACAAAACACATGAACCTTCAGCATTTCTAGTACCCCAAATTCAATTTCGATTTGTATCTTTTTCCTTCCAGCTCAGGATCTGTGTGCTAGTGAGAGTCATGGTTGTGAGCATATCTGTGTCACCACTCCTGAGTCCTTCCACTGTGCTTGCCGTGAGGGCTATGTGCTGAACCCAGACAAGAAGACATGCACAGGTATACGCTGGCGATATTTTATCTCAAGGGCTTGTAAACTGATTATAAAATGCATCTTCAGCTGTCAGCAAGTAACAGAAATGAAAGGCATGGAATCCCATGGAATCCACATTAAACTGTAACTGCAGTAACCACGATGTGAAGTTCTTGGAGCCAGAATGCTGCACGGAAACAGACCCTTTGGCCAACCCATCCATGCCGACCAGATATCCTAAACAGATCTAATCCCATTTGCCAGCACTTGGCCCATTCCCCTCTAAACCCCTCCTATTAATACACATCCAAATACATAGAACATAGAACATAGAACATAGAACAATACAGCACAGAACAGGCCCTTCGGCCCACGATGTTGTGCCGAACTTCTATCCTAGATTAAGCACCCATCCATGTACCTATCCAAATGCCGCTTAAAGGTCGCCAATGAATCTGACTCTACCACTCCCACGGGCAGCGCATTCCATGCCCCCACCACTCTCTGGGTGAAGAACCCACCCCTGACATCTCCCCTATACCTTCCACCCTTCACCTTAAATTTATGTCCCCTTGTAACACTCTGTTGTACCCGGGGAAAAAGTTTCTGACTGTCTACTCTATCTATTCCTCTGATCATCTTATAAACCTCTATCAAGTCACCCCTCATCCTTCGCCGTTCCAACGAGAAAAGGCCGAGAACTCTCAACCTATCCTCGTATGACCTACTCTCCATTCCAGGCAACATCCTGGTAAATCTTCTCTGCACCCTCTCCAAAGCTTCCACATCTTTCCTAAAGTGAGGCGACCAGAACTGCACACAGTACTCCAAATGTGGCCTAACCAAAGTCCTGTACAGCTGCAACATCACCTCACGACTCTTGAATTCAATCCCTCTGCTAATGAACGATAATACTCCATAGGCCTTCTTACAAACTCTATCCACCTGAGTGGCAACCTTCAAAGATCTATGTACATAGACCCCAAGATCCCTCTGTTCCTCCACCTGACCAAGAACCCTACCATTAACCCTGTATTCCGCATTCTTATTTGTTCTTCCAAAATGGACAACTTCACACTTGGCAGGGTTGAACTCCATCTGCCACTCCTCAGCCCAGCTCTGCATCATATCTAAGTCCCTCTGCAGCCGACAACAGCCCTCCTCACTGTCCACAACTCCACCTATCTTTGTATCATCTGCAAATTTACTGACCCACCCTTCGACTCCCTCATCTAAGTCATTAATAAAAATTACAAACAGCAGAGGGCCCAGAACTGATCCCTGCGGAACTCCACTTGTAACTGGACTCCATGCTGAATATTTACCATCTACCACCACTCTCTGACTTCGACCGGTTAGCCAGTTTTCTATCCAATTGGCCAAATTTCCCTCTATCCCATGCCTCCTGACTTTCCGCATAAGCCTACCATGGGGAACCTTATCAAATGCCTTACTAAAATCCATGTACACTACATCCACTGCTCTACCCTCATCCACATGCTTGGTCACCTCCTCGAAGAATTCAATAAGACTTGTAAGGCAAGACCTACCCTTCACAAATCCGTGCTGGCTGTCCCTAATCAAGCAGTGCCGTTCCAGATACTCGTAAATCCTATCCCTCAGTACCCTTTCCATTACTTTGCCTACCACAGAAGTAAGACTAACTGGCCTGTAATTCCCGGGGTTATCCCTATTCCCTTTTTTGAACAGGGGCACAACATTCGCTACTCTCCAGTCCCCTGGTACCACCCCCGTTGCCAGTGAAGACGAGAAGATCATTGCCAACGGTACTGCAATTTCCTCTCTTGCTTCCCACATAATCCTAGGATATATCCCGTCAGGCCCGGGGGACTTGTCTATCCTCAAGTTGTTCAAAATGTCCAACACATCTTCCTTCCTAACAGATATCTCTTCTAGCTTATCAGTCCGTTTCACACTCTCCTCTTCAACAATACAGTCCCTCTCGTTCGTAAATACTGAAGAGAAGTACTTGTTCAAGTACTTTTAAATGTTGTAATTGTACCAGCCTCCAGCACTTCCTCTGGCAGCTCATTCCATACACGTACTACCCTCTGTGTGAAAAGGTTGCCCCAAAGTTCCTTTTTAAATCTTTCCTCTCTCAATCTTAAACCTATGCCCTCGAGTTTTGGACTTCGCTACCCTGGGTAAAAGACCCTGGGCTATTGATCCTGTCCGTGCCCCTTAAGATTTATAAACCTTTGTAAAGTCACTCCACAGCCTCTGATGCTCCGGGGAAAAAAACCCAACTTATTCATTCATTAGAGGGAAATGTAGAGTAATAGGGTAGGGGAATGGGTCTGGGTGGGATACTCTTTGGTGGGTCGGTATGGACTTGTTGGGCCAAATGGCTTGTTGCCACATTGTAGGGATTCTATGATATTCAGCTTCTCCCTGTAGCTCAAACCCTCCAACCCTGGCAACATTCTTGTTGATCTTTTCTGAGCCCTTTCAAGTTTCACAACATCTTTCCTATAGCAGGAAGACCAGAAGTGCACGCAGTATTTTAAAAGTGGCCTAACCAATGTCCTGTACTGCCACAACATGGCCTCCCAAAGCTCATACTCAATGCACTAACCAATGAAGGTAAGCATACCAAATGCCGCCTTGTCTATCCTGTCTACCTGCGGCTCCACTTTTTACAATCTTCCATGAACAACTTGAGTGTAGGACACACTCACATGGTATTCAAAGGAAGCACTGAAAGGATACTGAAAGCTTCAGCCAGACATTTTGACATTGATCCTGAGTCCTGAGAGAATCCAACCCATGATTGCAGCCTCCTTCACTACGTGTCTGAGGCAGATAGAAATCACAAAGGCAAGAAATCCTGAGCCAACGTCTAGTCCAAGGCTGAGTTGTCTGTAGTGTCCTGTCCTGTTTGTGGGACAGGCTTGGAAAAAGCAGTGATTAAAATAAAAATCATAATGGTGGGAGTAAAAAGACAGGACAGTGGTAGAAACTTCTAGGTTGTTCTGACCAGTGACTGTGTATTCCTCCATAGCTATTGACCTCTGTTCCCATGGAGACCATGACTGTGAGCAGATATGCATCAGCTCTCCAGGTTCATACAAGTGCAGTTGCCGTGAGGGCTTCAGACTGAACCCAGACAAGAAGACTTGTAGTGGTTAGTACTTCAATCCTATCCGTTCTTAATACTGTGCGTCCTGTTTTGATTCCAGCTGAAGATAATGTGGGACAAGTGAGATCGCATAATGAAACATAGCTTGATAGATTATATATTTCATTTTTTAAACACTGAGGCATTTTCACATGAGGTTGCAAATGTTCTTTAAACGACAGAATGTAAGTTTATCACCCAAAACAAATGATACAAAGAAATCAAGCTTTATTTAATTCAGTTAGAAAGATCGCACCACATGCTTTAAAACAAAGTTTCAACCTGTTTTCTGACACCATTCCATTACTGTTACTCAACCCTAGATAAATAGCTCTCCTGTTTCAGCTTTACTTAACTGAAGCTGTCCAGTTTCTTTTTCTTGAACTGTCAAGTCAATTTTATGATTCCATTCCGATGGCATAACCCTTTTACAATTCTAACATCCTAAATGTATTTTAACAACTTGAAGATTTTGTCGCAAACTTCTCCTGGTTTGGAAGCTTCACAGAGTAGAAAAACTCCTGCTGAGGTAGCTGGTTCCCCGAAGTGAACCAGAAAAACGTGGTTCCTCTGAAGAAACTATTCTGACGTCGGGTCTGAACTCTGGATTTTTCTCAACTAAAGGCTTTGAATAGGGCTGGGGTTTTAAATAGCTTATTATCATGCCAGTTAAATAGACCTTAATTGCACTTCAAGGGTATTTCCATCTTCTCTGTAAGATCATAACAACGGCTAAAATAAGGTTTGTTTGAACTCAGCCCAGGGTTCAAATGGCTCTGTTCAATCTGGAACCCAGTTATGCACAAATCATTCCCCCTCACCCCACACGCCAACGCACCCCTAACCCCAGCACATTCCATTCTGCCAAGACTAGATCTGTAGGAAGTTAAAGTGCTGCATTTGGATCTCACCTGATGTTCCTGAAAAGCTCTGGAGTCTTCCTGCCCAAATCAGTAGAGTCATTATGGAACAGAAGGAGGCCATTTGACCCATTGATTCAATACTGGCAGTCTTTAGATTAGACCCCCCTACTCATCACCAGGCAAGTTTATTTCCATTTGATGCCCATCAAATTTCCTTTTGAAATCCTTTAAAGAAACCAGTGAGATGAAAAGTTACACACAGAAAGTAAGTGCTACCTGCCCATGCCACAAGTGAATTGGTTTAGCTCAGTTGGCTGGACCATTGGTTTACAGAGCAGTGCTACACCACAGCGTGGATTCAATTCCCATCATCGATTTGAGGTTGCAATGAAGGATTCTGCTTCTCAATCTCTTCCATCACCTGAGGTTTGGTAGCCCTCAGGTTAAATCACCACCAGTTGCTTCCCTCTAATGAGAGAGCAGCCCCTATGGTCTGGTAAGACTATGGTGGCACAACAACAACATATTCTAAACTATCAGTCCTTTTATCCTTTAGCTGTCAACCTCTGTGCCCTGGGAGCTCATGGCTGTGAACATATCTGTGTAAGCACACCTGGGTCCTATCGCTGCCGCTGTCGATCTGGCTACACTCTCAATCAGGACAAGAAGACTTGCTCAGGTTAGTATTCATTGCTCAGTAATATCAGTCTCACCCACAATTATTGCCTTGTAAGTTGAAAATTACTTAAAACTGGAAGGGCTACCATCTATTTTTGCAAGTTGGCAAGCGCTTCCTGCTGACCCCAGGCCTGTCTCCTCTTTGGCTTCAATTCTCCAGTGGTTATTACAGGTAAATTGGGCAGGTACATCAACAGGCTTCATTGGCCAATGACAATTTTCCCTTTCATAGAGTCAGAGTCATACAACATGGAAGCAGACCCTTTGGTCCAATCACTCCATGCCGACCCAATATCTCAAACTAAACTAGTCCCAACTGCCTGCACTTGGCCCATATCCCTCCAAATCTTTCCTATGGATGTCTTACCTAAATATATTTTAAACATTGTAACTGTACCCGCATCCACCAGTTCCTCTGGAAGTTCATTCTACACATGAACCATTCTCTGTGGAGAAGAAATTGTCCCTTGTGTCTTTTTTAAAAATCTTTCTCCCTTCACCTTGAAAATATGCCCCCTTGTCTTGAAATTCCCCATCCTAGGGAAAAGACATCTGCAATTCATTTTACCTGTATCCCTCATGATTTTATAAACCTCTGTAAGGTCACCCCTCAATCTCCTATGTTCCAGTAAAAAAATGGTCCCAGCCTATCCAGCCTCTCCTTCTCAGTCAAACTCTTCATTTCTGTCATCTATTGAGGCTTTTAAGTCAATTCACGTGATCTTCAATGTCACTCTCTGCATTTACAAATCCTAAAATTATTCTAAGTCACACAAATCTTTGTCATCTCTCCCATAAAGATGATGTAAACCAATGAGGTTGAAACTAGGACCTAACATCTCATCTGAAAGGGGCACCTCTGACAGTTCAGCACTCCCCTCTGACCTGGAGGGTCAGTCGAGATTTTTGTCTTGGAATGGAGTTTGAGCCTACAATCTTCAGTCTTAAATTCAATGGTGTACAGCAGTGACAACTTGCATCTATATAGCAACTTAAATTTAGTAATCCTCTCAATACTTTGCAGGAGATTTAGAACAGGTGACCAAATACTCAACACCAAAGATAAAGGTTTTCAGGAGCTACTTTGAAAAGGTCAGAAGTCACACATCACCAGGTTATAGTCCAACAGGTTTATTTGAAATCACAAGTTTTCGGACCGCTGCCCTGCATCAGGCAAAAGAGCAGCACTCCGAAAGCTTGTGATTTCGGATGAACCTGTTGGGCTATAAACTGGTGTTGTGTGACACCTGACCTTATCCATCCCAGCCCAACCAGCACCTCCCCATCGTGGCTACTTTGAAAAAGAAATATGAAAGAAAGGTGTGACTTTACAGGAGCTTTATCGTCAATTCAGTACTTTTGACGTCGTAACTGTTGAAATGCAGCAGCCAACCAGTTAGCAACCCGCAAGATCCCACAAACAGCAATGACCAGCTTATCTGTTTTTGTGATGTTGAGGGAGAGATAATGATCAGCCAGGATATCATAGTCAGCCCTGCTCTCCCTTCACATTATGACCCTGGGGATATTTTCCATCCATGGGAAAGCAATAAGCAGGAGAATGTCCCATCAGAGAGACAGGGACCTCGGTCTGTGCAGCACTCCCTCAGTACTGCAATGGGATCGTCAGCCAAGATTCTGTACATTGAAACTTGAACTGACAGCTGCCTCACACACAATACTGTCTTGTGAATCTTTGACTGTGCCCCTTTTGTGATGCTGCCTGAGCAAATTGCAATCTTCCTCTCTAGCTGTCGACCTCTGTGCCCTGGGAGATCATGGCTGTGAGCACATCTGCGTGAGCACCCCTGGGTCATATAAGTGCCGATGCCAACCGGGGTACACCCTCAATCAGGACAAGAAGACCTGTAGCAGTAAGTACTGAACCCTCACTTCTCTGTAATTGTTGGGGTCTTTTGCTGCAATTTAATCTGATGCTTGAAGCAGAAGGCAAGTCGGGTGCAGGTCAAACTCTCTCAGGCAACTGGTGGCATTTGCCGGCAAGGCTAGACTCTACCATTCTCCTCTGGGGATGGAGAGTCCTAGGACAAACTGGTTGATCTATTAGCCTTAGAGGGGAGCTGAAGAAGCCAACTTTAATGTGACAGATAACATCTCTTTAGGATCCAGCTGTTCACGTAAATCCCATTTATATAATTCCTGGTAGTAAGTGCAAAGTCTCATCCTCCAGAACTTCCACAACAATGTGCATTGACAATGCCATTAAATTTCCCCAACACACTTCACGAAAGTGGCTATCGCCACAACAGCTAATGCAGATCCTAAAGCAGAGGGCAGGTTTCTTTATAAGCACGTTAAATATAAATTTCTTAAATATAAAAGCAGGGATATACTTCTGAGGCTATATAAGGCTCTGGTCAGACCACATTTAGAGTACTGAGAGCAATTTGGGCCCCATCCCTCAGGAAAGATGTATCAGTCCTGGCACGGGTGCAGAGGAGGTGCATGAGAATGACCCCAGGAATGAAAGGCTTAACAAATGAGGAACGTTTGAGGACCCTGGAACTATACTCAATGGAGTTGAGAAGAATGAGCGGGGAATCTGATTAAAACTTACTGAATGGACTGGACAGAGTGGATGTTGGGAAGATGTTTCCATTGGCAAGAGAGACCAGGACCCGAGGGCACAGCCTTACAGTAAAGGGACGACCCTTTAGAATGGCGATAAGGAGAAACGTCTTTAGCCAGAGAGTGGTGAATCTATGGAATTCATTGACACAGAAGGCTGTGGAGACCAGGAGATTAAGTAAATTTGAAACATAGATATATAAGTTCTTGATTGCCAAGGGGATCAAAGGTTACAGGGAGAAAGCATGAAAATGGGCATGAAAAACCTATCAGCCATGATTGAATGGCAGAACAGACTCGATGGGCAGAATGGCCTAATTTCTGCTCCTATGCCTAATGGTCTTAAGGTCATTGACATTCGCAATCTCAGAAAAGCAATCCTTTACTGCCACTTGAACAATGCCTGGCATTGACTTTGAACATCCTTATATCCAATTTCTTTTTAAACACACCAGTGCATGTTGATTTAATGGACCAGGATCATTCCAACTCTACTTAGAATGATAGGAACAGGCCATTCAGCCCCTCAAGTCTGCTTGCCACCAATGGGAGCTCATCTATAGACAGATCATAGTACTGAAGTTAAAACGTGTGGGACCTTTCTCTACAGTGGTGAACTATTGTTCGTTTGGGAACCACAGCTGCCAACATGAATGTGTCAGCATTCTGAATGGATATTATTGCACGTGCCGGGATGGATTTGAACTGCACGATGATGGGAAAACATGTAAAGGTAAACGCAAGCAAGAGGACTGATGGTAACAGAAGTCATTCCCAAATTTGAAACACCTCTCTGGTTTTCCTTGGATCTTTTCTTTTTAACCTGTCCATCTGTCCTGAACTATTTTGGTCAATTGAAGAAGATTCAGGAGCACTCATCAAAAGAGAAAGAAATAAATACTAGGATAATACAGGACAGTTTGGAGGTCGCTTTGACTGTGCTGGCTCCTTGATTGGACTATCCAATTAAATCCACACCAACCATTTTTTTACTCACAGCAAACTTTATCCTTCAATATTTATCTAATTCCCTTTTGATCAACGTACAATGTTGTTTTTTGTTCCCATGTGGGACATGGGTGTCACTGGCTGGGTCAGCATTTATTTCCGGTCCCTAGTTGCCCTTGTGAAAGTGGTGGTGCACTCCCTTCTTGAACCACTGCAGTCTATGTCCTGTCAGTACATCCACAATGCCCTTAGAGTGGGAATTCCAGGACTTTTTGACCCAGTGACAATGAAGGAACATATTTCCAAGTCAGAATGGTGAGTGGCTTGGAGGGAAATTTGCGGGTATGGTGTTCCCATGTATCTGCTGCCCTTGTCCTTGTGGATGGAAGTGGTTGTGGGTTTGTCCTAAGAATTTTTTGGCAAACTTCTGCTGTACATCTTGCAGTTAGTACTGACTGCCGTTACTGAGTGTCAATGATGGAGGCAGACGTTGCTTGTGGATTCGGTGACAATGAAGCGGGTTGCTTTGTCCTGGATGGTGTTGAGCTTTCTGAGTGTTGTTGGAGCAGCATGCATCCAGACAAGTGAGGAGTATTCCATCACACTCCTGACTTGTGCCTTGTAGACGGTGAACAGGCTGTGGAAATCAGGGAGTGAGTTACTCATCGCAGTATTCCTAGACTCTGACCTGTTCTTATAACTACAGTATTTTCAATGGCAAGTCCAGTTGAGTTTCTGGTCAGTGGTAACCCAGGATGATGATAATAGAGGATTTAGTGACAGTAACACCATTAACTGTCAAGGGCAGTGGTTAGAGTCCATCTTATGGGAGATAGTCATTGCCTGAGACTTGTGTGGTGTGAATGTTACTTGCCACTTGTCAACCCAAGACTTGATATTGGTTAGGTGTGAATGTTACTTGTAGAAGCTGAAGGAAGATGTAAAAGAACTTTGATTTACGTGGTGACCTGTAAGATGTCCCACAGCACTCACAGTCCATGAAATGCTACAGAAGTGCTTTGAGTTACTTTGTAACGTAGGGGAAAGGAACTACCATTTTGTGCACAGCAAGATCCCACAAGTAGATTATATAACCAGATATCTATTTAAGTAATGACATGGACAATCAGGGAGAACTCCCCATGCTCTACTTTACAATAACGCCGCGAGTTATGTTACATCAGCTAAAAGGGCAGATGGGATCTCAGTTACTTGTCCCATCTGAAAGGTGGTACCTGTGACAGTGTGCAGCACTTCCTCTAGATGGTATTAAGGGTGACAGCCCAGGTTAAACGGTCTCAGAGTGGTGCTTAAACCCAGCGTTTCAGCCTCTGTGACGAGACTGTTGTCACAGAGCCAAATTGCTGAACTTGTTGGTCATGGAGTAACAATAGAAAGAGGGATCCATATTGATGTATGTTGTAAAAGACTTTGGCCCATCTTTAACTTTCCATTTAGATGGGATGCATTTCAATTTGTGGATTGCACTTTAGCCCCACATTCCTAATATTTGAACTCCCAATGGGGAGGAGGGCAGGTAGGTTGGAAGACCCTTTTGAGTTTGCTCTTGTGCTTGGGCAGGGTGGTCATTACCAGATCCCAGGCAGCAGTCTGTGATGAGGGTAGTTTTGCCTAATTGCTTGTCTTTCTTGCATTGCTACATCCACACCCAAATGGCTTTGAAGATGAAGCATGTGGTACTCCGGATCTGTGACTGGTAGGCACCCCAGGAAATGGGGCACAGAAAGTAGTTAAGACCAAAACTTTAAAAGTTTTCAAAAAGTTAGATATGGTTCCTCAAGCTAAAGGAATCATGGGTTTAGTGAGAAAGCAGTAACAGGGGACCAGGGGGTCACAGTTTGAGGATACGAGGTGGGCCATTTAGGACTGAGATAAGGAGAAATATCTTCACCCACAGAGTGGGGAGCCTGTGAAATTTACTGTCACTGAAAGTGGTGGAGGCCAAAACATTGACTGTTTTCAAGAGAGAATTAGATCTGAGTTCGAATGGGATCAAAGAGTATGAGGATAAGGCAGGAGGAGGGGACTGAGTTGGATGATCATCCCATGATCATATTGAATGGGGGAGCAGGCTCAAAGGGCTGAATGGCCTACTCCTGCTCCGATTTTCTATGTTTCTATGTTACACCAGTAATCAGCTAATGACAACAAGTCTATATGCACTGTAGTAGACACATAGAATACCAGAATGATACAAGACAGAAAGAGGCTGTTGTGTGTGTGTGCTGGCTCAGCGATTGTACTATCCAACTGATGACATGACCTACTGCCACTACTGCAGCCCCCAAACTGTGACCCATTATTGGTTATCAAATAAATCACCTTGTCAGATACACCAGTTTGATAGCAAATGGTCTGTTCATCCTGCATTGGACTGTAACCTGGCGTTGTGTGATTGTTAACTTTGTCCACTCCAACCCAACAGCAGCACCTCCACATCGTGGCTAATGCTTGACTGTTGCAAAGCAGCCTTGAAAAGCTTCCAAATAAAATGAAAACAAATCCCATTTTAAATCTTTTCTTTAAAATTCTCCAGTGTACTACTTGGAACACAGAATCACAGAGATGTTTGATGCAGAATAAGGCCATTCAATCCATTGTGCCTGCACCAGCTCATTAAATGAGTATCATTACCCATCGCTAATCTCTTGCTTTCTCCCCTATACCTTGCATATTACTCTAATCCAAATAATTATAAAATGCTCTGTATCTAGCATTGTCCAGGAGATTAATTTGTAATTCTCACATCAACCCCGGAGGCTGACATGGGGTTAAACTTGCTCTCATCACTGCTTGTGAGGCAGTCTTGTGGGTAGGAACCCTGTCTCTGAGACAGAGGCCTTGGATTCGAGTCTGATTCCAAGATTTGATGCATTCATAATGTGGCCAAATGGGTTGAGCATCATTCTGAAGATCCTTCTGACGGTCACCAAGGGCAGGCAGCAAGAGTAGGAGAGATTCCTGCCCAGCCATTGTGTACTCAGGTCTCTTCAGTAGAACATGAACCTATAACCTGAGGAGAGAGTACTACATCCTGAACCGCAGCTGACAGTACAACAGTACATGTTGGTCAGATCTGTGAATGCTGCTGATTCCTGGAAAGAATATTGGACCCACCACCAACTCTGTCCCTCGCTCCAGCCAGACCATGGCAGATGGTGGAATTTGAATTCAATAAAAAATATCTGGAATTAAGATGCTAACATTGACCATGAATCCATTGTCAGTTGTCAGAAAAACCCATCTGGTTCACTCATGTCCCTTAAGGGAGGAAATTGCTATCCTTACTTGGTCTGGCCTACATGTGACTCCAGACCCACAGCAATGTGGTTCACACTTAACTGCCCTCTGAGCAGTTAGGGATCGGCAATTAATGCTGGCCGAGCCAGAGGCGCCCTCATCCCATGAATGGGTTTTAAGAAAAGCTACGACATCCATGTAACAGTGTATTTTGCCACGGTAAGTGGTAACACATTTCCCCTTTGTACATTATATACAGAGAAAGGACCATATAAAATCATTTACTAGCAATCTTCAGAAACAAAGCTGCACTCTTTAACTGCTTGATAGTTTCTCTCTATTACGGAGGCATTGCAATTTGCAATAATGTAAGAAAGGAAAAAGGAAGTGTGTGTGTGTGTGTGTGTGTGTGTGTGTGTGTGTGAGAGAGAGAGAGAGAGAGAGAGAGAGAGAAGGGAGTGGGAAATAGTGACAAGCCTCATTATGATGACATCCCATAGCAGCTGATGGGTGATGATGACAACATCGCTGGGCTAGTAATTTAGAGAACTGGAGGCATTAGGAAACTTAATTTAAACTTTAAAACATTAAAAATAAATTGCAAGTTAATTATTAATGGTCATGAAGCTATTGGATTGTTGTAAATACCAATTAGGTTCACTAATGCCATGTGGGAACAAATCTGCTGGCCTGCCCATGGCATTGCAAAGTTGTTAACTCTTAACTGCCCTCTGAAATGGCCTTCCAAGCCACTCAGATATATTCAACTGCTACAGAGTGTGAGTGTAGACACTGTTGGGGCGCACCATCAATGAAGCTTCTCATCATCTTACCCCAGCACGTAAATTTATGTTCCCAATTACTAAGCCCCCTGCTAGTGGCAGTACGTGAAGAAGACAAACCACCACCACCTTCTCACAGGTAATTAGAGGTGGACAATCAATCCTGGCCATATTAGTAATGTTTATGTTCCGTGAATGTAGAAGAGATTACTTGGAGCAACAGGTCAGGTGAGGTCACAGTTTAAATAAAAATGACTCCCATAAGCCATGTCATGAGTGCTCCTGGGCCAGTGGAATGATAATAATCCCATTCAGACTCCTGGCAAAATAGTGATAAGTCAATAATATAATTTCTTAAAGCAAGCATTCTCTTGCATTGCAGTTGTCGATATGTGCAACACTGTGGAACATGGCTGTGAATTCAAGTGTGTCAGCACTCCCGGGTCATACTTCTGCATCTGCCCCCCGGGAAGGCAACTGAACGAGGATGGGAAGACCTGTAATAGTGAGTTCTATTCCTGTCTGCACCCATTTGGTCTCCACTAGAATCTGTTTTCAGTGTGGTCTGCTGGACTGTGAACATAAGAGTTCCCAGCAGGAAGCTGTTCATGTCTATGCTGGTTATGTGAAACAGCTATTCAATTAGATCCACTCTACCTATTCTTTTCCAAAAGCCCTGCACACTTTTACTTCACAGACATAAATCCAGTTCCCTTTTAGAAATTAATATTGAATCTGCTCCCACCAAATCCAAAATCACAGCTCACTGCATCAACGAAGCTTCTCATTATCTCATCCCAGCATGGAAGTCTATGTTTCCCAATTCCAAGTCCCTGCTAGTAGCAACACGTTCTCTCCTGTCTGCCCTGTCTAAACTTCTCTACTTTTGTACAGCTCTCTTAAAACTCTCTATAACATTTTCAACTTAATTAACGGTACAGAAAATGTACAGAAAATACTGTAAATGCTCAATAGGTCAAACAGTGACTGTGAAGAGAGAGAAACAGGGCTAATGTTTCAGGTCTGTAGCCTGTCATCTTCCCTAGTCCAGGCAAAGTGGTCTGTTACTGAAACCCTTTCTCCCTGATTGGGGTAAAAGAAGGTTGCACATGAAAGACCAATGAAGCAAGTGGCACTGCCTGCAAGTAACTGCTCCAGAGTTCTCCACGTAGTGATCAGTGTTGGTACACTGCTCACAGAATTGATTTCCACTTCTGGAAGTTGTATGGATTTCAGAGGCCCACACAGCGGAAAGAAAATTAGAGGGAAAACTGTTCCCTGGTCTTCTCTCTGTAACCGTGTTGTTTCTCCCTTAACTGATAATAACCCAACACCTCTTGAAAGCATTGACTGAACTGGTCTCCAACACCATCTCAAGCAGCACACTCCAGATCCTAACCACTCACTGCATGAAAAAGTCTCCATTGCATTTTTTACCGATTACCTTAATCTTCATTCTCGATCCTTTCATCATTGGACACAGTTTTCTAATGGTAAGTCTATTTTCACACACACACATGTTTTTCCTTTTGGAGAACAGTGGAAGAGATGGAAGGATTTGCAGATTAACTAACCTGTCGATTCACCTCATGAGAACTCATCAAGTCGTAGAAATGTACAGCATGGAAACAGACCCTTTGGTCCAACCCACCCATACCGACCAGATATCCCAACCCAATCTAATCCCACCTGCCAGCACCCGACCCATATCCCTCCAAACCCTTCCTATTCATTACTCATCCAGATGCCTTTTAAATGTTGCAATTGTATGAGCCTCCACCACTTCTTCTGGCAGCTCATTCCATACACACACCACCCTCTGCATGAAAAAGTTGCCCCTAAGGTGTCTTTTTTATCTTTCTCCTCTCACCCTAAACCTATGCCCTCCACTTCTGGATTCCCCAACACTGAAAAAAACCTTGGCTATTCACCCTATCCATACCCCTCATGATTTTACAAAACCTCTATAGGGTCACCCCTCAGTATCCAAAGCTCCACAGAAAACTGCCCAGACTCTCCCACCCCAGGGAAAAGACCTTGTCTATTTATCCTATCCATATCCCTCATGATTTTATAGACCTCTATAAGGTCACCCCTCAGCCTCCGACGCTCCAGGAAAAACAGCCCTAGCCTATTCAACCTCTCCCTATATCTCAAATCCTCCAACCCTGATAACATCCTTGCAAATCTTTTCTGAACCCTTTCAAATTTCACAACATCCTTCCAATAGGAAGGAGACCAGAATTGCACGCAATATTCCAAAAGTGGCCTAACCATTCTCTTGTACAGCCACAACATGACCTCCCAACTCCTGTACTCAATACTCTGACCAATAAAGGTAAGCATACCAAACGCCGCCTTCACTGTCCTATCTACCTGCGACTCCACATTCAAGGAGCTATGAACCTGCACTCCAAGGTCTCTTTGTTCAGCAACACTCCCTAGGACCTTACCACTAAGTGTATACATCCTGCTAAGATTTGCTTTCCCAAAATGCAGCACCTCACATTTATCTAAATTAAACTCCATCTGCCACTTCTCAGCCCATTGGCCCATCTGATCAAGGTCCCATTGTAGTCTGAGGTAACCTTCTTCACTGTCCACTACACCTTCAATTTTGGTGTCATCTACAAATTTACTAACTATATCTCTTATGCTCTCAACCAAATCATTATATAAATGATGAAAAGTAGTGGATCCAGCACTAATCCTTGTGACATTCCACTGGTCACAGGCCTCCAGTCTGAAAAACAACCCTCCACCACCACCCTCTGTCTTCTACCTTTGAGCCAGTTCTGTATCCAAATGGCGAGTTCTCCCTGTATTCCATGAGATCTAACCTTGCTAATTAGTCTCCCATGGGGAACCTTGTTGAACGCCTTATTGAAGTCCATATAGATCACATCTACCACTCTGCCCTCATTTATCCTCTTTGTTACTTCTTCAAAAAACTCAATCAAGTTTGTGAGACATGATTTCCCATGCACAAAGCCATGTTGACTATCCCAAATCAGACCTTGCCTTTCCAAATCCATGTACATCCTGTCCCTCCAACAACTTGCCCACCACCGACGTCAGGCTCACTGGTCTATCGTTCCCTGGCTTGTCCTTACCATCCCCGTAACAAGGACAGACCCCCCCCCGCAAAGGAGCCTTCCACCCTACCAACCTTCGCATAAACCAAACCATCTGCCGACATTTCCGCCACTTCCAAACGGACCCCACCACCAGGGATATATATCCCTCCCCACCCCTTTCTGCCTTCCCCAAAGACCGTTCCCTCCATGACTACCTGGTCAGGTCCACGCCCCCAACAACCCACCCTCCCGTCCTTGTACCTTCCCCTGCTACCGCAGGAATTGTAAAACCTGCGCACACACCTCCTCCCTCACCTCCATCCAAGGCCCTAAAGGAGCCTTTCACATCCATCAAGGTTTTACCTACACATCCACCAATATCATTTATTGTATCCGTTGCTCCCGATGCGGTCTCCTCTACATTGGGGAGACTGGACGCCTCCTAACAGAGCGCTTTAGGGAACATCTCTGGGACACCCGCAC